>NC_139352.1:124215691-124849091 GCF_055883805.1 Amblyomma maculatum | reverse complement strand
GTCTTTGTGTGTACTAACTTGTTGCGATTCGTTTGAGCCGCTACGTGCAAACTTGAATCGCAGTTCTGAGCCTAACCCGCGCAAGCTGGGTGACAGCGTTATGCACATCATGCCTAGAAGTGCCTGTAAGGCTTTGTGTGTATTAACTTGTTGCGATTCGCTTTAGCCGCTATGTGCGAACTTGAATCGCAGTTCTCAGCCTAACCCGCGCAAGCTGGATGACCACGTTTTTCACATCATGCCTAAAAGTGCCTGTAAGGCTTTGTGTGTATTAACTTGTTGCGATTCGTTTGAGCCGCTACGTGCAAACTTGAATCGCAGTTCTGAGCCTAACCCGCGCAAGCTGGATGACCACGTTTTGCACATCATGCCTAAAAGTGCCTTTAAGGCGTTGTGTGTATTAACTTGTTGCGATTCGTTTGAGCCGCTACGTGCAAACTTGAATCGCAGTTCTGAGCCTAACCCGCGCAAGCTGGGTGACAGCGTTATGCACATCATGCCTAGAAGTGCCTGTAAGGCTTTGTGTGTATTAACTTGTTGCGATTCGCTTTAGCCGCTATGTGCGAACTTGAATCGCAGTTCTCAGCCTAACCCGCGCAAGCTGGATGACCACGTTTTGCACATCATGCTTAAAAGTGCCTGTAAGGCGTTGTGTGTATTAACTTGTTGCGATTCGTTTGAGCCGCTACGTGCAAACCTGAATTGCAGTTCTGAGCCTAACCCGCGCAAGCTGGATGATCGCGTTATGCACATCATGCCTAAAAATGCCTGTAAGGCGTTGTGTGTATTAACTTGTTGCGATTCGTTTGAGCCGCTACGTGCAAACTTGAATCGCAGTTCTGAGCCTAACCCGCGCAAGCTGGATGACCCCGTTTTGCACAAGCCTAAAAGTGCCTGCGGTTACAAATATCCTAATTATTTATAACACCGTGCGTGGAGCTGCGTCCGACTCGGGCGTCAATAGCGCGCTCAAGCATCGTCCTACCGCCGCGTCGAGGCGTGCTACGGCAGCGGCGGATATCTCTTGCGCCAGCGTGCGTAGTGAAGTAGTCTTTCTTAGAATAACAAGCCTGACGTAAAGGCGTATCCGAACTGACCACTTCGTGAGAATCACTGTGATAACAAGCAAGTTTCTGCATAAGAGCTGCCGCATGTGTAGCGCTGGCTCACCCGGCCTTCTTGTACGCTATCTCCGCTGCTAAGGCCTGGCCCATATATGGCCATATCCTTTTTTTTTTTACAGGACAGTAGGTAGACCTTTTTTTTATTTTTTACACTGGGCAGGCCATTTACAGCAGTGCTGATCAAATCGAAAGCACCGTTCGCGGTGGCTTCGATGCGAAACAATCTAGGCCTAGTGACGACTAGGGCCAGTGCGCCGTCGTCCACCGCACTAGCGGCGGCGCTACACCGGCGAACTCGCGGCATTTGGGTCGCACGTGTTCATTTGGGAACTTCTCTTTCATGATGTAGCTGGGGCCCGATGTTTTTTGACACTTCTCACTAAACACGCCGCTGTAAAACACTTGTCCGGAACGTGACGAGGCAGCAGTATACGTAGTGCTGCACGTACCGTGGTACGCGGTACTCCAAGGCTACATAAAACACCGTCGTACGCCACTCTAGACACTGCCTATGTTACTTGGTGCTCTTCAAAACATGCTCGAAGTGCACTTTGTTGATGTGGGCGAGCTCACGCGCTTTAATCGGGCGCAAACGCGCCTCCTCCGTTCACAAACGCCGCCAGGTCCGTGGTCCGCGGTCCGAGAAAAATGCCCAGCCATTTTCGCCTGCTCCGGTCCGCGGACCTGGCGCGGACCTCATAAACCGGAAGTGGAACGTCACGTGACGCTTGGTCCGCGGACCAAAACAGGTCCGTGGTCCGTCGTGTGGATACACCTTTAATAGCGCAATTATGGTCTGCAAGGTGATCATTATTACATCGGCCCGTTTGGAAAATGTATTATTTTCCACACGTCAGCGGGGTCTGGCATACTACGCCGTTTTGCCGTCTTACAACACAAGGAAGACAGCTTCATGGCAGCAGAAAAAAACCACTGCAACTTTAAGCTTTGGTTATAACAAAACAGAACTGCGCGAAGGCAACGGGACAAGAAGGCGCGAATACACACACACAAAGCGCAGACTTCCAACTGACTTTATTTAGCGAAAGCAGAATGCTTATGAAAGTTATCACAAATAAAAAAACGAAGAGACAAGAAAAAGCAACATGCGCACGGCAATGACAGTGTCAACAAGACCATGTGTGGTTACGACCCATGGAAAGCTTGGATGTGACCATCTAAGAAGTTAATTTCTTGCCTTGAAAGAGATAAAGAAAGCGCACTAATGCACTTATCGCCCATTTTTGAGATGAAAAAAAGTCTCGATAACTTCTCTTTCGGTTCTTGTTTTAGCCTTAGAAAGGAACTGTGTTTTTTCTTGGGAAGGAGAACAATTTTTGGTGTCGCAGCTCTTACAATGCAAGGGCAGATTGCTGCTAGTGCCACTGCTGATGGATCGCCTATGTTCTAAGGCGCGCTCATTAAAACAACGGCCAGTCTGGCCTATTTAGGAACGACCATATGATAGAGGAATTTCATAAATAACTGCGGAAACACATTTTGTGAACTTGCTCCTCTGGTTCTTCTTGCAAGTGGTTGATTCTTTCCTCGTACCAGTTAATAGAAGGCACACTTTTTTTTTCAGTTTGCGGGGCGTCGATAAAACAACGCGAATCCCATACCTTTCCGCTACCTTCTTGATGTTATGGGAAAGGCAGCGATAATACGGCATGACAAATGGAGGCTTGAATTCCGAGCATCATTTTTATTTTTATTTTTCAGGTGACGATTTTAGCCTTTGAAGCAGGCTTTCACAGGTGTTGAGGAGGAGATGACGGGAATAGCCAGCAGAAAGCAGACACTGAAAACTTGATGAAATGGTGTGGGTACAGGATTTCCGCAGGGCAGATAGGCAGGCAGACATGATGATGCCACGTTTTACTAGTTTTGAATGAGCGCTTCTAAAGAGTAGTAGACTTTTGTTAGATCTTGGGCTATACGACCGGCAAACATGGTCATCAGTGAAGAGGAGATTTATGTCTAAAAACTGAATACGGTTGTTGTGACGTTAGTGATAGCGCTGTCAAGGTCATAGAAGAATTGTCTAATAACTAGAAAGTCACCGACATAAAGAAATACACGCGATACGGTGTGCTTTGAAAGCTCTTTTTCTAGGCGTCTGTCTAAAAAAGCCATAAAAACGTCACACAGCACTGGAGCCACTGAAGACCCAATGCAAATTCCGGACTTTTGAACATAAAAGCGTCCGTCGGAAAAGGTGGCTGTGGGACTCAAGTAAAACTGTAAAAGCTCTAAAAAATTCTCAGTACTGATGCCAGCCATATTACGGAAACCTAGTTCACCAAACTCTTCCATACAATCCCTAATAGCAGTGTACATTCCCTCATGCGGTACAGAATAAAAACGATCTTGTACATCAACAGAAATAGCTGCGGAAGCGGAAGGCATTCCCTCTTCCAGAGCCAGTACCAGGTCCTTGGAGCTACGGATGAGGAACGGATCATGTCCCAGAACTTGGTTGAGGTGGCATTTAAGGAAGGAGCTAACAGAACGCTGCCAACTGTCTCTCTCGGACACTATCGCACGTAGCGGACAGTCCAGCTTGTGCGTTTTGCCAGTGAAGAAAATTTACAGAGAAAATCTGTCTGCTTTTGACACCGAGTTTTTTACAGCGCCCAGATTCATCTTGTTCAGTAGCTTAACGGCTAGATTCCGTTGGGTCGAAGCATGGAAATCCACAGGTTTAAAATTCTTTAGCACTGCTTCTCGGGCCTTTTCTTCAAACATGCTTTGCGGCATGACGACGAAGCCGCCCTCCTTGTCAGCCAACACAATAGACAGTCCTTAAGGTATGAGAACGTTTTCTTTATCGGGGCTTTTGTAGAAGAAAGGTGACTTACAGGTGACAGCTGTAATCCTCTTAAGGGACACTTTCTACATTCTCGTTAGGTTTCAGGGAGGGATAAGTGCACGGAGGAATCGGGGCACGTGCCCTTTTTCTTACAACAGATGCTAAGATTGGGAGAGCGGAGCAGGGATTAAATAGGTCTTGGAAATCAAACTAGCGCACTTCAACACAGACACAGGAAGAGAACGACAACACAGCGCTGACTTCAACTGGTTTTTATTAGAGAGTGACACAATATATATGTACGAAAAGTGGGCGTGAAAGAATTGATAACTGCTGAGTTTGCACGTGGCGTAAAACACCGAACGCAAAGTTAAAAGGCGCACGATAACAATATAGGTCAAAGCAAGGCAGAACGGCAGGGCTATGAAAAATAAAGAAGCGAAAAACGGCGAGGCGTGTAGGCAAAAACAATTAAAGATGGCACGATCCGAAGATACATAAACTAAAATCGAAAAAAGGCCAAAAGCGGCATTAAGAGCGATAAAAACACAAAAGGGGCATTAAGAGCGATAAAAGAATCAAAAGGGACAATTAGGAGCATTACAAGACCAAAAGGGCATTAAAAACAGAATACCTAAAACAACCAAGGCCAGGCGCCTAGAGGCTGAGGAGTGTACCCGGAACCTAAACATTAAAACTACTGTGCGTCTGGTTCAAATATTCTAACTCGCGTTTAGTCACGGCTATTGAGGGTGTGCTAACACAATTTTGACCTAGCTTTAGAAGTGAGCGGCTTCTATGATTTCGCGTGTGAGCTGATGTGCAATTTCTCGCAATGACAGTGCATTTGTGAAGGAATGGCTCACAGGGCTGAGAAGGACATTTTAGGCAGTGAACACCTAGGTTTCTTTTTGTAGTATTGTAAACACTGTTTGAGTGTTCCATAAGTCGTTCGTTTAGGCAACGCCCGGTTTGCCCCACGTAGGCCTTGCCACAGCTCAGGGCAATCTTATAGACGACACCAACTTGGCAGGGAACGAAAGGTGCCTGGTGCCTAACAGAGCAGGCTGGCTTTCGCACAGCCGGGGCATTGACTCTGCGGCAAAGCTTGGAAAGCTTGTCAGGCGCCGAGAACACAACACGAACGCCTGCCTTTTGCCCAATCCGTTTGAGCCTGTGGGAAATAGTATGAAAGTAAGGCACCACAGCAACCTTGTGTTGATGCTCAGGAGCAGCTCTCACTTGACCCCTTTTAAGCTTCTGCAAGAGGGAGCCTGCTACTGAGGTCAGCAAATGCTCAGGGTAGCCAGCATTGATCAGCCGCTGAGTTTGCTCATCGATGCTCCGGCCCATAGAGTGTACACAGGACTTCATTAGGGCATTTGTGAAACAAAGGTTCACAATGCCCCTCTTAACAATCTTAGAATGGGCTGAACTGTAGGGCAACAAGGACTTGCCCCCTCTCGGCTGGTACCACCAGCATAGGTGGTCATCTGCCCTGGGTAGCCATGGATTAAATAGGTGTCTAGTGTGTGAGGCACTCGCGTTAGGGGCTTGGTGTTTAAAAGTGTTTTTTTTTATGATGAATGTATCTGTGTGCGTTTTGTTATTTTATTATTTAGAGCACGTATCTCCTGAGTAATGCATAGGGTTTCTGTTACCCTTTTGAGGTGTTTAATAGCCGCTAGAGAGTCGGTGTAAATGTGAGTTTCGCATATAGACGGTATGAAATTTATAGCCTCATCGTATAGGGTTTCCGTTACCCTTTTGAGTTGTTTAATAGCCGCTAGAGAGTCGGTGTAAATGTGACTTTCGCATATAGACGGTATGACATTTATCAAGCATTATGGTGTCGCAGCGCTGACAGACAAGGACAAAAGGACTATGGACACACACAACATCGCTGCTGTGTGTGTCCATAGTCCTTTTGTCCTTGTCTGCCAGCGCTGCGACACCATAGTGTTCGACAACCACAACCAACTAGCCCAGCAGTATACCCTATATGATATTTATAGCCTCATCGCATCGCGGATAACATACAGCTCCATCAGAAGTGAGTGCACGGGTCAATGGATGCAGCTTGCACAGAACAGGGTTAATTGGAGAAATATGGCAGAGGCCTTCGCCCTGCAGTGGGTATAGTCAGGCTGATGATGATGATGACGGTGGATATCTTTATAAGTCCGGGTTGTCCGTTACCTGAAACTCTGATTATGTGGCGCTTGTAGTTGCAGTTCTTCCACCACTTTGAATGACGGATGTGTCTGTGTAAGCGCACATTGTACAAGCTCTACATATTACGGTACTTATGTCAACCACTGGATGTGCTGTTGGCTGCGATGCAGCTTAGTAGTCTTGTTAGTCGTTGTGTAGGCCCAGGGAGGCACGTCTATTATTTTTGGTGTCTGTGCTCTCATCTCATTGTATACGGCTGCAAAAGATGCAACATATTTTCTGCTTTTCTCTTCAAATTTCTTGTTTATTCTCTATGTTGAATAATTTGCGTCAGATTATTCAACTGTGCATATTCCTAACGTATAGAAACGGGTGTAAGTTTTGGAAAGCCTGTGGTCGTGCGCATTATATTTCGATTTATTGTTTCTAGCTCCACCCACTGTCGTTTCAGCAGTCAATAGAAATCAGTGAAGTACTGAACATACAAGAAGTTTGTATATCTGTTCGGGCCCATTTTCCTCTAGATAAGATTCGTTTGATTAAATGTAGCGTTGTCGCTGCTGCCTTTTTTTGCACTATGGAGCCATTGAGTTCCTTTGCACGACTTATATATGTGTAGCCCACGGACCCTCTTCTTGTCCACTTCCTGTAATATGCCGTTAATCATTATCAGCCTCCCAATGCAGGGCGAAGGCCTCTCCCATATTTCTCCAATTAACCCGGTTCTCTGTAAGCTGCATCCACTGTACGCCTGCGAACGTCTTAACCTCATCCGCCTACCTAACTTTCTGCCGCCCGCTGCTACGCTTTCCTTCCCTTGGAATCCAGTTTGTTACCCTTAGCGACCATCGATTATCCTCTCTTCGCACTACATGCCCTACCCATGCCTATTTCTTCTTCTTGATTTCCACTAGAATATCAGTAACTTGAGTTATTTCTCTGACTCAATCTGCACGCTTCCTATCTCTTAATGCTACCCCTACCATTTTTCATTCAATAGCCCTCTGGGTTGTCATCAACTTAAGTAGAACCCTCTTGGTTAGCCTCCACGTTTCAGCCCCATAGGTAAGATGCAACTGTTGTACCAGTCTTACCAATCTTAATATGTCGTTACCAATCTTCAAAAGGAAGGTATTACCTTGCAATTTCTTCCGTTGTTATTTCCCATATGAATGTACTTGACTTTTGAGGCGACGTTTCAAGGCCTGCTTTTTGTGCGTAGCCGTCCAAAGTGTTTAAGCATTCATGTAAATGAAGCTGCAACGTCTAGTTGTTTATCAGTTGACCATTTTGTGACGTCATCGTCATCGGCATAAATCAGCAACTCTATATTTAGTATTTCACCTTGTTTCCAAGCCAGTGGTGTGAAGGCTGTATAAAACAGTAAAAGGGCTGAGTCGAACCTTGTGGAATCTACCATTTGATGAGTAATTGCCAATTTGTTGTCCACCCAGCCTAATAGAGAATCTCCGGTCTTGAAGCATGTAGGGCTCGTGGCGCGCCGCGCATTCGAAGGCCGCGCCACTTCCCAATGCTCCCTGCGCGGCGCCCGTTTCCCTCTCCCCGCTCGCACGGGGATAACCGGTCCCGCGCGAGGGGGCCATAAAAGAAGGCACGCGCCGCCGTCTCGCGCTCTCTTGGTCCTTGGTCCCTGCCTCCTCGTTCCTGCTTTGCTCCTGGCGCTCTCCACGGAAACGACCCGCAGCCACCTGGACGACGAGATCCCTGTGAGATTAAATATGTTTGTTATACGGCCCACTGTGTGTTTGTCGTGCGCATCCCTCGGGCAGAGGAATCGCCCACAACTGGCGCCCAACGTGGGGCTGAATTAGCACCCATGTGGACGATTTTTCTGCCAACGTGGCAGCGCACGGCAACACGACGGGCCGGTCCTTTGTATGTTAGGCGCGACGCCATTTTGAGTTTAGGGCTATCGTGTGTGCAGATGACGCGGAGTGTAGTATAGTAGTGTTTGTACAGTGTTTTAATTTTGTTTTGGGTAATGTGTGTGTTTTCTAGTGTCGGGCGGTTTGTGTTTTAATTTTTTTGTGCATATGTTAGTTTTATGAAGCGTTTAGCCTTTGTGACTAGCCTCCTGACGCGGGTTAGGTGGTAGTCGTTGCGTGCAGCAGTTCTGCGGCACCCGGCCGGCCTTAGTTGTTGAGTGCAATGCCTCCGAGAAAAGACGTGCCAGATAGGGCCGCTGCTTCGGACGCCAGTGCGTCCGGAAGTGAGGTGAGGGACGCGGTAGAGTCTGCGCAGGTTACCGACGCGGCCGCCCTGATGAGGCAGATGAACGAAGTGTTGTCGGTGTTCACCCGTCAGCTCGGTTCGGTGGCTAGCGCCAACCAAGCCACAGCTGCGGCGACAGTCTCGCGTCCGCGGATAAATGTAGAGGTTCCCTCCTTTTCCGGCTACACGGACGTGAAGTCAGTCCACGAGTTCTTGCAAGAACTCAAGGATTATCAGATGGCACTGGGTTCCCCAGACGACGTGGTGCTAGCGCAGGTAATCCCCGTGGCACTTGTTGAGAGCGCGGCGCGATGGAGACGCTGCCAGCCGGCCTTCCAGTCGATGGCAAACTTCACAGATCGCTTCCGCGCCGAGTTCTTGCCGCCCGATTATGAACGCCGGATGCTTGAGGAGCTAGCGTTGCGCACACAGCACCCAGAGGAGAGCCTCCTCGAGTATGTACGCGCAATGCAGGAGCTCTACAAGAGGGAAGATCCCACGGCAACCGATCTAGAACAGGTCACGCGCGTGATGAGGCAATGCCATCCGCGCTTCAAGCCGTATTTGCGGGGACGTGGTTTTGCAAACCTCGAGGCCCTAGCACAGGAAGCGAAGGTAGCACAGGCTCATTTACTCGCTGAATTGCGCTACCAGCCACCCCCCAGGCCAGCCGAATCGCTAGAGCCGCGATGCGCCTGGGCCGGAGGCCAAGACTCCGTGCCGCGCGCCAGAGGCGCAGGCGTAATGATGGTAGGGCAGGAAAGGCCAGCGGAAGGCTCCGCGATTCCTCGCGCCCTTGACCCGTACGCGTTCCAGCAGCGGCGTCGAGCTGGGCTCGCCAGCGACGTCCGCACAGGCGCGGAGAGAGGGGAAAGACGTCCCCAGCCGCTTCGTGGAACGCGGCATCGCCCGACCGCACGGCAGGTGAACGATCGGCTTTGCTGGAATTGCAACCAGCCGGGCCACGTGGCACGAGAGTGTCAAGCAAGGCGTATGCAGGGAACCGCGGACCGCCGGCGGCCATAATTGGTAACACCAGCCTTTCGCCGTCGGCGGGAGAATTTCGTGGTAACCACGGCGGAAAATGGGAAATGTACTCCCACGCCGCGTCACCGGGCGACCGCCCCGGGGGCGCAGAGGCTTTTGTCCCCCTCGCCTGTAGAGCGCAAGGAATGTTGTCGCGCTCGAGCCCTTTTATGATAGTGCGGTTAGTTGGTCAAAGCTACTCGGCACTCGTTGACACGGGCTCAACTCTGTCACTGGTCGGTGATGATGTTTTCGAGGCCTACCGTAGATGTAACGTCCGTGTCAGGCCAGCCGAAACCCCTTTGAGCTTAGCAGCAGGGACGACAAAAGCTGAGGGTGCGGTACGTCTGGTCCTGCGTTTTGACGGCAGGAAGCGGAGGCATCGCTTCGTCTATCTGCCCGGCTTAGCCATACCAGTTATTCTGGGAAGAGATTTTCTTTCGAGCGAAGGCATTGTGCTTGACATGGGGGAGAACGGCTATCGCTACAGCCCCTTCACCCCTCTCATTCCCTTTGTTAGCGCGCCCAAACAGGAATGCGTCGCTCAGCGAGCGAGCGTCCACGCTTTTGTGGCGGACGGCTCCCCCGCGACACTGAATGGTAGCCCATTAGAAGCAATTATCGAGTCCTTCTTAGGAACCGGTAGTCAGCGCTGAAGGCTCGTGGAATCTTTACTCCCGTTTTCGGATTGCTTCACAGAGAAACCAGGCAGAACCGACTTGCTTCAGCACGAGATCGAAACGGGTGATGCGCGTCCTTTCAGATGTAACCCGCGGCCGTTAAGCGCGCATAAGAGACAGCTTCTCGACAGCGCCCTTGACGAGATGATAGATACCGGCGCGGTGAGACCCTCACAAAGTCCCTGGGCGTCCCCAGTGGTTCTAGCGCCAAGAAAGATGGTTCGGCCAGGCTGTGTGTTGATTATCGAAAGCTCAACTCACTGACGCCTACGGTTGCGTACCCTTTCCGGTCGATCGAGGCTGTGATGTACGCGTTAGGGAACGCAAGGTTCTTCACAGTCCTGGATGCAAGCAGAGGGTACCTGCAGATTGAGGTGGCGGAAGGTGACATTCAGAAAACCGCATTCACCTGTCACCGCGGGCTCTTCGAATTTACTCGACTCCCGTTTGGTTTGTCTAATGCACCGAGCACGTTCATGCGATTGATGGACATCGTGCTGGGCGATGCAAGGTTCAACTACGCGATGGCGTACCTCGACGACGTCGTGATATTCTCACGGTCGTTCGAAGAGCATCTCATTCACCTGAATTCCGTTCTTGATAGAATGAGACGTGCGGGTATAACGATCAACCCAAAGAAAGTGCAGTTGACATCAAAGAGAGTGAACCTCTTGGGATTTGTGGTTGATGATGGCACTTTGAGACCGAACGATGACAAACTGCAGGCAATTCTGAACTACCCCTGCCCGACGGACGTGAAAAGCTTGCAGAGGTTTTTGGGAATGGTTGCCTTCTACAGACAATTCATCAGAGCTCGCTAGGCCGTTGAACCAGCTTTTGCGAAAAGGCTCGAAGTGGGTCTGGGGCAAGGAACAGAACGACGCTTTTGTTGCTTGGCTCGCGCGATAGCGAACACCGCTAGTTTGCGCCTCCCTGACCTGAACAAGCCGTTTGTCTTGCAGACAGATGCTAGTGATGCCGGTGTAGGAGCTGTTTTGTTGCAGGAACATGAGGGCAAGCTGCGCCCTGTCGCGTTCGCTAGCCGCACGCTCACATCGGCGGAGCGGAATTACTCCGTGACCGAAAAGGAATGCCTGGCGATAATGTTCGCATTGTCAAAGTTCGACATGTACCTAGACGGAGCGGTTTTCACCGTGCAGACAGATCACCAGGCACTTTCGTGGTTAAAGAGGCTGAAAAACCCCGCAGGCAGACTCGCGAGATAGGCGCTGACGTTGCAACGTTACGCGTACGCCATTGAGTATTGCCGGGGCAGCATAAATAAGGTGGCCGATGTGTTATCGCGCGCACCGTTGAAGGCTGGCAGAAGCGCAGAAGAGGCGCAGACCAGCTTTGCTGAAAGCGGCGTCTCCGCTAGTGGAGAGGAGGAGAGGGCGGACGCGAGTGTCGCGCCCTGCGTAGTTAAAGAGAGAAAGGAGGCGGACAGAGTTGCCGCGCGGTGCTGCGAGAGAGAGAAGGCGCAGCAGCTGGTGGCGCCGACTACTCGCCTGCCAAGAAGCGAGGCAGAGAGAAATCTGTCATGGGGAGTAGCGGTCAGTAGGGAAGAGCTAATTGAGGCCCAGAAAGCAGACGGTCTTTGCCAGCGGGTGCTGACAGAGCTTGCGAGTAGTACAGCTTGCACCGGGAACTCTGAGGGCAAGTACGACGCGTATCTGCTGGGCGATGATGGCTTACTGCTCCGCTACATCCCCCAACTTGACGAGGAAGAGGCGATTGCATCCCCCTTCCGAGTCGTGGTCCCGATGAAGTTGCGGAAACGATTCCTCCAGTACTTCCATGACTCAGCGCTGGCAGGCCATGGCAGCGGCAGTAAGACTTACGATAAGTTATGCCGTGTCGCGACCTGGCAAGGTATGAGAAAGGATGATGTCCGTACATGTTTTGTTTGCCAGGTAGCCAAGCCTCGGGCGGGGAAACCCGCTGGCATGATGAAGCCGGTAGTTAGCAACTATCCGTGGCAAGTGGTCGCGTGCGATATCATGGGACCCCTCCCTCGCTCAGCGCGCGGACGCCAATATATCCTGGTAATAACGGACCACTATTCCAAGTGGGTTGAGGTTTTCCCCCTTAGGAAGCTTGTGTCAGAACGGATTTGGGAGAAACTGTTGGAGACATTCACTCGTTTCGGTTTCCCTTCCGACTTGATTACAGACAATGCTTCGTATTTCACAAGCAAAGTCTTTGTTGATTCCTGTCGGGCGCTTCAAATCCGCCACATGAAAACGAGTCCCTACCACGCTCAGAGCAACATAACCGAGAGAGTGAATCGTAATGTTAAGAGTATGCTGGTCGCGACGACCGAGCAGCACAGAGATTGGGACGCACGGCTGTCCGAACTGGCTTTCGCCACTAGAACAACCGTGAACAGGTCGGTGGGTATGACACCTGCTTACTTGAATTTTGGGAAAGAGATTGCTTTTCCGCTAGAGAACGCCCTACTTGACGCGGCGGGGCCCGCGCCCCCTCCGCTTACGCAGTACGCGGCAAAGCTCCGCGAGTGCCTTGAGGCAGCGCAGCGCGCGGCTCGTGAAAACCTCGATGTCGCGCGCATGGAGCAAGCGGATCAGTACAACAAAGGTCGTCGTCACGTCGTTTTCAACACGGGCGACTTGGTACTGAAAAGAACGCACCCCCTTAGTAACGCAGCGCGTGGTTTCGCCGCGTCGCTAGCGCACAAGTGGGATGGACCGTTCGAAGTTACGGCACGGACTACGCCACTCACCTACCAGCTGCGGTTGTTGGCGAGCGGTGAAACCGCTGGTCCGGTGCACGTCGCAGACGTGAAAGCTTACCACCTTCGCAATGACGATAACTGCGAAGCGGGGGAAGCTCAAAGCGATGCAGCGATCTCCCCCAAAGTAAGGAGTACAGGTAGCAACCCGGTTCGCAACCGACGCTATAACCTAAGGCCAAGGTCTCAAAGCGATGCAGCGATCTCCCCCAAAGTAAGGCGTACAGGTAGCAACCCGGTTCGCAACCGACGCTATAACCAAAGGCCAAGGTAGTGCACTACTTTGTCTAACGTCTTTGCTTCTTTCAGAATGCATTCTGATAAGATTTTGCAGCAGCCAGATGAACTACCGTCGCTGGGGCGGGAAACCGCACCCAGCGCATGTTTCAAGGAGGGGCCACTTAAACAGGGGGTACCCCCCTAGTTTGTAGGGGTTTGTGGCCCATCATCGTGACCAGCGCGGCCATGCTGTCTGTCTTCAACGAGTTGGATTGGAGCCCGCTGCCCAGGCCTGGAGTACGGGCCTCAGGAAGCCAGGTGTGCCCGTGGCGGAAACGCCTGCTGCAATGTGCATCCAGCACGGCGCCACGTGGAAAGGGGTCAACGATGTAGAGCAGCAGCTCAGGGCCGCTGCCAGTCGTATCCGTGGCCGAGCCCAGCTGCGCTGTGATCCCGTGGATGTGGCCGCTGCCGGAGAGGGACCAGCCGGAACAGTCCCGCCATGCCTGCTGCTTCTCCCGTCCCACGGACCAGCTGAGATGGCATCCCGCCAGAGCCAGGCGACAAGCCTTCATATTTTACGCCGACCCGGGCTCGAACATGGGCATGGACCGGCTGTTGGCGGAGCCCGGGTCAGACGCTGAGGGGAGGGAAGATGTAGGGCTCGTGCGTGGCGCGCCGCGCATTCGAAATCCGCGCCACTTCCCAATGCTCCCTGCGCGGCGCCCGTTTCCCTCTCCCCGCTCGCACGGGGATAACCGGTCCCGCGCGAGGGGGCTATAAACGAAGGCACGCGCCGCCGTCTCGCGCTCTCTTGGTCCTTGGTTCTTGCCTCTTCGTTCCTGCTTTGCTCCTGGCGCTCTCCCCGGAAACGACCCGCAGCCACCCGGACGACGAGATCCCTGTGAGATTAAATATGTTTGTTATACGGCCCACTGTGTGTTTGTCGTGCGCATCCCTCGGGCAGAGGAATCGCCCACAAGCAAGATATATACAACTTTTGAAATCTGCAAAGGAATTCTCCAATCTTCCGTGTTCTGAATTATCTTATTGTCATATAAATTTTACGTCTGTAGCCATCACCCTGCGCAGAAGTTGACTATGGGGTGATACCTATAGAACTTCTTCAGCCTGTACTGCCAATCTTGTTTGATCTGTCAAGGCTTGCTCTAAATCTAATTTGTCGTGAATATTCTCCTTCAAGACACAACTATTCTTCCGATATTAGGAATTTTCGGCGTAAGGTAATGGGACACAATGGCTGTATGCAGGTTTGAGGTTTTCCGGGTTGGAATAGGCCGAATGTTTCCAGTCTTTCGAAATTTCTCTTTTTCTCGATACGCCATTTATCAAAGCGAAAACGGCAGCAAGAGCTTCTCCGTCTAAGTTTTTAAACACTTCGTATGGGATCTGGTGATCTCCTGGCGTTGTTTTGTAGCGAGAGCTGCACTACGCCGGCCGCTTCGCTAGGTCAACGTGGCTGCGTACTGGAGCAATGCTTCTTCGTTTCTGCGACTGGTGCGACTATGTTCCTCACTCACGGAAACGAAGAAGCTATGTTGCAGAAAAAAACGCCGAACTAAATTTGTGACATGTAGAACAGGAGTCATGTAAAAATTCCGTTTGCCTGTGGCAAAGCATGAAAGAATGCATAAACGAGCATCATAGGGCTTTTTTTAATCGATATTTATTGCTTCAGGGCATCAGTAAGGAAATGAAGAATGAAAAAATCATTAAATGAATGAATTGGCTGATTTTATGAAGTCCAGGAGTAAGCGATGATGAGGTCCCTGCGTCCAAGCGACATATGAGGCAGTATTGGTTGCTGAAAGGCCAGCTATCCTCAGGTGCCGGATTCGTATTGGTTTCAGTGCTGGGCAGTCCCACAGCAAGTGGTGAATGTCGGCCTCAATATCTTCGTTTTTACAGATCGGGCACCCTGGGCGGGGATATAAGTATCAGAAGTATGACCACGTCGTAGTGACAGCTGGTGTGAGGGCAACTCCGACCCGGAGCGCAACCTCCTCTGCACGGGTGAGACCGCGGGGTACGGATACCGCACACGGAGGGATAAGTGCACGTGTGCGGCGCCGGAGGTGTTCATTTCTTGATAAAAGGAAGGTAGTGTCCTCCACTTCAAGGAGCCGTGGAGGTGTTCCTTTCTTGATAAAAGGACGTTAGCGTCATCCACTTCAAGGAGCCGTGGAGGTGTTCCTTTCTTGATATAAGGAGGGTACCGTCATCCACTTCAAGGAGCCGTGGTATTGATGCGTCTTGGTTCACGAGGCGCGTCGCCACTTTGGGAAGGCAGCTGGTCCCGTGGGACCCACTCAATGCGTACTGACTGTGGGATGCGTGCATCAATCTGGCAGATGTCTTGGCAAACTTTAGGGCAGCCGCTGACACGTCGGAGCAAACGTATACTGCTTGAAGTACGTCAGTGCGGATGACAACGTGGACGGCAGGGAGCATGGTTATGGAAGCCACGGAGCAGAGTGCCTCTTGAACTGCCACGAACTCAGCGCAGAAAGATGTAAGCGGTTCCGAAAGCTGAAACGTAGTGGTCTGATTCAGGCTTGGTCTCCGTGGACAGTAGATTGCTGTTTTGGCTTCACAGCCTTGCAGGCTTCCATCTACGTACACTACAATGGAATCTTGAGGCAGGTGAGTATCTTGCTCTTCAAATTTCTGGCGAAGCAACGATGCTGAGTTGGCAGACGTTGGTCTACAGATATCAGTTGGCTTGTTGTCTTCCAACTGTACAAATTTCCAGGGTGGGAGAACTGGGGCATGGTGGCTGAAGAATAATGTGTGAGCTTGCATACGCTATGACAAAATGGTCTTGAGTCTGCGAGCATCACGGCGCTGCTGCACCAGTTCATCGATGGTGTTGAGCTGCGCATTCTCCTGTAAAGCTACGACCGGTGTGAGTCGTTGAAGGCATGTTATGGTCCTCATAGCTTCTCAATTTACGGCTTCAAGGAGATCCCATTGTGCTCTTGTAAGATGCTGGAACTGGGCCTGATAAACAATACGAGGCTGCAGAACCGCCCTCGCTAACTGGCGTGCAACAGACGAGCCAGCGCTACCCGTTTTAGATGCAATTCCTCCGATTAAACTCATAGTTTGGAGTGCTTGCTTTTTTGCCTGAGAAAGCCAAGCAGTCGCTGATTCTGATTGGCGGCTTAACAATTGTTAAACCGAGAATTTTCAGGCTCGAACTTTCTTGTAGTGGGGTGCCTGATAGAGAGACGAATTGGAGTTGCGGTACGTTAACGGCGTCCCCAGCGGTTGGCGACTGACGTGTATGTAGTTTTACACACAGAAAGTTGAAGGCCAATGAAGGATGCGTAATCAGAGGTTACATCTAATTATGACTGAAGGGCGGCCTCTTGAGTGAGAAGATCATGGTGAGTGCTTCATTCCGTGATATCATCTACGTATTGCAAAAACTTCATTTCAGGGATATCACGTAAGCGCCACGCCAATGGGATGAAAGTAATATTGAACAACGTCGGAGACAATACTGATCCCTGGGGCACGCCAGGTAGTGAAACGAATGAACCAGCTGTGTCACCACTGAGGCGTATTGCAAAATTTCTTCCGTCCAAAAATGATGCGACAGAAGTGCGTACTCTCGGAGGGAGATGAAGCATGTCAATAGCATTCAGGATTGCAGCTTGACTGATGTTGTCATATGCCTTTTCAACATCCATTCCTAATAGGTACGACCATTTCGGCTGCGGGTAGATGATAGAGCTGCTGATTCCAAGACCGCCAACCCGTCCTCTGTACCTATGTATGGACGAAATCCAATTTGAGCAAGGTGATAAAACCCATGCTTTTCAAGCCACCAAAAACATCGTGCGGCTAGCATTCTGAAAGCTTGCAAAGCGTTTATGTTAAGAAGATTGGTCGTAAGTTGGCGAGGTCTGTTGAAGGCTTCCCAGGTTTGGGAATGGGATCACGACAGCGGTTTTCCAGCTCTCGGGTACGACACCATCAAGCCACACTTTGTTTATGGTGTCTAGTAGTTGAGGGAGCGCAGGAGTACTGAGGTTCTTGTAAACCTCATACTGAAGTTTGTCCAGGAGGGGCGCTGTTTTCCGTTTCGCATCGTCAATTGCATCCAGCAGCTCAGACATCGAAAAGGGACTCGCAATGCCATCTGCGTCGGTAGCAGATGGTAGTTTCCATGCGTCTGCAGGGATACCTGCCAAATTAAAATTTGCAGCTGAAGGACGCAATATATCGAATTTTGGGAAACCTTTTTGAGCAGCTTCTTTGGCGAAATCGCCTGGCAACAGATTAGCCGCAAAGCATGCTGTTGCTGCTGCGTCAGTAGAACGACGACAGTGTTCCATTGCACGAAACGTTCGCCGGAGTGAGGCATTTGAGGATTTATCAGAAAATTGTTCACACCATGCATGCCAATGACGTCGCGAGAGATCGCGTTCATATCTCCTAGCCTTCGCAGTAAGATAATTCAGTCGTGTACGTGCCTGCCCCGAAGTAGGGTCTCGCGTAGCAGCCAGCTCAGCTTGATGGCGGGCTGCCCACAAGTTAAGCAGGCCGAGATCTGGTGCTGGCCAGGTGGTAGTCGTAGCGCTGTTTAGTGTTCTTTGTATACAGTCAACAAGGAGTGACGACGAATCTGAAGACATACTGTAGAGACATGAGCGAAAGCTGTCCCAATTCATCATAGATCATTTGCGACGTAAAAGGCGGAGACAGGAAGGATGGAAACCGATGATGATAGGGTGGTGATCACTTCCCCAGCCGTCTGGCTCCATGTGCCATGAGGGAGTTCCCGCGCCCAACCACCACGTCAGGTCTGAAGCATAGGCAGCACTACGTATGTGACGCACAGGCCGTGTTGCTGTCCCAGGGTGATTAAGCAGAAAAAACAGAGCATCAATGAAGGCATCGCACACATGCCTACCACGAGGGCTTGCAGTCGGATACCCCCAATCCGGGTGAGGGCCGTTAAAGACGCCTCCGACTAAAATTGTAAACCCCGGGTATTGCCGACGGACACTTAATAACCAGTCAATATTATTATAGGAAGGGGTGCCTCCAGCTGGTCTAACGTAATATGAAACAAGCACAACGGTTTGTTTTAGAAATTTCGCAGCCACTACTACAACCTCTTCATATGATGTGCACCAGTTTTCGAGAGAAAGGCGCACATGAGGAATACGCATTTCAACATATACCGCCGCCTTTCCCGGGGGAGAAGCAGTCTGCAGGCGACGGTCGGTCATTGAAGGAGACACGTAGCCGCTGAAGCCCGTAATTGATGGCAAGGCATTCCTGTAGTAGCAGAGCCCCCACCCGCAGCTTGTTAAATCGCAGTCGGGTCTTGAGCTCGCCCAACTTCGTGGAACTGCCTCTACAGTTCCACTGTAGTACACCAGGACGACCAGAATTCACCATTTTCAGGTACTAGTCCAAGCGCTGCAGTACCACAGATGTCAGGCTGGACAACTGGTTGACCATATAGCGGAGCAGCGATGTTGCAGAGTTATCATTGGGCGTTGTGGTACACTGGGAAGAGGCAGAAAATGGCACTGTTGCGCGGGATGAAGGCGGCGGTGCTGGGCAATTGCTAGATTTGGCGGTTACTTCTGCATCTCATGATGTCGAGCAAGCATTTCGCGGTGTTGTCGGAGCTTAGAGACCTCTGCTAAGAGAGGATTGATTTGCTCATCCACTACAGCCATATCGTCGTCGCCTCGTATTCATCATCATCATCATCATCAGCCTGATTATACCCACTGCAGGGCGAAGGCCTCTTCCATATTTCTCCACTTAACCCGGTTCTGTGCTAGCTGCATCCACTTGACCCCTGCGAACTTCTTAATCTCATCCGCCCACCTAACTTTATGCCGCCCCCTGCTACGCTTTCCTTCCCTTGGAATCCAGTTTGTTACCCTCAGCGACCATCGGTTATCCTCTCTTCGCACTACATGTCCTGCCCATGTCCATTTCTTCTTCTTAATTTCCACTAGAATGTCGGTAACTTGAGTTATTTCTCTGACCCACTCTACACGCTTTCTATCCCTTAATGTTACCCCTACCATTTTTCGTTCCATAGCCCTCTGGGTTGTCGTCAACTTAAGTAGAACTCTCTTGGTTAGCCTCCACGTTTCAGCCCCATAGGTGAGTACAGGCAAGATGCAACTGTTGTATACTTTCCTCTTGAGCGATACCGGTAAGCTGCTAGTCATAATCTGCGAGTGCTTGCCAAATGCACTCCATCCCAATCTTATTCTTCTTGTTATTTCCTTTTCATGGTCCGGATCAGCGGTTACTACCTGTCCTAAGTAGACATATTCGCCTACTACTTCCCGAGGCGGTTGAACAATACCTTAGTCTTCTGCACATTGATTTTCAAGCCTACCTTTCTACTTTTTCTGTCTAGGTCATCAATGATTATTTGCAGTTCATCCCCCGAGTTGCTTAGCAAGGTAATGTCATCAGCAAATCGCAGATTACGGAGGTATTCTCCATCTACCCTTATCCCTAACTGCTCCCATTTCAAGTCTCTGAATACTTCCTCTAAACAAGCTGTGAATAGTACTGGGGAGATTGTGTCTCCTTGCCTAACACCTTTCTTTATGGGAATTTTGTTACTTTCTTTATGCAGAACTATGGTTGCTCTGCAGCCACTATATATATCTTCCAGCACTTTCACGTACGGCTCTTCTACCCCCTGATTTCGCAATGCCTGCATCACCGCCGAGGTTTCAACTGAGTCAAATGCTTTTTCGTAATCAATGAATGCTATGTATAAGGGCTGGTTATATTCCGAGCATTTTTCTATCACCTGATTGAGGGTATGGATATGATCGATAGTAGAGTACCGTTTCCGAAACCCTGCTTGATCCTTTGCTTGATTGCAGTCTAAGGTTGTCCTGATTATATTAGCGATTACATTAGTAAATACCTTGTACGTAACAGACAGTAAGCTGATTGGTCTGTAATTTTTAAGATCCTTAGAGTCCCCTGTCTTGTGAATGAGGATAATGTTTGCATTCTTCCATGGTTCCGGTACCGTCGATGATACCAGGCACTGCGTATACAGGGTGGCCAGTTTTTCTAGCACGATATCCCCCCCGTCCTTCAGCAAATCTGTAGTTATCTGATCCTCTCCAGCTGATTTCCCCCTTTTCATAGTTTCTAGTGCTTTCTTGACCTCGTCCTTCGTCACTGGTGGAACGTCTGTTTTTCCCTACCGCCAATCTCATTACGGTCTTGACTACTTTGGCTACTGTAGAGATCTGTATAGAACTCCTCGGCTACTTTGACTATCTTGTCCATATTAGTGATGACGTTGCCAGCCTTCTCCCTTATCGCATACATCTGGTTTTTGCCTATGCCCAATTTCTTCTTTACCGCTTTAAGGCTTCCCCCGTTCTTTACAGCATGCTCAATTTTCTCCATGTTATACTTCCTTATATCGGCCACCTTGCGCTTATTAATCAGCTTTGATATCTCGGCCAATTCGATCTGGTCTGTTGGATTGGAAGCTTTCATACTCTGGCGTTTCTTAATCAAATCTTTTGTCTACTTAGACAGCTTACCGGTATCCTCTCTAACTATCCTACCGCCTACTTCTACCGCGCACTCAGTAATGATATCTCGGAAATTATTGTTCCTTGCCTCTAGGGTAATGTCGCCATCCTCAGTTAGAGCTGAATACCTATTCTGTATCGGGATCCTGAACTCTTCTGCCCTCCCCCTCACCGCTAATTCATTGATGAATTTCTTTCTTACTAATCTATTGCGTTCCTTCTTCAGATTTAGGCTAATTCGGGACCTAACCATCCTTTGGTCACTGCATCGCACTTTCCCGATTACCTCTACATCCTGCACAATGGCGGGGGTTGAACACATTATGAAGTCGATTTCATTTTTTGTCTCTCCGTTAGGACTTTTCCATGTCCATTTCCGGTTCTTCCGTTTGCTGAAGAAGGTATTCATGATTCGTAAGTTACTGCGCTCTGCAAACTCAACTAGTAACTCCCCCTTGCCCTATTCACCTATGCCCTAGTCACCTACTGCCTTGTCTCCTGCCTGTTTTTTCCCTACCTTGGCATTGAAGTCGCCCATTAGTACAGTATACTGCGTCTTTACTTTTCGCATTGCCGATTCTACATCTTCATAGAAGCTTTCAGCTGCCTGGTCATCATAACTACATGTAGGTGCATAGGCCTGTACAACCTTCAGTTTATACCGCTTATTAGGCCTAATTACGATCCCTGCAACCCTCTCATTAATACTATAGAATTCATCTATATTACCCGCTATATACTTATTGACAAGGAAACCTACACCTAGTTGTCGCCTCTGGTAAACCTCGAAACACAGTACATGCCCATCCTTCAGTACAGTATATGCCTCATTCGGCCTCCTAACCTCACTAAGCATTATGAAATCTCATTTCATGCCCTCTAATTCCTCTAACAGCACTGCTAAACTAGCTTCACTAGCTAGGGTTCTAGCATTAAACGTTGCCAGGGTCAGTTTCCAATGGCGGCCTGTCGAGCGGAGCCAGGCTTTCTTAGCACCTCCTGCTGCGTCACAGGTCTGACCGCCGCCGTGGTCAGTTGTTCCGCAGCCGCTGGTGAATGAGGGCCGGGGTTTTATGGAGCTTATCATAGGAGGTTGTGGCCAATTACTGCACCAGGGAGGCCAACTCCTGTTCTGGTGAGGGAGTGCGTTGCCGGAGGTGTTCACCGGCATCAGGTCGCACCCCAAACCTGTGTATGCAATTCCATCGACGCGCGGATTTTTTTTTTTCTTTTATCCGGTGGAGAATTGCGCGGCACCGGGATTTGAACCCCGGTCCTCTTGCATGCGAGGCAGATGTACTACCGCTACGCTACCGCTACGCTGCTGCATTGGCTGTTGTCAATGGCGTTTCTTAGCACTGTATCGTTAGACTTCGTCTTAGCTGGAGGTGCATTCGAAGCCGGCTCAGGAAGCTCTTGCCACTCGTCATCATCCCACTGAAGAACTGCAAAGCGATTGGATGTCTGCACTAGTGTCATGTCTTCTATTCGCCAATGCTTAGCGTTCCGCAGACGAGCCTTCTGCGTTGCCTTTTGCTTTGTCCGACAACTTGGATATGTTATCTCGTAGTCGTATGATTTGCAGAGGCCGCATCGGTACGTAACTTTTTCTGCATACGCACCTTCATTGGCAGTAGCAAGAGGGCAAGAGTTGACCATCTGCCCTGCCCGGAAACAGTTGTAGCAGCAAACCGCACTCGGTTTATACGGCCGCGGCCTTAATATGCAGCCGTCATAGTACAGACAGGCTGTAAGTATCGGAGGGCCTAGCAAGGTGATCATGCAGGAACGCCCCTTTCCTATGTGTCGGGCCTCTATGACTCGGTGCGTGGGGCCGTACAGCTCACGTTGCAGGGTTGTTTGATCGTTGTTTATGTCGACGTTGTAAACGACGCATGCTGCAAGTCGGAACCTTCAACTAGATACTCTTGCACAGTCACTGAGATCTCACTTGTGACTGTAATACAACTAAGCGTTTGGATACGTTCACCGCAGTGAGTGTCGGGAGCCACACAGCTATAGTGTTTGACTTCTGCCTTACTATGAAGCCCCGAAAACCTCTGGTTCCGAGGCACGCATCCAAGTTGGCAAGGAGCGATGAAGCTGCCTTAGCAGGAAGACACTTCTCTTCAAAGGGCTCTTCAATGAACTAATTTGGGCTTGTTGGTGAGAATACAGGCAGCCCGAATAGACCGACCGACCGACCGGTCTGCCTGCCTGCATATCTATACCTACCTAACCTACCTAACCTACCTACCTGCCTGCCTGCCTGCCTGCCTGCCTGCCTGCCTGCCTGCCTGCCTGCCTGCCTGCCTGCCTGCCTGCCCGCCCGCTTGCCCGCCCGCCCGCTCGCCCGCTCGCCCGCTCGCTCGTTTTTCTGTCTGTCTGTATGTCTATAATCGCAAAGGTGCGATGCAGTGACCACAGGATGGTAAGGTCTCGAATTAATCTAGATTCGAAGAGGGAGCGGCCCAGATTGGTGAGGAAGAAGTCAATCAACGAATTAGCGGTAAGGTGAAAAATAGAAGAATTCAGGCTCTCCCTTCAAAATAGATACTCACTGCTAACCGAGGAAGCTGGCCTTAGCCTCGATGCAATGAACAATAATTTCAGCGATATCATTACTGAGTGCGCGGTAGAAGTAGCCGGTAGAACTTTTAAAGAGGATACCGGTAAACTGTCGAAGGAGACGAAAGATTTGATTAAGAAGCGCGCCAATGTATGAAAGCTTCCAACCCAACAGACCAAATAGAACTAGTAGATATCAAAGCAGATCAATAGGCGCAACGTCGCCGACACAAGGAAGTATAACATGGGGGAAATTGAGCATGCTCTAAACAACGTTAGTAGTTTGAAAGCGGTTAAGGGGAAATTAGGCGTAGGCAAAAATCAGATGTATGCGCTGAGAGACAAGGCGAGCAATGTTATCTCTAACATGCACAAGATAATCAAGGTAGTCGGGGAATTCTATACGGACCTCTGCAGCAGCCATAACAGTCAGTACAAGAATGAAATTGGCTGCAATGAAGAGCAATCAGATGTTCCGCCAGTAACGAAGGACGAGGTTAAAAAAGCATTAGAATCTATGAAAAAGGGGGAAAGCAGCTGGGGAGGATCAGGTAACTACAGATTTGTTGAAGGACGGAGGAGATATCGTGCTAGAAAAACTGGCCAGCCTGCATGAGCAATGCCTAAAGGCTTCGAAAGTACTGGAATTATGTAAGAACACTAATATTATCTTAATTCATAAAAAGGCGACGCTAAAGACTTAAAAAATTACCGACCTATCAGCCTGCTATCAGGTACGCACAAGGTATTGACCAAGGTAATCGCTAATAGGGTCAGGACAACCTTACCCAGGCAGCACAACAGCCCGGGCCAATATTGTCAGTGAGTTGGCAGAGATCAGCCCTATGTAGGCCCAGCGCTGCCATCTGGGCCTTGCCTTGCCTCCTGCCTGTTTTTTCCCTACCTTGGCATTGAAGTCGCCCATTAGTACAGTATACTGCGTCTTTACTTTTCGCATTGCCGATTCTACACCTTCATAGAAGCTTTCAACTGCCTGGTCATCATAACTACATGTAGGTGCATAGGCCTGTACAACCTTCAGTTTATACCGCTTATTAAGCCTAATTACGATGCCTGCAACCCTCTCATTAATACTATAGAATTCATCTATATTACCCGCTATATACTTATTGACAAGGAAACCTACTCCTAGTTGTCGCCTCTCTGGTAAACCTCGATAACACAGTACATGCCCATCCTTCAGTACAGTATATGCCTCATTCGGCCTCCTAACCTCACTAAGCCCTATGACATCCCATTTCATGCCCTCTAGTTCCTCTAACAGCACTGCTAAACTAGCTTCACTAGCTAGGGTTCTAGCATTAAACGTTGCCAGGGTCAGTTTCCAATGGCGGCCTGTCCAGCGGAGCCAGGCTTTCTTAGCACCCCCTGCTGCGTCACAGGTCTGACCGCCGCCGTGGTCAGTTGTTCCGCAGCCGCTGGTGACTGAGGGCCGAGGTTTTGTGGAGCTTATCATAGGAGGTTGTGGCCAATTACTGCACCAGGGTGGCCAACTCCTGTTCTGGTGAGGGAGTGCGTTGCCGGAGGTGTACACCGGCATCAGGTCGCACCCCAAACCTGTATATGCAATTCCATCGACACGCGGATTTTTTTTTTTTTTTTTTTTGTCATCCGGTGGAGAATTGCGCGGCACCGGGATTTGAACCCCGGTCCTCTTGCATGCGAGGCGGATGTTCTACCGCTACGCCACCGCTGCACACATTGTTGTTCGTACCTATTTATAATGATAACAACATTGGCCCGTCATATCCGATGCCCTCACAATATCGGTGGTACCATTATACAAGGATGGCAACGATGGGCCTGGATGTCCATCGTATCACCGGTGTTGGCGCTGCCATGAGATAAGGATGGCTATAACGGACAGCATTAACCGGCAGTCCACTGATGTTGGCCAATATTCGACATATGCTGGACAATAATGTCAGCTCTGTTACAATGGCCCGCCAATGTCAGATATACACTGGCATACCTTACATATCAACGGTATTGGCATTGCCCTTTCATAAGGATGGCTATATCGAACAGCGTTAGCCATTACTCCACTGACATTGGCTATTATATGGCATATGCTGGAGAATACTGTTAGTTCTGTTACCGTGTCCCGCCAGATGCATTGGCATACACTTTAGTCAACATTGTCTTGTCTATTTCACCTACTGGTCAATATTAGATGCAAATTAGCATGTGGCTGGAAATATTCCGTGGGAAACCGCATTAGCGTGCTTTTGCGGTTGGCAGGCTCATTTATTACTTGGAGTCGTTAACTGTGCTGTTATAATCGGTGTTTTCAAGTTACCTTTGCAATTTTTAATGCTTCGGAAATCTTGTGTTTAAATAGTTATAGTTCCGCGGTGCTGGTTTCCGTCGTGTTTGCTTTAATTCCACCTAGCATTTGTTGATGTTGCTTGGGATTACACCATGTTCTTTTACACTAGATCTTCATTGACTTAAGCTGGCACTGTAATCAATCCACATGTATACTGTGACGAATTTGGATGAGACCGACGATCGGTCAACGGCATCAAATAAGTTCACCACCGTTTGCTGGTCCGGGCGGCGGCGGCAATAAATAGCTCCACGCCGACCGAGAGATCAGAAAGAATCAAAACGACATGTCATATATCGTGCATAGGCAATGGTTGCTATTTTTTGCATTCTATTCGGCAATGGTCTAGGTTCTTCCATGGCTGCTCCCGTGGCGATTCCTGCTGCTCTGGGTGAAGAGAATTCCAAAAGTTTTAGCAAATTTCTTTGCCCCCGAGTGTATCAGTTTTAACAACAGTGGCTTCAAACAGACGATTACCGCAGGACAGGCATGCAGTGCGATGCAATTAATGAGCGATAAGCGTCGGCCTATTAAGGCTCGTACGTGACTCAGATCGAGTATGGCGAGCGCGCTTCCATCGAAATACACTTTAACAATACACTTGGCCGTTCAAGCTATTCGAATACGAAGCATCGCAGCACATACTTTCGCTTAAACGATTCAACAGTGGTGATCTAAATTAAAGCTGGGTTATTGAGCGGTAAATTAAACGTGATTAAAGCTGGGTTATTGAGCGGTAAATTAAACGTCGGTCCGCATATGCATGAACGGTCCCACATATGGCAAATCGTATCGACGCTTCCTGCTTCGTTGTCGCTCTAAGAAGTGAAGTATTAGAAAAAAAATGGAGAGAAAACACTGCACCTACAATCTCAGTATGAATAATATTAAGGTTATGCTGAAACAAATAACTGGGTTACAGTTTCACTTTTCTTCATCGCACTCGTTCGCACATTTGTTTTTTCTCAAGCGTCCGCTGTTGTTGACGACACACCGCGCACTTCTGTTCCAGTCCACTGAGGGCACTCACTCGCGCCGAAATATGAACGCTCTGTTCGCTGCTTGCTAGGGTGCATTGAAAACATCACAAACAAAGGAAGAAAAACATTGAGGCACGGCGCCAGCAACAGCGGCGCCGACTTGCCCGAGTGGATGCGCTCTGCAGGTGGGGTTGTCGGGTTACACGCTGCGCGATGCAATCCAAGACGCAGGCCCTGACGCTCCACGTGTGGTTCAAGGTGCACACGGCCGCCGCCCGGGCGGGAATTTACGACGCAGTGCGTCAGCCGCTATAGTTTAAGGCTCTATTTCTTTCATATACCTATTTGACATACGTGCAGCTAGCGTAACTGACGTCTTAGGGTTTGCAAGAGTAGACCATTCCATACGTGTAAAATCAAAAATACGACTACAATGACCATGGCGCATTAATCACTGATGGAATATCGCACACATACGGTACTGGTAAATGCTCTATGATTATCTTGAAACACTCATTCGGCAAACGAGTACGCCAGCTATTTGCTAAACAAGCCGCGAATATTCAAATCACTGCAGTGGCAAAAATGATCGCAGAGCCAGCTATAGAGTCGCCCGCGCCACGGCGGCGGGCCGGCTTCCACATTTCACAAGAACTTGAAACGCGAAATATATCCGCGGGGGGCTTTGCCACACTGAATTTCATAGGAACACAAAATAGCTTCGTGTAGCGGCCAGTATACAAGAGCAGCAGCTAAGCAGAACAGCTTTGATTCGACGCCATGCCAAGTGCATGGATAGCATAATTTTAGAATTTCTCGTTTGTTTGTTCTTTTTTTCGCGCAAGTGCGAAAAAAAAGAAGTCTGTAACGTTTCTCCGCTTTTATTCACACCCCCAATTTCGCGATTTCGTCGTCGTTCACTGCAATACAATGCTTGCGCTACATATGGCAACAAGGAATAACTGTAGAGTTCAAAAACTAAATAAAGCAGTCGTTGTTTTACAATTAAGCTTAATTCGGTATCAAAGCTTATTTATTCTCTAACTACCTCCGTGGTGGAAGTTACAGGCGTGCGCGGGGAAGGTAGTTTTTTTTTTTTTTTACAAATATTGTGTATGGAGAGAAGATACCCACATGTAAACTGACTTGTTAGCATTTGAACGAAAAAAAAATATGAAAGAAAAGACTGGAAACACAAATAAAATACGAAAAGGTACAATGGGTATATTAACACCTGGATTACAATGACACATCTTTGTTTCGCACATGCTCGTTCGCACAGTTTTCCAACGCCTGCTCTCCGTGCTGACGCACCGCTCAATCCCGTCCTCGCGCACTTCGCACTCCTGTCGTTTCCCGATCGCTCTCTCTCACCGCATGCGATGCGAGCAAGGTCCGAGGTTGCATACGCGCGTCGAAATCCACGCAGGTGCGCCAAAGCGGTGGACGGGTCGACGCACCACTCAGGGTCCAAGGGGCGGACGGCCGCCGCCCAGGGGAAGGAATTGCGCAGTAATAAAAAGACAAACGCTAACAGACTGGAGACTTCTTTCAAACATTTCCGGGCTCTCACAACAGGTTGCATAGAGAAATGTGCTTTTACCGCATTTTCTTGGCCAATAAAATATACACAAGAAACTAAACTGAGAAAGAAACAAGCGCCTAATGAATCGGGCCAACAAACGACTAATCTAGCAGATAGAATGATGCTGACGGTGCGGATATATGAGAAAAAATGTAAGCATCGTATGCAACTACCTTATAAAGAGGTGGCAAGTCGTGGTACTGAGATGCTTAGCTCAATAATTTTCAACAAACTTGCTTCAAATCCTCATTTCAGGGTGATTGAAATATTCCACTCGATTGAGCACTATTGTATGAAAGCATTTTCGTTGGTATGCTAAAAGTGAGCAAACTATTCGTAGTAGAACACAGCATTCACAAAATACAACTTGAACAGGTTTGGGTGTTGTAAACAAAACAGCTAGGCGCCTCTCCAGGACGACGACGCGCTTCGCTGCTGGCACAGAGCCCTACATAGATGAGCAGCAATAGCAGCGCATCGTTCAAGGCTGATTCAAGTCCTGTCATCTAGGAAACGCTTGCTAAACGGAAGGTACAAAACCGAGACCATCGATCTGCTGAAAAAGCGATTACTAAAAAGCTCGAAGGATGACGCGACAATCGCTTAGCCGGCATGACGGCGGCAGTTGTATTTTGTTTCAAAGAGGGCGCTCCGTTCTTTCGTCCATCCAACGGCCGCTCGTTCGCTCGGCTCGACGTTCGGTGGCACCGCGCACGAAAAATGCTTCTTTCTTCAAGAAATATTCCATGTAAGTTCTCAAATTTTTTCATTCAGGTTTTATAAAGCGTTTGTGTATATTGGAGCAAAATATTAGCCTCTTAGATTGAGCATTTTTTAAATTACAAGCGTTGTCTTACATTTCATTGTTGCTGCAGGCTGCGTAAGCCATGTGCTAGGGAGATTTATCTTCTTTTAGCATATTTCTTAAACTTTTCAAAAGTGGTTCTCAAGTATGCGCGACTTGATTCCGATCATTTTGCAGCTTATTTCAAGTTAAACCGTTGCTGTTTTGTAGAGTACTGATTTCCTAAAGTAAACAACTGCGTCGCATCGTAGCCCTAAAAGCCAACTTCGGATATTCACGGCGTTACAGTATAGTGTTCTAGAATTGAGAAGTGTGCCGTCTGCCGCCGGCGAGCTGGTCGTTTCAGCGATGACAGGAGAGAGGGCGCTGTGTGCAGGAGGAGCGCAGTTAGCGCGGAGCAGACAGCTGGGTGAACCGTCACCGCTAGTTCAATCGGACTCCGAAGGCGCAATAAATTGTGTCGCTCCCACACGCTTGTCTAAATGTATTAAAACGGTTATGTTCATCAACAAAACAAGTAGTTCCCTATAAAATAA
This sequence comes from Amblyomma maculatum, assembly GCF_055883805.1. Taxonomy (NCBI): domain Eukaryota; kingdom Metazoa; phylum Arthropoda; class Arachnida; order Ixodida; family Ixodidae; genus Amblyomma; species Amblyomma maculatum. The sequence goes on along the minus strand of NC_139352.1, from coordinate 124,819,670 downwards.
GCGGCCGTCGTCAGATAATGTAAGATACAGATTGCCGACGAACTGGCAAGCAACGGCAAGATATATTTCCTGAACGTATTGGGTGCTTTATTTCTCGAACACTAGCGGGAGGTTCGATGACGAATGTCTAACGTATTTCTATGATCATGTAAATTTTTAATATTGGATGCACCGGTTCATGCGGGCTAGACTGAAGTCTTCCATCGACGCTCGCACGTACTGAAAACGCAGTGAATGATGTTTTAGGCTAGACTAGCGTACTTTTTGCGCCACATGTGAATAGAGGTATGCGAACATTGCTTGAAGACAGAAATTATGCCAGCGCTTACTGATGACTTTATTTAAATGTGGGCGAATACATATGAACTGGCAGTCCTACTCAAAACGAAATGAATGAATGAGAGCACATAGCAATGAACGAAACCACATAATGGACGACGTGAAAAAAAAAATCGCTACTTAGTTCAAGAATATGGTACAAACGTATAAAACTGTACAGAACTGTATGAGAATATTAATGAACTGTACTAGGCCGTGAATAAATTAAGCTGCGAAATTTGAAAACACACAAGAGAAAGGCAGAATGATTAAAGTCCTCAAACAAGATTACTTGCACCTCCTCAGCTTTAGGTGCTTTACCTGCTCTGCTTTAGAGGTCTGCTCTTGGTTTAGCGACTTGGCATAAAAACGCAATCGCATGAGGACGTAGAACTTCACTATGTTAAGTGTCATTTCTTTGTCATGAGTAGGGCAACCAAACTTGGAAACCTCTGCGCTTTGCAAAAACAAAGCAAATTCCCGCATGCTATTTGCGTTATTCTTTCTTGAACTAAAAAAAAAAACCGTGAAAGACTCTTCCAGCGTGTGCACGAGCTTTGCAAGCTCCGAGGACGGATAAAGAAGACCTCCGTGGTTGAAGTTTGAGATAAATTGATTTTCTTCTTTTTGTGCAGCGCACGATTTGCTTGAAGTGAGATAGCGGAGCAAGTACTGCATTTTGACTTCTTCATGAACTTTCACGCGACATATCCTGCAATATAAGCTATGAGACGGCTACAACTGTGCCTAGTGACGTATCTGTGGTCATCTGAAAGAAGGGAATTCAAAGTAGCTTCGACGTCCTCGAGCCTTCCCTCGTCAACCAAACGGTCAAGCTCATCAATAGGATCTGAAAGAAGCTGTGTAGGTTTCTCGCTTGTACGGCTAATTCCAAGTAAGGCATTTACAATTTAAGCATTACAATTTCCTGTTTTCGGGGGCTTCGCTAAGTTTTAAAATCCCAGGGCATTAACTGTCACTAAAAATTGACATTACCTCACGGTGCCGACGAGGTTAATTCTAGTTTGTCTTGGCTTAGTCTCGATGTGACTGCAAAGTTACCCGAAGGCCTTCCGCGGTGCTGTTGCTTAGGAAAACATGCTTTGAGTCAACCATGCTTTGAGTGTATTTCGAGAAGGGAAGGGTTCGAATAGGGAAGGCAGCAGAAAAAGCGCGCAATGAGCAAGAAGAAAAAACGAAAGGTAGGAAAAGAGCATTCAGTAAAAGAACTGTTACTGTGCTCTCTGCAAACATGTGTTTTCCTGCTTGACCAATCATCGCTCTTCGCTCAACAACGCGCCATAGTACAACAGCCAGAGAAGCAACGCGATGCAACAAAATTCACGCAGGAAACGAGCCGCAGAAGCAGACGCCCCAAGCGTTTCCTCTGCGGCGCGCGTGCTTGTGATGCGCTCCTACGGCTGACAGCGCCACCTACGCTTTTCATCGCTCCGGCGACCACGTCGCTCCCATTGCCGCGCGCCGAAGACGGCACACTTCCCAATTCTATAACACTATAGTTACAGTGGCTGGAACGGCGTATAGCCGTCACTTGGCTCGGCCGCTCGGGTTCCCTCGGGTGACCTCGGGCGGAGTCGGTGGAGTCCGGGCAAAAGCATATATTGTGTCTGGTGCGATAAAACGCTAACCGCATGAGTCGCGCGGCAGCACTATGCGCAGTGAGCTGAGGAACGCTAAAGCATTGCCGCTCGGCGCTGTCGCCCAGGTTCTGGGTTTTTAGAAATCGCTCATGATGCTGGAACCAGCTCGCGAGGCAGCCAATCGCAAAAGGCTTTGGGGTACTCACCTTCGTTGTTTTTTTTTGTTTGTTTTTTTGCATGCAAAGTTTGTTTCCCTTGTCCGGTATGAGCGAAAATCCTGCAGTCGCTCATTTCGTCTGATCCGTGCATATATGAGCGCATCGAGACGGTTTAGTAAAAGCTTGGTAGGGTAGTATTGCAAAACAAAAAAGGCTAGTGTGGCTAGATATTGCTAATTTTCGAAAGTTGCAGAAAAACGCCACTGCTTTCAATCATGTCTGCATCGCAGTATAGTAGCACGCCGCTGCGCTGGGACCATTTTTTTTGGGGGGGGCGGGGGGGGGAAGGGGTAGGGGGGGCTCGACGCTTTTCAAGAAATTTCATCAGTGTTGCTGTTTAGTGCAAGAAACTGGATATAGCGTAACTATATTCATTTACTAAACGAAGAGGCGGCGCTAACAAAGCAAGGCTGAAAACGCGTCTCTGTCGCTGAGGTCCTTCGCTCTGTGCGATGTGCACTAGCGGCAGCGACAGGCTTATCGTCGTCGTCGCGCGATGCATCGCCAGGGATTGTGGCCTATTTTTTTTTTCTGTATCGTTGCTTCAGCTGCAATAGATCAGTTGCAAAACCTACACGTCAGCTTCCCGGTGCGGCAGACATTCCTGCACAATGGTGGCATAGACTTTGAGGTAATAGTTGGGTACAGTGCTAGCACATCGCCTGACGGGAAGGGTAATTCCCGCACCTCTCGCCCATTCGTCACAGTATCATTCGCGTGCCCATTGTCGCCCCGTTATTACCCTCTCCGGTTAGTGTCCCTTTTCTAAATTTTCATTCTTCACCCCTAGGGTGACAGTGCTCCCCCCTTTATTCCAGTGTTAAGAATGCCTGAAAATCTTTCTCTGACAATGGCCTGTGCGTGGGGAACTGCATCCCAAGCAGCGTGGACTGTGGTAGATGCATGTACTGCACCTAACTATTATCCCTGAATCAGGTTCTGTCGCCACTGTGCATGAATTCCTGCCTCATAGGGAAGCCGACTTGTAGGTTTTGCAACTGGTCTGTTATAGCATGTCCAGCAGGGCGGGAGCCTTCAGTGAGCTCTGGGTGGGCTCAGACAATTTCAGTTCCAGGCCGGGTTCGGGTTTGTAGCATGAGGCCCGGGTCGGGCTCAAAATTTATGCCCGTGCACACCTCTAGTCGCGTCGGTTGTGTAGCACACGTTTGGCGCCCGTGCATGCTTTTAATTTTGTTCTCCGCACCATGACACTTTGCTCCATCATCAAGACTGCATGAAACATCAGTATGCATTTTCCGGTCGTTATGCTAACTGATCGCCCCACCGCCCTGGCACAGCTATGTTGCAACTCTATGTTATACATAGAGTTGCAATTAGTACTTTTTTTGAGACAGCTTTCAATTGAAATTATAGATTAACTAAACAGAGAAGAGCCGTGGTATGCTTTTATCATGATTTAGAGGCATCGATTTAATGGAGACTTTCTTTCCTTGCATTTAGGGCTCTTTGCTCTATAACGCCCGCAGTCCTGCTGCTCCACTTGTATCATCGCACTGCTTTTGCACAAGCAATCATCTGCCATCAAAGGAGTGCTGCGTGAATGTGAGGCAGACAACATCATCATCATTTCGGTGCTGCATAACCTGTCAACAACTGTGGGAGCCTTGCCATGAAACATGCTGTGTGTAAGAAAGCATTGCCTCGGTAGGTATGACACATTGCCTTTGTTTTGCTTTATATAAAGGCTTTAAAAAAGGCTCTGCTGGCTTTTCGCTATATGATTGCATGCTATATGACTTTTTCTAGCTTTTTACCTCAAGACTTACTTGTTCAGAAGTCTTGCCCACAGTATGCAGAAAATAATATCCTTCATGTCCCTGGCAGTGCTTTAATAGCTGGTGCTTTATTTCAACAGTATGTGACTATTTCAAGTTGAGGCATGATTGAGTGAACCTGTGGTGTAATAGCACAATAACAGACAGAGCTTGTTGAACTGACGAAGTAGTTGTCATTTGCGTAACACGGGAGAGCAGGTGCTTTAAGTGATGGAATATTTAGCATACATGATTATGCTTGCATTACAAGAATTCGCAGGAAGCCTGTATTGAGGTTTCAGAGAAGAAAGCCATTAAGTATTGCTCAGGTTATTTGCCTTCCACTCTCCCTTCATTACTGCTGCCTGCACTGTACGTATTTGTTCATTCAGACATGCAGTTACTGACTGCTTGTACATTTCTGGTTGCCTACACTGGCTTCAGTCATGTAGATGTAATATTACTTTGATCTAAACCAGGCTATTTACTTTGCTCAAAGTGACAATTATAATTAATTCTCTCCCCAAGCCATTGAGATTTGCCATTAGCTCCCAACTCGCTTTATTCGCAGCTGCAATGAATTTATTCTGTAACCCTAGAGCAAGACATTTGCAGAAAGGAGATCATCATGCAATACTCGTGCAAATTTTGCAAATTTTAGAGGACATTCTGTTTGTTTTTGCATATGCTTCGGTGTTCGGAAAACAGAGCAGACTAGCTTACAGTGCAGGAGGGGTGGGCTGCAAGACAAAAGGAAATTATTAGTGCAGCTGCTCATTCAGGCGTGCATTCCCTGTGCATTTATTGCTCTTATATATGTGCACCTTTGCCTGCATGCTTGCCAGGGCTTTCCCCATAATGGGTGGCAGTGATCTTGCCGCCCACCTCTCAGGGGGACTGCCCTTTACCAACTACTTGCCCACAACCAACTCACCTCCTGGGCTTCAAATTTGTCATACTCAAGGACGATTTTCTGTGTTTGATGTTACCAGTGACGTCACTTAAGATACGCAGTGTGCATCATTGGTCCATTAGTTTCATTTCAGGATGTTGTCACCCCTTATATTCCCTTCTCATATTTCTACTTCTACATCCCCTTGCAACTGCCAAACGAAATAAGACGTATAAAACTGCCAAACTCCCGCAGTCTCTAAATGCTAAGTCAACAACCAAAAAGCTTTTACATGTCTAAATAAAAGTAGAAATGATCCGCCGATTATTTTTTTTTGATTGTCATGTCTAGTCAGACGGTTTAGTGAACTGCCACATGACCAAGCAAATTGCGACTGTAAGTGCACTGAGGAGTCATGCGTTAGTGCAAGCTTATGGATCTTGTGTTGCTTAGCTGCTTAACTCCAAATATCCTCCTTTGTCAGACAAGATATTTTTTTAGAAAACTGGATGGGGAGCCAGAAGAAAGCCGATTGGATTCTTAGCAGCATTGCTACTTGTTACACGTGCGTTCCACCCCTGTATACATGAACTCGGCAGTATTGGGTCGAGTACATCTGTCGAGTGAAAAATCAGTTCTGGGGTTCATGTATACACAGTCGGGTCGAGTAAAATAGGCGGCGGAGCGGGTTGCGTTAACTCGCTTGCAGGGGGTAGGTTAATTCGCTTGACCCGCTTATCTAAAGGCATGTAGACGCTGTCCAGTCAGGGAGTCTAGTTATGGGGAACTCTGGGCTATGAAAAAGCCTCTGGAGCGGCGACGAGCGTCACTCGAAATGAATGCTTTTTAGCGCTCATCAACGATAAAAAATAATCGAAGCTCTCGATAGTAAAAGGCAATGGGATCAAATACGAGTAAGAACTTGCACAATAACTTCGAATCTCGATGCAACGCTCTGCTACGATACTTACTCACTAGAAAGCGAGTTGATGTAGACATCAGCCGGGTCGAGAATGATGACCTTCCTTACTCAACGCTGATTCAACCCGGTGCTGTCGAGTCCATGTAAACAGGGCTATTGTACTTGTAACTTTAGGTGAACTCTCATTTCGTGTATTGCACATTAAATTTGAGTGATATTGGTGCTTTCTTGCGTATGTGCTGTTTTGTTCTGCAAACAATACTATTTCTCCAGACACAATCTTATTTTTAATTTGAGTACAAAATATTGTCCATTTTTGAAAAAAAAAACAATTTGTGAGTCCGTTAAGAAATTTTGATTTTGAAATATATTCACAAAATAGCAACATTTTATAGATACTGAAATGTAAAATGTGTGCGAAACAACTTTTCAGCTCAGGATTAAACTGGGTTTTCAAGGAACTTATTGTGATAGGGTGAAAGTGAAAAATCACTGTCATGCTAGATGTATCGTTTTTTTATGATCCCATAGTCACATCAAGCATTGTATTTTATGGTGTGCTTAAGCAATGAAAATAATATTTGGCCTCAGATATTCAGGCAGATTACTATTCTCTATACCAACAACTACTATGAATTGGTTTTAGGAAATCAGATGCCCGAGCACCACACCTGTTACCTGGACATAAAATCACCCATGTATGCCTAACTGAATATAATCTTGCACGTGGAAGGTTGCCGATGGTATGGCCATATGATTAGCTGTGATGAGGGAAAATGTCTACCTGGTAGGCTGCTAGCTGATAAGGAAGTACAATATCATTGTACTCAGATCTAGCATAACATTTTCCTGCCTATGCAAAGTAAATTTCTAGTACTTGCTCAATTGCTCATTGCAGGCTGCCTGTAATAATTTTAGCTGAACGAGCATGCACTGTATGATTACTAGAACTGCTTGTTGGGCTTGTTCGTGTTTATTTATTATAAACTGAAGGCGCCAAAACAATGCACGCACACAAGAAAAAAACGGGACAGAGTTCCTCTCACAACTGATTTATTGTGCAGAACAGAGTACATATATATCTCACTGCAGGCACATGCCCAAGGAACACATTCAGCTACATCACATTCAGCATCATGTAGTTTAACATAAGCTATGTTCAAGAAATGCTTTCTCAGAGAAAGAGGCTGTGGTATGAGGCATGGGCTTCTTGAACATATCTTATCTTAAACTACATGATGCTGAATGGGTTCTTTGCGCATATTCCGGCAGTGAGATATATATGTACTTTATTCTGCACAATAAATCAGTTGTGAATGGCGCTCTGTGCCGTTCTTTTTTTCTTGTTTGTGTGCATGTTGTTCTGGTATCTTTAATTTATAATGAGCACTGTATGAAAACTATTCCTTGGTACATTACAATTAAGGCAATTGTTTATAGTAGAATGCAGCAAGCAATAAAGCTGTGAAAACTAAAAAGCTGGAACATGAAATGGTACGGTTATCTTGAGAATATTATATGCGTACACAGCCTTGAGAATATCTGCGATCTACACATCTCCTTCAGTTAGCCGATTGAAGATAGCTTGATTGACTCTGTCAGGGCAATTATTTCTTTATTCTGGCCGCAGTAATGTATGCGTGCCTGTAACTGGTGTACTGCAGAAAAATATTCTTTAATGTGTTCTTTAATATCATCCAGTCTTGCATGCTTAGTAATCCATATTGTCTATTGCAGGAATGTTTAAGAATTTTTTAAAAATTGAAAGTTCTGGAGCCTGAACCGTCAGATTTTCAGGAACTGTAATTCTATATGAACACTAAGCATCTACCTGAAGTTATCGGTTTGCCGGAAGCAGGTTTTTACTTCCAAATATCTTTCTTTTGTATCTGGAATGGATATTATTTTGCATATAGGTTTATCATCCCTACGTCATAAGATGCTGCATGCCTTTGCAGGCCCAGAAACCTGTCTCAAAGTGCTCTAAAAGAAGAATGTGTGGCAATAGGCCTTCAATATATACAGTAGAACCCCTTTATCGTACAGCCACTGAGGCCAGCGAAAATATTTACTATATCATGGTCTTTACTGTATCAGTGGTCTGTGATGACATGGTCCTGAAAGTGCTGTCTAGTAGTTAAATAGGCATTTACTGAACACGTCTTGTTGCTTAATGAAAAAAAAACCTAAATACCTTCCATCTCGCTTTTATCATCTCTTTGTGTAATTTTTTCATTATAAAATTTCTCTACATCTTGTGGAAGTACCTTTAAAGCATGAAGACGTGATTACGAATGCAACCAAGTTCGATTTCATGTAAAAACTAAAGCCTTGCATGAACATGGTGTCCCTTTTTGCTCTTTCTGTCTTTTAAAAGGCAATAAGTAATAAATTCGCATGGCACTCAAGTGCTGTAAGACCTTACTCGCTGCACCTCCACTTTCTGCCACCACTGCCTCATGATTTGTGCTGCACATTGCAGTGTATGTTGACCCATTTCTTTCCCTTCCCTATTTCTTGCTGCACGTTTACTCCTTTACTTCCTGAATGGAACACGCTGCCTCCTTGCTATGTTTGTAGACAGCCTTACTTTTTTCTTCTTCGCGCTGCGCGCTTTCCCTCACGGCTCCAAGGCTTCTGTAAGGTAGGCTTCATCTGACTGCTGCTACGGCTAGTAGTAAAGCCACCTAAACGAACACTCGGGGTTATTGTTCTGTTTTCAAATACAAAAAGTATTGGCTTAGCGACTCTAGGTAGTGCGCGGGAGTCGTCGCCAGGGTCAGAAGCACTTTAACCGATTTTTACCAAAAACATCTTTACTATAAAGGGGGGAAATGTACAGTTGCCTATGGAAGATGAACTGGGACTTCAGTTTCACTTTACTATATCAGAGGTTTTACTATAGCGGGGTTCTGTATTTTGTACTCGATCGTATAGAGCACCCAGACTTCAAATATGTGTTTGGATAAGTGTTGAGAAGGTGAGGTTAGATCTTATTGTGATATATGCTTGTCTTCTGTGCAGATGTCATTTGTAAGACCCACGGACCAATCTCCTCAACAAACTGTTCCTGAACGGTTGTTTCCTGCGGGGTGCCCAGCTTACTACCTGGGCCATGTGCTTCCCCCGCCCCCTCAACCTCATCACTTGATCCATTGACCTTTCACTGCCAACTATCATGCTCAACACAGTCCACTGCCATTTTCCATCCATGGTGGACACTGCCCTGAAATGCACCCATGCTCAGCCTCCTATTCCTGCAACACCTCTCGCACTACAAGGCTATAGTGCATCAACCCTGCTCAACATGTCCAGCCCCTTCCATCATGACCAATGCACACTGCACCCAATCACCTCTACCTGCACTACCTGGTCATGTGCTGCTTAGTGCCCTGTTTCCAATTACACCTACTCGCCTCTCCCATATTAACCCTGTATCCAATGCCTCCTGCACTGCATTTTGGCCCTCTGATGTCCTTGTGGCATTTACATGTATATGAGCTCTCAATAAAATGTTTTCGGTAAATATTTTGCTTGCCTCATTTAATTGCATGGTTTTTATGGCTCCTTAGGGAGATGACATGCAAGGTGGTATTGGGAAATGACTGCATAAGAAAACCACAATTATCAGAGTGACAGTTAAGCATATGGCAGCAGTAAGGGCAAGGGTGAAATAACTGCATGGCTAAAGGTGGCTTAACAGTGGCAGGCCACGTGTGCCGATGAATACTTGTTGCATGCCAATAAATACCAATATATGATACTAGCGGCACGGCCGGTTTATTGCCAATGTCAGTTGGGCCAATGAATACTAGTGGCATGCCAATACGTGACACTAGGGGCACGGCCAGCTGATAGCCTATGTTGGCAGTGCCAAGACAGGTGCAATGTTGGCATATAAGCCGGACCAATATATAAAAATGTAGTAATTTCTCGAAAAGCCAGTGTTACGCCAATGCTGGTACCAATTTTTGTCGACGTTGGGCCGGGATTGGTGCGATGTTGGTGTGCTGCCTGGGTAGACTTTAATCAGCCAAAGGATCAAGCAGGCTTCAGGAAAGGGTACTTTACGATCAATTATATCCACACTATAAAACCAGGTAATAGAAACGTGCTCGAAATGTAACCAGCCTCTATAAATAGCATTCATTGACTACGAGAAAGCGTTTGATTCGGTCGAAACCTCAGTGGTCACAGCATTGCGAGATCAGGGTGTAGGTGAGCCATATGTGAAAGTACTAGAAGATATCTATAGTGGCTGCACAGCCACCATAGTTCCGCATAAAGAAAATGATAAAAGTTAAAAGGTGTTAGACAAGGATACAAAATCTGTCCAGTGCTATTTAAAGCTTGCATAGAGAATGTATGCACGGAATGGGAGCCGTTATGCATCAGGGTCCATGGAGAATATCTCAGTCACCTGCGATTCGCTGAGAACATTGCCGTGTTAAGTGACTCAGGGGACCATCCACAACTAAATATAAGTGATCTAGACAGGAGAAGCAGAAAGGTAGGCCTAAATATTAATATGTAGAAGACTAAGGTAATGCTGGACAGCCTGGGAAAGAAGCAGCAGTTTAAAATAGGTAGCGAAGCATTGGAAGTGGTGTACCATCATGTCTACTTAGGACAAGTAGTGACCGCAGATCCGGACCGCGAAAGGGAAATAACTATGAGAATACGATTGGGATGGAGCGCATTTAAAAGGTACTTAAACCTTATGACAAGATGCTTACCGGTATCACTCAAGAGGAAAATGTATAACAGTTGCATCCTACCGGTACTGACCTCAAACATGGAGGTTAACGAAAAGGGTTCTACTTAAGTTGAGGACGATGCAGAGGGTTCAGAGTAGGGAAATAACTCAATAAAACTTTCTGCTAGGCGAGTTAGTTCATCTTTGAAAATAGATTCTTTTAGCACGAAACAAGTATAGGAAACGGACGAGAACAAAACACAAGACACGAAAGAGCGCTACTATCAACTGATTTTATTAGCAGAAGAAACAGTTTTTTTTTTTCTTGTACGCAGGTTTCTGCACATAGGATCAGTGTATAAAAACTGTTTCTTCTGCCGATATATTCAGTTGAGAGTAGCGCTCTTTCGTGTCTTGTGATCTGTCCTCGTCAGTTTCCTACTTGTTTCGCGCCAAAGGAATCCCTTTTCAGAAATAACTCAAGTTGCTGATATTGTCACCCATGCTAACCGTGTCAGTTGTGGAAGACGACGATGAAAGGGGAAGAAGACGATGATCGTGCGGTGTGCACGTGGTTCCGGGTCTTTGCCTGGTCAAGCGCCTGCTCTCTGCCTCCTGCGCCTCAGCGCCCCAACTCCAATTAGGTGAGCGGATGAGGTTAAGAAGTTCGCAGGGGTCACGTAGATGCAGCTAGCGCAGTACCGGGTTAATTGAAAGAAAATTGGAGAGGCCTTCGCCCTGCAGTGGGTATTGTCCGGCTGAGGAGGATGATGATGATTTTTTAGTCATTCGAAGTTGATTAGTTTATTTCCTGGTCATGCCTATACAGAAACTAGTATTAATTGTGATTTATTTGGACGAGTTTGCACACTCTAAGAAAAAAGGGTGTGCGAAAGGGGTAAAAAGGGCATAGCATGGTCACTTACCCCCTTTAGAAGGCCTTGGGGGTAACTTTGCACCTGCTGGAAGCAGGTCCCTTTTCACTTACCCCCTCTTAGAAAACTTGCACCTTACTGTAACCCTACTTACCCTCTCTACCAGCGTTTGTGTGTTTGTGTGTATGTTCCTGCCCCCTAAACAGCGGGGTGATTAGTTTGAGCACATGTCACGATGGGGCGCTCGTGCAGCATTCTGTCACATCATGTCTGGTTCCCGCACCGTCGCTTTCAGAGAGGGGACGCCTTTTGTGCCACCCTCGCCACCGTTTTTCTCGCGCGCGGTTTGGGTCCCTCTCCATGTTTACCTCTTTCCGGTCACGAACTGCAAGCTGCAGGTGTGTCGTGGTTTCTATGGGGTGACGTCATGACTGCAAAACTGCTTCTAAATTGTAATGAAACAGCAGATACTTCTTGTTTTGCTTGTGGGAGTAATGCTCTGGCAGTACACAGCCTGTTTCAGGCTTAGTGCAGCCGCTCCGACTGCACAGCGGTCACGGGCCGTTGTGCAAACGTATTTCCTAAGCTTCTTAAAAGAAAGAAAAGGCACAGTATCTGTCACACTTCTTGATAGAATCCTGAACCACACCGTAAGGGGAAGAAGGAAGGTGGATTAAAAGAAAAGAGAGAAAGAGGTGCTAGGGGGGGGATGTTCAGCAACAAAATTATGCACATATTTGATTTTACCTGAAACGCATGCAGCTCGTTCGGTCGAAAAGGAATCGCCATTGCCATGGTCGTCGCCGAAGCTCGCAACTCGTGGAAAAATATATGCTCTGATTTATATTAAAATCGTGATACAACCGGTTCTTTATACAGCTTTCAGTGTGGTGTCATACCCTTTTCGCGTCACATTTAGCATGTACCTGCTAGTCATGTTGAAGGTTAGTTTGCGACACAGATTCGAACCAACGACATATGTACAGCTGCCAAAATCTTAACTGACGTTCGTGACGGCAGCACTTTCTGTGAATCTGAGCGTTACAGAGCAGCTCACCTGCGAAAAGTTCAAGTATAAGAAAGCGCTGACCAAGCTCTTGCGTAATCTTGATCTTCTGGCAAGTATTGTCCGCATTAAGGCGCAGGAGCACAGAATAGCAGGTCGTCATGCGCACGCCAGTTAAATATTTGGGTGGCTCTACCTCCGGTTTTATGCTTTTCATTTTAAAGCTCGGCGTTCACCGAGTGAGACAGATACAGCGCCTTCCGTTCCCCCCAATCAAGCCAACTAAAGGCGTTAATCACATTGCCAAACTCTGCGTCTCTTAACGGCAAGCATTCGCAGAATGAAAACTCCGTGTTAAAGGCGCTATCGCGTCTACAGCTTTGGTGTCATCCTGGCTTTAGATTATTTATTTTATAGCGTTAACTAGATGCAGGCTGATGGGCAGCTGAAAGCTGGGACACTCGAGGACAAATTTCATCAAAAGTTGTTGTTTTCTACTCGTTTTTTGTTAAATGCGACCAGCTGCACTGAAAATAAGGATTTCTTCACCCTGATTTACCGTACCGCAGAAAGTATGTCAGTCGGACATTCTTAGTTTGCAAATGGACGCACACACACACACGTATGCATGCATGCATATATATATATATATATATATATATATATATATATATATATATATATATATATATATATATATATATATATACACCTCGTCCGGTCCTTTCCTTCTACAAAATGATGACACGCTCGAACCTCGGTACGTTTTTTCTTTTTTTTCTTTTCATCTCTTTGCTCCTGCTGCAATGAACTGCCAAATAGAGCGCGTTGCACAATTACCGGCGTGCCGTAGAATGCTTCTCCCAGCTAAACCGTGGAATCCTCGCAGCTCAAATTTCGGGCAGAAATGGCATTTTGTCGATGGTATGGTTCTTGCCTGATTCGATCAGAAGTCGGATGTTCCCATCGTATGGGGCGGCGATGCCGGTGCTATCGCTGAGGCAGTGGCTTGTCTTGCATCGCCGCCGCCGCATATAATGGGAACATTCGACTTTATCTGTTCGAAGCAAGCAATTCATTCTAAAACAGTGCGAAAGAACAGGGACGAGAGAACAAAACGTACAACACGAGCGCTGACTTTGTAAGTCAGCGCTCGTGTTGTACGTTTCGTTCTCTCGTCCCTGTTCTTTTGCGCTGTTTTAGAATGTATACATACCAACTCGCCCAGGCTTCTATTTTGGCAGAAGCAAGCAAGTTGTTCAAAAAAATTTAGTAATACAAATACTAACGGCAAAATGCCATTTCTGCGCGAAGTTCGAGCTGCGAGGATTTTGCGGTTTAGCTGGGAGGAGCATTCTACAGCACGCTGGTAATTGTACAGTGCCCTGTATATTCCTGGCTCTCTTCTTTTAGAGAGTTCTTATGTTTATGCAAACGCAGTTGAGGCACCTACCTGCCTTTCTGTCCTATAAAGGCCCTTTTCTACGGGTCATCGGAATGCGGTAAATAACCTATCTTGCCTCGACCAAGGTTTTCATTTGCTTGATTTACAGACATGCTCCCGTCTTCATTCCTTTTTTTTTTTTTCAATTTTCAAGGATAGGCTAATCTGTTTGGAAGGTGAAGAAAACAGAATGCGTACACCGTGTCGTCGTGCTCTTTATTAATAGACAGTTTTAGTTTCACGTAAGTGGGAGCTTTACGTACGTGAAGCGCCTACGTGTGGCCAGTGCGCATGCGCAGAACGTGAAGAGTCTGCGGGAGTTTTACGGACGTACGTGAGATTCGGAACTTCACGTTGGCGTCTTCACGTTGCTGGCGTACGTAGAGTTTACAACATGGCGACGCCCTGCCCTCCCGCTTCACATGCAATAACAGCTTCGCCGCTAATTCCTCGGCGCGATATCGTGTTCTAAGCTGTTGTATTCGCTTTAAGCTTACCCAATCTTACCCTCGCGTAAAGTTTCAAGTGACAAATAGCCTTTTGTTTTTAGATAGAAGGACGATTTTTCAGCTGTTCAGCCTGACGCAGAAGCGTTTGTCGTCGTCATAGCAACGATCTCGCGAGGTCACGCCAGACCAGAGTTGAGCGAGAAGTGGCTAGAGTGCCAGATGCAAGCCGGCAGCCAACCAGAGCCAATCCGTTGTAGGCGGAAGGTCGCGAAGTTGTAAGCATGAGTTCTAATGCCCAGCGAATTCGCTCTTCCAAAAGCGACGATCTGGATATGGATACGTGATAGAATGCAATCCATTCGAAGACTGCATGCGACACGCTGTTCGGTGGACGCATATAGGTATGCGTCTTGCTAATTGTTCACTGTAGAGCAGCGACGTTGAGAACAGCAATTTCCAATTCGACCGACTCTTGGCTACGGCCGCAGCATGGCTCGGCTCAAGGCAGCTCGTCTGAACAAAATTAGTTTGGTTCATCTGTACTAGATGGCGCGGCATAACACGTACGCACAGTTTTTCGATGCTTGTATGAAAGGTCCATACATTTTGCTTCACGTACACCACGTACGTGAAACTAAAAGTAGCCCTGGCGAAATTCGCGCAGCGCACGTAGACTTCTCACGTTTGCGTACGTAACTCTGTACGCACGTGAAACTAAAACTGTCTAATATTGCAGGAGACGTTATTTTGGCATGTCATCATTCATAATTTTTTCATTGGCTCCGATTTAAGCAGGTTCTTTTATATCCGTCCTTTGTGTCTTTTGTTTCAGCTGGTACCCCTATTTTGTTACAATTTTAAGGTGCACATACTGCCCCAAAAGCTAACTCTATTGTTCCTAGTTTACCAGGGCTCTTTCTTTTCGCAGTGCTTCGGCGTGTTTCGTACTTGCTGCACCACGCTGTCGGGTGGTTGCAATCATCGCTTCTCGGGCGCTTTTGTGATGAAACAAGACGCATGCATGTTTTCCGCCACGCTGCACACCATGCGCTTCGCGTTTTTCAATGCAGCACACACGTGTTTGCAGCAGCATTGTGCGACACGATACCTTCGAGCATAAGTTGAGTGGAAAACTTACAAAAGACCAGCTAGCTGGCCACCTGCGGAGCCACGTACAGCCTGGGATACTTGCACGCGGTCACTTATCCTTTCTAGTTCCGAGAATTCAGGAAACTGGGCATTGATTCCTTTGCTTTGATGACACAGCGCAAAGGTGACCCACGCTCTTCTGTCCATATAAGCTTGCCCCTCCAGTGAACATGGGAATTTTGGACACTGAATCTCAAGCGCCAATGACGGAGGCGGGGTAAGGAACAATCAGAAGAACCTGCTGCTCCCCGGAACTCTTTTCTTCACAGCGTGAAGTTATTTTTCGCTGGACTTTTGGAAACCAGTTTGGCTGTAGCTTCCACAGTGCCTACGCGGGGTACACAACACTGTTCATTGTGAACAATATGGCAGGGCCCAGGGAGCCCAAAATGCGTGCCTCTTTTCGACGGCGAGCACGTGGTGGCTCTGGACACATACTCCTCTCAAGGCTCCATGGGGTTACGAGTCATTCCAGCAGAAGCGATGTCCTGTCCGGACGCGGAATCATCGCGCGGTCTCATGCCTATGGGCTGCACTGCCCTTTAGTTGTAAATATTTGTATCATACTCAACATGCAAATAGATATGTGCGAGCAAAGTCCTTCGTTGTCACTGCAGGGAACTACCCCCTATAGAGACGTAACCTTAAATTAACTGACGCGGCAGAATTTTGTTAAGGGCACCAGCTCACGACGACTCTGCAATCAGCGACGACATGGAGCTTGGATAAAGCAAGAGGTACGCATCTTCTAGTGCTGCCACAGTCTTGGGCTGCCGAAAAGCAGCAGCGAAGGAGAGGGCACGTTAACAGATTCCCTGGGCCAGCGGTGAGAACAAGTATGGACTTGAAAGGTTGCTGCAGCGGTGGCGCCGTGTCACGAAGACCAGCTTCGGACTCCTGACGCATGCCAATGATGGGCGACAGCAGCAGGTTCGGCGGCAGCGGTCAACGTAAACCGGCGCATGGTGCTTGTAAGTTTCATTTTTCAAACTTCTTGCTGCCCTTATTGTGGGTTTAAGCCGGTACTCATTTAATCAGCATGCGTCGCAATAGTGAGCACAGTGTTGAGTCAGAGGTTCGAGTGGTCCCAATCTCTATGATCAGCAGGCGTGACTGCATTTGAGTGACCCCCCATACGTATACCATGTGTTTCAGCGAAGGTGAGCCAGAAGTTTTAAAGCTGCTTTTTGTAATATTGAGATGGTTTCAAGTTGCAATTGTTTACATCAGGATACAGGTTAATCGGCCAATCAAGCTAATTTGGTGGTTAACTAAACTCGTAACAATTTACTTCTTATTGCACTTACGTAATCAATATTCGGGGTTATCTAAGTTTGCAAGTGCGAGATGCCGGGCTAGTCGGTACTGCATTCTTAAAGAACAGCGCAAGGAACAACACGGAAACACAGAATGGATGGACACTGGCGCTCACTACTTCGTCTCACAAGATGCTTGCAGCAGGATCACGCGCACTACAATAGGCAAATTGTGCTCCTACGCGGCTCTCGCCACCAAATTGGCGGGAGTAACAGTATAGGAGCACAATTCTAGGGCTCCTCTTCCTTTTGCAGTGTTACAGATAACTTGTGAGACGAAGAACAACTGAAATTTTATTACCGAGCAAAACATGTATTAACATGCATAAAGAGGTGGAGCCAGGGCGATTACTAGACTGTTTTCGGTGATCGCACAGCATCACCTTGACTTCACACCTTTATTCATGTTAATATATGTTAAAATTTACTTTGTTATTGAGCGCCTGTGTCCGTCCATTCTTCTGTGTGTTTCCTTGTTCATTGCACTGTTATTTAGGCACACCTAAGTTTGATCTAGTTTTGGGACATGTCCTTCAAGAGTTATCTGGCCATATCCTCTCTCCTTCAGTAAAACCGCTTAACAGAATAATGCGCACATCTTTGCACTTTAGGCCAGTTCGCGCAGGTTAATTTCATGTCTCATAAAGGACATTTTTGCAGTAACTTCCTGCGATTGCAAAAAGCCCCCTCATCTACCATTTTTGATGACCATACTTGCGAAAATGGAGGAGATTTCTGAGCGTGATTTTCCACGATTTTCCAGATATCGACGCCCTGGCCTGCTGCACAATAACGGACCTTTTCTCAGTGGCGCACCCCTCTTGTGACCACCAGGTGAAGTACCTTGACGGGATGGCTTACCGAGGTTCCCGGGAATATTTCCAGCAAATATTTTTCACTACAGTGGAGTGGGCTTATTTTCTGAGCAGTAGTGCAGTAGTTGAATGCAGGGCTGTCATGGATGAAGCAGGTCAAGTGCAGGTGGAAGGTATATCAGGGTGCGTCCACAGATGCCTCAAGCATCCTTACACATGCTAGCTGAAAGTAGCCCCGCACTTAAATATACTGCTTGGAAAATAGTTCGGCACTAATTTGTGCAGAAAAAATAGGAGCGATCCTCGGTAACCCGCCCCGTCAGACGTTCCTCGCTTGGCAGCCACAAGAAGAGTGCGCTGCTGGAAAAATGTTTGCCATGCAAGAGAAAGCGCTTGCGGTATCTGCAGCCGCGACGCGTTTCCAACACGCTTCCATTTTTCTTTTTCTTTTTTTTTGCCACGTCGCCGCAGTTTAGTCACCGAGGTGTTTCCATCGCTTGCATGTGTATCCATTTTGAATGTGTGTACTCCCTCACCATCTCATCTTTCTCTCACACAGGTTCCTTCGGTGTATGGATTCAACCACGACGATGACAAAAGACTGCTCGGTTATCCTGCCATTTTCAAACGCAATAAAAAGTAAAACCCTGCCTTCCGTCCTCATGTAATAATATCGGTGTGCAAATTGCACCCTGAATGGCTATATGGCCCGTCACAATATGTCGCTCTAGCATGAAGAAACCAACATTGCGGAAGCGAGGGCGTCTGTGACCGGCTGACAAAGACATCATACACTTTTTGGCCAAACGTTTTTCTTTTGTATAGGGCGTCTGTTAAGGCTGTCTAATATTGCAGCGGAGGCAGCATTACCACACATATGCCAAAAGGGGTCGCTTGCATTGCAAATAAAGAAAATGGATGTCTCGTATCGCTTCGATAGCGGCGACGTCTTGTGATTGCACTATCAGTCGAAGTGTGGTAGTTTTCAAATTACTTGCGTACCACTGTGCACCTAGAGTATATTTAAAAGGGCGCAAATGTGCCCTTTGAAGGAAAACTACGTTACCCTAAAAGGGTGTAAAAACATACTATTGTATGAATTTATTTTATTCCTCTGGGGGGTAATATTACCCAAGCAGCACGCCGTCAATGGACCGCCAATGGTCCAATATTGGGATATATTGGTCCCAATATTGGTCAATATTGGCGTCTGAATGGGGCGCGCAAAGAGCCAAGATATATGCCAACCAATTTGATCGGCTCTCCTATCAAAACCAGTATTGGCATACTACCTTGTTTACTGGCATTCAACGGCACTCAATGGCTACTCAATATCTTCCACCCAAGCTCACTCACTGGTTGTTATATCACGGCCATCCCGCCAAGCTCAATGGCCATCCAATATCTTGTATCCATGCTTATTCACTGGATATTCACAGCTGGCATCCAGCCAGATTTATCGGCTACCCAATATTTCCAATCCAATCTTGCCCAGTGGTTTTGCATTATTGGCATCCAGCCAGAGCAATTGGCAATCCGGCTAGTTGCTTTTTCGTGCTATGACTAATAGGCACCTGCAAAGCCATCCCCTACTTATGCAGTGCAGATATTTTTCATGCAGCTTTTTATTTAAATAAAGCATGCTGAGGATATCCATGCACAGAAAATAATTCAGCTGAAAGGTTCACTGCATGGTGATTTATTAGGTGTGCACGTGTTACAGGGCCTGGAAACATTTAGGCAGAACTCTTAGACTTCACTGCTCCTCCTGTCTTTGCGTCCCTTGGCAAGGTGTTCTCAGGTCCCAGGTTGGAGGAAGGCGCTGCGTTCATCGCAGCTTCTTTTGTGGTCGGTTGTAGGGGCAGCAGCTCCATGCAGCCTTTAAAGATATGGACTTGAGCAGCGTGCATAACAATGTATTTCCTTTCGCAGATGGCACCTGGAAATAAAAGCAACATTCATAAATCCTATTAAGACAGAAAACTTTTGGAAAGTGGAAGTGCAGCTAGACCGTGGAGTAAAATTGCAAAATAAAGCACTACCTGTTGGCCCTCAGGCAACTTTCTTGTCTGATTTACTCAGGTTGAAATAAGCTGCATGCTCAGTGAGGCCGGCCATATTAACTTGGTTACATTGGTTGCGACATCTGGCAGTGCACGGCTTCCCATGTGGATGTGTTGTTGACGCTGGAAACATAAAACAAAATGATATTTGCAGTTATCTATTCGTTAAACGGTAGTCAGTGCTTGCCCCCTTATACTTGTAGTACCTTTGTGATCGAACACCTGTAGAAGAAAGACGTCGTCATAACTGGAAGCTTCAAATCAATAGCTTTCCTTTGAATAGATTGCCGCAAGAACTAAAAAGAAACTACAAAGGAAAAAACAGACAAAAAATGGCAGTCGCACTCCGACCACGGCTGCTAAATTTAGTGTGCACCGCATCATTACTGCAAACAGAACGTTTTAAAAGTTGTCAAAGCTGCAGCCAAAACAACGTACGACACAGATGCTTTGGGGTTTGTATGATACACTCGAACTGAAAAAATAATGAAATCCGTAACTTAGCATCACGTTTGTTGTGGGAACAAGTTTGTACGTGTGGTAAAGTATAAGAACTATGGTAGCAACTGTAAATAACCTATTCTAAGCGGCTATTTTATGACACTTTTACTACTCGGAATTAGCGCAAGAGAAAGATCAAACACGTGAATAAGCTACGCGTCGTTTAGACCATTCCAATAGCGCATTCATAACGTCAAATTACAATATTAAATATTCGCTCGCAACTAAAAATCATGTCCCAGAAAGCTAGACTTAACTCTGAGTTTTGAATATAGTTTGTAAAAGAAACTGACCACTTCAGACAAACAACACACGCGCGATGAAGTTGTAACCTGAAAATCACACAAAACACGCGTCATGTTTTACAGGACCACGTTTTTCTTTTGCGATTCAAATTGGCCACCTCTGCACCGTAAATTTTGTCATTATGACCAGAGTTTATGCATACAAAATAGTGCGCTGAAAATACAGTTCAGAACTGACTGGCGTGGTGCGGTCGAAATAAATGACTTTCCGTTCTCGCAAGCATATCGGTTATTGACATGATGATCAAGGCTGACAACATACTGCACCAAATAATGCAAAAAAAAGTATCTTACCATACGGCTAGCGCAGATTTGCAGACCTCGGTTGCAACAATCCAAAATGAATGCTGCCACGCAAAGTACATCCCAGGGATCTGATGCTTTATACACCTGGTAAGAAAAAGTAGCGATCTTACAAGGAGACAAAGCAAGAAATAATCTCAGAGAGCTCAGTTATGAACAAACAACTTAAAATGCTGGTGGTACTCACAAATATCCTCTTTCAGGCATGGCCATTAAAACGAATCGGAACTTTCACAAGGCTTGGTTTTTCGGTTCTGCTGTCCAAAGCTGCGGGAGCTCGAGCAGCTCGAGCGGGTGGGGATTTTGTGGCCGACCAGACGCCTCTGAAGCAGCGGCTTGTGTCGAGTTTTGAGGAACGGTTGGAAGGGGGCAGAAGGATGGTTGTGTTTTCTCTCTCTTTTTTTTTTTTTTTGCTTGAGATCTGTCGAAAGAGTAGGCATAAAGCTCGAAAGGGGGTGAGAGAAAGGAAAGAGGTCCCGCAGGACCACGTGAGCCCAGAAGGCTGCCGGCCAGGAAAGTTGGCGGGAAGGAAGGGAAGAGTGAGGGGGAGTAGAGTGGGGGGCATTGTGAGCAACGCCTGCCTAGCCGGGAGGAAAGAGAGGGCAGTGAAGGTCGCTGCCCCTCCGCGAAAGGCTACAAGACGGGAAGTTGAAAGCGGTTTGGAGAATTGCTTTAGTCAGGGCCCTCGGGCGGAGAGGCGACAAAAGGACGAGAGAATGGAAACCATATGTTCTTTGCGCCAAGCATGTGAGGAGGAATGCGCAGAGTTTTGCCCTTGGCTTCGCTAAAACAACGAAGAGTGCGTTCGGAGCTCTTTGGTCGCCTCGACTGTTGGCTCGGTAACATTTTCAGTGGAATGATAATTTCGCTATATTGTTTTTGTCAATGCAAAATACGTTTTACCTCATAGTTTCAAATAATAATCACATACGTAAAGCAATCTTCAGTTTTCATGGAATCGTCCTCGGTTCGAACAAATGGACATAATTTTTTTTATTAAAGATGGCACACAGGTCGCTGTTCATGACGGAGTGCTCTTGAAACGTCATCACGCGCAACTGAGCGATGCAACAGCCCGTATACTTGCTGTATTCCTATTAAGGAAAAGAAAAGCGAAACGACCATAACTACGAGTATTTCAAGGTTAAAAATTCCCATGTTATTCATTTTTATTTTTTTATTTTTCCAAATCAGGTGGACATTTAGAGCAAGAAAAAATCCGCGTAGAACTAAGCGTGGGCATATCAAGAAATACAAAATACTCGACGAGCTAAGATCTGAAGAACTAAATTTGCAGTAAAGAAAAAATAGAAAGAAAGCAAGGGTCAACATTGAAACTATATCTACGAACTTGAGACAAGGTTGTCCTCAGAAAGAAGCGCGGTATAATCATCTTTCAGCCCGCGGAAGCAGCGCTTGTGAAAGCAGCAGAATATTTCACAAATGAACCCTAATTCTCAATCATGGGTTAAATTCTTCGAGAGTGGCGTTCTCTAAAAATGCCTTAAAACTGCTATAGTAACGCACTCGCATTACTTTTAATATATATGAATTGCAATTAGCTGCCTGGTTGACATGATGGGATATAATTATTTAGTTCTCTGAAGGGAAACGCCTTCGGTGCGGTGATTATATGGTTGGATAATAAGGCAATGAATTTTTGAAGAATACTTTCTGAACAATGCTTAGGAGAGCGCTGTCAAACGCTGTGGTCAAATGCATCATTATGAGCCATATATTACAGCTTTCGAACAAAATAACTTCCGTAAAGAACATCGTTATTATGCAATTTCAATTTTGTTACCATATATGCTGACGACACATGTGCGCGCATTCATTACACTGTAGGTAATTGTTTTAAATTTTTATTTTTTTTTTTCGTTTGCCTTGCCCCATGCAGTGCTGTTGATTTTTTTTAATTATCTTTTACATGTACACTACTTTTTAGCAGTGTGCGATTTACGTCGCATTAGAATACGAACCATTCCAGGACAGTTCAGATTTGTTTTCTTGTCAAGTGAATTAGCTAGACATAACGTAGAATATATGTTGCTTGTATTTTTTCTTTGAGCTGAAATATTTTTTGCGCTGCTGCACCGATGGCCAAAGTCGTTCAGTCTTTGTATGTTGCTGAAGCTCACAGCAGAGCGCAAAAGAGTACAGTACAAATTTGTGTTTAGTAGATATTAGAACTCGAAGGCCCTGAAAGCAGCCCAACATATCTGTCTAAGAACAGCTAGTACTGAGGCGTGGTATAGTCGGTGCTTATGCTGAATTCCGGAAACAGCTAGGGTAATGGCGAATCATGCAGTGCGTGTTTGATTGGCTAGCGCGATCGATCTCTCCCACCTCTGCTTAGCTTGAACATGTTGGGTTTCTTTCCATCACGTACAAAAATGGCGGAAATACGCGTACGTGTTTCCAATCATGGACAAACGTTTACAGGATGTGGATTCACTGGATATATTCGATCGTTTCTGCGTTTACTATCCAAACGTAACCCCTGGTGTTTGTTCAAGCGACACACACGTCTGTTGCGTTCTTTGCATTTGAGTACCTTGCGTTTCTTGACTGCGCAGGATTTTTTTCGCGGACACGCATCTATTAAACATTTGCTTGCCAGATCAGATGTGTGCTCGAGCGTGCGCGTATGCTTGTACTCGTATGCGTATAAATAGGCCCATGGAACGAAATCCCGTGCGCGAGAGTTGTGCGCGAGATATGTTCGAGATCTGTGCATGGATATATCTGTGCATCGGATCTGTGCATTGATGTATCAATCACTTTCAATCATCCTGATTTGACGAGATCAGAAAAACAAATCGTCTCCACCCGGAAATCGAATTCGTAGCCTAGTTAACGCTTTAACCAACTGCGCTAAACCCAGGATCGCGAAACTAGCACCATACGTAATTCTCATTGTCTACCGTGAGGATAGCGACGATAATGACGCTGCAATTAGTGATAATGACAATGATGACAGAATCAATGGTAATGACGCTGCGTTTAGTTGATAACGATAATGATACGTAATGCACCGTATGCAGTAGCATTAATCTCGCCTTCGCTAATTTCTGCAGTGTAGATTCCACGCGCTGTCAGAATTTTTTCAACACTTGGCTAAAGTTTGGAACACTATCTGTGTTAGCTACGTCCACGCGTGATCGACATCCGGGCCACTAGTCTGCAAGAATTGTCTCGAAGATATTATATGCAGAATTTTACATAACAATTAATCGTGCCTAAAGTCGTAAATAAAAGAGTTCTCTACCAAAATTGTCAAGTATAATCGCAGGCCATCCACAACAATTAGCGAATCACGAAAAATGTATTCAGAAAAATATATTCTACATTTTCCGTGATGGGCACTTCTGTTCATTTTGTCTGGTCAGCTCAGTCAAACAATTTTAGGGCGATCTATACAATGATCCCAATAAACATTATATATATGGTGTCCCAAATTACGTATGGCGTATGAATATCTTCTACAGTTGAACGTAAACTGACGTCCGGGCCAGCGAAAAATTTAGTTGCGACGAAATTAGCCCCAACACACTGTCATATTGAGATGCAAGCATTAGAAATGTCTCTGTCTGTCAGAGCTGCTTCTACTGTTTTTTTAGCGCCGCCGCAGCCTGAAATGTGCAAAGGTGGCCAGCCATCAAAGCTCGTTAGACAATATCGACCACTAGAAACCATGATATATACAATGTCGGGATGCCATCAAAGCTGATGGGACAATATTGACCAATCTATGTCAAGATATATGCAATGTTTCAAGCCATCCATATTGGCAGAACATTATTGCCCAACCTATGCCATTAGGGTGCAATGCTGGCTAGCCATCACAGTCCATCGAACAATATTGAACAATATAATGCATATGTATACATTGTTGGCAGGCCGCCATGACAGGCGGGTCACTATTGACCAATATATGCCATGATTTATTTATTGCTGACAAGACACCCATAATGGCCGGACAATATTAACCTATTTATGCCATTATATGTGCAATGCTGGCCAGCCATCAGACCTCATTAGGCAATATTGACCGCTATAATCCAAGATATATACAATTTTAGGATGCCACCAAAGCTGGTGGGGCAATATTGACCAATGTATGCCAAGATATATTCAATGTTGAAGAGGCAACCATAATGGCCGGACAATATTAGCCATGCTATGCCATGATATGTGCAATGCTGGTCAGCCATCAAGGCTCATTATACAATATCGACCACTAGAAACCAAGATATTACAATGTTAGGAAGCCGCCAATGTTGGTTGGACATTATTGACCACTGTATGCCTAGATATATTCAATATTGAGAAGC
This sequence comes from Amblyomma maculatum, assembly GCF_055883805.1. Taxonomy (NCBI): domain Eukaryota; kingdom Metazoa; phylum Arthropoda; class Arachnida; order Ixodida; family Ixodidae; genus Amblyomma; species Amblyomma maculatum. The sequence goes on along the minus strand of NC_139352.1, from coordinate 124,794,685 downwards.
CGTTGTTATTGACCGGACAATATTTACCAGGTTATACCATGGTTTGGAAGATATTGGCAAACAATTGCAGCTGGTTGGCCAATAATGACCAGGCTGCCTCATTGTGTATACAATAATGGCAAACTGTTCAATATGAATGGGCATTATTGACCGCTCTTAGCCGGTTGAATGCCAATAACGGATATGGGTGAAGTTCACTGGGCCAATAATGATTATGGTATAGCGTGGCTGCACATTATTGGTAGCTCAATGGCACCATTGGGCCACTTGTGGGCCAGTAATCCCCAATCAATCCCCATTATTGGGCCGATGAAATGTGCTGCCTGGGTACCCTTCCAAACGAAGCATAAATATGACCGTAAAAGTGCAAAGTTACGCCCATTCATAGGGTGCAAAGATGCACTCACGGGGTGCTGTAGTAAGCTCATTACGCTGGCATAAATACAGACCCTGTGAGGGTAAGTTTACGCCTTAGGATTAAGCATAAGCTTATTCCAGCTGGGAGCAAACATGCACCAGATTTTAGACCATATTTTTGCACTTTCGTGGCCTAACCTTTAGTCCTTCTGAGAGAGGGCAATGTTACTCCCCAGAAGCATATACTTGCACTTCACCACATGGCATAACGTTAGCCTCGTTGCAGCGTAAACTTTACACTACCTACACTTAAGCCCCCGTCGAGGGTGTAACTTTGCACCCAAAGGGGCTCCCCAGTGCGTCAGTGGACTTACCCCCCTAAATGGGTAAGATCACACCTTTTTTTCTTAGAGTGCACAGCAACGACTTCCTGCTGGTCAGCAGGGAGCCAAGTGGTGCAACCGTCGCTCGTCCTGCGTCGGTCTTGTTTGTCACTTCCTAATGCCATTATTTTCAGTCTCGAACAGTCGTTGCAACACTTGACTAGATCGATCAGCGTCTTCGTCTGTACTTACTCGTTTATCAGGAATATAAGGGGATGGCAAGTCAGTATATCTAGTGATGATATACACAACCGGTTATGTCCTTGTAGCATGAAGGCCCAGGAATGCAACTTGCCATATAACAACTTTGTTCTAATTTCCCCGACCTTATCCGACAGCCCACGACAGTTCCATTGGGTTGTACCCTGCCGTTGTTTGCAGCGGCGTCTAACCATTGTGAATGCTGCTTTGAATACGTGGAGTTATTTTCGCAAGAGTTTCTTATTCTTGTGTAGACGTGTTCACAACAGCTCGATTTATCAGGTCGGGATGATAAAGCCATCATCAGCGCCGCCTGTGTCTGGAATATCGCCACAAGGGGAGCGGGCGGGAAGTATGTCGCTGCACCGGTGGCTGCACAGACTTAGCTATTGTGGCGAGCAGCAATTGAGAGGCAGGCTGAAATGACTTGAGACGTGAGCGCTACCACGTTCTGAATCGCAATAGCGTAAGACATTTCGCCGAAAACCGGCGTGAGCTTATTTCCGTTCTTGCCATTTTGTATCGAAAACCTAAAAAAAAAAGAAAACTGATCACAAAGAAACAGCGCTATAGTGCTGAGTGGATCGCAAACGCCTTCGAGTCTTTGTATATAAAAAATAATGTATCTGAGCTGAAAAGTAAATTTGGAAACATTGATCCCTTCGATTACTAGGACAGGCTACGCGTAGACCACGAAGGGGCCTGGGGGCTGCCGTGCGCCAAACGCATGGCTGAAAACAGCTGCCTATTAGCCTTTGGTTAGGTTCGGAAGTGTCAGCAACTTTGGTAGTTCCGAGGGATTTCGCATTTTTGCAGAAGAGTGGAAAGCTTTTCTCTACCCGAGGGTTTGATAGGTCGAAGGTCAATTATACCGGTCGGATGACCTCATATAACTTATGCTGAATGTTAGATGCAAAGACAAATTTTATGCGTTTATTGCAGTAGCAGACAATAAAATACTTACATGGCGAATATTCTTAGGTTTGTGCTTGCAGACTTCCAACAACGATGTATGACAACTGCTTACTATGGACTCTTGCAAACATAAAACTGAAATGTTATTAAGCTATATTTTATCTTGATATGTCTGGATATCACTTCCAAAATTCCGCGAAAAGAGATGCACTCGCGAGCATTTCATCAAATTGTGATTCAATACACTTGAATCACGAAGATAAGTGAAACAAGCGCCTGATTAATCAGTCGCCAAATCTATGCGGTAAATGTAAGGGCAGCTTTACAGATTCGGCAATTCAACATGCAGTTTGTACAGGCAGTGAAAAAGGAGACAATCACATACATATGCGGGAATAAGCCTGACGTAGCTAGCCGGTGCAGCCCAATAAAAAAAAAACGGCTGACCGTGAATTCACGGCGTGGATTTAGTTGATTAGGCTAACCTTCATCCGGCACTTGTGAACCGGGTTCATGCGCGAGCCGACGGGGCACCTGAATACGCGGCCAAAGTCTCGGCTATGCATCGCGGGCATATTGCACATGAGAGGCCCACGTTCGGCGTCTCCGCAATTGAGCCAGCAGGAGAACACGAACGGCATGTTCTCGTTGATCCAAGGCGGCGGAGCCTCCCACTTTAGAGCATCGGCGTGCTTGCTGATGTCCTCGAAGATGTCCCAGACTACGGCAGTCGCGGCGACCGCTCCCATCAGATCGGCGTCGATATCGACATCACTGGTGGCGTTAGGCAACAGGCACTCCTGATTCTCGGCGTACAGGCGTACGGCGTCCTTGCGTTCCACGTAGTCGTAGAAGGATAGAGCCGCGAACCTCATGCCCAGGCCGCCGAGCAGGACGCCGATGTGTGCGTCAGGCTCGTACCAGGGAAAATCAAGGAGCTGTGGGTTGACGCGGAAGCTGTTGAAGACAGTGGCATCCATGGCCCGGTAACTGGCGTACAGTGCCGGTCCCGATACTGTGGCCTGGTTTTCCTTGCCTTCCAAGTAGGACAGCACACCAATCCTGTTAGCCAGGGGCGCCTGGGTTGGAAGCGAAACGGCTCATCTTAAGAGGAATTTGTCCACAAATATAAAGGCGAAGCAGATCATTGTAGAAACAAGTTGCGCACAGGAAAAATAACACAGTTCTGCCCACCTGTGTTTATTTTTCCTGTGTGTATCCTTCTGTGCGCAACCTGTTTCTACAATAGTATGCACCAACTCGCCCAAAAAGTTCTTCTAAGCAGATCATATACCAGAATTAAGCAGGTTTCGCTCCCAAAAATCCTGAGTAAAGTGCGCAGATGGAGGCATATATATATGTACTTACGTTGACTATTTCTATATGTTGAGACAAGATATTTCAGCCCCTGCCAACTACCCGAAAGAAATTCAATATTGAAATTGGTTTGCTTTTCGCTTATGCTCTTCAAGGTGTTAATATTAAACGCAGCTCAAAGCAACTTTTAGTGAGTCGCGCGAAACATTGTGCTTCAAGAAGAGATGCTTCTAAAATGCCCTGCATTTCTTAAGTTTTGCACATTTCGAAACTTGTTGGGCACATGAATAAATGCAGTGCTGGAATTTCCGGCCATGTAGTTTAGCTAATGTTCAATGGAAATTACCGCCAAGGTAGGGATGCGCTCTGGCGCCAGCCTGAGTAACATATATCATGTGTATTTTGAAAAGGTTTGAAACTTTTAAAAGGTGGGGACAGAATTTAGATTGGGTTATATTGAGGCCTACAGCGTAAGAGGCACAATGCTTCAATTAGCTCGGCAATTAACTCAATACGTTTCAACGTTTTTATTGAAGGTGATTGTGTATTTGCAGAAGTGGAGCCGGTTGGTTCAATTTATATACACAAGAAAAAATATAAGCAAATAATGTGCAGCGCTCGTCACAACAGCTTAACTGGATTGACATTTGCCCGCCGTAGGTCACTCGGCCAATGCGCGCTTTGATGATGATGATGATGATGATGATGAATATCAGCGAGGAGGTTCGAACGAAATTGACGACGCACGTGTGGCTCTTCAGTGTTGCCTACAGCGATGCCTGCTTCACACAAGTGTTGCCTGCTTCACACAGCCTACAAGTGCTGTGTGAAGCAGGGTGACATTTGTGGGTTTTTTAACGACGCTACAATTTTTAGATTGTTTATCTATTTGGACGACGAGCTTCAGTCTTGCAAACACTGCCTAAAATGAACACTAAAAATGGCTACGTTCGGCTAAGCGAAAGCTTTGAAAATAACAATAGGTATCGAATGAGTTGGAGGAACTCACGAGGAAATGTGTTATCTCGAAACCAGAGACTCGGTAAGGATATACGCCCAAAACCGTGCGCCTATAATTTTTTAGCTAGCCATTAAATTATAAGAAAAATTACCAATAGCACCGCAAAAGAGAACAAAACTGTCACCCTGGTTAGGTTGGTATCGCTACCAGCTAACCTAACGGTTTGGCTGGTAGCGATGCCGGCCAACCCGTTGCCACCGGACGCAACGCTTGAATAAAAGAATGCCAAAAAATAATCTGCACGGTAGAGGCTTGGTCTTGTTGATACATGATTGAAGAGACCAAAATGTAGTGCACAAGACAAGGACAGAGACGCGGTCATTCTCTGTCCTTGCCTTGAGGCACTAATTTTGTTGTCTTCAAATAATCCACACGGAATTGTTGACGTGTAACGAATGTTTGGTAGGAGCGATAACTGCAATACAAGCAAAAGGGAGTATTCTCATGATGTCAAATCAGACATCAGTGCGCAGCCGACGCCATCTTTGCGTCTCGTTCTGACTGGTGCTTGCGTTTTTCTGTCACTCACCTTCATGCGAGCACTGATTCCGTTAGGTTCAGCGTAATGCCTTAAAGACCCTCGCAGGGGTGTTATATAAGGGGTGGAGTTTATAGAAACATATGTGCAGGGGTTTCCATATGAGCCGCCCCGCACCGATACCACTCCACCTCCTCCTATGTCCAGTCGCTCTCCTTCCCCGCCAGCCCACCGTTCCCGTTCACCTCTACCTCGCTGCAGTTTCTCGCCGTCATCTGCCAGCCGCTTCATGGGAAACTAGCCAATGCAGTTCCCGGCGGTGACGCTGCATTGGTTCCCCGACCTGGAAATCTTCTATTGCCCACCTCTTCGCCCTGTAACCTCCTCTCCCTGTTCGTGGATTGTGCTCCCGTGTCTGCCCTCATTGCCACTGGTGCCCAAGTCTCGATCATGAGCTCATCGTTTTGCCGCCGCCTCAAGAAAGTACGGAACCCCGCCGCTTCGCCCACCGTTCGCGTTGACGATGGCAGTACTGCTGCCGTCACTGGCCTGGGCACTGCCCGAGTCACCCTTACCGGTCATCACATTCCTGGTTTGTTCACCGTCCTCAACCAGTGCACTCACAATGTGATCCTCCACCTTAAATTTTTAACGGCCCACTCTGCCCTTATCGACTGCTCCAGCGGCCTTCCTCGTTTGCACCTACCTGTCTGCTCAGAACATCCTCAATCTACACCCCGCCTTCGCTCCATCAAGTTCGCTCGCCTGCCCCTTGACTGCTGTTTACCTGCCTCTGTCGCCTTTCCCGCCTGTGCCTGATGGTGACTATGTTGCTTGCCCTATCACCGAGGTCTTTCTTGACCGCAACGTCGCTCTTCCTCATCTCATCGTACGCGTTACCCAAAACAGCACCTACCTTCCTATCCTGAACTTCAGTCTCTCACCCCAAGTTCACACCGAAGGAATTTCCCCTGCTACCTTGTCCCCTCTCACAGACTGCACCATTTGTGCACTCACTCCTGGCCCACTTTCAAGCGTTTTTCAAACACCCGTTTTTCCCACCACAATTACTGACCCTATTTCTGCGATGATTGTCTCAGACCTCAGCCCCCAACATGCTCAGGGCCTGCACAACCTTTTGATGTCCTTCACCGACATTTTTTTACTTTGCTGCCAGTTCTCTGGGCCAAACATGAGTTGCGACTCACCGCATTGACACCGGCGATGCAAAACCTGTACATCAGAGGCCAAATCGTGTGTCTCTTTCTGAGCGCCATGTCATCCAGCAGGAGGTTGACAAGATGTTGGCCAACAATATCATCGAACCTTCGAACAGCCCCTGGGCATTGTCGTGCTCGTTAGAAACACACTTGGCGCTTTTGCGTCGACTATCGACATCTGAACAAGATTACAAGGAAAGATGTTCACCCGCTTCCGCGAATAGACGATACCATGGATTGTTTACATGGAGGCCGCTAATTTTCCTCCATCGATCTTCGTAGCAGCTACTGGAAAATGTTTTACCAATTTAAGCTTATGCCCGTTATGCCCTTTGAACGTTTGAACGGATGATGGACTCCTTACTCCGCGGCTTCAAATGGACGACTTGTCTATGTTACTTGGATGATGTGATTGTCTTCTCACCCTCGTTCGAAAGCCACCTTCGTTGCCTTTCTTCCATCTTGGCACTTTTCCGCTGTGCCGGACTTCAACTGAACTCAAAGAAGTGCAGTTTTGGTCGCCGCGAACTTAAAGTGCTCGGCCATTTGGTGAATGCCACCGGCAGCAAACCCGATCCCAAAAACGTTCGCACTGTCAGTGCTTTTCCGTCTCCTCGTTCACCCCGTGATATCCGCAGCTTTATTTTCGCCGGTTCGTCCCAAACTTTACCGCCGTTGCTCGTCGTCTCACCAATCTGCTGAAGAAATGCGTTCCTTTCTCATGGGGACCAGAGCAGGCTGACGCATTCTCCACCATCATCGCTGTTCTCACCAAACCTCCTGTGTTGGCCCATTTCAACCCATCTGCACCGACGGAACTTAGCACCGACGCCAGTGGCGACGGGATTGTTGCCATTCTTGCGCAGCGACAATGCGGCCAACACTGCATGATTGCCTACGCCAGTCGTCTCCTGTCATCAGCGGAACAGAACTATATTCTATTACGGAATGGGAGTGCCTGGCTCTCGTTTGGGCCAGTGAAAAATTCCGACCCTACTTGTTTGGCCGACCCTTCACTGTTATAACCGATCACCACGCCTTATGTTGGCTCTCTTCCCTCAAGGATCCTGCTGGCCGCCTGGGCCGCTAGGCACTACGCTTGCAGGAGCATACCTTTTCCGTTGTATACATATCCGGTCAGCTCCACCAGGATGCAGACTGTCTGTCCCGTTATCCTGTCGATCCCCCTTCCGCTACTATGAGTCGGACCCCTGTGTCTTCTCTATATCCGACTTTTCCCACATAGCCGACGAACACTGCTTGGACCCTACCCTCAGTTCCCTTATCGACCACCTCCGCACACACAGCCGTGCCTATTCCCTCGCTCTGTTCTTCCTTCATGCGAATACGCTGTACCGCCGCAAAATGCGATCTGATGGCGCTGAGCACTTGCTGGTCGTTCCCCAACACCTACGCTCTGCCATTCTCGAACAAATTCATGACGCCCCTACAGCTGGTCATCTTGGCCCCTCACGCACGTACGACCGCGTGCGCCGGCGTTTCTTCTGGCCTGGACTCTACCGCTCCGTCCAACGTTTTGTAGCGGCTTGCGACCTCTGTCAACGCCAGAAGAAACCCCCTGTGCTACCACCTGGACACCTGCAGCCGATTTCTATCCCGACTTAGCCGTTTTCTCATGCTTGCCTTGACCTCCTAGGGCCCTTCCCAGAGTTCTTGTCAGGAAACAAATGGATCGCTGTGGCCACTGTTTATGCCACGCGGTACGTGATCACTCGCGTCATTCCAACTAGCTGCGCCACAGACGTTGCTGACTTCCTTTAGTACAACGTCCTACTTCATAATGGTGCTCCCCGTCAACTACTTACCAACCGTGGCCGCTGTTTCACTTCCCGAGTTGTTGAGGAAATACTTCGTTCTTGCTCCGTTCGGCAGGGGTTCACCATTGCGTATCATCCTCAGACGAACGGCCTTACGAAACGTCTTAACCGCACACTTACCGACATGCTCGCCAAGTGTATCCGACAGTCATTGCGACTGGGACATTAGTCAGCTATTTGTTACCTTTGCATATACCTCTTCGCGTCATGACTCTGCTGGGTACTCTATTCTATCTTCTCTTTGGAAGAGACCCCTTACTGCCCTTCGACACTTTGCTTCCCACCGCTAGCCCTGTCAAAACATATGCCCGTGATACCATCGCCCGAGCCGACACTGCTCGCCAGAGTGCTCGTCACAATCTCACCTTCTCTCAAGAAGCTCTAAATCCCCGCTACGACGCTCACCAGTGCGATGTTCACTATCCTCCCGGATATCTGGTGTTGCTCTGGCTTCCGTGCCGTCGTGTGGAGTTATGTGAAAAACTTCTGCCCCACTACAAAAGTCCTTACCATGTACTACGCCCAGTGACCGACGGGACCTATGAGATTTCAACTCTCCGCCCAAAGTTACCGACTGCTACACTCACTTCCGAAGTCGTACATGTCGCCCGCATCATGCCATATTTCTCCCCCTCCACACCGCACGCCTAATACGAAGGGGATACTGTTACCGGGAAACGCGTGACCAAAGTTATGTGCTCACAGCTATTGGAAGCATTCCTGACCAAAAAGAATAAGCAGAAATGCGTCAGTGATCGGTCTCTGATTATCACCGGAAAGGAGTGCAAATTTTTATCATTATAGTGCGCGAAGTCTATAGGGTTTGTGCGCAGGCAGGAAGCTATCTTTAAATGAGGAATGAGCAAGTGCCGCGTTGTGGTGTATGCCTTCTTTGTTCTTGTCTTGCGTCTGTATTCTCTGGTTCCCTTTCTATGCAATATGAACCAACTAGCCCAGCTGTTCGCACTCCTGAACTACAAAGACGACGACCAGGGGACGCGTGCACGACGAAGCGTTGAGAAAAACGACGACGCTGACAGAGTGGATGCTGCACGGCTACTGAAGTTTTTGCGTCGAGTTGAGCCCATCGCAGCGCCAGTTACTTTAAGTACATCGCCGTAACAATATATATATATATGTATATATATAAATAAACGTAGACATGACACACGGTAGGAAAGCTGTGTACTGTTTTTCTACCTTAAACAGAAAACAGCAAACAGTATATACTGTTTTTTCTACCGTGTGTCATCTTTACGTTTATGCCCTACCGGACCATTCGCGCTTCAACCCTTTCCCTATATATATACTTATACATAAATATATATATGTATATATATATATATATATATATATATATATATATATATATTCGCATTTCAACCCTTTCCCTATATGTATACTTATATATATATATATATATATATATATATATATATGTATAAGTATATATATAGGGAAAGGGTTGAAGCGCGAATGGTCCGGTTGGGCATAAACGTAAAGGTGACACACGGTAGAAAATACAGTATATACTGATTGCTGTTTTCTCTTTAAGGTAGAAAAACAGTATATATTTATATATATATAAACACACATATATATATATATATATATATATATATATATATATATATATATATATATATATATATATATATATATATATGTGTGTGTGTGTGTGTGTGCGTGCGTGCGTGTGTGTGTGTGTGCGTGCGTGCGCGCGTGCGTGCATGTGCGTGTGTGTGTGTGTGTGATGGCGCTGGTGAACACTCTCAAGGTTCGTATACAGACAACATTAATACCCAAGAAAGTAGCAGAGGAGACCGCGGCCGATGTAGCTCTGTTGGAAGAGCACCGGACGCGATATTCGGAGGTCGTGGGTTCAGTTCCCACCATCGGCACGTTGTTTTTCCTTCTACTTTGTGTTTAATTATCTTTCACATATGTGATTATCGAAGTAAAAAAAAAGACAGTACAATCCCCAATGCTTTCCTTAGCCGCGCCAACTGTTGGCTTCTTCCCTTCACACACATATATATATGTGTGTGTGTGTGTGTGTGTGTGTGTGTGTGTGTGTGTGTGTGTGTGTGTGTGTGTGTGTGTGTGTGTGTGTGTGTGTGTGTGTGTGTGTGTGTGTGTGTGTGTGTGTGTGTGTGTGTGTGTGTGTGTGTGTGTGTGTGTGTGTGTGTGTGTGTGTGTGTGTGTGTGTGTGTGTGTGTGTGTGTGTGTGTGTGTGTGTGTGTGTGTGTGTGTGTGTGTGTGTGTGTGTGTGTGTGTGTGTGTGTGTGTGTGTGTGTGTGTGTGTGTGTGTGTGTGTGTCAGCGAGGCCAAGGAAAGCATTGGGGATGGTACTTTTATGTCTTTTTTTAATGTTTACTTGGACAATCGCAGCAATTAATAATGTAATCTGATTAAGGGAAATATAATTAAACACAAAGTAGAAGAAAAAACAGAACGTGCCCATGGTGGGAACCGAATTCACGACTTCCGAATATCGCGTCCGGTGCTCTTCCAACTGAGCTACACCGGCCGCTGTCCCCCCTGCTACTTTCTTGGGTATTTATGTTGTCTGTATACGAAACATGAGAGTGTTCACCAGCGCCACCCTCAACCATAGCGGCGGACGTGGAACGTTCTTTGTTACCGCCAGCGTCACATAGAACTTGATCAAGAGCGAGGGCGAAAGCTGTGATATATATATATATATATATATATATATGTATATAATTGTTTGAAAGGGAAATGAGGGGCTCGGTATTACAGAGTTTAAAGGAGCTGACAGTCTGCGAGTATAAGGTTGGGACATTGTCTTTTATGTTTAGTTGTTAGTATTTGACAAGGATTAGTTTTATGGTAATTATCTGGATAAAGAGCTGTATCATGACGTCTTGCGTTGATAAATAAAAAAAGACGTAGTTGATCCTGGGTACGGCACGGGCACCAAGGCTATCTTGGGGCTCGACCTAAGGCCTTTGACAATGTTACCCATGAGGCAATATTAGAGAGTTTTAGAATAGGGGGCCCCAAGCTTTGGGGCCCCCAAGGAGCTTGGGGAGTCGAAATGCGCATGCGCAGAACGTAAGGCGCGCTTGGGGTCTTGGGTTAACGCTAGGGGCGGCCCCTATTTTTCGGAAATAGCGTTCGCCCCAAGCCGCCGTTGGGTCGCTTGGGTTACGGCAACATGGCGGCGACCGACCAAGCGGCGGCCGCTCGCCTCGGCACACATTCGTCGTCACAGCTCCATGGTGTCACGCGTTCATGGCAAACGAAAGGCCAGCGAAGCTTATGCTGAGTCTCATGATGCCCGCACCACCAAATTTTAGCAATGGCTTCATGATGCTATTCCTGATTCCGACATAATACCCAGCTCGTACAACATACTTCGCCAGGACCGTGGCTCGAGAGGGGGCGGTGTCGCGGCCATAATAAAAAAGGGCATTCCATTCACATCCATTGCTCACAATACTTGCGTTGAGATGGCTTGGATCCTTGTGCCGTCGTTCAGGTGCAACGTTCTTATTGGTGTAGTATACAGGCCTCCGAATGCAGACACCTCAATTTTGGAATCGCTGCACGATTTTCTTTACGCCCATAGTAAACGCTACACTCATATTATCTTGTGCGGTGACTTTAATCTGCCCATGATCAACTGGGACGATCTCTGTGCTCGACCTTCTTGTCAGCACGCAGATTTGTTGATCGATTTGGCATTTTCTTTTAATCTTAGACAGGTAGTAGGAACACCTACACGTGTCACTTCAAACTCGCGAACTATCCTCGACATTGTTCTTATCTCTGAAGCTGTCAGTGAAACAGGATTTACTGTAGAAGTTTTACCAGGCATATCAGATCATGGTGCGGTCCTCTTTAGAAGCAATCTACCGCAAAAAACGCTACGTTGTCCAGACAAAGAATTCATGGATTTTAAGAATGCGGCAGATGAAAGTGTACTAGACTACTTAGAACAAGATTTCGACACTTTTTCTCAAAAATTTATCCAGGGGGAATTCAGTGTTAATGATTTATGGTTGCATTTTAAACACACAGTCCAAGAATGTATGCACAGGTACATTCCAACAAAGCGCAAGAGAATGGTTCGCAACAACCCTTGGATCACTCGAGACATATTGCAGCTAAAGCGCCGCTTAAAACGCCTGTCACGTTCCAATTCATCTGTCGACCGTTCTCTGCTACAGTCAATGCGCACAGAACTTAGGAACAAAATAAAAGACTCAAAGTATCATTTCTTCAATGTTAAGCTGCACCATTTTTTTACTAACGCTCCAAGGAAGTTTTGGATGCACATAACGGAAAAAAAGGATCCGGTCACCAAAGTTAGAGTGAATGATACCGAGTCAAGTGATAACCAGAATATTGCCGAAGCGTTCAACGAGTACTTTGCCTCGGTATTTCTACGCGGTAGTGATGACAATAATCCAGAATTTTCAGGTTCTGGCTGTGAACTTCCGGACCTTTTTGTTTCTGAAGAAGGTATTCTTTCGTCCCTACTAAGCATAGATATAAAGAAATCTGCTGGTCCCGATGACATCCCAAATAATTTTCTTTTTAGGTACGCGGAGTGGTGCGCAAAATATCTGTTTATAATATTTAATGAAAGTCTAAGGCAAGGTGTCCTTCCTAATGATTGGACAGCAGCAAAGGTAATACCCATTTATAAGTCCGGAGATAAACTCAGTATTACTAATTACAGACCCGTTTCTCTTCTGTGCACCGCTAGTAAGGTGATGGAGCACTTTATTTTTAAGCACGTGATTAGCTTTCTAGAAAATAATAGTTTCTTTTCCGAAAAACAACATGGATTTCGGCGTGGCCTATCCACAGTTACACAGCTTCTACACATTACCAATGAGGTCATGGCAGCGCTGGACCGGGGCGGGCAAATAGACGTGCTTTTTCTCGATTTCCAGAAAGCGTTCGATCGTGTTTGTCACAATAGACTAAAACTGAAGCTACAATGCGTGCTAAAGAATGAACAAATTCTCCGCTGGCTTGACTCCTATTTATCTAACCGAACACAGTACGTCCGTATAGGAAACTCAATTTCTCTACCTGCTCCCGTACTTTCCGGTGTACCGCAAGGTTCAGTACTTGGACCCCTTCTCTTTTTAATTTATCTAAATGATTTGACCTTTGATTCCCCGGTACGATGCCGGTTCTTCGCAGATGATTGCATTGTGTATCATAACATTCAATCACTGCACGATCAGACTGCCATACATGATTACCTAACTGCAATCAATAATTGGTGTCAGTCCTGGCGCATGAACTTAAACGCGTCAAAATGCACACACATGGTCATTACAAGGAAGAAAACACCATTAATTTGTACATATAAAATCAACAATGTAGCAATTAAGCCAGTAGACAAATTTAAATACCTGGGTGTAGTAATTGACTCGAAGCTAACCTGGAATGCTCATGTTGAATATGTCGTTTCGGCGTCGCTAAGGAGACTATGGCTACTTAAACACCGGCTGAAGCATTGCACTAGTAGGACTAAACTCGCTGCCTATACGACACTCATTAGACCATTGCTCGATTACGCCGATGTTGTGTGGGATCCCCACACAAAAACTGCCATCAATAACATTGAAAACGTGCAAAAGAAAGCCCTTAGATTTATTTATAATACTTACAGTAGAAGAGCCTCGGTCACTGAACTCAGAACACGGTCCGGCCTCCCAACATTAGAATTTCGGCGTAGACTACATCGCCTACAAACGTTGTTTAATATAGTTAATAAACAAACAAAAATGGATTCCGACATCTATATCAATTTTAATAAGAGAAGAGAAACAAGAGGCAAGCATAGCAAAACAATTGTGATGCCACAGGCTAAGACTAGCGCTTATCGCTTCTCGTTCTTCCCTCGAACTATAGCAGAGTGGAATGCCCTACCGCAAGAAGTCGCCAATATGACCTCGGTCGAATCCTTTGCGTCTGCTGTGCACTCTTTGCAATGAAGTATGTTAATTTTAGAGTGTCCAGTCTCCTGTTTTTGCAGTTTGCAGATGTGTGTGTGTGTTTTTTTTTTGTTCTTTTTAATGTTCTTTTTTGTAATTTTGTATAAGCTGCTTTTGCCCGCGCAATAATCTGTATTGCAAGTCATTTCCTTATGTTTTCTTGTCACTCACATTCTTGTTTACCTTGATTTGTAGTGCCGACTGTACTTACTCACTCCTGCTTGGACTGCCAAGAGGCAGTTGGCAGTATCAAATAAATAAATAAATAAAAATAAATAAATAAAACGCCCTATATTTTCTGATTGCTTCCGGATTTACCGAGCTGCTAGGCCTAGCGAGTTCGCCTCGTTTGGTTGCCATGGGGACCAGACGGCGGAAAGCGCGGAAGGTTCAAAGTTCAAATGAGTTTTCCCGGCCTTGGATTGACAATTGGCCGATTTCGTCTTGTATGACAAAAACAGTTTATATAACTGGTAGTTTTAATATAGTTTTGTGCAATAGTAGCACTTTCTGATGAACAAAATAGCGTTGTTGGCTCTTATATATTTAAATGCTTTTTCTTGGTTTACCGTCGTGGCGCTGCAATCGACGAACGCAAGCCCGACTCCGCTGCGTCGGAAAAACCCCTATTCTAAAACTCGCCGCTCGGCTAGCACGTTGCGCCTCCTCACGCTATTTCCTTGGGGGCCCCAAGCCTTGGGTCCCCCTATTCTAAAACTCCCTATTGAGGAACCTATCGGATATAAGACCGGGCCTAGAACCTTCCGGTACATCAGATCGTTTCTGGAGGATAGGACTGCGGAGATTATAGTCGGAGAAATGAAATCGATCCCTTCCCATTGGGGGGCAGGGGGACACCGCAAGGGTCGGTATTATCGCCGTTCCTATTTAATCTCGCCTTGATCAAGATACCACCCAGGCTGCAAGGGATATCGGGACTTAAACATACATTTTATGCGGATGACATTACTCTTTGGGTAACAAGAGGCAGCGACGCACATTTGGAAGAAACTCTACAGCACGCGGTGGATATTGTTGAGGAGCTAGCAGGGGAAGCAGGACTCTCGTGCTCTCAGCCCAAGTCCGAGCTTTTTGTCATCATAGTCATCATCATCATCAGCCTGATTATACCCACTGCAGGGCGAAGGCCTCTCCCATATTTCTCCACTTAACCCGGTTCTGTGCTAGCTGCATCCACTTGACCCCTGCGAACTCCTTAATCTCATCCGCCCACCTAACTTTCTGCCTCCCCCTGCTACGCTTTCCTTCTCTTGGAGTCCAGTTTGTTACCCTAAGCGAAAATCGATTATCCTCTCTTCGCACTACATGTCCTGCCCATGCCCATTTCTTCTTCTTAATTTCCACTAGAATGTCGGTAACTTGAGTTATTTCTCTGACCCACTCTGCACGCTTTCTATCTCTTAATGTTACCCCAACCATTTTTCGTTCCATAGCCCTCTGGGTTGTCCTCAACTTAAGTAGAACTCTCTTGGTTAGCCTCCACGTTTCAGCCCCATAGGTGAGTACAGGCAAGATGCAACTGTTGTATACTTTCCTCTTGAGCGATACCGGTAAGCTGCTAGTCATAATCTGCGAGTGCTTGCCAAATGCGCTCCCTCCCAATCTTATTCTTCTTGTTATTTCCTTTTCATGGTCCGGATCTGCGGTTACTACCTGTCCTAAGTAGACATATTCGCCTACTACTTCCAGTACTTCGCTACCTAATGTAAACTGCTGTTCCTTCCCGAGGCTGTTGAACAATACCTTAGTCTTCTGCACATTGATTTTCAAGCCTACATTTCTACTTTTTCTGTCTAGGTCATCAATCATTATTTGCAGTTCATCCCCCGAGTTGCTTAGCAAGTCAAAGTCATCAGCAAATCGCAGATTACTGAGGTATTCTCCATCTACCCTTATCCCTAACTGTTCCCATTCCAAGTCTCTGAATACTTCCTCTAAACAAGCTGTGAATAGTACTGGGGAGATTGTGTCTCCTTGCCTAACACCTTTCTTTATGGGAATTTTGTTACTTTCTTTATGCAGAACTATGGTTGCTGTGCAGCCACTATATATATATATATCTTCCAGCACTTTCACGTACGGCTCGTCTACCCCCTGATTTCGCAATGCCTGCATCACCGCCGATGTTTCAACTGAGTCAAATAGTTGAGTGGGAGGAGCTAAAGCAGAGAGTAAAGCTTTTAGCTATCAAAACTGCAAGCGCAATTCGATATGACGAAAAAAGAAAAGAAAAAGAAATGCACGAGGAGCTTGAGTTTTTGCTTAGCATGGATAGCATCCAGCCGGGAGGATATGCACAAGAAATAAAAGCCTTGAAACGACAACTAGAAAACATTGACACTGAAAAGTATAAGGCAGCAGTAATAAGAGCAAGGTCTGAAAAATTTTTGGGCGGGGGAGACGCCAACTAAGCGAGCGCTGTCAGATGAGAAACGGCACGCGTATCAAAAGGAAATACGGCAAATTGACAACCGAGGTGCTGTAACTAGTGACCCTGCTACTATCAAAAATACCTTTATAGAACACTACAATGAATTGCTTCCCTAGTGAAAAATCCCGTATCGCGACAAACGGGTTTGAAGCGGTCCTGTATTATCCCGTATAAAGTTGATACCGGTGTGACCAGTCCTGTATGAAGCTTAAACGGGTTTATATCGGACAGGTCATGTCCGGTATGAATTTCAATCCGGACGGTCCAGTCCGGTATAAAGTTAATACAGGGCAGACCATTTCCAATATGCATCTTATACAAGACATCCCAGTCCGGTATGGATATGAAACAGGGCGGACCAGTCCTTAATGAGCTCATATACAGGACAGGTCATGTCCGGTTTAACAGAAACCGGACAAATCCGATATGAATGAAACTGATACGGCACACAGTATTTCCGCTTCTCAGTACAACTCGGGCGGATCGTGAAGCTCAGCCAGGATGACCACGTCGGAACATGCCTTCACGCTAAATAAGCATGAAACCATACATAATATACGTTAAAGCTTTTCTGTATATGTGGAGTACGCGTTGTTTCGTACATACCTAGAAGATATGAAGCCGTGGATGTGTGCGCTAGCAAGTACATACATGCATCGCGTTTTGTTTTTGCGTGTGCAACAGTCGCTGCAGCTTGTACGATCTTGCGGTGCATCTTCATAATCTGCGACTGAAGATCTGCCACCTTCAACGCGAAAGTGCAAGCAAGAACGTAGCGTTTCGTTAGCGCGGATAAAACACGCTCGAGAATAAATGAAACATCGCTGACCATTGAAATATGCACAGGTCAGCCGAACATCGGGAGTCACTTCCTCGAGTGTTTACGCATGCAAAACACTTGGTCAGAAGTGAATTCATTGACGTCGCGGCTCCGCTGGCAGCAGGTGAAGCTAAAACAAGCAGTATTACAAGTGTTGGTGCACTGCATATATCTATATGTAGCAAAAATTGCATGTGTTCGAAGACGATGACAAAACACATCAGCACTAGTAAATTGTGACATTCGGAGGTTTGTCTGCAAGAAAGCGATACATTGTAAAGATGCGGGAGACGGATAACCCTTCGTGATAGCCAGGAAAAAGATGCAGCGTGTTTAAAGGGCGATCGTCCACAAAATCTACACCCTACAAAAATACACAAACTACAAAAGATCTATCTCGACTGCATAAGCAGATATATAACCACCATCACCGTGTCCTGCCCTGGTGTAGTGGTTAAAGTGCTTGCTGGCTGGAAAGGCCGAAGTTCGAATCACATGTAATTTTTTTTCCTTTCCTATTTTCTTTTTGTTTCTTTTTCTTTTTTCTTTTCTTTTTTTTCTTTTTGTGTAGTGGTGTTAAGTATTGTTCAGCCTGTATCAATTAACCAGAAACCGGACGAACGCGTCATTTTTGGAACTGATACCGGGCAGAGTATTCCGCTTCTGAACAGAAGCCAGGCCGATCGACGAAGCTCAACCAGAATGACCATGCCGGACACGCCAGCGCACTGTAGTCGTTTTATTTTATATTGTTGCATGCTTTTTCCACCCTGGCGACGCGTTTCTTTCCGGAAACGAGGGTCATCAACCATACAGGCCATTCCCGTATCAGAGCTCCGCGCGGTTTTATTTCGGACTTTATAGGGCAGTACAGGAATTTGCTGAAATAGCCCCCAATCCTGTATCCCAGAACCTGTACAGTAAACCTGTAAACGATTTCCTGTACAAATTTTATACAGGATTTTTCAGTAGGGTTGGCCGTAAACGCGAAGTCAAAAATGGCTTTCAGGCAGAAGTTTTGCGCCAAATGCCAAAACTCGATGATGATGTTAAAATGCGTCTAGAACGACCCATAAGTTTGACAGAAATAGAAAGTGCGATAGACGAGCTTCCAATGGGAACGTCGCCAGGACCTGACGGGCTTGGCGCTGCTTTCTACAAAGCATTTAAAGATTACACAGCCCAGATTTTGCTTAAAGTGCTAGACGAGTCATACGAGCGTAAGCAGGTTCCACCTTCGTTTTCTACCTCGCACATTGTTTTGATTCCGAAGTATGAGCAGCCAGGAAAACGCCTGTTGGTGGGCTCTTATCGGCCGATAAGCCTCACCAACGTGGATTACAAAATATACATGAAAGTGCTGGCGAAAAGGCTTCAAAGTGTAATACCGAGTCTGGTTGGGCCACACCAGACGTGCGGCATTAAAGGTCGAAGCATCGCAACTAATGTGCACATGGTACGAACTGTTTTGGAGTGTTGTGACGCGATTGGATCTCGAGTGGCAATGATACAGCTGGATCTCACCAAAGCATTCGATCGCGTTTCGCACGTTGCCTTGTCCCAAGTATTGGCACATTCAAACATAGGGCGCGTGATTGAGGAAGGTGTTCGAATGGTGTATGCGAACTGCACGACACGGATAATTGGGAATGGAGAGCTCACTGACAGCATTCGTGTGCTATCGTCAGTGAGGCAAGGCTGCCCCCTGTCACCCCTGCTGTTTGCGGCCTACCTCGAGCCTCTCTGCCGGTCTATCATAAACAATGAACGTATAACTGGTTTTATGCTACAGTCAGCATAGGTCAAAATGCTGGCATATGCAGATGACATCGCTGTATTCTGTTCAAGCAGAGAAAGCATTCAAGAAGTTACTGTCCTTGTTTAAAAAATCTGCCGAGAGACAGGCTGTGAAGTAAATTGGGAAAAAAGTGCCGGTTTCTGGCATGGAGACTGGGATGTTACGCCTGAATACTTTTCTCGTTTGCAATGGTCAAAATTGCCGACCCAGTATTTAGGCGTGCCGCTTGAATCGTACCAAGATCCCACCCCTTTCTGGGCTGGCCAAGCAGAGAGGGCGAGAGAGAAAGCTGATTCATGGCAGGAAAAGCCGTTGTCAATGTTCTCACGCGCTTATGTGTGCAATGTTTTCCTTGTGGTAAAGATATGGTACGTAATGAATGTGCTTTCGGCGACGCGTGTTAGCATTCAAAAAATTCATCGTGTCTTTGCCGTTTTCATGTGGGCATCAACATGGGAAAAGTGCAGCAGAACCAACATCTTTCTTCCTGTTAAGGCGGGGGGCTTGGGCTTTGTGCATCTCTTTTTGCGACAGGTTGTCTCGCGTTTTTTTTTTCCTTCGTGATCAAAACGACAAATTCTTGAGGACGGTCATGCAAGTACGATGTGTAAAATGCTTCCAGAATACGTTGTCTGTTCTGCTGAGAATATGAGTGGCGCTTTAAAAGGGCACATGCGCGAAGTTGTCTTGTCTTTCAGAATGTTGCATGCGCGTTTTTCAATGGAATACTTGAGAAAAGTGTATAAGAAGAAGCTGTACAAAGACCTTCCGGATGTGACGATACCGTTGCCGATTTACCGTGCACCACACCGTGGAGGCCCCGGACAGGATGTCTTAAAGCGTGTGAAAAAGATGCCAGTTAGGCCTTCAGTTAAAACGTTCTTCTTTAAGCTGCATTCCAAAACATTACCTGTTAAAACCTGGTTACATGAAAGAAGCTTATTCGTTCCCTGGACAACAGACTGTCTCCT
Source organism: Amblyomma maculatum (assembly GCF_055883805.1). Classification (NCBI taxonomy): domain Eukaryota; kingdom Metazoa; phylum Arthropoda; class Arachnida; order Ixodida; family Ixodidae; genus Amblyomma; species Amblyomma maculatum. The sequence continues at coordinate 124,774,930 of NC_139352.1, read as the reverse complement.
TTGCAAAAAACCAGAGACAATTGCGCACGTCTTTCTGGATTGCTGGGACCCAGTCTTTCACTGGGATGTTCTCCAGAGAACACTAAAGAAAGACCTTCCTTCATATCCCTATGACATACGGTTCCTTCCAGTCGAGAGTGAGGGTATTCCTTTGGATTTAGTTATGGTCTTGGGCCTCCACAGCCTGTGGAAAACAAGGATGCAAGTGCAACAGGCAGATGTCAACACGCGTTCTGTACGCGAGAACTTTATCGAGAGTGTGCTGCACCTTAGAGAAACGTACCGGGTGCTTTCTGATCCACCTGACTGGATCAGTGTGCTCGATGAACTGGCTGTCCACAAGAAATTTTAAACCTTTCGTGACAGCCGAAGTCTGGTTGTTGCGAGTTTTACCATTATTGTGGCCCTTTTTTGAATTGATGTGAACTCAAAACAGGCAATAAAGAAAAAAAAACTCGTGGCTGAGTGGTAGCATCTCCGTCTCACACTCCGGAGACCCTGGTTCGATTCCCACCCAGCCCATCTTGGAAGTTGCTTTTCTTTTCCTTCTTCCTACAGCCACAACAACAACAACAGCCCCGTAGGGCCAGGAACAGCCACTCTTCACCATCTCTAGGGCGAGCGCGTGCGGCGGGGGCTAGCCTGCCACCGATTTTTATTTGCAACCGGTGTTGCTTCGGCGCGCGTCCTTCCCTCCTGCTACTCTTTGTTTTCTTTCTGTTCGCACGAGGTCAGCGCACGTTAAAGATCTCCAGGTGGTCGAAATTAATCCGTAGCCCTCCACTACGGCTCCTCTTTCTCTCTTTCCACTTTTACTCCCACCTTCCTTCCCTTACGGCGCGGTTGAGATGTCCACAGCCATGCCGGGTGGCGCAGTGGTAAGACGCCCGACTACGGTGCCGGAGTACCTGGCTTCGAACCTGACCTAGGCGGCTGCGTTTCGTTGGAAGCGAAACGAAGAGGCGTCCGTGTGCTGTGCGATGTCAGAGCATGTTAAATATCCCCAGGTGGTCGAAATTATACCGTAACCCTCCACTACAGGTCCTCTTTCTCTCTTTCCACGTTCACTACCACGTTCCCTCACGGTGCAGTTGAGGTGTCCACAGAAAACAAGTGAGACAGCTACCGCGCCTTTTTATTTATGAAGTGCATGCCGGGATTTAACGCTCACGGCCAACGCCGCCGACGACACCGGCTTTTCTGCGACACGAGCTCCTTAACGCTACCGCGTTAAAATGCACGGGCCTGCTACTGGCTCTGTAGCTGAGCCACCTCCGCTGATTGATTGATTTACAGGAAGGGAAAGGCACGGTAACTGTCTCCCATTTTCTGCGTACACCTCAACCGCGCCGTAAGTGAAGGAAAGAAGGCGGGATTGAAAGTGGAAAGAGAGAAAGAGGAGCCGTAGTGGATGGCTACGGAGTAATTTCAACCACCTGGGGATCTTTAACGTGCGCTGACATCGCACAGCACGCGGACGCCTCTTCGTTTCGCCTCCATCGAAATGCAGCCGCCAAGGTCGGGTTCGAACCCGGGTACTGCGCACAGTAGTCGGGCGTCTTACCACTGAACCACCCCGGCGGGAGCCACCTCCGCTACCTCGTGCAGACAGAAGAGAAAATAGAGAAGAAAGAAAAGGAAGAGGGAGAGAAAGACGCGCGCCGCAACAACAGCCGTCGTCCACCACCAAAACGATAGAGGGTGCAATGATGGCCTACAACTGGTAAACATTCTGTGGCAGGCTAGCCCCCGCCGCAAGCGGCGGTCACCTGCCCCAGCCCCTTCAGGGGAGTACCAGTCCGGTTCTCCTCCTCATCTTCCTTACTCCACCTTCATCCCTTCCCTTACGGCGCGGTTCAGGTGTCCACAGAGCAAGTGTGACAGATACTGCGCCTTTCCCTTCCCATGAACCAACCAACCAACCAACCAACCTTCCCTCCGGGGGTCGTTCAGTCCTCGGGCCCGTCCAGGCTGCCAGCCCAACAGAACTGCGGGAAGTCCCCATTAAGTACGCGGTGAGATCTCTGTCACAGAGCACACGACACATAAGTTCAAAGTGGCTCAGCTACAGAGCCAGTAGCAGGCCCATGGATTTTCTTTTCCTTCTTCCTACAGACACAACCTGTCGCGTAGCATTTCTTGGCACGCGTTCAAGTGTGGCATTGCAGATGGCAGGGACGCATGGCGCCTCGGCCAATCAAAACACCGCAAAAGCGGGACACACTTTGTCCACGACAGCATTCGGTGGCTGGCTAGCCCCCGCCGCAAGCGGCGTTGACCTACCGTCCTAGCCCCGTGGGGTCAGAACAGCCACCCTTAACCATCTCCCTCCTCCCTCCCGGTGAACTTTGATGCGCTCAACGAAATGCTGGTTGTGTTCGACAAGTTGTTGCGACTGAAGAAAGAAGGAAAAGAAAATGCACGATCCTGCTACTGGCTCTGTAGCAGAGCCACCTCCGTTGCCTCGTGAGGAAAGAACAGAAAATATAGAAGAAAGTAAAAGAAGAGGTTGGAAAAAGACGCTCGTCGCAGTAGCCGTCGTCCACCACTGAAAGAGTAGCGGTTGCAATGACAGCCTACAACAGATAAAAAAAAATTTAAAGATGGCTTAGCTCTGATACGCCTGGATATTCGTAGCGAAAACCAGTGACTACCTCGGAATCAGACGTAGTTAATTTCTCCAGTCTTCTGCGCGGTTCGCCAGCAGCTAAACTCTCCTCGGCTTCCATGTCGAGCGCGTCTATGTTCACCGGCGTTCTATAATTCATTTATAGAAAAAGAAAGGCGCAGCATCTGTCACTCGCCGAAGGCAAGAAGCGCCGCCTGGCGGCGTTGGAGCGCACTCGCTCCCGCTTGGTCCTCATAGCTGACCGCAGATGGCGACGTCAGAGGCTTGACGTCACCCTAATGAGTTATTTAACTATTTTAGCCCTTTGGTACTTTCACATTGTGCGCCAATCGCAGTATCTGTCGCTCGCGGAATCCCGCTATCATCCTCATGGTAGACAAGTGGAATTATGAAGAGCGTTTCAAGATCCGGGGCGTGACGCAGCGGTAAAGCGCTCGGCTGGAGATCCAAGGGATGGAGATTTTATTGTGAGATCAATGCTAGGCTCATGAACGGCCTTTCGCGTAGCGGCGGCCGGTGGCCACGTTTGACCTTTAGAAAGACCTTGTTGCGAATTTGCAGGGTCGCAGCGGAACACCAGAGCAAGATGACCAGCGAGGCAGGCTTCTCATTCTGAACAGCTCGTGCCGTTCTTGCGCTCCGAGCATTCGTTGTACATCTTTATTTCCTTCTAACACGGCCTCGGAAGGAGACTGCAGCCATGAAATTAGGAGACGCCTGCTTCTGGGAAAGAGAGAAATGGTTAGCCTTGACCGCCTAGTAAAGAGCAGAGACATTAGTCTGCCAACCAAGATCCGTATAACCCGTGCTATGGTCTTTCCAGTTGTGATGTATGGATGCGAGAGTTGGACTGTGAAAAAGGCTGACCGCCGAAGAATTGACGCGTTTGAATTGTGGTGCTGGCGAAGACTCTTAAGAGTTTCTTGGACTGCCAGAAGATCAAATCAGTCGATATTGTCGACCATAAACCCTGACTGCTCATTGGAGGGTCAAATTCTAAAGTTAAAGCTCAGCTACTTTGGTCATCTGATGAGAAGAGGGGAGTCGCTGGAGAAAGATTTGACGTTGGGAAAGGTTGAGGGTCGCCGGAGAAGGGGTAGGCAGCGAACGCGATGGTTAGATGGCATTCTCGAGGCATTGCAGATGAAGCTATGTGATGTTAAGAAGATAGTGAGAGACCGGAAAGCGTGGCGTGACATGGTCCATAGGGTCACGAAGAGTCGGACACGACTGAACGCCTGAACTGAACTGAACACGGCCAGGCAACGCTGATCTCAGCGCCTCCACTTTATAGCGTCGGCGGGCGCTATAGGGCCCCCAGCCTAGACGGAACGGCGAAATGTACGCGCCGACGGGGCATAGATGGGGGTGCCACGGTGGCAGGCAGGTCTGCAGATAAGCCGGGAACATCTGAAGGGAGCTGTCTCGAGGTAAGCGGGTTTGAGGCGATCTAGAGAGACGACCTCTTCAAAACCATCCAGCAGGATTGTCGCTGACTTTATAGTCCTGTTGAGGACGCGGTACGGGCCGTCATATGAGGGGGTGAAAGGCGCTATTACAGCATTTCGCCTGAGAAGCACATGCGTCGAGGAAGCAAGGTTTGGGTGCCCAAAAACTTGATGGGCAGATCAACGACGCGGAACTGGGCGCAGATGCTGAAGACAGTCTTGTAGGTGATGAAGGTATTGTAGGGGCTGGGACGAGGGAGCCGAAGGTACGAACAAATCTCCGGGAAGCGCAGGGATGTACCCTAGACGAGTTCGGCTGCCGAACAGCCAAGGTCACTGCGCAGGACGGCACGTAGTCCTAGAAGCACTATATGGTTGGTTGGTTGGTTCATAGGAAGGGAAAGGCGCAGTATCTGTCACACTTGCTCTGTGGACACCTGAACCGCGCCGTAAGGGAAGGGATGAAGGTGGGAGTGAAAGTGGATAGAGAGAAAGGGGGGCCGTAGTGGAGGGCTACGGAGTAATTTCGACCACCTGGGGATCTTTAACGTGCGCTGACATCGCACAGCACACGGACGCCACTTCGTTTCGCCTCCATCGAAACGCAGCCGCCGAGGCCGGGATTCGATCCCGGGAACTCCGGCACAGTGGTCGGGCGTCTTACCACTGCACCACCCCGGCGGGGCGAAGCACTATATGAAGGTGGTCGACCCAGTGCTCGCGATCCAGGCGCGCAGTGAGGGCAGCCTTGAGCTGGCGATGGAGCCGCTTGACCATGCCGTTGGCACAGGATAGTATGATGTGGTGCGGCAGTGTTTAGTGCCGAGTAGCCGTGTGAGCGAAGTGAAGAGGGCACATTCCAACTGGCGGCCGCGATCCGTGGTAACAATTCCGGGGCAGCCGAAGCGGGAAACCCACGCTTAACCGAAAGCTCTGACAACTGTTTGCGCAGTAATGTCCGGAATCGGCACAACTTCGGGCCAACGGGTGAAGCGGTCAACCATCGTCAGAATATACTTGCAGCTCTGAGAGGGGGGAAGCGGTCCGACCAGGTCAAGATGAGTATGGTTGACGCTTGCCCGTTGGGTGTGTGACGCAGGCGAGTTTCGTGATTGGCTCGATGCGTAGCAATAAGTGCATCCACTGGTGGGAGTTGAACGAATCTGTGAAGCTTCGTGATGTGTGTGTGTACGGGTAGACCAGTTATAACCCTGTAAGCAGAGTTATAATGGAATTGAACGGCGGCGCAACACGGAAAGGGACACAGACAAGAAGGGGACACCACATGCGCCAGAGTTATAAAGTAAGCCAAGTGTCTTGTAATTGGCTGCGGTCAAGTCAAAGTAAGGGGCACCGTAGCGGAGCTTAGCGAGCAGAATAGCAAAGGTGAGGAGACGTGCTACCTCCGTCCCTGCGCCCCCACTCTTGCTGCTGAACCGTTTGATTAAGTGGAGCGTTGGCTTCTATTGAGATTTTAGCTGTTGGATCCAATCCTTAGCAGTACCATGTTGATTGATGGAAAGATGACCTTCCAGGGGTTGCTCGATGCTTTGATCGCCGAAGTGAAGGTTGAAGTCCACGCAGCCAGGCGGTGAATGTATGATCAGAAATTTAGTTTTTTCCGGGGATCGATGCATGCCTGTAGAATGAAGGTCAATGTTGATCGTATCAAGTGCTAGTTGCAGAGTCTCCGTTTGTTCTCGAGCCGTATTACGGAAAGTGGTCCAGAGCGTGATGTCGTCCGCGTATATTGTGAACCATAGGCTATCGATTTTGTCTAGTTGCCATGGGCGTTTCGCCATGACGATGTTAAATAAGGTGGCGGAAATGACTGAGCCTTGAGGCACACCCATGCGGTTTGTAAAATGTTGTGCCGTGTGGTTGGTATCGATTTGAATATCATAGGTTCTGTTACTCAGGAAGGATTTCACAAGGTTGATGACGCGGGCTCCAACTCCAATGTGGATGAGCGCGTCGACTATGGCTTAATGACTGATGGTGTCGAACGCTTTTTGTAAATCGACAGCTACGAGTATGTCAGGACGGCCTTTGCACCATCGGCGTGCTCTGTTCAGGTTGGTGTGGCTGAGGGCGGAAGCCACTCTGGAACGGATGAAAATAATTGGAGGTCTCAAGGTAATATGTAAGTCAGTTGGTCACCATGCGTTCCATTAGCTTACAGACGGTTGAGGTCAGAGCGATCGGTCGCAAATTGGCAAGTTGCGTGGGCTGTTTTCCAGGCTTGGGAATGGGTACGACTACCGAGTGTTTCCAATGTGGTGGTAGGCAGCCCGCATCCCAGTACTGGTTGATGAGGTCAAGCAATTTTGCCTTAGTAGTTGTGCTGGAGTTCCGTAGCATGCTCCTGCCATCGTTGCCGGGAGCGCTGTTATATTTAACTTGTGAAAGAGCATATTCGAATTCAAATGTGTTAAGGGGGGCGTTAATGCCTGTAGAGTCTGTGGATGGAACAGGGGCATAGGTATCAGGTGGAGATGGTGAGGCGGGTTGCTGAAAGTGCGGGCTGCCTCCTGTTCAAGCTCGGTAGCAGTCTGACTAGTGCGGAGGAGAAGAGTTTCTCCGGTATTTACGGACTTGCTCTTACCATTGATGGCCCGGAATACTCTCCACAGCTTGCTGGTGTTTGTCCTATAAGATAAAGTGCTACAAAGGTCAAGACATCGACTTCTGCTAAGGCGCTTGCTATAGCGGCGGGCCTCAGCAGTGAGGCGATGAAGTTTTAAAAGCCTTTTGTGTTATCTTCCAGATTGGAGGCAGTCGAGTTCGGCATGTTTTCTGCTTTCCCACAGGTTAAGCAGGTGAGGGTGAGGTGCAGGAACGTCTTCTGTTACGTGTGTGATTACAGTAGCTGAATCACGAGCGCGTTGAAGGAGTGTTTCGACTGGCAGTTCGGCGAAATTATCGTCTAAAGCCTGTCGGAAGTTTTTCCAATTGACGGTACGAGTATTTTGTTCGCGGCGGCGTAGATTGGACTGGAGCTGTATCCATATAGCGTAATGATCACTGCCCATTGTTTCAGGGCCACATCGACAAACTTGGATAATGTTGTTCGAGTACCAGGTCAGATCCGGCGACGTATCATGTTGACCAGGATGCATGCCTCCTCGTGTCGGATAATCGGTGTCATTGCTACCTCTGTGGATGTGATGTGAAGACATGTTCTAAGAAGACTGGAGCGGCTGTAACCCCATGTTTGATGCTGCGCGTTGAAGTCCCCGCCAATGAGCATCTCGTCTTTAGGATGAGCGTCGGGAAGTTTCCGTATCAAGTCAAAACTGACTTCGTGAGGCTTTGCGTAGGGTCTGACGTATGCGCTGACGACCACAAGATGTTTGCGGTTCTATCGCACTCGAGCTGCGACGATTTCGTGGTGTGGTGAACAGAACCCGGAGGTGTCAAGTTGAGCATGGGGAGTATTTTTATGAATTAATATCGCAGCCTGAGCGCGGATTACAGAGGTGTTTTGGTAACGAGGGGTGTGCACAATATTTGGAGAATGAAGTGCCTTGTAGTGCCGTAGTCCAGGGGAGGTTCCATTTGTTTCTTGAATGCACAGAATTGGGGGGCAGCCTATGTGCTCAAACAAGAGATTGAGTTCGTGGGCACAGGTTGCTAGGCTTCGGCAGTTCCACTGAAGGACATCAGGTACGGTTTCGATTGAGGCGATAGCCATGTCAGTCGGTAGGGCAAAACGGATGTCTGTCGACCGCAACTATGTTGGGACACTTTGGAACGGGAGGGCCGTTTTCTAGAGCGTCTAGGCGTTGTGTGAGGTGAGCCTGGTCATTCTGCATAAGCTGTGGTTCGGCTGTGAGTTGCGTTTGAGCATTATTGAGTTACTTAAGTTGGCTTCTAATAGTATCGAGGACGGTAAGCTGCGTCATAACAATTGTAAGTTGTGTTAAAATCTTTTCTTGTGCGGCTTGTTGTGCTTCGTAAGCATCAACTCGTTTCGTGAGAGCGGCCAGTGCTGCAGATACTGTGTCGACTGATGTGGTGGTGGTCGAATCACAATTGATCTGCGTTGCGGAAGGAGGTACTGTCTGGTTTTGCGGTGCGCTAGGAGGCGCTGTCTGTTTTTGCGGGGCGTCTGGCGCTGGAGAGGTTGTTGAAGAAAGCTGAGAAGGTGGGGATGTGTCAGTCAAAGGGGTATATTTTTTAAACCACACTGAGACTTGACGAAGTTTCGCCTCATTGTCTTTGACCTGTTTGGCCTCGAGAAGCTGTTGGAACGCTAACTGCTTGTCGAGCATGAGGGAACGCAGCGTTCGAGAACAGCTTGCGCTTTGGCGAGTGCCTTGTCTAGATCAAACGCGACCAGTAATCCGATGGTTGTAATTTTTTTTCGAGTTGCTTGAGGCAGAGTCTTTGCCTGTTTTTTGACTGTTATGTGGCTCTTTGAGAGTTGTCTGGGTGAGTTGAAGTTGCAATGTAGAACAGGTAATCTCAGATGATCCGGTGTCACTGCCGAGGTTGTTGTGAGGTTGTGGCGAGACTGACGGTTTCTTAGAGGGGCATGTTGTGCTGGTAGCAAGATGACCTGTCAGTTCAGTTCAGTCGTGTCCGACTCTTCGTGACCCTATGGACCAGATCACGCCACGCCTTCCGGTCTCTCACTATCTTCCTAACATCACATAACTTCATCTGCAGCGCCTCGAGGATGCCATCGGACCATCGCGTTCGCTGCCTACCCCTTCTCCGGTGACCCTCAACTTTTCCCAACATCACATCTTTCTCCAGCGACTCCTCTCTTCTCATCAAATGACCAAAGTAGCTGAGCTTTAACTTTAGAATTTCACCCTCCAATAACGACTGATTTGATCTTCTGGCAGTCCAAGGAGCTCTCAAGAGTCTCCGCCAGCACCACAATTCAAACGCGTCAATTCTTCGGCGGCCAGCCTTCTTCACAGTCCAACTCTCGCATCCATACATCCCAACTGGAAAGACCATAGTACGAGTTATACGGATCTTGGTTGGCAGTCTAATGTATCTGCTCTTCTGGCGGTCAAGGCTAGCCATGGCTCTCTTTCCCAGAAGCAAGCGTCTCCTAATTTCATGGCTGCAGTCTCCTTGGTAGTCTTGGAGCCCAAGAGGAGAAAATCTGTCACAGCTTCCACTTCTTGTCCCTTGATGCTCTAGGACTTGATAGGGCAAGACCGTACTTTTCACCTAACACAGTATGGCAAGGTCCAGGCCGCGTCTGCAAGGCTGCGACACGTTGCGAGTTGCGCGTCCGTGCCGCAGACGCCAACGCAGTCGAAACGATTGCAGCGAACCTGGTATCGGCGGTAAGGTCAGCTGAAGTTAAGACCTTATTGAAATAAAGTTACTTGCCCACAACAGACAATAAAACATGTTCTTGCAATAAACAGTAACCATCATCAACTATTAAAAAGCACATTTGAAAAAAGTTTAGTTCACGAGACACATTGCGGCCGTGGCCGCGCCTACAGCGCCGCCGCCCTCATCAGCAGACGACAGGCGACCACCGCGGCCGCGCAAGCGAAAGCAAACCTGTACCGTTTCAACTGGCGCAATGTCGCACATGTATTGTTGTGCGAAGTGGTGCAGCACATCTGTCAAGAGCGAAGAGTACCTCTTCAGGGTTTCTGCCGACCACGGGTATGTATACGTATACAATTCGCATAGGTAAAAACTTTTGGCGACGTTTGTTGCGTCGGTCGTTGACCGTTACGATTTGGAACTGCTGGAGGCACGCAACGAATTTCATTTTCTCTGTTGCTTGTTCTGCAACGACATTTATTTTAAAAGATGGGTTAGATAAGCATCTTTAAAGTGGGAAGAGATAAAATTAAAGTGCGGTGCTGCGGTTTTGGTGACTGACGCGGCGTTGTCTTACAAGCGTGGGAGCATAAGTTAGTTTGGTTGTATAGATTTGTGTGTGCCTGTCACCACCTGGCTTAACTTTGAGTGTTTTAATCCTTTATAAAATATAATTAGTTCCCTTACATATATCCGTGTCCTCAGACCCAATTTGTTATGTGGCTACTCTAATATTGTGTCCCAAAATCGTTAGCGGAGCGGAGACACTGTAATGATCAGCTCGGTGAGTCTATAATTACGCGCACCGTGTGCTGCATAGTATAAATCGCAAAAGCGTGTATTGCTGTCATATTTAGGAGCGAAACGAAGCGGCGGAAAATAAGGTGCACAAAGCCGTCGGGATAGCTTTTGGTAGTGTTTCTGGATGGTAACCAGACCCAAACACCCAGCGAACTTCACGGAAACGATGCTGAAAACTTGTGCTTATCGCAATACTGTCGTTACAACTTCCGCTGTTACGTATAGTACCTACCGCCATCACCGAGCCTGGCGTATCTTCCCGCAGTCAGCGCGTACGCGTACGACCATGAACTCTCTCCATAGTTTTCCTCTCTGCTGTGTCCCCTACGCTTTCTGCAAGCTCCCAGAAACTTTGTTTTATTTGTTTCTTTTTCGTGAAATGTCCTTCAAGGTCTAGCCCGTTATCACTTCTCTGTGGCACTACAGGGAGGGGGGCCGAAGTAGCTTTCGCATGTTTACGGAAAAGGCAGCCTTGTGCTCGTACCGCCCCCTTTTTTTTGCACCGCTCTTTTCTTTCTGAGCTGCGCACTTTTCTTCATTATTCACGCTTGCGATAGCAGTATCACCTTAGCACATTAAACGCTGAACGTAAAAAAAATCTGGTGCTTTTATAATGCATTGATAGAGCAGCTGTTTATCCAGTCTTGAAAACTTGGTTATTTGGATCCATATGTGAGCGCATCAGCTGCTTGTAATATATGAGGTACTTCCTAATATTCACTATGTTAGACATGGCAAACGTTGTAGCTTAGATGTGCTCCACATTACCATTGCCGGGGCTCTGCACAGTGTAAATCTAGTACAACTAAGATAATACTAAAGATCAATAAAATACCTCCATGAAACCTTCTCACAGAATGGCCACTCGTTTTTCAACAGGTGCTAGCGCAAGCACGTCCAGGCCCACATCAGAACCATGAGACTCATCTGGGGAAAGTAAGTACATCAATAAAACATCATAGTTAATTGCAAAGTGCACATCTTTTATCTGTATGAAAAGGTGTGCATCAATACTCTTGATATTTTGGTAATGAATATTGACAGCTGCCTAAAATTGTAAAACTTTACTCAAAAAAATCTGGATTTTGCCCTAAGTGTAGCTCATATAATCAATGAAAATGTTAATTTTTAAGGCACACCTGAATAAATACTTAAGCTATTCACTTTAGTTAGAACATATTGTTGTAAACCAAACCACACAAGTTAGAGGATTAACATTATTCACGTTTTTTACAACATTTTTATTTTTCTAATAACAAAACTTCTACAGAGCATGTGTAATGTCAATTAGTTTTATATGCCCGTTTACATGAGTGTAACTCCCACTTTTCCGGTTCAGCGCACGAGGGAAATGTTTGAGGACTGCACATGTAATCCGCCTGATGGGGCTAGATTGAGAAGGCGACTTCAAAGGTGAATGGAAACATGTGCCAATCCGCCTTTTGCGCGAGGATGTGGCGCCATCATGCGGGAGTGGGCGGGAAACCCATTGAGCGGCAGTGTAGCAGACGACGCGAAAGCACACCATACGAAATGGCCACGCCAACGCTGGTAGAAAGCGAAAGCTTCTCCCCTTTTTTGGCCTCGGAGCGGAAAGTAGTGACAGTGTTTGCAGCATATCATGTTCACGCAGTATGGGGGAAGGTAGAACGTTTTAACAATCCACTCATAACGCACGTACGCATATACTATCTTCGTATTGTAAGAGCGTGTAGCGCGGGCCGTGTTCGACGTGACAGAATGAGACGCTCTCAGCGTGCAGGTTTTCGGCAGACAGGAGAGCGTGGGGGCAGAGAGAGAGAGAGAGGGGGGGGGGTCTCAAAGGGCAAAGCAGCCAGGGGTTTGTTGATGCTGCAGAGCTAGGTGGAATCGTCTCCTGTGACTGAGCGGCGCATATGCGCGGGGTGTCTTGAGTTACCGAGCAGAATGCGGTCACCGCGGCGCCGGCATGGTGCACTGGGCGTCGCTTCCTCCTCGCGTCATCTACGACCGTGCAGCTATAGGATTTCATCCACGAAGATCGGCAGAGAGTCACATATACACACCCCGTGAAAAGGGCATTATCCCGGCCGGAATGCACACCTGCAGGAAACGCGCTGCATTTTTCTGGCAGTGGATGATTCAGAGCTGTAGCCGGTTTCTGGCCTCAGGAGTCATAACGGATGTGGTCGCAATGGTGAAAAGGTTCTCGGTGCGCAGAGAATGGTCATTCTGTTGTGAAAGGATCTCCAACGTTCATTTCTGCCTCCGCCGCGATTTCTGCGGAATCAACAACTTGGTGACACATGTGAATCTCCTACATATCAGATGCGCATCTCGGTCAGGAACCAACCCTGTTCTACGTCCAGAGCGATCCACTCTGCAAGTGAACGAGCATGAACCCTCCAGGAGACTCATTTATTGTGCCGGGCGGTTTCCTTGCCGTTGCAAACGGTTGGACGAAGACGACGATTATCAAGCTCCCTAACGAAGTGCATCTGATTGCGTACATTAAAGGAACAAAGTCCGGATGCTTTGGCGTGCACGAAGGAGAGCCTTTAATTAAAAAAAAAAAGATACTGTGCGTCGTGCAAGTGTCAAGTGCGTCATATGCTCCGAGCGGCAAAAACACAGATACTACAGGTATGTATGCATCTAAGCGAAATAGGCATGATGAAAAGTACCTACTGGAGTTTTTACCCAGGCTGTAGCGCACCAGTGATAGCTGCAATGAGGATTTCTTCGGTGCGTGATTGCTGCAGTTGCACCGGGGCCTGAAGGCGATGTATTTTGTCCTTTCTTATCTTTATGTGCGAAAGGGCTAGGTAGCTTAGATATCACAGGCGGCTGTGTGCGCTAGGCCGTAATATTTAGCATGTTTTATCGTGACTGCCACCTGACTAACAAGAAAAAAAATACGGCGTTTTAATGCACTGCCGTTCGCGAGCCTCATGACCAGCTCAACCACTCGGCTCGCTAACGGCGGTGCATCACAACAAACACCCTTTTTTTTCTTCTTTTTAGTCAGGCGGCAGTCGCGATAAAACATGCTAAATATTACGGTCTAGCGCACACAGCCACCTGTGATATCTGCGCTACCCGGCCCCTTCGCACATAAATAAAACAAACGACAAAATACCACGCCATCAGACGCCCCGAACAAATGCTCATTGCGGCTATCACTGGTGGGTTACAGGCTTGGTGCAAACTCCGGTAGATACTTTTCATCATGCACATTTCCTTTAGATGCATACATACCTGTAACGAAGTGTTTTTCGCACAGTCGAGAGCACGCAGTCGGCTGCCAAGGTCGCCCATTCACGTCTCGACGCTTGGTTCCCTTCAAGCTTCACGCCGTTGCAGGTCGCGGCTCGCCGAAGGAAACCTAACAAAACGCGTCTTTCATCCCGGCACGCCTCGAGAGTGGCAGCCGTAAGCGGCACAGGTGGTTGGCATCGTTTTACCGAGGCTGTGAACGTGACCGTGCCTCCAGCCCCCGTGCGTTGGCTATGAGTGCGGCGACGAGAAGCGCCGTCGACGCCGCTCAGTGTGTTTTCATCAGTCGCCGCTGGGGCTTCGCGCATGCGCAGAAAACTCGCGCAAAAGGCGGATTGGATTAGACGTGGCGTAACATTTAAACGAAACCGAATGCGGTGTGTCACTGTTACATTGAGGTAGCTTCTTTAGCTTGGAGAACACTTTTGGAAAGTTATTAGCTAATATACTAAAGTCACTACTTTGCAGCGGCTGCTGCCTTCTTTCACTCTTTCAAAATGTTCCATGCCGATTGCTGAAATGTTTACCTGCCATGTCACATTTCTTTGTTCATAAATATTCTCCCAACAGAAATATTCTATAACCGCTACTTGTAAAATTACGCTATGAATGACAATTTAAGACCAGTTACAGGACGTTAATTATTTCAAACAAAATATGGCTGCACTGCATGGTGACCTGTTAGTTAGCCCTGTGACTGCACTATAGAAGGGAAAATGTTTGGGCGTGTTGGTTCATCGTCTGTTCCCTATTGCGCAATTTGTGTGGAATTTTAGTTTATGCTGATGACAATAAGCTATCCCTATTGGTTCTTTTTTTTTTTTCAAATCTTGTTTCAGCTGAAGCCGGTCCCAGTGGTCTCAGTAAAGTTACGGGTTCCGGCATGGCAACCCCTACTCCTTAAACGCCGAAAGGAAGAGGGAGAAGACGCACGCCTGCGTACACCACTCGGACCAAAAACGCATACAAAGTCTTCATTCCCGGAGTGATAAGTATAGTAAAGCACTGGGCCGTATTAAAAAAAAAAGGCACGAAACAAAGCAAGTAACGCAGCAGGAGGCTCTAAACAAGCTTCAACCACATTTGCCAAAAGACCTTTTTAAATTGGTCAAAGCTCAGATTCGGCTGTGTTCTTTTCCAAATTCTAAACAACACTGGCCAAAACAAATGAAACAATTCGTCCTCAATTTGTTCTTTCACTCCCAAAAGCCTATCGCTTCCTAAAAGAAATGCTTTATTTGCCGCATGCGAGGACACTAAGGCACTGACTCACAGACATCCCATGACACCTGGTATTATTCCAAGTGCCATGGATGCAATAGAATCAATAACAAAAGATTGGCCACTGCAAGACAAAGCTTGCTGTCTTTTATTCGATGAAATATCCTTGAAGAGAAACTTGATCTATGATCAATCAAAAGATATGGTGATCAGCTTCACAGATGATGGGAACACAAGAACTTCTATTGTAACAAACACAGTTCTCGTTATGGCGGTGTTTGGGATATCACGTTGGATGCAGCCAGTAGCTTTTGCAGTGTCTCACAATGCAACATCTGCTCCTGCAATGCGCAAGCTGCTATTAGATTTAATTTCTCAGCTTGAAACAAAAGGTCTTTCGGTAAAAGTGGTAATTTGTGATCAAGGGTCGAGAAGTATCAGCCTGCCAAGAATGCTCATCCATTCTATCAATGAGCCCTATTTTGTTGTCAACAATCGCAAAATATACTTCATGTTTGACACCCCACACCTAATGAAATGTTCTAGAAATAATGTAAGAAAACATAAGCTCAATATTGGCTCTGAGGTTGTTGACTGGTTGTACATTGAAAACCTTTACAAAAAACTTGCAGCATAAATCAGGCCTGTAACACACCAACTGAACCTCCCAAAAGCCGACTGGCAAAGAAACTTGAAGATCAGCCCATCTACAGGATTCCCTTCGCTGACATGAGATTCCCTGAACACACAGGTGTTCAGGGAATCTGTGTCTGTGGCACTCCTCACTCTCATTGCCATTGGGGAGCTTCTTGTTGATGCAAAATCTTTGGGTTCAGTAGCAGAGTGTCATACCCACTGAGCCAACATGCGGGGCCTTACATGGGCTCTATTACATTTATATATATTTGCATATGTATGAATGCATTATATATGTGCTGGTTTATAATTCGGCTCTGATTTCACATGTAATGCATTGTTTACGTTTGCTCCTGCTGCTTTTCTTTTACAAAATCGAAGTTTGTACAAAAACATTTGCTCTGCGGAAGCCTTGTGTGCCTTGCCAGTGTGAACATTGTTATGACCAGGGGTTCTCTTTCTACACTATTGGGGAATGCCAACAGCTCGCAAAAGGCATCAGGGAACTCGGCGTGTCTAGGCTTCTCTTTCTGCTTGACATGGACAGAAAAAAAAATATGGCCGATTTGAATAAGTAATCAGATACGAAGTAAGTGAATAGCACAGCTTATCCCCGCTATACCTTTCATGCATACAGTTCAGCGATTTGCACTCTCTCCAAAATCTTCTCTCAACTCACGCAAGAGGTGGCCAGCAGTCACAAAGACAAACAGCGCCGGCGGTTGCGCTTCCAAAACACACAACACACAAACCTAAGGCCCAAGCATTCCGATCGCTGCTCTTGGTCGATTGCACCTGGGCGGCGGTTTCAAAGGGGCGTATGTCCTGGCATCTTCCCGAGAAGGCACCGAAAGCAGCTCCCTCTGCCGCGCATTCTCCATAGCCCGTGTTTCGCCGCGTTTCGGAGATTTATGGCCTCCGCGCCCTTTCCCCTTCAAACAGAGAGACAGAGCAGTTAGCGCCGAACCGGAACACGTGCGCGACCGAGACATTTCTGCGAAAGGGAGGCCGGCGTGTAAACAGGCGCACACACTCTGTCCTGCAGCAACCGGCCGCTCTTCCCATAATTCAGTCGGTTTGGCGCCAACTGTCCAAACTCCAGGCAAGTCGCGCCCAACACCTCCCCATCAAACTGTGCTGCACAGTCTTCAAGCTTGCCGCACACAACAAGATACAAGACTCACGTTCCCGCTGCCTTCGTAATGGTTGTGCTTCAGCACGTCGAGCCCGGCGAACCTGCGCCGCAATGCCAGATGGATCGGCTTCGTCCATTGCGACGCGAAGCAAACGCACACACGCTTGTGCAACGCTGCCCTGGGACGGCCGCCACGTCCGCAACTGACACGCCCCTCTCTCACTGTCTTACTCTCTAACTGGGTGCATCATGCTGTCGCTCCGCCCCCTCAGTGTTAGGTCGCGGGATGTAGGCGTCGCCACTTTCCCTTCCTTCTCTCAAGTTCACGGAGAGATGGATGGACAGAGAAAGAGAGAAGTTTCTACTACAGTTCCGCGGCTGCTCCACCTCCTCAATGCTGAGACGCGCGCGTAGCCACCTTCTCTCTCTCCGCTTCAAGTTCACGAAGAGAGAGAGAGTGAGCGGCTTCGGATAGACCCCGGCGAAATCGGTGATTGCGGCTAGTAGTGCTACGCACTAAAAACTAGCCCACAGTCACACAGCGTACAGAAATGCGAGGGTTATATTGTAGCGTGTGCAATAGCAGCCGCTACGCGGCTGCTCATCGAGTCTCGTGCGCGGACTTGAAGAAGTGGTCCCGTGGCGTTCGATGAGAAAAAGCTGAAGTTGGCTGCTGTCTCTCGGTTACGGGCCTAAACGACTACGTCACAATATCAATCATGATTGTCTGCGTACTGAAACTGTCTCTAACTTCTTGCAGCATGAAAAGGGCAAAAATTAAGTCATGACAAGAAAAATGAAGGGCGAGGGATGAACAGATTCAGGTGCTCGCAAAATCCAGTCTCCAGAACAGACACGAGTTTTGTGATATGTATAATTTAGAAACACCTGGCCATGACCGTTGTGCTATGTTATACTGTGCTGTTTAGAAAATTTAGTACCATCTGAAATCCATGGGCACCAAAAAAAAGACTGCAAGTGCTTGGATTTGTAATAGTTCGATAAGAGAGTGCGCAGGTGTGGCTTGTTTGACTTGTATGCTAGTGCAGAATAGAATCATGCATTTAGACAGGTTCAAACTGTGACTAAGTGCCATCCATATTGGCTGTGTTGCCAGCTGTTTTTTTTAGAACGTTGTACACTGTGGTGTTTCGCGTCCTAAAGCACGACACAGGCTATGGAATAGACGCAGTAATAATGTACGGTAGATTGTATTAAGACTATTTGGCATTCTTTAATGTGCACCAATAATCCTCAGTACACAGACTGCTTGCAATTTACCACTCAGCAGATTTTCTGACAGTGTGGTACATGCAATGTATTCACATGATAAATAATAGTAGTGAATTGTCGCACTTTGTGTATAAGCAATTGTTAATTTCTCTTACAAGCTATTTATATATATCTATAGTTTGGACCGCTGCACAACTACAATCACACTGCTTGTGTGAATGTGCAAAGGTTGCATCACCACCCGACCTTAAACTGCAGTTGGCCACATTTTCCTCCCCTTGGTATATACGAAAACAATATAGGGTATCATGTGACCCTGTGAATCACCATTTAGAGGAGACCATGACAAGTGTGTAGCAGCTAAGTCAGATTGTAAGATTCTCCTGGTGTCTGTATGCTAAGCTATAGCACTTCAACAAAACATGGTAATGTTCTGCTTGGCCTACTTATGTACTGTGGCTTACTCTGCATGAGCAAAAGCTGGAACTGTCCTCCGGCTCTTTCTGGATATATACATTCATAGCCACATTTGTCATATATTCCAAGCATGTCACGTTTTACTTCCCTGATATTCATCGAAATCTGCACACAGTAACTGTGTGTACATTTCCTTATGATCATTACTTATCATCATCATCATCAGCCTAACTATACCCACTGCAAGGCGAAGACCTCTTCCATATATCTCCACTTAACCCGGTTCTGTGCTAGCTGCATTGACTTGACCCCTGCGAACTTCTTTACCTCATCCGCCCACCTAACTTTCTGCCGCCCCCTGCTACGCTTTCCTTCCCTTGGAATCCAGCTTGTTACCCTCAGCGACCATCGGTTATCCTCTCTTCGCACTACAGTCCTGCCCATGCCCATTTCTTCTTAATTTCCACTAGAATGTCGGTAACCTGAGTTATTTATCTGACCCACTCTACACGCTTCCTATCTCTTAATGTTACCCCTACCATTTTTCGTTCCATAGCCCTCTGGGTTGTCCTCAACTTAAGTAGAACTCTTTTGGTTAGCCTCCACGTTTCAGCCCCATAGGTGAGTACAGGTAAGATGCAACTGTTACATAGTTTCCTCTTTAGCGATACCGGTAAGCTGCTAGTCATAATCTGATAGTGCTTGCCATATGCGCTCCATCCCAATTTTATTCTTCTTGTTATTTCCTTTTCATGGTCCGGATCTGCGGTTACTACCTGTCCTAAGTAGACATATTCGCCTACTACTTCCAGTACTTCGCTACCTAAGGTAAACTGCTGTTCCCTTCCGAGGCTGTTGAACATTACCTTAGTCTTCTGCATTTTGATTTTCAAGCCTACCTTTCTACTTTTCCTGTCTAGGTCACCAATCATTATTTGCAGTTCATCCCCCGAGTTGCTTAGCAAGGCAATGTCATCAGCAAATCGCAGATTACTGAGGTATTCTCCATCTAACCTTATCCTTAACTGCTCCCATTCCAAGACTTGGACTTGGATCATTACTTATATACTTGCTTTTATATACCATTGTCATCCTGATCGTACCATGCGTTTTTCTATTGAATCTTTATTGTATGCGCACTCGTATACGCGTTCCTGTCTTCTAGTTTACAACATTATTTCTAATATTTCTTATTTGGGAAGGCTGTCAATAATTTTCGCACGCTTTTGATGCCTAAAATTGCCGGTTTTGCTCATCCGTTGTCGATACTGCTGTTTCTTTAAATAAAGTGAGCTTTGAAAATTATTTGCACTTCTGCCTCTCGAGCAAGCGGCATGAGCGGCTGCTATGCAGTCCGCCGCCCTCCGCCAAGGCAACCTAGACAGCCACATCGAAAAATGAGAATGAATACACATATTACGTGAGTACTTTGACAACCGTACGGGAAAATAAAGCGGGAATAGTTATTCACCAGTATCTACTGAACTTGAATTGCTCGAATCGAGCTAGCGACCGATCTGCGACGTGAATGCGCGCAACCGACGGCAACCAGTATAGTGAACTATAGCAACCAGCCACTATAACGGGCGCGGCCATACTGAATTACTGGATTGGCTTGTCTGAGCTCGTCTGCGACGGTAGCTTGCGCATTTTTGCCAATTCATTCGTTTACCGCTGCTCTCAGGCAGCGGTAAACGAATGCAGCGGTTTTACCGGTAAACGGTAAAAAAAGCGTCTCCATTGGCTTTATGAGAATGTCACACCCTTGCCGTTTAATTTCGGGTCTGGTGGGGGTACCAGTCTACGATCCAATCTATAGTGCTGCGTGATCTCCCCATATTTGAGCAAGCGCTCTCCGCTCCCTCGGTCATCAAGTGGCCCTGTAGCGGCTCGTCGGTAGAGATCTCGCGCCAGCTTGCGGGTCTCCTCGTTGCCGGAGACGGCTTGGAGTGCAGGAGTCCAAATTATTTGAATTTTCCTATCCAACTTTTTCTGGCCTAGGATTCTCGTCCAACTGGATCAAGAGCCTGCATCTGAGGCGGCAGCATCCGCCCCTTGACCTGCGTGTCGAGGGGTGGGTAGATCACTTTATCTGTTACATTAAAGTTTAGTCCATCCATCCATCCACACCCTTGCCGTCTGCCAAGTCAGTCAGCATGCCTCCGCAAGAGAAGACGCGTCACCTCTCTGCTGCTAGAGAGAGAGAGGACTTATTTGTCCAACAGAGTGACTATCCCGTTCTTCGGGGGTTGGACCCGGAAGGTGGGACAGCGCCTTAGTTGCAGGCTGGTAGTTCTTGGACTCCGGCGGCATCTTCGGCCAGTCGAACAATTTCTCTTTGGGCTCTTGGGTCTGAGCTTCGCAGAAGGGTCTCCCAGGTGTCTTTAGTTATATTTTCAGCCCTGCCTGGTGACTTCGCATATTTGCATATTATGTGATCTAGTGATCCCCTTCCTTACATAATGAACATAGGTCTGATCGTATATCTGGCCATATATGGTTGACAAGAACTGGGTTCGGGTATGTATCTGTAGCTTTCTCCATGCTACTGCTTCCTCTTCGCCTAACGTGGGGTCTGGTGGTGGTAGGACCCTCCTGCCCAGTCTGTAGTGCATTGTTATTTCGCTATAGTTGATCGGGTCCTCTTGGAAGCAATGGCGAGCTACGGAGACAGATGAACAGCGTAAAGAGCGTCTCGCCTGACCGCTTGCTCAATATGCAGCTAGGCGGGCACGTCCATCTTCTCGTGAATCCTGGGCCTCGAGTCACCTGATTGGTCGAAGTACCGGAACCGGGTGTTGCCACTACGAAACCGGAAAAGATAGCAACAGAATGTTCCGGTGTTTCCACCAATCAGATTACTCGAGGTCACGTGAGAAAGCCACATTTCGATAATGATAATAATAATAATAATCAGATGACTCGAGATCACTGAGAAAGCCACACTTCAATAACGACGTAAACTCGGAATACGGGCCCTGCTCATCTCACGATAATGCAGACTGGAGCATGATGGATGCTCTGAACAGCGAAGCTGACTCTGTGTCCAAGTGTTCATTCACCAGTGAAGAACCACAAGCCGTGCTAAGGCGTAGCCAAGATGTATTGCTTTCGCAACCTACCAGGCTTAACCAAAGCAAAGCCCCAGCCAATTTTATAATAACAGGTTCAGAGGAAAGGCACATCTGTCAAACGTGTTTCTATGGATTGATTTGATTTATTTATCAAACCATAGAAACACGTGTGACAGATGTGCCTTTCCTGTGAACCAATTATTATAAAATTGGCTGGGGCTTTGCTTTGGTTAAGCCTGGTAGGTTACGAAAGCAATACATCTTGGCTACGCCTTAGCGGGGCTTTGCTTTGGTTAAGCCTGGTAGGTTGCAAAAGCAATACATCTTGGCTACGCCTTAGCACGCCGTGCTAAGGCGTAGCCAAGATGTATTGCTTTCGCAACCTACCAGGCTTAACCAAAGCAAAGCCCCAGCCAATTTTATAATAATTGGTTCACAGGAAAGGCACATCTGGCACACGTGTTTCTATGGTTTGATAAATAAATCAAATCAATCCATAGAAACACGTTTGACAGATGTGCCTTTCCTCTGAACCTGTTATTATAAAATGCTAAGGCGTAGCCAAGATGTATTGCTTTCGCAACCTACCAGGCTTAACCAAAGCAAAGCCCCAGCCAATTTTATAATAATTGGTTCACAGGAAAGGCACATCTGGCACACGTGTTTCTATGGACACCTGACCCGCGCCATAAAGGAAGAGAGGAAAGTGGGAGTTAAAGTGGAAAGGGAGAAAAGAAGCCATAGTGGAGGGCTACGGAGTAATTTACCACCTGGGGATCTTCACCGTGCGCTGAGGCGCTAAAGATGGTGGCTTATTCCAGCCCCGATGGGGATGGGCCAGGTAGGTCACCGCCAATTGCGGGGGGGGGGGGGGGGCTAGCCTGCCACAGACTTTTTATCTGTTGTAGGCCGTCATTGCACCCGCCAACGCTTTGGTGCTGTGCGACGGCTGTTGCGGCTCGCGTCTTTCTCTCCCTCTTCTTTTCCTTGCTTCTCTATTGAGAGGCGTGCCCCGCCGGGGTGGCGCAGTGGTAAGACGCCCGACTACTGTGCCGGAGTTCCCGGGTTCGAACCCGACCTCGGCGGCTGCGTTTCGATGGAGGCGAAACGAAGAGGCGTCGTGTGCTGTGCGATGTCAGCGCACGTTAAAGATCCCCAGGGGGTCGAAATTACTCCGTAGCCCTCCACTACGGCTCCTCTTTCTCTCTTTCCACTTTCACTCCCACCTTCCTCCCTTCCCTTACAGCGCAGTTGCGGTGTCCACAGAAAACAAGTGAGACAGTTACTGCGCCTTTCCCTTCCTACAAATAAAAAATCAGCAAATCAGCAAACGAAGAGGCGTCCGTGTGCTGTGCGATGTCAGCGCACGTTAAAGATCCCCAGGTGGTCGAAATTACTCCGAAGCCCTCTACTACGGCTTCTCTTTCTCTCTTTTTACTTTCACTCCCAACTTCCTTCCTTCCCTTACGGCGCGGTTGCGGTGTCCAAAGAAAACAAGTGAGACAGTTACCGCGCCTTTCCCTTCCTATAAATAAATCACACGAGGCAGCGGAGGTGGGTAGTTCCTGGCCCTACGGGCTTGGGACGGGGGGCCAACGCCGCTCGCGGCGGGGGCTAGCCAGCCACCGAATTTTTATCTGTTGTAGGCCGTCATTGCACCCGCCACCGCTTCGGTGATTCCACCATCACCGAAGCGGCCGTTGTTGCGGCGCGCGTCTTTCTCTCCCTCTCCTTTTTTCTTCTCTATTTTCTCTTCTGTCCGCGCGAGCCAGTGGAGGTGGCTCAGCTACAAAGCCAGTAGCAGGCCCGTGCATTTTCCTTTCCTTCTTCCTACAGCCACAACGACAACAGTCAGCGGAGGTGGCTCAGCTACAGAGCCAGTAGCAGGCACGTGCATTTTTATGCGAAACATACTAGCCGCACAACCACAACCGAGCTCTTCCTTGCTGCGCCGCGCGCGGCCGCGTAGCTACCACTTGACCTACATCGGCGCGCCACGTGATATGACGTCACAACAGCTGTGAAAGCTGGGGCTCAACTCGTGCGCTCGCTTGCGGACGCGCAGCCTCCGCCGGCGGCCTAACTCCCGCTCCTACCGCGTGACGTCAGTATCTACTGAGGTCACGCAATTGTATAAAAGGCGACGCACTCGTTGAGTCAGTTGAGCAGCGAGATGGCCAGGGAGAGGGCGGCTCGCCAGACCGCAAAGCGCAAGTTACAAACAGCCACGGAAACGTTTAACTTTTTAGGCTAGTATGCTTCGCATCCTAGGCTTAACCATAAGCTAAGCCAGACCAATTTTTTTTCCTTCTTCGTACAGCCAAAACATCGCACAGCACATGGACGCCTCTTCGTTTCGCCTCCATCTAAACGCAGCCGCCGCGGTCAGGTTCGAACCCGGGTACTCCGGCACAGTAGTCGGGCGTTTTAAGGGCTGGAAATTCGATTCCCTGATGGAGACAATTTTTTTTAAGAGAAGGAAGGGCCATTTGTTTAACCTACACCAGCTCACTAGTGTAGGAATTCTCCTATACCTACAATGAATTTTTGCTGCACTGGTGTAGTTGGTTAGATTTAAAAAATGGCCCTGGAATCGCACACCTCCTAAGCGTCGCTAAGCAATGCCGGCAGAGCTTGGCGAGGGTATAGTGTTCTAGAATAGAGGGTTTACAAAAGTACGTCTGGCAACCGTGAGCGGCACCCTGATCCCGC
This sequence comes from Amblyomma maculatum, assembly GCF_055883805.1. NCBI lineage: Eukaryota > Metazoa > Arthropoda > Arachnida > Ixodida > Ixodidae > Amblyomma > Amblyomma maculatum. The sequence goes on along the minus strand of NC_139352.1, from coordinate 124,751,065 downwards.
GCTGGCCGCCATATTTTGTTCGCTCCATCCGTTCGCTTCGTGTCCGTCCGTCAGCGCTCGCCGTTCTGTTCGCGCTTTTCACGTTTTAACCTAGTGTGCTGTGCTTGGACCTCTGTTCGGTCCCTGTTTATGAACAAAAGAACTAGATCCCTTTAAAATAAGCGGCCGTCGTCAGGGAACGGCAATACAAATACAGGCAATGTAAGATACAGATTGCCGACGAACTGACAAGCAACGGCAAGATACATTTCCTGAACGTATTGGGTGCTTTATTTCTCAAACACTAGCGGGAGGTTCAATGACGAATGTCTAACGTATTTCTATGACCATGTAAATTTTTAGTATTGGATGCACCGGTTTATGCGGGCTAGACTGAAGTCTTCCATCGACGCTCGCACGTACTGAAAACGCAGTGAATGGTGTTTTAGGCTAGGCTAGCGTACTTTTTGCGCCACATGTAAATAGAGGTATGCGAAGATTGCTTTGAAGACAGAAATTATGCCAGCGCTTACTGATCACTTTATTTAAATGTGGGCGAATACATATGAACTGGCAGTTCTACACAAAACGAAATGAATCAATGAGAGCACATGCAATGAGCGAAACCACACAGTGGACGACGTGAATAAAAAAATCGCGACTTAGTGCAAGATAATGGTACAAACGTATAAAACTGTACAGAACTATATGAGAATATTAAGGAACTGTACTAGGCCGTGAATAAATTAAGCTGCTAAATTTGAAAACACACAAGAGAAAGGCAGAATGATTAAATAAAGTCCTCAAACACGATTACTTGCACCTCCTCAGCTTTAAAGGCTTTACTTGCTCTGGTTTAGAGGTCTGCTCTTGGTTTAGGGACTTGACATAAAAACGCAATCGCATGAGGACGTAGAACTTCACTATGTTAAGTGTCATTTCTTTGTAGGGCAACCAAGCTTAGAAACCTCTGCGCTTTGCAAAAACAACGCAAATTCACGCATGCTATTTGCGTTAATCTTTCTTGAACTGAAATAAAACCGTGAAACACTCTTCCAGCATGTGCACGAGCTTTGCAAGCTCCGAGGACGGATAAAGAAGACCTCCGTGGTCGAAGTTTGAGATAAATTGATTTTCTTCTTTTTGTGCCGCGAACGATTTGCTTGAAATGAGATAAGCGGAGCAAGTACTGCATTTTGACTTCTTCATGAACTTTCTAGCGACATATCCTGCAATATAAGCTATGAGACGGCTAGAACTGTGCCTAGTGACGTATCTGCTGTGGTCATCTGAAGGAAGGAAATTCAAAGTAGCTTCGACGTCCTCGAGCCTTCCCTCGTCAACCAAAAGGTCAAGCTCATCAATAGGATTTGAAAGAAGCTGGGTAGATTTCTCGCTTGTACGGCTAATTCCAAGTAAGGCATTTACAATTTCAGCATTACAATTGCCTGTCTTTGGGGGCTTCGCTAAGTTGTAAAATGCCAGGGCATTAACTGTCCCTAAAAATTGAGCCGGCGTGGGATGATCGTTGCAGCCAATAAATTGCCTCACGATGCCGAAGAGGTTTTCTAGTTTGTCTTTTCTTAGTCTCGATGTGATAATGTATGTAGAACCGCATTTTGCAGATAAGTAGTCGACGAGGTCGGCTGTGAACTGCAAAGTTACCCGAAGGCCTTCCGCGGTGCTATTGCTTAGGAAACCATGTTTTGAGTCAACCGCATGTTTATGCCATTCAGTGGAAGAAACTCTTTCAAAAAAGCAATGTCACAAGAGTCCTGTCTCAAGGCTGATGTGGGGACATGTGACGTCATGATTTTCACTAGCTTTGATATTGTCACAGAAGCCAGTGAAACTGGTTCAGCAGGTTTACTTAAAACTAAGTAAAAGCACCGGCAAGATCAGGCACGGAACCGACTGGCGGGCGAGCACCGAGAGCGAAGACGAGCGCGTGTCAGTCTGCCGAGCTCGCCACACGGCGGCGCCAGTAAGATAACACTGCGGCATTGCCCCTCCCGGTGGGAAAGGCATCGTCCCGATGCCGAGTGGCGAGGTCGAGGATAACCGTAGTCGGCGAGGATGCGCGTTCACATCAAGTAGTTAAAGGAAGCAAAGAAAAAAACACATGTAGCTTGACCTAGCAGGAGTAGAAGGGATTCTTCCTGGCGACATGTACGACTTGCCGTCGGGATGAGCGAACAGTTCCTTGCGGGGTCACTTCGTAGTGACGTCGCTGAGTTCGCGCTGTACTTCGTACGGCCCGAAGTATCGGCGCAGAAGCTTCTCGGAGCGACCGCGCTGGCGAACAGGTGTCCACACCCAAACCTGATCGCCAGGGTTGTAAATTACCTCCCTGTGACGAAGGTTATACCGTCGAGCATCTTTAACTTGCTGTGTCCGGACTCTCAGTCTAGCCAGCTGGCGAGCGGCCTCGGCATGCTGTACGAATTGGTCGGCACCGGCAATCGATGGGTGGGCAACATCTGGCAGTAGCATTGCGTCCAGCATGGTGACAGCTTCGCGACCGTACACCAAACGAAACGGTGTAAAGCGGGTCATTTCCTGGACTGCGGTGTTATAAGCAAATGTTGCTTATGGTAGTATCTGGTCCCAGTTCTTATGATCTTTGTCGACGTACATAGAAAGCATATCGGCGATGGTCTTATTGAGTCGCTCAGTAAGGCCATTCGTCTGAGGGTGGTAAGCTGTTGTTTTGCGATGACTGGGTTTTGACTTCCTGGGTTAGAGCTGAAGTAAATGCCGTGCCTCTGTCAGTTAAAAGGATCGCAGGGGCACCATGACGAAGGACTAGATTAAAAATGAAACAGTTCGCAATGTCAGTAGACGTGCCGCTGGGAAGAGCTTTCGTCTCACAATAGCGGGTTAGATAATCTGTGGCGACTATAATGTAGCTGTTGCCCAATGATGACGTAGGAAATGGCCCGACCAAGTCCATACCGACTTGATGAAAAGGTACTCGCGGAGGAACAATAGCTGCAGCAGACCGGCCGGCTTGACAGGTGGTATCTTCCGACGTTGGCAATCACTACACGTCCTAACATAGCGCTGCACCATAGCGGCAAGCTTGGGCCAAGGTGCGCGAAAAACCGAGATGTCCGGCAGGAAGCTCGTCGTGGCATGCCTGCAAAACGTCGGTACGGAGCGGCGTTGAGACAACCAGCAGATACTGAATGTCTGTGGAAGCGTAGTTTTTCTTGTAGAGGACGCCGTCACGCAAGCAGAACGACGACAGGCCACGCGTGAAAAGGCGAGGCGGCGATGAGGCGGTTTCTTCGAGGTAATCGATGAGGAGCCGCAATTCGGTGTCGTCTCGCTGCTGTTGAGCGAGATCTGGCGTCGAGAGAGCGCCGAGAAAGACGGAGTCATCTGTTTCACTTGAAGAACACGGGACAGGGTGTCGGGATAGGCAGTCAGCGTCACTGTGTTTCTTGCCGGACTTGTACACAATCCGAACTCCTGTAAGCGGAGACTCCAGCAGGCTAACCTGCCTGAAGGATCTTTAAGGTTCGCTAATCAGCAGAGTGAGTGGTGGTCGCTGACCACTCTAAACGGCTGACCATACAAATACGGCCGAAATTTTGTTACCGCCCACACAAGTGCAAGGCACTCATTTTCGGTAGTAGAATAATTCGCTTCGGAACGAGACAGGGTGCGGCTGGCGTAAGCAATCACCCGCTCAACGCCTTCTTGCCACTGAACGAGAACTGCACCGAGGCTAACGTTACTGGCGTCGGTATGCAATTCTGTGTCGGCCTCCTCGTCGAAGTGGCCAAGTACGGGCGTTATTTGAAGGCGCTTGCGAAGCTCCTCGAAGGCCCTTTGATGCTTGTCGACCCAGATGAAAGGCTGGTCGTCCTTTGTTAGACGAGTCAATGGTTCCGCTATTCGGGAGAAGTCGTGCACAAATCTCCTCCGGGAGAAGTCATGCACAGAGGCCCAAAAACCAACGCACGGAACTTTTATCAGTGGGGGTCGGGAAAGCAGCTACGGCAGCCGTCTTCTCTGGATCAGGGCTAATTCCCTCAGCATTCACGACGTGACCCAGGAACTTGAGCTGTTGGAATGCAAAGTGGCATTTTTCTGGTTTTAGTGAGAGTCCGGCCCCGCGGATGGCATTTAGCACGGCCGTCAATCGTTTGAGGTGCTCTTCGTAGGTCGCAGAGAAAATGACAACGTCGTCAAGGTAGACGAGGCACGTCTGCCATTTCAGGCCGGCTAGGACAGTGTCCATCATTCTTTGAAAGGTTGCGGGAGCGGAACACAAGCCGAATGGTAGCACCTTAAATTCGTACAGTTCGTCAGGAGTAATGAATACGGTTTTTTCTCGATCACGTTTATCGACTTCGATCTGCCAGTACCCACTGCGTAAATCGAGAGATGAAAAGTATCAGGCGTGGCGAAGTCGGTCGAACGAGTCATCGATTCGAGGCAATGGGTAGACGTCCTTTTTCGTAATTTTGTTAAGCCTCCTATAGTCGACGCAGAATCTGAGTGTTCCGTCCTTTTAAGCGACCAGCACAACAGGTGAGGCCCATGGGCTTGTGGACGGCTGGATCACATCATCGCGGAGCATTTCAGCAACTTGCGCCTGAATACCCTCTCGTTCTTTCGGCGATACTCGGTAGGGGTGTTGGCGGATAGGGCGCTCGGTGGGATCAACTATAATTCGATGTTTGGTTACTGACGTCTGTTTCACTTTGGAAGTGACGGCGAAACAGTCACGGTAAGTGTCCAGAATTGCTTGAAGGCGGCGTTTCTGGGTAAGAGACAAAGCTGGATTCACGTCAGTTTGAACAGTATGTCCAGTGCTCACGGGAGGGTTCTCATTGGCCAGCGAAAAGGCGCAATGGGCGGATGGCGCACTGACTTCTTCAAAATAAGCGATAGCTGTACCTTGCGGTAAATGGCGGTATTCGGCACTAAAGTTCGTTAAAAGCAGTTCACTTCGTTTATTTCTCAAGGCAAAGACCCCCAGAGCGACGCAGACTTGTAGGCTCAACAATAATTCACGTTCGTTTCCGCGAGGCCTTGAAAGGCGGAGGGGTGTCGCACTGCACTGTAACAAACAAGCTGGTGCGTGGAGGTAGAGTGACATGGTCGTCGCACACTCGGAAAACTGGCCTGTCTGTGTAGTCGTCGCTGTGCTGTCTGTACTCGTCGGAAATTGCGCGGTGAGTGAAAAATGTCACCATGAAGTCACGGAGGTCGATGATTGCGTCATTTTCTCTAAGAAAATCAAGGCCGAGAATCAGGTCCTTGGAGCACTCTTCTAGCACAACAAAGCAACACGAGAAAGTTACGTGGTGAATCTCGACGCGAGCAGTGCGCACTCCGAGCGGCGTTACCACATGCCCTCCGGCTGTCCTTATAGGGGCTCCGTGCCAAGGAGTCAGGACTTTTCGCAGAATGGTAGCAAGCCCATGATTCATAACGCAAAAATCAGCGCCGGTATCTACAAGGGCAGTCGTGTTATGGTTATCAACGACGATTGGTATCTCGGCGGAATGTAGCTCACCGTCGACAAAGTGCGGCATGTCATGGATCGTCGGACTGACGGGTCGTTCGTTGTGTCGAATTACGGCGTCAAAGGTAAGCTTCTGTGATCGTCGGGAGGTCGTCGGACTCGTTGGTCGTGCGGTGCGTCGATTGGGGGCCTCGGAGGAAAGCTTCGGCGATCGTCGAAAAGTGGTCGGACTGTTGGTCGGAGTGAAGGGTCGGAGGTCGGTCTGTGTGATCGAATCGGTGAGCGGAGGATGCTGGTCGTAGTGTCCATCGACGGCGGCCCTACCCCCGAGGGTCGCCGTCTTCAGTTTTCCCGGTGCGGACTTGGGGACTGCCTCAGGCAAGAACGGCAGCTGGTTGAAAACTGTCTCGGCGCTGGTGACCTGGACTGGCGTCGCTGGAGGGACGCAGGTGGGACATGGTCGCTGAGGTATTGGTCGATGTCCCGAGGTCGTTCGCCATAGAGCGGCCGAGAGGCATCCGGAGAAAATCAGCGCAAGCCCATCCGACAGTACAGGCAGTGGCGCAGAACGTTACCGGCTTCGCCGCAGTGAAAGCACAAAGGCAGATTGTTCTTCGTGCGCCACGCGTGTGCTTTGCGAATTGGTGGTCGAGCTTCAGGCACACCAGTCGAAACTGGATATTGGGGTGGAGGACGAGCGGGAGGAGCCGGGTTTCAGGGTGCCAATGGTTCAGGCGCAGGGGTACGCAACACGTCGCTGTACGTCATGATCTGTGGCGCAGGCGGCTGGGGTGACGGTACTGATGGCACTGCTTGGCGGAGCTCTTCGCGCACAGCATCCGAGATGCCCCCAACACGTGGATGTTGTTCGAGAGAGGGCAGCTTTTGCAGCTCTTCGCGCAGGATGCTGCGGATAAGTTCGGTAAGAGCTTCTCTGTTATTTTCGGCCATTGGCAAGCGGAAGTCTACGGCAGCGATGTTCACAGAGCGATCAAAATGTACAAATCGCTGATTCAAGGCACGCTCGATGCTTGTTGCTTCTTTTGTAAAATCAGCAACAGTACGTGGAGGGTCACGTACAAGGCCAACGAACAGCTGCTCCTTGACGCCTTGCATATAAGGTAGCTCACCTTCTTTACCTCCGACATGGACGGATCCGCCCGGTTGAAAAGGCGAGTCATTTCTTCCACAAACATGGCGACGCTTTCATTAGGCCGCTGTGCTCGGGACTGTAGAGCAAGTTCGGCCATCTCTTTTCTTGCATCGTTGCCGAATGTTGCGAGCAGATGCCGTCGGAAATCCTGCCAGGTGGAAATGGTAGCCTCATGGTTTTCGAACCACATCTTGGCGGCGTCTTCTAGTGCGAAATAAACATTCTGCAATTTCCGCTCCTCGTCCCACGCATTAAACACAGCGACCCGGTCGTAGCTGGTCAGCCAGTCCTCAACGTCTTCGATCTTGTCGCCATGAAACGGCGTGGGCATACGTGGAGTACGGCAGATCAGCTGCTGGGCACTCACAGGAAGCTGAGTGGTCTGAATTGCCGCTGTAGTCATCGTGGTTCGCGGTGGGGAAACAAGAGTACCACACTCGGGTGCTAAGCCTCTCAAGCGACGGCTCGCCTTGCGCACAGGTGTCGTGTCCACGGTGTGTAGATGGGCGTAGGGGGCAGCCAGAGGCTCTTCGTACATGGGATCTACCCAGAAGCTCCACCAAAAATGTCACAGAAGCCAGTGAAACTGGTTCAGCAGGTTTGCTTACAACTAAGTAAAAGCACCGGCAAGATCAGGCACGGAACCGACTGGCGGGCGAGCACCGAGAGCGAAGAAGACGAGCGCGTGCCAGTCTCCCGAGCTCGCCACAGGGCGGCGCCAGTAACATAACATTGCGGCAATATTCTTAGAATGAACGCTTCCGTTTCATGTGCCGATCTCCCAAATATCCTTTCGATCTCTTTTCGATAAAAAAACAAACCCTTTAAGACTTCTTCGCTGAAAATCCCAAGCGCTGGTGCTACCCTCATTTTTTTCAAAATTATTTGGGTATAGATGAATTCGACTCATATGAGGCATGACTTTCAAGGTAACATTGTCTCTGTCCAATTTCCATGCTTCTCGGATGAAATCAGCGTGGACGCGGCCTTTCGGCGTCTCGAACCAAGTCTGCAGAAACGCATTTCGGACGATTTACAGCAGATGAGGAAAGTCAGAGAAGAAGTGAAGAGCCCGCTTGTCGTTCACCGGATGAGGGCAGTTCGCTCTGATGCTTGTCGCAGAACCTGCATACCAGGAAAGAACATACCGGTACATGACACAACGTGAATGCTTGTTTAAATTATTAATTTATGCATGGAGCAGCTGTGCTTACCTTTTATACGGAACATTTTCCACATGCTTCGGTTCCAGCTAGCACAGTCGCATGTGACTCCGTCCACTTGTAGACCTGCCCGTTCGCACAAAAGGGTTGCTTCAATGACGATCTTCGTCAGCACATCCGCCTTCACATTACTTTTGGAAACAAAGACCCCCCAAGATCTGCAGCCACTTTCCTGAAACGGCACACAATCGAAAATGATGTGGTGCTATATATAACGTTTAAGTCGTGTAGAATTAAGCATTTCTAAAAAGAGTAAATTATAGTTGAATGCACGAAGCGGCCATATCACTTGCCTTACCAGTGAAAGGTTGGAACACAACCACGAGTCCATGGTCAGCACGTTCTTCACCACAGCCTTCTGTCTCGAACTGTCCTAAATCGACAAATCCTTCAACGCAGCCAGCATGAGGAAAAGGGCATAAAAAAAATTACTGTTCTCATCTCAACATCATTTGCAACCGGAGATATGTCAGGTACGTACCGGAACTTGTTACATCCATGTGCTCCGAAAGTTTTATTTCATCGAAGACGATTATTCCGTGCCGGCAGAACTCGTCCATTTCCTTTAGCTTTTCTTGCAGTGCCGTGAAGACGATGGGATTGAATCCAAAGCCGCTTTTAAAATTCTGTATTGCCTTCTTTAAGCAAGTGCGTCCTGGCAAAGCCAAAATGTCATGTTGCCTCAAATGTTCGTATAGTTTCGGACTACGCATACGCATCAATCTATCTGCATTCGAGGATCCATTCATCTTCGTACCTCCTTCCTTTTTTCGATTTTCAGCGCGCTGCTTCGAAACAGGCGAGTACGGCAGTTTGCTGCGTTTCTGGAAGGCAGTTAATTTTTTGTGAAATCATCTCTTCGGAGATTTGTTCATTCATGGTCTTCATGCGGCTCAGACTCATCTCACTCACTCACACTCAGAGTGCGCCGTACGTTAGTGGTTTTTGCCGTTACCACTTTTCGAGACCTTCTTCTGGAGAGCTGATCAAGGATGAGTTTCCGCTGGTATTTACAGTGAATGCATGCGGCATCGCTTGCTTTCACTATGAGTGAGCACTTCTTGGAAAAAAATTTTCCGTTGTACGACGGGCAGTCGGAATGGCTCTAGGCTTGCGCCTGTTCACAAAGTCGGCTTGCTTACGTCGTGATTAAATTTTCCGCATCTTCTCGTGATCCAACTTCCTCCTGCTTCCACTTTCTGCCTTGCAATCTCACCTCAGCGGCAGCTGTCTTTCCGTCCCCTTGCACTTGAATTCTCAACACCTTTTTCATCGCTAGCCTGCTGTCACGATCTGTTGCGCCTTCTTCGCACTCAGCGTACAGGATTATATCTTCACAATTTGGCAACGAAATTTCTTACCAGTTCTTGGCAATTTTAGGACTCGAAAATGACAGTAAGAAGCGCACTTCAAGAGCCTCAGTAGTAGGGACTTCTTCATCCACGTGCATTTCTGACGCGCCGTTTTTATTATTTCCCTCTTCTCGTCGTCGTTTCGGCACAGGAAGCGGCTGATCACTGATATTTCGCTCTTTTTTCTTTTTCGGAAGCGATTTGGAAGCATATTTCGGGTTCCAGGAAAGATGGTAGGTACGGCATCCTTTGTCAGTTGTGGTCGATCACGAGGAATTTTAATGACCTCTCCATTTATGGCTGTCTTAAATGTCCTCTCAATAAATCGTGGCTCAAAGTGACGCTCACACACGACGCAAGTTTTATTTGGAAAACTTTGAAAGAGCGCAAACACACACAACCACTAAAGACAAGAGACGAGACACAAGCGCCGACTGTCAACTGATTATTATTGGAGCAAGGTAACAACTATATACACAGCAGCTTACATAAGATAAGAGGTTTCAGTAACGCACGTGCGAGCAAGAGACACTGGGAAAAACTCGAAAAACTAAAAAAAGCAAGATGCTCAAGGGGTGAACACATTAGTCGCATCTAAAAAACAAACCTCAGCGTTTAAGAGAGATATCGAAGGCTTGCTAATGCATCTGTTGCCATTTTTTTAGATGCGACTAATGTGTTCACCCCTTGAGCATCTTGCTTTTTTTAGTTTTTTGAGTTTTTCCCAGTGTCTCTTGCTCGCACGTGCGTTACTGAAACCTCTTATCTTATGTAAGCTGCTGTGTATATAGTTGTTACCTTGCTCCAATAATAATCAGTTGACAGTCGGCGCTTGTGTCTCGTCTCTTGTCTTTAGTGGTTGTGTGTGTTTGCGCTCTTTCAAAGTTTTCCAAATATGTACCAACTCGCCCAAAAAGAAGTGTTAAGCAAGTTTTATTAAGGACTCGGTCCCCTCTTTTTATGTTCCGTGACCACGCTTTGCGACGATCAGACTCCACGGGAACGCGAAATAAAGATCGCGGTTCTTTACAGGAGTGGTATCCACTATCGCAAATTGGTACGAAGCACATACCATCTCGCTTGCTCCGTCTTCTTTCCGTCATGCTCTTCGTATTACTATTCGAAGTACATCACCGCAAAAGCTCAGCAAACTCCGCACAGTCTAAAAAGCGCGGGAAAAAGACAGAGAGCAGTGCCTGCGAACACCAGCGGGCGAGTGTGATTCTCTCGCCGAGCGGAGACAGTGTATTTCGAGAAGGGAAGGGTTCGAATAGGGAAGGCAGCAGAAAGAGCGCGCACTGAGCAAGAAGATGCGCTCCTACGGCTGACAGCGCCACCTACGCTTTTCATCGCTCCGGCGACCACGTCGCTCTCATTGCCGCGCGCCGAAGACGGCCCACTTCAAAATTCTAGAACACTATAGCGAGGGGGCTGCGCAGCTTGCCTTGGTTGCGACGTAACGGCATACGGCATACGCGAAGCTGGGTGGTGGTGGTGAAACCATTTATTAAAAATAGAGAGTTACATAAAGGTTGCTCTGGGGTCAGGCTTAGTGCCCTTCCCCTCACAAACACTAGGTGGAATCCCTAATACGGGGCCCCAGGGGCTTCCGCTGCCGCCATTGCTCGTTTGACTAAGGCCTTTTGGGCTTTCAGGTCGGAGCAGGCGAGTAGGGTCGCCTCCCAGTCCTCCCGGGTGGTGTTTGGGTTAGGTTCAAAGGCAGGGTTGGAGGGGCACGCCCACACCAGCTGGGAGTTCCACGCCGACCAAGCTGGAGAGCGGACGTGCATGCAATCGATGGGGTTCATCGACCACGAACGCTCGAGCTCTATTTCGGCCACTGGATTTCGGAAATTTTGTGGGAATCGCCTCTATTCAGGAAGCACTCCCCACGGATATTTAAGGCTCCAAGGTGGGCCGATTCTTTCACGCATTTTTGAGGCTTTGAAGAACTTCGCAAGCCACGGGGGACGCTAGGCCTAGTTGGGCCTAGGCAAACAAAGGCACCCTCGGCCGTTTACAAGCTGGACGAAAATGGTGGAAACCATGGAGGGAACGAGCATAGACCCTGCGGAGCTGAAAAAGCCTGGTTTATTATCAGTGGTTTATTGCTAAGAAAAGAAGAAGGTGGTGCCACTTGAGAACGAGGAACGCAGCGTCACTGAGGATCAAGGGAGAGAGCGAGCCGCATCCAAGCTCGCCGGAAAGAGATTGGCAGCAAAGTTACTGTTTGAAAAACCACAGGTTCCGGGGTGGGTGAGACTCTCACTTACATGGCAAAGATGTGTATTATATAGCAAAAAATACGAGGTTTGCAACGCATGCGGGCGCCTAGGGCACCGCGATGATGTCTGCCCAGATCCCAAAACGCTAAGCGCAGAGGATGCGGAGAAGAGCTCCCAGATCAGGGACACACATGCGAAGTAAAATGTCAGCTGTGCGATAAAGATCATCCGCTTGGCGACGAGAAGTGCAGAGAGCTCTACCGGACTCCCTACCAGACCAAAAAACGTCAATGGGAGCAGAAAATCGCCGAACAGTAGCAGGAGCAGCAACACAACGAGCAAGAGCAACATCCCGACACCACACCTGACAGCGATCGCATAGGACGCTCGAAATTCAGGAGAGACCACCGTGACCAACGCGGATATTCTCAATTAGACAGGAGCGGAGTCTTCCGGGCGCAGAGCGGGGACTTCCGGCAGTTGGAGGAAGCCGCCAACCGACGTCACCGTTCGAGCTCCCGCAGCAGCAGGGAGCGGTCCGAATCCAAGTCCAAGTCTGGGTCTAAATCCAGAGCCACGGCCAACTGCAGGGACCCAAGGAACCCGGGGGCCACCCGAAAAAGGAGCCCAAGCGGGGACAGTAAACCTGTGAGTTTCAGCAATGGGATCATCATCATCATCATCAGCCTGATTATACCCACTGCAGGGCGAAGGCCTCTCCCATATTTCTCCACCTAACCCGGTTCTGTGCTAGCTGCATCCACTTGACCCCTGCGAACTTAATCTCATCCGCCCACCTAACTTTCTGCCGCCCCCTGCTACGCTTTCCTTCCCTTGGAATCCAGTTTGTTACCCTCAGCGACCATCGGTTATCCTCTCTTCGCACTACATGTCCTGCCCATGTCCATTTCTTCTTAATTTCTACTAGAATGTCGGTAACTTTAGTTGTTTCTCTGACCCACTCTGCACGCTTTCTATCTCTTAATGTTACCCCTACCATTTTTCGTTCCATAGCCCTCTGGGTTGTCCTCAACTTAAGTAGAACTCTCTTGGTTAGCCTCCACGTTTCAGCCCCATAGGTGAGTACAGGCAAGCAACTGTTGTATACTGTCCTCTTGAGCGATACCGGTAAGCTGCTAGTCATAATCTGCGAGTGCTTGCCAAATGCGCTCCATCCCAATCTTATTCTTCTTGTTATTTCCTTTTCATGGTCCGGATCTGCTGTTACTACCTGTCCTAAGCAGACATATTCGCCGACTACTTCCAGTATTTAATAATGCAAACACGGGAGCCAGTTGGTTGATCATTCTGTGGAATACTGCACTACTTGATATACAGAGACAGAGCCAGTATTTCGCTACCTATTGTAAACTACTGTTCCTTGGGGGGGGGGGGGGGGGTGCCCCAGGCTAAAGATGGGGAAAACAAAGAAAAAGATAGAGAAATAGAAAAAGTTAAGAAAGGAAGTCGAGGAACTGAGAGAGATAATTAAGAAACTCACCCAGGACCTTCACCAATCCAAATCACAGCCAAATTCCACGTCTTCCTCTCCTCCACAGGCTCTCCCCGTAAAACAATTAAGTAGCCAAGCCGACACCTCCACCTGCGATGCTAAAGGTGCTAACCCCACCCGCGGCGTCAGACACGGAGGAGGACGCAATGATCACTGAACAGTGCAGACCACCTCCCCCGCAGAAACGGAGAGGCGGAGAAACGGATCCGCTGGCGGCAATAGAACGTAGACTAGATGCCAAATACGGGGCGAGACTCGAGCGGCTCGAGACAGGCATGACCAACATCATAGGCGCCCTAAACCGAATTCAGGAACAATCTAAACCACGGCCGGTCTCAATGCGCGCGCTCCCTCCCTTACGGCCTGAGCAGGAGCCGAGGGGACAATGCATTTTTTTCTGCGCTTCGCCACCGCTGGTCTCCGCGAGTGGGCGCTGCTAGCCAACTCTAACCCATGCTAGGGGTGCTGCGGCGGCGTCGGAGCACGTTTTGAGAAGCAAGTCGGCGTGCACGTGTGCCCATTTTCTGCGTGTTAGTTTTTATGCTGTGTGCATGGACGAAAAGTTTCCTGTGTGGTTCAAGCTTTTAGCGCCCTGCTGAGAAGATTACGTTTCTCAGTATGTTTTTGCCTTAGACTTTTCATGGGTACTCGCCTCAAAAACTTGTGAAGTGAAGCTGCGCGTGTTGGTGGCTCTGGTGTACTATAGTGTGCCGCTTTGTCAGTCGCGATCCGGGAAGACTCCCGCTGTGTCGTTTCATCAGTTTCCAGTTGACCAGGAACTGTGCGCCAAATGGCAAAGAAACATTTCTCGGGAAAATCTCGTCATTAATGACAGATCACCATCGACGGCAGTATGTAGCAAGCACTTTTTGGAGAGTGACTACGTCAGTGACCGCAAGATAAGAAAACTGGTTCCCGGTGCAGTGACAACCGTATTTGAAGGATATCCTTCTTATCTAGCACCCAGTGCGAAAAAAGTGCGTAGAACCCCAAAAGTTCGAAACAATGCTCCTTCTAGGAAACCATCAAAACGAAAGGCAGAGCCAGAATGCGAGGGTGCAGTGCTAAAGTCGCCGGAGCGTGAGACCAAGCAAAGAGCTACCATAGGCACTCAACAAAACAACGATGCACAGCGAGCAAGTCGATACCTCTTAATGATATCTAGGCTTCGTTCGCAGGTAGCGTACTATCTCTCAAACTGCTCAAAAGCACAGCAGCAATTAGAAGCAGAGAGGAAGGTGATCTCCTCATATCGAAACGACAAACGTTATTCAGCTCTGAAAAATATTGCTTCAGACGCGGAAAAGGGGGAGAAAAAGGCTGTTTTCCTGCTCCACCAAGTTGACGGACAGCAGAAGAAATTCCAGTCTTATCCCAAAGAAGTAATCAGACAGTGTACCATATGGCGCTTCCTTTGACGAGAAAACATGTGTACCCGTCGAACCTCGAAAAAATGAACATGTTGCGAGCCGTGCAGGTGTTTTCGCCTCTAGTAACTGCCGCTCTTGAACATCTCCAGCAGAACTCAAGAGTCAGCTCTCTTCTCTTCCCTTTCAAGGATGCCACATCGACAACCAACTTCATGAAAGTGATCAAAAAATGGTTCAATATTCACGGCATGACATATAGTGGAAGTGGCTGCAAAATGCCGATCCCGAAAGAGGACGATGAACGTCTACTGTGGCTGCAAAATGAGTTTTGCAGCTACATGAAAAAAATTCAAGAATGTTCCATTGCCACTGGCGTTCGGAATTTCACAGAAGAAACGTACAGTGCTCTACTATTCAGCACGAAATCTACTGTATATGTGACCCAATTTCTGCTAAGAAGAGGCATCAACTACGTCCTGACAAGGAAATTTAACAGCGAACCTATCGATGCATTGTTCGGAAAACTGCGCTTCATGTGTGGAGGTAATGACGCGCTGGACGCAAGAGCCGTTACAACAGCTTTGGACCACATTGTGAAGAAAAAGCATTACCATCCACAGGAGTCGCTGTACAAGGTGAAGACGCAGAAGAAGCGGCCGCCTGTGTTCCTCAAGGTGTGATTCAGGAACTGAAAGCTTCGCGAGCACATCTTCCAGCTCCACCTCCGTCTGTTACTAATTCAGGCTTGGTCTACGTAGGTGGATATATCGTGAAGTTTATAAGTGATCTTGGGTGTGACGCTTGCGTCATGCTTGTGACGACAAACAAGACCAGCAGTCGTCTGTACAAACTTCTGCACGCACAAGAGAATGGTGAACTACACTATCCGAAGCCAGAGTTTCTAGCTCTCTTGGAAACCATTTCGTCTTTTTTTGAAAAGGCGGTCAAGGATCTCCCACGATCAAAGATTCTGGAAACCTTGCACCTAATAGTTGAGCCAAATCTAGAAGATTCACCCATCCTAAGCTGCCCAGAAGGTGTTGACCGGAGTCACGCCAAACGATTAGCCCATCTCATCTCTGAAAAGTTTCTCCGGATCCTTCTCGTAAACTACACAAAGAAATTAACAGACCAGAATGACAAGCCATCCGGATTCATCCACAAACCAACACGAAAGAATTTCAGATTGTAATTGATATCCCTAGGAACTCTAAGTCTCACGACAATGTTGTATACGTCAATACAGGCAATGCCTGTTATTGCGTTCAGTCCTTTTAGGTGTGGTGAACGATGTCAGAATTTCAGAGAGCAAATGATCTGTCTGATAAGGCGTGTTTTGCGCAGTGAGAGCAAACTGAGCTTTTCGGAACGGCAAATGCTGTTGTTGCCAAAATACACTTTCAAGTACCCACATTAACTGTGCCGGCCTTTAAGAGGAAAATAAATGGTTGCTAACGCTAGTTTCTTACTGAAATATCTTGCTTCACTTTTGCTCCTGTCAGTCGCAAATGATCCAGCCGTGCCAGCTGATACTATTCGCCCTCACACAATGCCAAATTCAGTGTTTTCAGATCCACATACTAGCCCCCACTTGCACGTCGTGGCTGCATAAGACACGGTTGTCATGTTCTTGCTCAACGCGCTGGGAGCGGCCGTTCAGCCACTCTATGCAAATGTCTCAAACAGCGCGTGGCGAGGCTACCTCGAGAACATTTAGCGGCCCCCATCGAGCGAAGTGGGGTTGGCTCGCAGCGCCCCGGAGAAAAGCGGCCATAGGTGGCACCTGCCCCTCCTGCGCAGGCCGTAAGAGGGGAGGGAGCGCGCGCATTGAGACCGGCCGTGTCTAAACAAACAAACGCGGCTTTTGCTGCTATGGCAGACAGGCAAACAGCGAGAGAAGGGATACTTGACCAATTCCAACATGGGCAAAACGCAACCAAAGATTAATTCGACGGTATGGCAGTGGAACTGCCGAGGATTCCCGCGCAAGCGAGCGTTAGTGCAACAACATCTCGAGCAAATAGTTGAAAAACCTCTAGCCGTAGCCCTGCAGGAAACTGGCAAAGGAGTGATTAAATTATCAGGATATCAAGCGTTTGCTAGTAGCCGGGGAGAAAAATCCCGGGTCACTACATTCGTCAAAGGGAACGTAGCGGTGATCGAACATGAAATTAGTTCTCGCGACATTGAGGCGGTTTTCGTTGAAATCATCATGGGCAGGAAGAAGGAACCCAGTATTTTCGTCCTAACATATATAGATCTCAGAAGGGTAGATACTTGGGCTTGTTGGTACATGATCAAAGGGAACAAAATGCAGCGCAACAACAAAGTTAGCGCTGTGTGTGTCTTCTTTCTCTGTCCTTGTCTTGTTGCGCTACATTTTGTTGCCTTGGATATATAGATCTCCTTAGCAGCGCAAAGTTAGGTTCAATACATGATTTCGCAAAGCAATGAAGGCAGCCGGAGCCAACCCCCTGCTAATTGTGGGAGACTTCAACGCCTGCCACCAAGAGTGGGGATATAATAGGCAAGATCCGAAGGGCAGGCAGTTATGGGAAGATTTTCACGAATTAAACTTCACCCTGCAGACAGACTCTGGCTGCCCGACCAGGGTGGGAAACAATGTGAGCGAAGACACAACCCCAGACTTAACATTCACGAAAAACATAGAGGAGCTTAGGTGGAAGAACACAGAGCTCAACTTTGGAAGCGATCACTACGTCCTCGAAACAACGCTTAAACTGGGAGTCAAAGTAAGACGGGAAAAGATAATCAGCGCAGTCGAATGGGAGAAACTCAGACAAATTAGGGAATCCGCAAACATGGACGAAAATATTCCCAACATCGACGATTGGGCAAAAACCCTCATGCGCCACGTTAAATCCGCTACCATTACCCTAGAGGGAGACGATGCACCGAAAACAGTCGACAGAAAGCTCCTACACATGTGGGAAGCAAAAAAAGGTATGAAAAGATGCCTGCGGTGTCAGAGATGGAACCGAAACCTAAGGCGAAAAATAGCCAGGCGCAATAAGGAAATTGTGGATTATGCAATTAAACTCTGCGAGCAAAACTGGTGTAACCGGTGCGATGAAATAGAGGGCAACATGAGCCTTTCGAAGACGTGGAGCCTGTTACGATATCTTCTTGATCCCAACAGTTCTAAAACACAATCAAACACAACAATAGCAAAGGCAAGACACGCGTTCGAGGGGACTGACGCGGAACTAATAACTAAACTTCTAGATACATATGTCGGCGATACGCAATACGCGGGCCCTCCGAACGAGGCCCTCGACACGCCCATCTCAGAAGCGGAGGTTAGAGCCGAAATCCTGAGCTTAAAGACGCGATCAGCTACCGGCCCCGATGGAATAAGAAATCAAATGCTACGAAACCTAGACGACGCTTCCATAACGGCACTCACCAACTACGTGCAAGAAGTATGGAGTAGCGGTCGTCTTCCCCAGCAGTGGAAAACTGCAAAGGTTGTGCTAATTCCAAAACCTGGCAAGCCACCAAAATTGGAAAACCTCAGACCTTATGCATTGAAAAGCTTATGGAACGCGTAATCCAAACAAGGCTAACTAATAATTCATGGAGAAAAACGACCTGTGGCCGCACGAGATGGTCGGGTTCCGACCGGGCCTGTGCACGCATCTCGAAATCCAGAGACGCGAAGGTAATTCTAGCACTAGATCTAACAAAAGCATTTGACAACATAAAACACCAGGCAATTCTCGCGGGACTGCAGGAATTAGGAGTCGGCGAGAGGACATATAATTACGTAATGGATTTCCTGACAAACAGGACGTTGAAACTAAGGTTTCAGGACCTAGAATCTCCCAGTGTCCACCTGGGAAGTAAACAAATGCTGCAAGGCTCGGTGCTCTCCCCCTTCCTCTTTAACGTGGTGATGAGAGGTCTTCCCGCCACCCTTAAATTCATAAAAGATATAAATTTCAGCATTTACGCAGAGGACTTTAATCTCTAGATGAACTATGGCAGCGACGGCAGCATAGAGGAACGCCTACAGGCGGCGGCGGACACCATTGTGCCCTACGCGGCCGAAAGGGGTCTTGCGTGCTCTCCGCAAAAATGCAACTTTTCATATATAACCCAAAATCAATGAGGTGCAAGGGCGACTTTAACGTAGAAATTACGGTCGACGGCAAAACCATACCAAACGTCCAGAAAATCAGAATCCTCGAACGTTTTATTCAAGAGGACGGGTATAACGAGGGAACGATAAAAAAACTCACTACCTACGCGACGCAAGTAACGGATATTTATGAGGATTGCATTCAAAGGCAGATGCCTCAAAGAGAGAAGCCTCCTGAGACTGATGCAGGCGTACGTAATAAGCCGATATGCCGTTCCTCAACATCAGGACCAATGAAAAAGATAAGATAGACGCACTCATCAGGCGTTGCGTCAAGAGGGCGCTGGGTCTACCCATCTCCTCTTCTACCGAACGCCTGATAGAAATGGGAGTGCATAATAGCTGGACGGAACTTGCTGAAGCGTTGAGAATCGCCCAACATGAGAGATGAAGTAGGTCGAGCACGGGTCGAACCATCTTAGAATGGGTGGGTCGAAAAGCAGATAGGGGAACAGCCGACAAGGTTGCCCTACCGCCACAATGTCGCGAGAACATCATAGTCCGTCCTCTCCCCGCAAGATGCACCCAGAATACCACTAGGAGAGACGGGAGAAGAGAGCAGAAGCACTGGTTAAAAGAGCAAAAGAATTCAGAGTAAAAGAAGTTGCCTACGTAGACGCTACAAGCGGCCGATCAGGGGCGGCAGTCGCCGCGGTAGTCGATGGTAGCGGCTCACCAGTCGTCTCCGCCACTATCCGAAGCAGAAGCATAGACACGGCTGAAGAGGTCGCAATAGCGCTCGCTTGCGTCGGAATGAAGGCTAGATTGATATTTAGCGACAGTAAAGCTGCTCTCTGGCATATCGGAAAAGGCCGGGTCTCGCAAGAAGCCGCCCGAATTCTAGCAGCTGTAGCTAAAATCGATCGCAAAATCACCCAGAAACGAGGCGGCCCATGATTTAGCCCGAGATCTCTACTTCCTGGCAAACGCGGAGCCACCTGACTGCCAGGCGATGGACGAACATTTGCAAACCTGTAAAGAAATAATCGAAAATTATAGATTAGGAAGACGTCTGATGCCTCCACCGGATCCTAGCTTAAATAATAAAAAGGCCATAGCCTGGCGGCGATTACAAGCCGGAAATTTCCCAAACCCTGTCTGGTTGTTTCACACCCAGATAGATGAGAGAAAAAATGATAAATGTAAAGCCTGCGAAGCGAGGGGGACCCTCGACCATATACTTTGGGAATGCCCTAAGTCTCCGGGCACTAGGGACAACATTAAAAGTAGAGAACCCTGCTGCGAAGCGACGTCCCCGCTGACCAGCAAAAAGCCGTCCGCCTGGCGGCTGAGGCCGCGAATCACCAATGTATATTCGCCAGTCCTTAGTCGCGGAGGTTCCAACCCTCGTTCCTCAGGCCTGCATGCCAGGAGCGGAGAGTCGGGGGCCTCCTAAATCGGTGGAAATTAAAGTTTCAATCAATCAATCATACGCGAAGCTAATCAGCGATAGCAAGACGGCTATTTGGAATTTTAGAAAGGGTAGGGTCTCACCGGAAGCGCCAAGGATTCTGGCCGGCAAACAACTAAACAGCAAAATTCGCCTAATTTGGACCCCTGCACACACGTTCGTTCCTGTCAACGAAGCGGGCCACGAGTTAGCCCGAGCTCTGTACTTCCAGGTAACTGTGGAGCCGCCCGACTGCCGGAACATGGACGAGCGTCTTCAAAATTGTGCGGAGATTCTTAAAAATACAGGTTAAGCAGGAGACTGGTGCCACCATCGGATAAAAGACTAAACAATAGGGAGGCAGTCGCATGGCGGAGCCTGCAAGCTGGGAACTTTGTAAACCCGGTCTGGGCATATTATGTCCAGATGGACGATAGAAAAAACGATAAATGCAAGCACTGCCCAGTCGAAAAAAACAACAGAAAATTTCTGTTGGTCAGTAGTCTTGTCGTATTTTTGACCTGTATTCTGACGTCCATTGTCTGTAGTTCTGTATTGTGACATTCATTGTCTGTAGTTCTGCATTGTGACGTTCATTGTCTGTAGTTTCGTACTGTGACGTTCATTGTCTGTAGTTTTGTATTTTGACGTTTTGTAGTCTATTGTTCTATATTGTGACGGCATGCATTCTGATGTCCCGCAATCTGACATTCCATACTGCGATGTTCTGTAGTCCGAGGGCGCATGTTCATTTCATATACTGTTCTGACTTTCTTCTCTCTATATTGTGAGATTATTCACACGTGCAAAATGCAACCACAGCCAAGTGGGAAAAATTAGTCTCATGGGATCATAGTCATTAATTGGGCTATTTTGCAGGCATGTAGACCTGGCAGCTCTGCACAAAAAAGTGTGCAAGCATGCCGAAGACATGGAAAACAACACCTGTGAGAAGCCGCCTTTATTTGGAATCCATGAAGCTGTATTTCCAAAAGGCGCTTGAACGGGAACACCTCAATGACAAAAAGATGCAGATTTCAATTAAACACCTATTTAAAATGCATTTTTAAATAAAAAAGTGGTGTCGATGAAGTAAAATTGATTTGAAGGTAACTGAAAAATGAAAGAATTATTTTGTAGTTTTCTATAGACATTGGCTATGGAGAACGTTGTAGTGGCAGGCACAAGAATATTTTAAACCTCATTGTGCTCATTATGTGGAATGAAAATAGACAGCACTAGGCCATTTTTGCATTAGCGTTTTATCAAATTATAGCCCGTCTCTCCTACATAAAGCCTACAACTTTAACGTAAGTGGTAGAATGCCAAAGTAGTAAGCCTTCATATCGAGCAATAAATAAATGTTTAAAGAGTTTAATAAAGCGAATTGAAAATGACTAAAAAATTATACGTGTTTAGCCTGACCATTACTGCACACAGATATGCTCAGGACCAGCCAGTATTTAATGGTCTTATAGCTGCGGCCCATGCAAATCTTTCTCTGCTAGGAAAGTCTCCTGAAATTGCAATATCTTTTATTTCCTGCTATAAGCCTATAGCTTTTATGTTAGAGAACTGAGCAACCTGAGACACCCGCTGATTAGCTACACCTTGAAAGCCAGCATAACTCCGCTGCAAAAAAAAAAATCCTGTGCATACATTACTCTGTCACCCACCAGGAGGAATACACTGTAAATCTTACCCTATAGGAAAAGGTGCAGACATTTCTGTGCAGGTACTGCGGCATCATCTTGTAGCGCTTGACCACATCTTCTTCGCTGCAACTCACCTCCTTCAGCAAAAGCCAGGTGTCTGCACAAATAAAATGATTAATTATTTCCTAATCAATTATTCATCCAATTTTGCAAAAACGACAAAATCACAATTTGGATGAAAACTTCACATATTTTCCATAAAAATTATTGCTCAACTGGAAGCATTGATTTACTACTGAAACACTGTTTAGCATAAAATAGAATATTGCAAGGGTTACCATGCTGAAATACAACTACTGCTCTGACATGCATGGTCAAGCAACTGCTGTATACATTTCCAAACGAGCAACACATGTGTTGTTAAAATTTACAGCAAATATGGCTTTTTTTTCGTGCGCCCAGTTCAGCTATGAAAGTTACTCAAGACTGCTAGCATAATTATTGGTGCCTAACAACCAACTCGTACATTGAGCCAGTCATCCATTGATAAAGATAAAACCGTTTTGTGTTGTCTCATCAGCCTTCCCTGCACTGCATTTCAAACAGCAGCCATGCTCCTCAAGCAGCATGGTTTGCAGCTTGTTGATAGCCACAGTTAAACCATCACCAGCTTCAGTTTCCAAAATACCAAAAACAATACCATTCCAATTATATTGTATACAGCCACCACAAAACCAATTGAAATCTCTTCTGTAGTTCATGGAAAGATGTTTTTGTTTACCTGACACTCATGCCACTCCAAAAGGGTAAGGTGGAGGGAACACTCTTGGGATGGCTCTGCTACAAAGGCTTCCTGTCATGCTCCTTGTACTTCAGTCCCCCCGAGGTAAACGGACATCAGCTTGCAGAAGTCGGAATCCGATCGGAGACTGAATTGGTTCATACAATTTCCATGGCCAAGGTGAACCTGTAAAAACACAAAGGTAAATGTCATTAATGTGGATGATTCTTTAGGTAAATAAGACTATTCATCATTCAAAAGAAGCACACATTTTGTTATAGTTGTTGAAGAGACAAAAGCACCTGACTGAAATAAGTTTGAAGCATCCAGTGCGAGTTATTTAGAATATACTGCAATCAGTAAGGCTAACCTATATGATTTTATAGTGTGATCATAAATTGAGGACAATGTAGCAAACTATATGGAAAAAAAACATAGGTACAGCCTTGTTGGCAAAAACAGAGGAGTTGGTCATAGCAAAAATGCAAATGCAGGAAATGTAGTTGAATCAAGAATGGGCATCAGCAGTATATGTATTATAAAGCCAAGATAATGGAAAGGTTGTTAAGCTGATCAACTGCGACGTGATCGTAACGCTTTTATCCGTCAGTTGGCAAAGCGCTGCGAGATTTGAGCTTTCTGCGCTGCTGAGGACAGAGCTTCGCTTGTTTGCTGGTTAGAGGTAAGTATGAACAGCTGCTTACATAACGCCTTTAAGTTCTCTCGGCTGCAGCTGCTGGAGGTTATCTCCGAGCCAGCAGCACTGTTGTGGGTATCGCAGAAGGCGCGGATCTGGCCGTGATTTATGAAGCTACGGATGACAGCGCTGTGATCACGGAGCATTCGGGCACGTGCAGAAAGCTGTCACGTAGTATTTTTAAATTTCGCCAGCTTTCATTTGTGCGGAATAAAAAGAGTCACGCTAGGCTACCTGAGAGGAAGCACCTGGGTCAGGTCCTTCGCTGCACTTGAAGCCGCTCTTTATTCAGTCCTGAGCAATTGAGCGATCTATAAGGTCAAATAATTATAGTTAGCTAATTAATCAAATAGACGGATCAAGTTATATAGCCGGTGTCTTACTTAACACCTAACAGCAAATTCAATTGATTTTGTTTGGAAACAACGCTTTCATCTTTTCTTTTTTATAATCTGCCTTTATAGTCCACCTCAGACTTTATAGTCCACCTCAGCTCATATAACCTGTACATAGCCGCACTGAGGTCAATGCCACATAGGGGCATCTCCTTTCCCAGAGCAATATCTCATGATCTAAGGCATCGCCGTTTACATATATGCCGCATCATGGTAGCTTTGGGTCGTTAACGTGGCGCCACGTGCTGTCACGTATCATTGCGACCGAGAGCGCGAAGCACACAAAAAGTGGTCAGCCAGTCATATAGTGCGCCCTCTGCCTTTTTCGAAACAACCTAATCATGACGCGACATACGACAAAATGACGTTCACTAAGCTATGGCTACAACACAATCATCATTGAGGTTACGGTCAGTAACATTGCATCGGCACGTTTTTACATGAGCTATAGAAGGCCACCGCCCAGCTGTAATAGCTCTCAAAAAAAGAAATGTAACGGGAGAGTATGCCTGGACCACTATTACCTGCGATGCCTAAAGCAGGTTTCAACTAAAGGGACAAACGCTGAAAGCAGATAAAAAATTAGAGCATTCCGCAAAAAAAAAAACAAAATCATGATGTCAAGAGCAGCTATTCACAGTGAAACTGATGATGCATGAATAGCAGGACGAAGACGACGGAAAAAATGCGAATTTAGAAAGCGAATTAGAAGGTAGGCGCCGAGAAGGAACCGAACATATGCGAAGCGGCGTACAATGAGAAGAAATAAACACAAAACCGGGAAAATATTCTGTGAAGAGGAAGAAGTCCAGCCTAAAATTACAACGTGCGAGCAACTTGGCAGTACGACGAACTCAATCGTATAAAGGGAATTCTGGATAACTACTCGAGCGGTGCACGCTGCTAAAGGCTTGATATGCTGAGCGCTGGCCGTTCGCAATGAAAGTCCCGCAATTGGCGTCTTCACTTTCTTTAAAGTGCGACATAGTTTTGCGTCCATTACCGAAATCGCAGCACCAGTGTCAATTAGAGCCATGGCAGCAACACCCTCGACGAAAACTTCAATTAGGTTTGTCGGCGACAGATGAGGACTTGGGAAGTTCGAATGGGTCGCAGTTCTCGCCTCAGGAACTGCGGCCTCTAGTTTTCCTCTTGTGAAGCGTTCTGTCGACGTCGCATCGGAGAGATAGAGCGGCGTCGCGGCTACGGTGAACGGCGGTCGGACATGGCTGAGCGGTCTGTGGAGAAATGAGGGCGGGCTGGAGGCTCAGTAGGCGAGGAATACTGAGGCGTCGGAGACCAGTATGCAGAACCATGAGTAGGTGGTGCCGACACCGGGAGACGGTTGCGGCAATAACGAGAAATGTGTCCAGCAAGCCCGCAAGTGTAACAAATTGGCCGGTTATCCGTCGTGCGCCACGGATTACGTGGTCTTGGAGCCGGTCGCATAAACTGCGCAGGTTCTCGCGCAGGCGCAGGAGGCGGCTGAATGTAGGCAGGTGGCGGTGGAGCATATGTAGGTGGCGGTCGGGCCGCAACAGCCGCATATGTTAACGGCGCTGTAACAGGCATGGGTTGAGGGGCTGGAGGAAGAGATTCAGCTACCTGTTCTTGAATAATGTGGCGCAAACTGGGAGCTAGGTGCGAGGAAGGTTCTTGATGGCAGGATGTAAGGGAGAGCTGTCGAGCAACTTCTTCCCGAATGAAGCTCTTAATTTGTGGCAGGAGAGTAGAATGTTCGCCTGCATCTGTCAGGCCAGCAAGGGACTCCGAGTGCATGGTGTTCGCGCGAGTTATGGCCCTTTGTTTCCGCAGTTCATCATAACTTTGACACAGTGTAACCACTTCCGCGACGGTGCGGATATCTCGAGCCGACAGCATCTGAAAGGCATCGTCATCGATGCCTTGCAGAATGTGCTTGATCTTCTCGGCCTCTGACATGTGTGGGTTAACGCGCTTGCACAAGTCGACGACGTCCTCGATATAGCTCGTGAAATTTTCGCCAACTTGCTGAGACCGCGTGCGCAAGCGCTGTTCAGCGCGGAGTTTCCTCACAGCTGATCGGTCGAAAACTTCAGAGAAGCTAGCTTTAAACGCGGACCATGATGGAATGTCCGCTTCATGGTTTCGAAACCATAGGTTTGCTACGCCGGTGAGATAGAAAATGACGTTGCTTAACTTTGTTTCCGCGTCCCATTTGTTGTAAACGCTCACTCGTTCATAGGATGTGAGCCAGTCCTCGACATCGTGGTCGTCAGTGCCGCTGAAGATGGCGGGGTCTCGCTGGCGGAGGGAGCCAGGACAGATGATGGCCGAGCCAACTTGTACGGCTTGGTGGTTGACGTCCTCAGGCATCGCAGGAGGTGGTAATGTACGGCTGCGGAGTTCCAGGGCGAGAGGATAGATCTTGACCGGCACCTCCACCAAATGTAAGAATTGGGGTTTATTCAGTAGACCAACAGGACTTGATCAGCAGGACTGAGCAGATCAGCGGCGAACACAGCGGCAGCGAACACAGTCAGATCCAGCACGCGCAGCGATCACGATGCCACTGACTGGCATGTTCCTTGTACACTTCTTCGCTTCACAATTCCTAGAAAATTATGAGGGTGTGATCAAAAACACAAGCGCCGGGACAGCTCAAAGAAATGGATTATCAAAAAAAAAAGAAAAAGAATGGCAGCAAAAGGACCAATGGGCGAAAAATAAAAATAATAAAAAAGAAATAACGGAAAATAACATGAGCAGGGGAGGGAAGAGGCAAAGTATTCATATTTTTGTTTGAGGATGACCAAACAGAGAGGAAGAGGATTGCAAGTGTGTTTCTGATGCAAGCAGAACTTCAGTCATTTTTTAGGGGGGAAGAACAGAAGCAAAGTGCTTAATTTATATTTGGCTTGAATGAGTAAAAAGATTGTAGCATTAAAAAATATCAAGAAATAGATAAAAGACACCTACACTCGAAAAGGAAAGCTCTTGGGTTGGCACAGGACAAAAGCGAAAAAGATGTTTAAAAAAGCTTATTTTAAAAAAGAAAATGAGAATAAGCACCCAATGGAGATTGGGAGCGAGGTGGAGGCAGTTTATGCTTAGTTCTGGTATATTATCCGATTATGCCGGTAAGGGGAGGGTTGCGGCCTGCACATCGGAAAGATGCGTCACAGATCGGATTACGCGGAGCACTGAGGCGCATCACCTTCACTTGACCGAAGGAGCCATATCTCAAAGTGAAATTCACTACGCTAATGTGCTAACTGTGCGATGTAAGCTCAGGAACACCCTCGCCTATTGACGTCATTCATCTTAGGCCTGCCACTATTATTCCCCTGCCCATGACTATTCTTGAGCCTTCTAAACCACAGAAAGTCGCATATCCCAAATATTTTTTTCTCTTCGATCGCATATATCCAGCGCTTTAGACAAACGGGCTCGTGACTGCATGTACAAAGACGAGCGGCAGGTTTGGAGCATAGACTGCTTTAGTAAAAACAGGCTATGGCTGGAGTCGTACGCGACGGAATGAGGAGAAATATTAGCGCATTTGTTTCGTTGAGGACGCGATGGTCATTCCGTCTTCCTCATTATGTGATGCCACTGTAACGCGAGGATTACAGTTCACTATGAACATTGCACATTGTCACTTGGCGGTGACAATGCCTTAAGCACAAAAGAACACAGGCTTAGCAGTACTGAAATTAAGTCTTTACTGGTCTGACTTGCTCCCTGAAAATAAGTGAACATCTCGGCGGCGGCGATAGCAGCAAACGTGCTCGCTGGTCGTCGAATTACTAATTCCGGTCACACCCGTCAAGCTAAATTTAAAGGCGGCGAAGAAACATATAGATAAAGCAGCAAACGGTTATTAGCATAACCTGTATATTGTAGAAACATAGACGAGTGGCTGGAATCCTTTGAGACATATCTCGGTACATCTTGCGCGACAAAGAAAATTATAAAGACTGAGCTACATGTGAGCGAAAAAGAGAGCGAGAGCGACGCAATAAGTCGGTGCGGCGAAGGCGATCATGGATCGCTTCGTCGCTTACTGGGGAAGATACATGCTCGCGAATCGACGGCAACGCGAAACGGCGACGACGCTCTGTGTTGCTGGTATACTACACCGCAAACTATTTGCATATGCAAGTCACAACAATTGCAAGAATTGAAGCGTTTTGCGATAACATGCAATCAAATGGACTTGATCTTTCATTTATTTATCTTTTTTTTTGTTGCGATTTACATTCGTAGAACTAGAATCCTTGGCCATTCACCATTGTTCGTACAAAGCGAGAAATTTACGCGGAAATGCACAAACACAATGCAACACTGCAAAAAGAAAAAAAGATGAGAGAGAGAGAGCGCGTACGAAATGAGCGGCAGTGACGTACGCTACGCGTTCATGCTGTTGGCTGATCGTGCATGCGATTCCGAGGAACGAGCGAAATTTTCTATTTCGGCAGGTCGGAGTGACTATCCAATCGACACATGCATTTCTGTTCGCGCGAAGCCTGCCGCCATCGCGTTCGCGTAAGTTTTCGCGTACATGTAGCTCAGTCAAAGAAGCGCGTTCCGCGATAAGCATGAACAAAAATACAGAATCGATCCGTGCTCTACATGGCGTTATCAGTGAAGATCCGAAAGGTTGGCGGCCATATTTTGTGACACACAGCACAGCTCGACTTCTCCAGGCAAGACTAATAACGTCCGTACTTGGCTGCTCGCGAAGGCAGTGTCTGTGCCGTACGCTGGAGCATCTAGATGGACGCCCATTGACTTAAATTAAGATTTTAGGTCCCTGACCACGGCGATCGTCTGCGGTGAAGGCCTCCCAGGCACTGCTCCGCTTTATGAGAAGCACAGGCCTAATAGAAAGACTATGATTTTGCTATGATATGAATGTGACGTGATGTGATGTGACATGTCTGTTGTGTGACTGTACTAACTTCAACTGTCCCTCTCTCACAACTTTTATATCCACTCGTCCCCTTCCCACAGTGCAGGGTAGCAAACCGGTTGCTTTTACTGGTTAACTTCCCTGCCTTTCCTCCTCATCTTCCTCCTCCTGTAGTCTGGCGCCTTTATGCTTTTCATGCTAGGAGCCTAGAGGCAGTGCTCAAGATCAAGGTGGTTGCTTGCACCCGTCGTCGTAGCTACTAAAAGTAGAAAACAAAGACAAACATCACATCACGTACCTTCTTCCGCGCATCAGGCTCGCCATGGCGTTTCCGGTTCAGCCTGCTAAGCTCTCTGCTCCATCCCTCCATTTCTTCGTCTGCGGTTAAGTGTCAGCGTTACGATTCATTTCTCTGTTAAGAATACAATTCAAAACACATCGTAGCAAAGAGACGCTTACCTGTAATATGAAATATAGGTGCAATGTGGTGGGCCCACGCGAATTTTCTTCGCCTTCCCAAAATCTTCAACATCGTTCTGTCGAAGTTACCAATGTCCCGGCGGTGAGGACTTTCGCAGTGTGTCTTCTCAGATGATATAGCACTTGTGCTCTTTCTCATGCTAAATGAGCACGAACAGAAACGTCGCAGATCAGCATAAAGTCACCGAAGGAGAAAGACGACTGCACGGGCAGCACTTCCGTGATCCGCGAGACGGACAACGCGGCATCTTGCTTACTTGAGTGGACAAGGATGAAGTGGAGAAAGAAACAAAAAGAGGGGGGCTGTGGACTGCCGGCGGAAACGACATCGACACTGTCAGCGTGCGGTTAATGGGAGAAGGAAGAGGGGAGGAAAGAAGAGAATGCAGATGGTCGCTCGCGTCCCTCTGCCGCCAAGCGGCATCCATCTTGGCTAAATGGTTTTTCGTGGAGTGGGAGAGAGAGCTATGAAGGGCGAAGGGGAAATGGCCGCTTTGCACTCCCGGTGACAGGGAAGCGTCCCCCGGGCTTGTGACAATCAGGGGGTTTACATGAGACCGACAAAGTCGGGTCGGGGAGGCCTGTCGAGCTAAAAACCTGCTATCGGGCTCATGAATACGCTAGGGGGTGGAGCAAAACGACCGTCGGGCCAGGCGCATCCTCTCTTGCCTCCTTGCTGGTCGGGGACGGGACCGTGAGCTGTTCGTCTGAGCATTCCTCCTCTTCCTCCTCTCCCACCTGCGCCTGGTTCACTTGCTCGACGAACGGCGTAGCAACGATCTTTGCCCGACAGAATGGAGCTCATGTAAACCCGGACGGGTCGAGCTGGCTAAGCTCGACAACCGGCTCCCCCCACCCGACCCGCTTGCGTCGCGTCGGGCTCATGTATACAAGGCTAATGGGAGCAGGGCACGGGCGCAACAGGCTCAATCATGGTCGGATTCGAGAGCGGCGGCTATTCGAGAATATTTCCTTCAGGCGCGAACGGAGGTAAAATTTTTGTACATTAATTATCGTACGGAGCACGAAAGAATTGTGGAAAAGGCCAAGCTTCGCTTTTGAATACGCAATGCCCTTTTATCGGGGTCTTGAAATATTACGTCGTGAACGAGCCCTATTTGGAAGGTCTTAATTGAGCTTCTTTTTAATATTGCAATAATAATACATCGCCAAGTAAACAAATCAACATATTTTAGGCAGTTGGCAATAGTTATGCAAGCAAAATTAGAAAGTAAAAATTGATTTTTGTCGGTAACATACACCTGTGCTGCCTTAAATTATTGAGCCGTGCATGCTCAGACATCTTTTTATAAAGCACGAATTCCTGCGGTCATTTCGCTTGGCTCACTCGATACCTGTATTTAATCACGTGATTTTTCTAAATACTGTCCATATTACTGAGCGTACATTTGAGGGAATTCTGCCTTTTCCAGACGAGGTTTATTTTTGTTCGCGTAACATCCGCATACACACAGCCGCTGAAGAGCAAGGGCATGATGCAATTGTAAAGATCGAATTCGATGCTGCGTCCTTATGTACGCGAAGCACCACAGATAACTAGATGCTGCACTGTCACGTTTTTTCTCGTGTTTAGTACTGGCCTCCATCACACGATTAAGTTTTCGGAGGCCAGTTTCACTTTTTGGGCAACACGTATCTACTATCAGGAGCTTGTAAATTCTGCCGCTGGTACTGCGGTGAAGGGGCGTCACTAAACCTTCGGAATGACAGGTGCACAGCTCCGATATAAATGAAATTGAGCCACGCCATTGCAGCACTTGCGCGCAAACATTATGTTATCGCCTGTAGTGCTAGCGCACATTCGTCTTCAACATTTTTCTCAACGTTCGTGATGTATACTTTCATCTCATAACTGCCGAAAGCTGCGCCATTCTATATGGACTCTTACTTCCAACGTACCGACGCTTCAATCGATATTGTTATGCGGGAAGTTTCCTCAATTTAACATTTTGGTAAAAGGGGCCGGGTCGTTTTCTTTGACAATGATTTTGAGGTAAAACTTCGCAGTGTGCTTTTTTAACAATATCAAACAATCCGAATTCAGCGTATAACACCGTGATGTAGAGGCAAACAAATTTCGACGAGACAGCAAGATGAACCGGAGAAAGTACCCGGTTATGATTCAAAGTGATTGGAACCTACATTCACGGGAGCTCAGTACGATTCCCAAAAAGAGTCACAACAGAATTCAACATGCGTGAAAAAAAAAAGGAAAAAACCTGCACACCGAAACTCATCGCAGTGCACAAGAATGTCATTCAACAACATGGACGAAATTAAGTCTACACAACTCCGGGATGAAAACAGTCTCAACGGTTACAAATATCGATGTTTGCGTCATTTACCTCTGGTCTACAGTGAGGGAATTAGCCTAGGGGAGTGTGCATATAGAAGCGAAGGAGTATGCGTCGGCATCTGTATCGATCAAGTCAGCAGTGATTTAGTGCTGACCTTTAACGACAGGAGGTCATTGACCACCACAGCCTGCCAGGACTGTTAGTGATTTCCGGCGTACTAATTTTTACTTGCTAATCTTAAGGAAGCGAATCGTTTCATCTGTAAATTCGCGGAACTCGATTTTTACCGTCTACTTTATCCTGCCTCCGCAGTACCTCCAATATTATGCAATATGCAATATTGCAGTATGCAATATTATAAGCTCTTATACCTAACTGAAATCGAAAAGGAAGAGGCTCTTTCTTTCTTTCTTTCTTTCTTTCTTTCTTTCTTTCTTTCTTTCTTTCTTTCTTTCTTTCTTTCTTTCTTTCTTTCTTTCTTTCTTTCTTTCTTTCTTTCTGCTAACTCTTAAATTGCCAAAAAGGGTCTCAGTATTGGTGTGCTTAGGAGGTCCCCCTAAATCCCCCGAAGTTTAATTGAAGACTGGAAATGTGGAATACAAATGCTATCGCGTTATTATTTCTACTGAGACCGAAAAAATATTCGTTAAGGCTATGAGTTAGCGTCCATCTTATTTAAGTTCGGCGCTAGTTCCCGCCTAGCAGCAGCCACCCTTTAATCACGCGCATCGGTTATCTCGACATTAGATCTCGATCGCGATGTGCGTCTGAGACCATCGCGTCCAGAGGAATCGGACTGCCTCCCTCTGTTCCCGGCGCCGTTTAGGTACTGTATTTTTTTTTTGTTTAGCGTTTGGTGTTTTTTGAGCGTTCGCGCGTAGCGTCTACAGTGTCGATAGTGTGACCTTAATAACTAGTTGAAAGTGTGCACTGTGGCAGCGAAGTGTTGTGAAACTGCGATCCTTTCGAGTGAAGTGCGTCAACGAAAGAATTTGTATTCTATAATTTTTAATTTACATTTTGTTAAAAAAGGTCATAATTCTTTTACAGTCTGCTTTTTCCGCCGTCATGTCTATTCTTTAAAACCCACTTTTTTGCAACAATCAATTCTGCAATACTTCGGAAGCCACACCATTCCTACTTTTGTGGGATATGCCAATGACTCAATCAAACAACAAACCGGAGTGATAATTCTCTTCCTGGGGAAGGACTGTCACAAAGGTCTTTACAGGAAGGTAAATTTATATCAAATTCCACTAGACCACTGCCCCCGACACATAAGAGCCCTTTGACTAACTGTGGCCAGAATGTGAACAACAGGATAACTGTAAGGTATGGCAATCTTATAATGGGGGAGCTTTATTCGGAGGCACGTGAACGATCTATTTCTAAAAGCAATACGTTAAGTCAGCCTGAGGCTGAGTTATCATCACACGTTGTCTTGACCTTGTTGGACGATCGTTTGTTCAACAACAATTATTTTCGCATGGGCTACGCGTGTCCCAAGATTCATTCTCTGGGCGACCATGATCAAGGCACAGAAGAACTTCTACATAGTGTAGCGACCATTTCATCAACCTTGCTCACAGCGACTTTATATATCTGGAGATTTGATTTCTTCCATGCCTTAGTATAACTCTCGTTTTCTCTTCTTCCATCTTTATTTCGCGTTTTTTTTTATCCTCAGCCTAGTTCGCTCGAGCTCCGGCCAGTTTTTCTACTGCCCACTTTACCAGTAACGCTTCTTGTCGTTCAACTCCACTCGCCTTTGTGGGGGCGCCTAGGTAAAGAAAATGCACAGCAGAAAACAGCTTTGTCTGCCGCCCCGCAACTATCCTTTTCCTTTCCTTTCTGGGGCCATCAGTCCCCTTCCATGTCCCTACCTCGTTTGTCACGTTCCCCAGCCTTCACTCGGCCGGCAGCGTCTTTTGCATAGTGCCGCCGTCGACGCTCGTTTTGAGCAGGCCCAGAGTGTCGGGTCGGCGGGTATCTTGTGCCATTGATCGCCGTGTCTGTACAGGCTTTTGGCCATTTGGCTCCTTTTAAAGTTTTCCTCCTTTTTGCTCTTTTCAGCCACCTTTATCCTTCAAATTTTGCTCTATGCGGAATAAGCGATCATGTTTTAGTCAGCGCATTTTGGGTCTTCTCCTGATTGCTTCGTTTGAACAAGCTGACTTTTTTAATTTTTTTTATTTTGATGCACCGCTGAAAAGATCCTTTTTTTTTTTTCAGAGTGCCCCGCAGACAACCGTGTCGCCTTGTTGTCTTGCAGTCCTGTCCCGTACCTCCCTGTGTGCAGTAAACGTGGCTTGGAATGCCGGTGGCTTATTCTTTTTTTTTTTCCTATTTGAGCTGCCTCTTCTAAGCAAATATTGTCAACGCGCGAGGGGTGCAGCGATGGATGCGCACACAGCCAACGCCTCACGTGTACTGCATGCAGTTGTGGTCCTTGAGATTGATGGTTCATGGATCCATTGAGCTGTGCCGCCGAACGTTTTTGACACCAGAGGCTAAACGCGTGCTTCTATGAGTTCGCCTAGCATTGCTCGCAAATGTCGCAAATGGCCTTTGGACGTGAGCGCGTATGAGAGTTAGAGATAGAGATAAAGCATTTAAGACGCCCTCCCTGCTCGACTGAGTGTTTCATTTTCACGCCGTGTGGGTAAGGGTGAAATGCATCGACGTACATGCACTTAACGTTAATTTAATACGAATCCATAGTGTAATTTGTGCTTCGTGCTGTTTAGGGATGTAATTTCTTTACGAGGTATGTGGTGCTAGGTGCTGCCTATGAGTGGTCTATCTTCCTTGCATGCTGTCTTGTCTCTTGCAGGCTGGTCGTTTCTCGTAGCGAGTAGCTCAATTTTTTCTTTTAGAATGCCGAGGTCTGCTGCCTCAACCGGCAGCGTCTCATTCCATGACAGATGATGATGATAGTCAAATTTAGTGCCGTTTCTGCTGCCCTATCGATCATGGTTGGCTTTCACCAAGTGCTCAAATCTGCGACGACCATTCATTACACCTTAATCCTAATTTAGTTCTTCATATCAATACATCGTTTTATTATTTGGCCAGAAAGAAAGTGACAACGCAGTCGCGAAGTCCAATCAAATCTGAGGCTCTGAACCAATATAAAGATGCAATATCGAATCATTTTAAGTCAAAACACACAGAGAAGGGTCCAGGCAGTAAATTCGAGCGAAAATGTCAGATTTTAACATCAGCGTGGTTCGACGAACACGGTAAGGTGAAGGAGCAAGCGGTTCAACGTTTCCACAGCGCCGCATGTAACCATCACACGCACTGCCTGTCGCGAGGCCGTAGTTAACTATTAAATAGTACAAAAACAAAACGACTTTTGCCAGCTGCGGTATCTGCCATCGAATGCAGCGGCGCCCGAGCTGCGGCAAGGAATAGAAAGGACAGCGAGAAGACAGGGATTGGAAAGAAAAGAAGGGACATACAAAAGAAAGGACGCGGCAGGCTATAATGGTATAAAATCAGTCAGTCACATGGAAAGTGTACAATAGCATGATGCCCGCCGCCCATTGTCTCAACTTATCAAAGTTTGCCAATACGGATAGGTATCATATGGCAGCACAGCACCTCCACGAACGCCACACAGGCTGCCGGACACAGGATGCCGGAGCGAAGACGCACCCTCTCTCCTAGCAGCGAATAGCCCTATCCAGCCATCTGGTCGGAAGGGGAAGTGGGGGGGGAGGCGTGCGCTTGAGAGGGGCGGAAACCGGTTGCTGGCCAGTTCCCGAATCCGATCCTCCAGAGAGGCGGTTTGCCTGCAATCACTCCCAAACGTAGTTTGCAGAACTTGTCTCTTCGTCCCGTTGTCCACCGCGGAGGAATGGGTGCCTTGTAGCGAGCTAATGCGTGTAGGTGGGCAGGTCACAGTGGAAAATCAATTCCCTTCAAACGCCGTACCATTATCGTACTGAAATAAGCGTGTCCTTCTACCGCACTAAAATTTACAGAAAGACTCCTTTTCCCCTGAGATTGCCCGTGCATCTGCCATGTCTGTAGCGTCTGTCCCGCCGAGCTGGGCGCGAGCCAGCAAGGACTGCGTGCGAGTGCTGGAGACGGGCGGGGAAGTTGCTTGTGCAAGCATATGCCGTCCTCATTTTTGGCCAAGAACGTGTGATATCAGGTTGCTCCACCAGAGTCAAATCTTTTGTAGTGAATAAAGAATGGAATGTATCATCGACATGAGAACAAGGATAGATCATTTGAAGAGATCGCTACAAATTTGGAAGCAGATTTCACAGGTGAGAATGATTTATTCATCCGGTTGTCTTAAGGATTGAGATAAAACAGAAGTAGCTTTGCGATTGTTCCTGTGAAACTCATTCGCACTCATCGAGAAGCTAATCCCTACATGGAACGAAACATAGTGTTGCGGTCGCGCCTGCGTCGGCAATCGACCGTGATTCTACTTGATGTGCGCGCGAATGGCGCAATTAGCGGTATGCATGCACGGCAGCAGATAGACACTCAAGGCGCGCTCTGTTGTGGCACAATGAGTTGATTTTAAGGTTGTTCGAAGGCAAGTGAGGGCAGAGAGGTAGTCGCGCAGAAAACAAAATACGGCTGGTAAAACATTAGCCTCTACATGGAACTCTTTAACACTGTTCAGTGTCTTTTTACGAAGTTTGTATTTTGAACTGAAATAAACATGTTTATACGCTACAAAGAAAAACCTAATGTTTTATTTGGGACAAGAAAAATATGGGCGGCTCTACATGCGCGAAAAAAGAATTTCTTGCCACTGCAGAACACATTATAGTTTTTTTTTCTTGTGACCTCACTACCTGACATCGCTACATACCTTGGGTTGTCGCGACAATTACGTCAGAAGGTTGTGTTACGTTAGAACATTTTGTTGTTGCGACAGAACGTTGTGTTGTTAAGTCAAAACTTTGTGTTGTCGCAACAGACAACGCAAAGTTTTGACGTAACGACACGACGTTCTGTCTGTTGCGACAACAAAACTGTGATGTCGCCCCAGACAACACAATGTTCTGTCGCAACAATAAAATGTTCTGACGTAACAACACAACGTTCTGTTGTTACAACACAATGTGTTGTCGTAACGACACAATGTTCTGACGTAACAACAAAAGTTCTGTTGTAGCGACAGAAATATCTGTAGTAGCATCAAACATTCTGTAGTACAACAGAAATTTCTGTCGTCTTTTTCGACTGGGTGTGGGGAGAGATGGACCCTCGACCATATAATCTGGGAATGTGCTAGCTCCCCAGGGGCTAAAACAAATATAAATTGTCGAGAGGCTTGGGAAGCCCTGCTGCGGAGCGAGGTCCCAGCTCCACAGAACAAGCCATCCGCCTGGCGGGTAGAAGCCGCGAAGAGCCAAGACCTCTATGCCTGCTTCTGATCGCGGAGGTCTCGGCTCCCGTCCCTTAGGCCTGCCTGCCGGGGCGGGGATTGGGGGCCTCCTTATTTGATGGAAAATTAAAGTTATCACATCACATCGGCTCCGACCCTCGCTTGAAGAGGTCAAATGGTGGCGAGCGCGCATAAGTAGCGGCGGCGCACATGCGCATTCACCGCGCGGCTGCGGTGAATGATCCGGCGACGCAGCATACGGCCTATGCGAAGCTTGTTTTCGACCCTCGTAGTGAAGCTTTTTGCTTCAACATGGTGGCAAGAATTCCTTGCCGCAAACGGCAGTGAACTACCTGTACCAACCCCATAGGGCCTGGAGCTGCGGGGGCGCGCGATGTCACGACAGGTCATGATGTCACTAGGTGGTTCATGCAAATATGAAGCTGACCTCGCCGGACATTCGATCCAGGCGTCTGTGCGGCGCCTTTCATTTGCCGTTTCCTCGAAAGCCGCACCACACAGCAAACAGAAGCAGAGCCAGATGTCTAGGATGCGTTAGTAGAGCGGGCATGAGCATCATCGAAATTGATTTACCGGAAAGAAAAGACGCATTCTCCGCGGTACTGCGCGCCGTAAAGGAAGGGAGGAAGGTGGGAGTGAAAGAAGAAAGCTAGAGGTGCTGTAGTGGAGGGCTATGAACAGAGCAATAGCAGAGAAGTTGATTAAAGAGGTAACCGGACCAGAAACTGGGAAAACGAAAAAGAAAGGGCGAGGCCGCTCGTTGTAACGTACGTACACAAGGTATCGCACCGACTTAAGAAAATTGCAGCAAAACATGAAACCCCCGTTGTCTTTTCAGCCCCCCCAAAACTAACCTCGATGTGCAGAAAAGTTAGCTCCCGGTCAGCACAACATGCGGAATCGACCACCAAAAAAAGATCATAAACTGTGATAAGTGTGTTGTGTACAGCATTGCTCTGTCTTGAGGCAGGAGATACGTGGGCCAGACCGAAAGATGCATAAACATAAGATTGGGTGAACATCGAAGGAACTGCGGCAAAAATAACGACCGAAGCAACCTCGCCAAGCACGTTAATAGTTGTAAAACATGCATCCCAATATTCGAAGAAACTGCTGTAAACGGACATTTCACAGACCGGCGCGAAAGAATAATCTTTGAAGCATATGAAATGGCACGGGCCGGTTCCACGGAATGCGGAAGCAATCCGTCATAGCGCTGACGCGCAGAGAGATCCAGTTGTTAACAGGCAGCGTGATGGAAAGCGGTACTTCGTGGGTTACGGTTTGGTGAATTGCAGTTGTTAAACTTGTTTCTGACACGTGTTTGTACATGTTTTCTTTGTATGTGTGTATATAAGGTGAGAAGTACCTGTAATAAACAGTTGAAAGTTCGCGCACATACCAGTCTTGTCTTGTATTAGTGAATCGTCTTATGCTAAAGTTCAGCGCGCCTACGTGATGACGAACCACCACGCTATAACAACAGTTGGAAAACTGCGTGGTTCGAAGTGGAGCCAAGGTATATGGTGGAGCGGTGTGAGTTCATTACAAAGCGACCGCAGCACCCCTCTCCCCCACTGCAGTGATGGGTGAGGCCATTAAGCTAATGCACAGGCGGAAATTTCAGAACTACTGACCCTCTTCTTTCAGCAACGCTACAAAAATAAAATTGCGTTTGCGTTTTTAAGACCCTTTTGCTCGCATATGAAAGCCACCACGTCTACCGATGCATCTGAAGCAAGGAGATTGCAGACGCGGCTCAAGCATGCCCTCTGCTACGCCTGCTTGAGATACGTCTGCAAACGCGGTGGCGTTTCATGCGTACAAAAAGGTGTCTTAAAAACGCAGACACATTTTTATTTTCTGTTGCATTGCTGAAAGAAGAGGTTAATAGTATTTTAAAATTTCCACCTCATTATTAGCTCAATGGCCTCACCGCCTCACCCATCTACCGCGTCAGGGAAGAGGGGCGCTGCGGTCGCTTTGCGATCAACTCACGCCGAACCGGCGATCGTTTTGCTCACTTCACACCGCGCAGTTTTTCAGCTGTGTCTTAAAAACGCAAATGCAATTTTATTTTGGAGTGTTGCTGAAAGAGGAGGGTTAATAGTCTTGAAATTTCCGCCTGTGCTAAAGCTCAATGGCCTCACCCGTCCACCGCGTGGGGGAGAGGGGTGCTGCGGTCGCTTTGCGATCAACTCACACAGAAGCGGTGATTCTCTGGGCCCACATCGCAGCGCGGCGCTCCAACACAGTTTTCCAACTGTCTATATCTAAGGCCTCATTGCACTTTAGTGGTCCAAAGTGCACGCTTTGGGGGAGCATCTTCCGTATCTTTTCGTAAATAGACACCGCCCATGTAGCCCCTAACTTCTTTATGCGTGGTCGTAATCAAGAGGTCGGTTACGAGGCATGCAAGACATGAATATGAATTTAATGGCTGCTCTCGCTCATAACGCAGTCATTTTCGCAGAATATATTGAATGCAAATTAACAGTTGTGTATCCATCGCAATTGCCATCTTTTACAAACTGAATTAGTTATGGTTCTGTAGCAGCGCGTAGAAAAAAGAATGTCTTTGTACTGAACAAATGACATTCGGTGGGTATGACAATAAAGTTCCTGTGTCGAATGGGTATAGACAAACACATGTTTTGCATCTATACCCATTCCACACAGGAACTTCGTTGTCGTTCCCACCGAATGTCATGTCGTTTCTATATATATATATATATATATATATATATATATATATATATATATATATATATATATATTGTCACGTACAAGGTGATTGAGGATATAAAGAATAGCAAAGGGGTTAGCTCCGATACAACAGCGGTGAGCAGCACAGACGCAAAACCCGCAAGCGGCACTTCGTCGTTCTTCACTCAGTCATGCGCCACCTGGCAACGCTAGGTGGCATTACTCCCCCTTCCGAAAAAAAAAAGTGAGCACGGGCGGTGAGAACGGTGTGCAAAGTAAGAGAGTCGTCACAGGAGGTGGCCGTGGGTTATCGTTGGTAGTACGGCTTCAGCCGCACAATGTGCACAATGTCCGAGCTGGGCTTTCGACGTTTTGAAAGTGCGGCGCCGTCTGGAATAACTTCATAACTGACATCACTCACACGACGCAACACTTTGTACGGCCCGAAGTAGCGGGAAAGGAGTTTCTCTGACAAGCCTGGACGGCGAACTGGTGTCCACACCCAGACTTGATCCCCAGGTTTGTAGTGAACCTGGCGGTGCCGGAGGTTGTAGCGGTCCGCGTCAGAGGTCTGCTGCCGTCCGATGTGCATACGGACAAGCTGGCGGGCTTCCTCAGCGCGGATGGCGTACTGCTGGGCATCTGGCGGAAGCTGGTCATCATCTGGGCATGGGAGCATGGAATCGAGCATGCTCTGAACTTCACGCCCGTACACAAGTCGAAATGGTGTGAAGCGCGTTGTTTCCTGTTGGGCTGTATTATACGCAAATGTGACGTACGGCAGCACCTCGTCCCAGGTTTTGTGCTGCACATCGACGTACATTGATAACATGTCCGCAATCGTCTTATTTAACCTTTCGGTAAGACCATTGCTCTGCGGATGGTACGCTGTGGTCTTGCGATGCGTCGTGTAACTCAACTCAAATATGTGGTCGATGAGCTGCGAAGTGAAAGCTGTCCCTCTGTCGGTAATGACATACGAAGGGGCGCCATGTCGCAAGACTATGTTATGCATGAAAAACTCGGCTACTTCGGAAGCTGTGGCATGAGGGATTGCCTTTGTCTCAGCGTATCGGGTCAGGTAGTCAGTAGCGACTACTATCCATTTGTTTCCCGCCTGCGACAAAGGGAAAGGACCAAGGAGGTCCACGCCGATTTGGTCGAACGGAATACGTGGTGCTCTAACGGGCTTGAGAAATCCGGCAGGCTTCAGGGGCGGTGTTTTACGGCGCTGGCATTCGCGACAGCTTCTTACATAGCGTTTCACAGTTGCGGAGAGTCCTGGCCAGTAATACATGTTGCGGACTCGAGCAAGCGTCCGTGAGTAACCCAAATGACCAGACGTCGGTTCGTCGTGGCAAGCAAGTAGAATATCCGCACGGAGCTCGCATGGCACTACCAGGAGGAAAGCTCTTTCTTGGCCTTGGGAGTTTCTTTTATACAAGACGCCTTGCTGCATACAGAATGAACCAATGTGCCGAGATAGGCGTCGAGGGAGCGTCGTATCACGCCCTTCCAGATAATCGATGAACGGAAGGATGTCTGGATCAGCTCTTTGTCGATCCCTCAGCTCAGATGCACTGAGAGCTCCTAGAAAGCCGTTGTCGCCATCGGTTGCAGCATCGTCAGTGTCAACGGAGGCTCGTGACAGCGCGTCAGCGTCTTCGTGTTTGCGGCCTGACTTATAAACAATAGTTATGTCAAATTCCTGAAGTCGTAAACTCCAGCGTGCAAGTCGTCCCGATGGATCTCGCAGATTTGCCAACCAGCATAAACAATGATGGTCCGTGACGACTTTAAATGGTCGGCCGTAAAGATAGGGGCGAAACTTCATAGTGGCCCACACGACCGCCAGGCATTCCTTTTCCGAGGTGGAGTAGTTGGTTTCGGCGCGAAAGAGTGTGCGGCTAGCATAGGCGATTACTCGCTCAATCCCGTCTTGATGCTGAACAAGGACCGCGCCAAGACCGATACTACTGGCGTCAGTGTGCACCTCTGTGTCAGCCGAAGTGCGCCAGAACAGGGGATGTTTGAAGGCGCTCGCGAAGCAAAGAAAAGGCCGTCTGCTGCTCAGAGTTCCACACAAAGGCGGTGTCCTTCCTTGTGAGGCGCGTTAGAGGTTCCGCTATTTGAGAGAAGTCCGCAATGAACCGCCGATAATATGCGCACAGGCCGAGAAAGCGCTGAACAGCCCTCTTGTTAGCTGGAAGGGGAAACCGTGCGACGGCAGCAGTTTTTTCGGGATCCGGGCGCACCCCATCGGCGCTCACAACATGGCCAAGGAACTTGAGTTGTGTATACCCGAAGTGGCATTTCTCGGGCTTCAGCGTGAGATCAGCAGAACGGAGCGCTTCCAGTACAGCTCGAAGGCGTTCGAGGTGTTGGTCAAATGTTTCGGAAAAAACAACTACGTCGTCCAAGTACACAAGACAGATCTGCCACTTGAGGCCAGTGAGGACGGTGTCCATCATCCTTTGGAATGTAGCTGGGGCAGAGCACAATCCAAATGGGAGTACTTTGAATTCATATAGGCCATCTGGAGTTACAAATGCGGTTTTTTTCTCGGTCTCTTTCGTCTACTTCGATTTGCCAATAGCCGCTTTTCAAATCAATAGATGAAAAATACTTCGCACGTCGCAATCTGTCCAGTGAGTCATCGATGCGCGGCAACGGGTATACATCTTTCTTTGTCACATTATTCAATTTCCGATAGTCGACGCAAAATCGAAGCGTGCCGTCTTTCTTCTTGACCAGGACTACTGGTGAGGACCACGGGCTTTGTGAAGGCTGCACAACACCATCATCCAGCATCTCCTGAACCTGCGTCTGGATCACTTCTCGTTCTTTGGCAGACACACGATAAGGCTGCTGTCGTATAGGGCGAGCGTCTTCGTAAGTAATGATGCGATGTTGCGTGATGGGCGTTTGACGAACCTTCGAGGAAGAAGCAAAACAGTGCTTGAAGTCCAGCAACAGTAGCTCTAAGGCCCGCCGTTTCTCCTTCGACAAAAGGCAGTTAATTTCGATGTTGTCAAGAGATGGCTCATTAGTTTCGACTGCCGTGGATGTAAAACAGACCGGATCGTGCGTAACAGGGTCAGCGAAAGCGATAGCAGTTCCCGGAAACAAGTGCCGGTGCTCATTAGAAAAATTTGTGACAAGGAGTGCAGCCCGGCCATTGTGAAGCGACAATAAACTTCGAGCAGCGCAGATGCCCTGAGCAAGCAGGAGTGAATGGTTCGCTTCCGCTACAGCATCGCCGGCACGGAAATCGTCACAGGTGACTTCCACAAGAACACTGCTTCGCGGCGGCAGCGAGACGCTCTCGGCGGAAACGCGAAGTGCGGCACTGCAAGGACTGTTACTATCTCGTTCGGCAGATTGTCCCATCGAAAATGTGACACGTCTATTTCGCAGGTCGATAACTGCTCCGTATTCTTGCAGAAAGTCAATGCCGAGGATAAGGTCACGGGAACTGTCATTCAAAATGACGCAACTAACGATGAACGTATATCTGTTAATCTGAATACGAGCCGTGCACATCCCCTTTGGGGTAACTATATGACCGCCGGCGGTTCGAAGGTACACACCTAGCCAAGCAGTGAGCACCTTCCTCAAAACAGTCGCCATGCGACCACTCAAAATCGAATAATCCGCACCGGTGTCCACTAATGCATTGACTGGAGTGCGACCGTCTAAAATAACAGGAATGTCCAGAGAAACGCTTGTGGCTTCCCTAGGGGACGGTACCAGCAGCTCGCGGTCGGATCGAAGCGGCGACGACGGGAGGTCTTTAACGCAGCGACTACCAGCGGCCTCGCCCCCGAAGGTCGCTGTTTTCAGTTTTCCCGACCAGGGCTAGACGAGTGGCCTTGCCCCTCTCGCGAGGAGCCTTGGGTGGGCGTCGATGAGCGCCTTGGTGAAGGGGAGCGGGAGTGACGCTGCGAACGAGATGAACGCTGTTCCGCCAGGTACTCTTCAATAACGCGGGGTCGTTGACCAAACCGGGGAGGAGGCGAGTCGATGCGGAAGCCTTGAAGACCGAGGCGTCGATAAGGACAATCCCGGTAGAGATGGCCTAGTTCACCGCAGTGGAAGCAGAGTGGACGGCGGTCAGGCGTGCGCCAAATGTCGGCTTTGCGTCGGGGCAGGGGACGTTCGTTGAAGTACTGCACTGGTTGCACCGAGGGCAGCGGAACTGTAGGCGGCGCGGGAATGGGTGGCGGTGAAGGAGGAGCCTGACTCTGCAGAACTTCCGCATATGTGGGACGGTTTTCGGTCCCCGACAGCAATGGCGGGCTCGTAACTAGAGGCGAAAGAGGGCTCTTGAGCGCCTGTCGTACCTCCTCTTGCACTATAGCAGAAACGGAAGTTGGCGATTGCTGCAGGGGGTTCCAGAATTTTCTCAGTTCTTCGCGCACGACACTGCGAATTAGTTCGCGCAAAGCATCAGGATGCCGCTCGGAAGATGCAAATGACTCCGCAGTTGTGCCAGTATGGAGAGGTCGGTTATAAGCCGCGGCACGTTGTTGGAGCACCCTTTCCATTGTGGCGGCCTCCGCAAGAAATTCATTTACAGTCGACGGTGGGTTGCGCACAAGTCCTGCGAACAGTTGCTCTTTCAAACCATGCATTAAGTGCCTGACCTTTTTGTCCTCGGACATGGCGGGATCGGCTCGCCTGAAGAGGCGCGTCATGTCCTCGACGTATGCTTGGACGCTCTCATTCGGCATCTGGATGCGGGAGTGAATGGCACGTTCTGCACGTTCGCGACGATCCGCGCTAGTGTAGGCCTCGACCAGTTGACGACGGAATTCCTGCCACGATGTTAACATTTGCTCTCGGTTCTCGAACCAGATCCAGGCGCCATCCTCAAGGCTGAAGTAGACGTTCCTCAGTTAGGCAGTATCGTCCCACTGGTTCAAAGCAGCGACACGCTCAAACTGAAGGAACCAGTCCTCCACATCCTC
Organism: Amblyomma maculatum; assembly: GCF_055883805.1. Classification (NCBI taxonomy): domain Eukaryota; kingdom Metazoa; phylum Arthropoda; class Arachnida; order Ixodida; family Ixodidae; genus Amblyomma; species Amblyomma maculatum. The sequence goes on along the minus strand of NC_139352.1, from coordinate 124,706,940 downwards.
AAAGAGGTCACCATGAAAAGACTTCGGTACTCGAGGGGCCTGCAAGGTGTAGTTACAGGCCGGTGCGACGCCCGTTACCTGCTGAGCAGAAGCACTAGATGTCATGGCGGCGGGTGATGGCTGAAACTCCGGAGACAGTCCCTGGAGCCGTCGACTGCAGCGATGCACGGGGGTGTCCAATGGCACAGGGCTGGCGCGACGTCTTTCAGATGGAGACTCTTGCATAGGTGATCTTACCCCGCACCTCCACCAGAATGTCACGTACAAGGTGATTGAGGATATAAAGAATAGCAAAGGGGTTAGCTCCGATACAACAGCGGTGAGCAGCACAGACGCAAAACCCGCAAGCGACACTTCGTCGTTCTTCACTCAGTCATGCGCCACCTGGCAACGCTAGGTGGCAATATATATATATATATATATATATATATATATATATATATATATATTATATATATCATCATCATCATCATCATCATCAACCTGATTATACCCACTGCAGGGCGAAGGCCTCTCCCAAATTTCTCCACTTAACCCGGTTCTGTGCTAGCTGCATCCACTTGACCCCTGCGAACTTCTTAATCTCATCCGCCCACCTAACTTTCTGCCTCCCCCTGCTACGCTTTCCTTCCCTTGGAATCCAGTTTGTTACCCTCAGCGACCATCGGTTATCCTCTCTTCGCACTACATGTCCTGCCCATGTCCATTTCTTCTTAATTTCCACTAGAATGTCATTAACTTGAGTTATTTCTCTGACCCACTCTGCACGCTTTCTATCTCTTAATGTTACCCCTACCATTTTTCGTTCCATAGCCCTCTGGGTTGTCCTCAACTTAAGTAGAACTCTCTTGGTTAGCCTCCACGTTTCAGCCCCATAGGTGAGTACAGGCAAGATGCAACTGTTGTACACTTTCCTCTTGAGCGATACCGGTAAGCTGCTAGTCATAATCTGCGAGTGCTTGCCAAATGCGCTCCATCCCAATCTTATTCTTCTTGATATTTCCTTATCATGGTCTGGATCTGCGGTTACTACCTGTCCTAAGTAGACATATTCGCCTACTATTTCCAGTATTTCGCTACCTAATGTAAACTGCTGTTCCTTCCCGAGGCTGTTGAACATTACCTTAGTCTTCTGCATATTGATTTTCAAGCCTACCATTCTACTTTTTCTGTCTAGGTCATCAATCATTATTTGCAGTTCATCCCCCGAGTTGCTTAGCAAGGCAATGTCATCAGCAAATCGCAGATTACTGAGGTATTCTCCATCTACCCTTATCCCTAACTGCTCCCATTCCAAGTCTCTAAATACTTCCTCTAAACAAGCTGTGAATAGTACTGGGGAGATTGTGTCTCCTTGCCTAACACCTTTCTTTATGGGAATTTTATTGCTTTCTTTATGTAGAACTATGGTTGCTGTGCAGCCACTATATATATCTTCCAGCACTTTCACGTACGGCTCGTCTACCCCCTGATTTCGCAATGCCTGCATCACCGCCGAGGTTTCAACTGAGTCAAATGCTTTTTCGTAATCAATGAATGCTATGTATAAGGGCTGGTTATATTCCGAGCATTTTTCTATCACCTGATTGATGGTATGGATATGATCGATAGTAGAGTACCGTTTCCGAAACCCTGCTTGATCCTTTGCTTGATTGCAGTCTAAGGTTGTCCTGATTCTATTGGCGATTACCTTAGTAAATACCTTATACGTAACAGACAGTAAGCTGATTGGTCTGTAATTTTTAAGGTCCTTAGAGTCCCCTTTCTTGTGAATGAGGATAATGTTTGCATTCTTCCATGCTTCCGGTACCGTCGATGACACCAGGCACTGCGTATACATGGTGGCGAGTTTTTCGAGCACGATATCCCCCCCGTCCTTCAGCAAATCTGTAGTTATCTGATCCTCTCCAGCTGATTTCCCCCTTTTCATAGTTTCTAGTGCTTTCTTGACCTCGTCCTTCGTCACTGGTGGAACGTCTGACTGTTTTTCCCTACCGCCAATCTCACTACGGTCCTGACTACTTTGGCTACTGTAGAGATCTGTATAGAACTCCTCGGCTACTTTGACTATCTTGTCCATATTAGTGATGACGTTGCCCGCCTTGTCCCTTATCGCATACATCTGGTTTTTGCCTATGCCCAATTTCTTCTTTACCGCTTTAAGGCTTCCCCCGTTCTTTACAGCATGCTCAATTTTCTCCATGTTATACTTCCTTATATCGGCCACCTTGCGCTTATTGATTAGCTTTGATATCTCGGCCAATTCGATCTGGTCTGTTGGATTGGAAGCTTTCATACTCTGCCGTTTCTTAATCAAATCTTTCGTCTCCTTAGACAGCTTACCGGTATCCTCTTTAACTATCCTACCGCCTACTTCTACTGCGCACTCAGTAATGATATCTCTGAAATTATTGTTCATTGCCTCTAGGGTAATGTCGCCATCCTCAGTTAGAGCTGAAAACCTATTCTGTAGCGAGATTCTGAACTCTTCTGCCCTCCCCCTCACCGCTAATTCGTTGATGGGTTTCTTTCTTACTAATCTATTGGGTTCCTTCTTCAGATTTACGCTAATTCGGGACCTCACCATCCTATGGTCACTACATCGAACTTTCCCGATTACCTCTACATCCTGCACAATGGCGGGGGTTGAACACATTATGAAGTCGATTTCATTTTTAGTCTCTCCGTTAGGACTTTTCCATGTCCATTTCCGGTTCTTCCGTTTGCTGAAGAAGGTATTCATGATTCGTAAGTTATTGCGCTCTGCAAACTCAACTAGTAACTCGCCCCTGCTATTCCTAGAACCAATGCCATAGTCACCTACTGCCTTGTCTCCTGCCTGTTTTTTCCCTACCTTGGCATTGAAGTCGCCCATTAGTACAGTATACTGCGTCTTTACTTTTCGCATTGCCGATTCTACATCTTCAAGGAAGCTTTCAACTGCCTGGTCATCATAACTACATGTAGGTGCATAGGCCTGTACAACCTTCAGTTTATACCGCTTATTAAGCCTAATTACGATGCCTGCAACCCTCTCATTAATGCTATAGAATTCATCTATATTACCCGCTATATACTTATTGACAAGAAAACCTACCCCTAGTTGTCGCCTTTCTGGTAAACCTCGATAACACAGTACATGCCCATCCTTCAATACAGTATATGCCTCATTCGGCCTCCTAACCTCACTAAGCCCTATGACATCCCATTTCATGCCCTCTAGTTCCTGTAACAGCACTGCTAAACTAGCTTCACTACCAAGGGTTCTAGCATTAAACGTTGCCAGGGTCAGTTTCCAATGGCGGCCTGTCCAGCGGAGCCAGGCTTTCTTAGCACCCCCTGCTGCGTCACAGGTCTGACCGCCGCCGTGGTCAGTTGTTCCGCAGCCGCTGGTGACTGAGGGCCGGGGTTTTATGGAGCTTATCATAGGAGGTTGTGGCCAATTACTGCACCAGGGTGGCCAACTCCTGTTCTGGTGAGGGAGTGCGTTGCCGGAGGTGTTCACCGGCATCAGGTCGCACCCCAAACCTGTATGTGCATATGCAATTCCATCGACACGCGGATTTTTTTTTTTTTTTTTTTTGTCATCCGGTGGAGAATTGCGCGGCACCGGGATTTGAACCCCGGTCCTCTTGCATGCGAGGCGGATGTTCTACCGCTACGCCACCGCTGCTCCCATGCCATATATATATATATATATATATATATATATATATATATATATATATATATGTATATATTGTTACGACGTTTATTTAGGCAGATCTTAGGCTGCGCTAAAGAATAGCACACAAGAGCGGGGCAGAACCAGCTTCCTCTTCCTCTTCTCCTTATTCCGCCAAACCTCATCTTCCTTCAATAAGGACCGCGGGAAGTGCGTGACACTGCCCCCTTCGCAGACGATGCCCGCCGGGCGAGTCAAGGTTCGTCACGTTGATAGAAGGGCTTCATGCGGGCCACGTGGACTACTTGAGTCTTCCGAGAACGACGTCCTTGGGTGGTCACGCGAGAGACTACAAAGTTTACTGCGCTGAGGCGTTCCAATACAACGAAAGGGCCAGTATAGTGGTGCAACAGTTTCTGGCACAAGCCACGCTTACGCAACGGCGTCCAAAGCCACACCAAGTCACCAGGGACATAATTAACATCTTGATGCCGCTTGTCGTAGCGTTGCTTGTAGCGTTCCTGGGAGGCTAGAGTGCGAAGTCTAGCGAGTCGACGAGCTTCTTCAGCCAAAGAGAGGGTTTGCGCTAGTGAAGTTTCCGCAGGGAGTGAGAAAGGCAGAAACGTGTCCAAAGTGCTTCGTGGAGGTCGTGCATAGAGAAGAAAAAACGGACTGTAGCCTGTCGTTTCGTGCTTAGCAGTGTTAAATGCGTATGTTATAAACGGAAGGACTTCATCCCAGTTTTTGTGGCGGGAGTCGACATACATTGCGAGCATATTGCTAAGCGTCCGATTGGTGCGTTCGGTAAGACCGTTTGTTTGTGGTTGGTAAGGAGTTGAATGGCGAAAATGGGATGAGCAGAGGCGAAGAAGTTCTTCTACAACTTCTGCCGTAAACTGTCGGCCACGATCGCTTATTAACACACGAGGAGGCCCATGTCGAAGAATGATGGACCGTAGGAGGAACGCCGAGACATCAGAAGCAGTGGCTGACGGTATAGCAGCAGTTTCACAGTACCGCGTAAGATAGTCTACGCACACTATGACCCAGCGGTTTCCGTTGGAGGAACGGGGAAACGGTCCTAGAAGATCAATTCCCGCCTGTTCGAATGGGGTTCGTGGTGGCGTTATAGGATGAAGATGACCCGGCGGTGAGCAGGTTGGGTGCTTGAAACGCTGGCACTGGAGGCAGCTTGCCACATAACGTTGAGTAGTTTGACGCATCTTCGGCCAATAAAAACGTTCCTTAGTCCTGTGCAATGTTCTTGCGAAACCCAAGTGTCCAGCTGTGGCATCGTCGTGCATTACCCGAAGAACCTGACACCTAAGACTTGTAGGAACTACCAGAAGAAGCCGCGCACCTACTGACGAGTAGTTCTTCCTGTATAGTACACCGTCACGAATGCAGAATGAGGTCGTAGGGTTCCGGGAACTTGCTGCCTCAAAAAGCGGTGCCAACTCGTTGTCGTGCCGCTGCGCAATCTTGAATTCACCAACATCAGGGAAACTTGTAGAGATAGCAGCTATATATTCATCCAAGACCTCATTGTCGCAATCAGTTGTTTCAAGTGGCAACCGTGACAAGCAGTCAGCATCACCGTGCTTACGACCACTCTTAAAAGACACAGTAAAATTGAATTCTTGAAGGCGCAAAGCCCACCGCGCAAGGCGTCCACAGGGGTCACGAAGGTTTACAAGCCAACATAAGGAATGATGGTCCGTCACAATTTTAAATGCACATCCATAAAGATATGACCTAAACCGTTGCACACCGAATACAACAGCTAAGCATTCCTGTTCAGTTACAGTGTAATTACGCTCAGCCTTGCTCAAAGAACGGCTTGCATACGCAACGACATGTTCATTGCCATTGTGGCGCTGTATGAGCACAGCACCAATTCCAACTGCGCTGGCGTCAGTGTGAAGTTCTGTTGGAGCTGATGGACAGAAGTGGCGTAGTACTGGTCCTGATGTCAAAATGAACTTTAACTGACGAAAGGCGGAGTCACAATCGGCAGTCCACTTGAAAGGCACATCTTTTTGCAGAAGACAAGTAAGGGGATATGCGAGATCAGCAAACTTCGGTACAAAACGCCGAAAATAGGAGCAAAGCCCCAAAAAACTCCGGAGCTGTTTTAACGATTTCGGCGGTTTAAAACAAGTGACAGCTTCAATCTTTTTCGGATCAGGCCTGATTCCATCCTTGTCTATAAGATGTCCAAGTACCACAGTCTGGCGTTCTCCAAAACGACATTTCTTGGAATTGAGTACCAGACCAGCTTTCTCGATACACTCCAAGACAATCTCTAATCGACTGTTGTGTTCATGAAAAGTTGTCCCGAATATCACTACATCGTCCAAATAACACATTCAAATGTGCCACTTCAGCCCGCTCAAAACTGTATCCATGAATCTTTCGAACGTGGCTGGAGCGTTACATAATCCAAACGGCATCACATTAAATTCATACAGCCCGTCTGGGGTGATGAATGCCGTCTTTTCTTTATCTTCCGGGTGCATGGGGATCTGCCAATAGCCTGATCGCAGGTCAACTGAGGAAAAATAGGAGGCGGAATGTAAGCAATCAATGGCGTCGTCAATACGTGGCAGGGGATACACGTCCTTCTTGGTGACAGTATTCAAACGTCGATAATCAACACAAAATCGCCATGTGCCATCTTTCTTTTTGACTAGAATCACAGGGGCAGCCCACGGACTAGACGATTCCTGAATGATGCCCTTATGCAGCATGTCACGAACTTGTTCTTCGATTGTTTGGCGCTCTGATGGGGATACACGATAAGGCTTCTGGCGGATTGGATCAGCAGTTCCTGTATTGATTCGGTGCTGAGTACGGGACATGGGAATCCGTGGTGGCGAGTCCCGAGAGAAATCGAAAGCCGCAGTATGTTTCGCCAGAACTTCCACTAAACTGTGACGGTCACTTGTTGGCAGGGATTTGTTAATCATGGCAAGAAATTTTGTCTCGTCTTCTTCTGAGCATGCGGTAGGCTGGGAATTGTCTGTACTGATCACGGCCACTGATTTAAAAGTGTCTTCGTCAAAGTTGGCAAGTTTTAGACCACGTGGTAATACAACAGGTTCGTTAGAGCAGTTAGTCGTCCACAAAGAAGAATGGCCATTCATGATTGAGATGATGCAGCGGGGAATCAGAATACTTTTCTTCGCGCAGTTGAGGGTGAGTGGTTCAACCACAGCGTCGAACGCATCACTGGCACAGCTGGAACTAACAACTCGTATAAACTGTGCTGACATTGCAGGAATGACTATGTCTTCCGAAACCGAAAGCGTGCTAGGATGGGTCCGCGAATTTTCACGCAAAGCAGATTCAATTCGAGTGCTCACAGAAATGTCTCCATTGCGAAAGTCGAGCGTGGCCCCACATTGCTCCAGAAAATCGAGTCCAAGAATTACGTCATGCGTTGATCGAGTAAGTACTGCGAATTCAGTTCGGAATGTGTGGCCGGCGATAACAAGATTCACGGAACAGACTCCAAGTGGGTTAAGCGGTTCGCCACCAACACCACATAATGTTGTCGTACTATCCCAAGCAAACATAATTTTACGACCAAGGCAGTTTTTAAAAGCGAGACTTATAATAGAAATAGTTGCACCTGTGTCCAACAACGCCATAGCACGTACACCGTCCACAAACACTTCAATTCGGTTCTTTAACATCGAAACGGGCAGAGGTATGGGTAAGCTAGAATCATTTGCGACCTCACCTCCATCGGCCGCACTCACTAGTTTCCCGGAGGTGGCGAACGTCGTCGGGGAGAAGGGGATTGTCCTAGGCGCCGAGATGGTGGTGTCAGGCTACGGTCAGAGGCCGGTGATTCGTTTCGGTTCAGTACCATCCTGCGTTCTTGTCGGTTAGCTGTTGTTCTGTACTCATTCCGGCCAGGTGTTCTTCTATATGAATTATCATTGTCAGCAGGAAGCCTTGTACGGGAGTTCACCCATTGTCGGCGATACTGCTGGTACGGACGACGGTTGCGGCAAAAGCGGGAAATGTGGCCGGTCATTCCACAGGTATAACACACTGGCGGCTCACGTTCGTTCGATGAATAAGGCTCATCGTCGCTTGTATTAAACGTTTCATGCTCTGGATGTTGTCGACGAGGAGGACGAGAGTGCTCGCTGTTGATGAGCAGCAGAGAATCGGGTGTCCGAAGGAGACGTAGCAGAGGGATCATAACAGGTAGAAGATGGGCTGTCTGACGAAGAGGTGCCACTGTAGACGGGTCTGACATGGCCCCCAATATCTTGACGCCTCCGAAGCTCTTCGCGGACGATCTGGCGAATTGTATCTGCCAGGCTTGTCGTTTCAGACACATCCACACTAGCGACAGTTGTCACATTAGGCAGCCGACCAAACTTCGGAATGATACGGCGTCGCTTCAAAGATTCAAACGTGCGGCAGTGTCGTGTTACATCAGCGGTGGTATTCACATCCTCCTTGCAGATGAGAAAGTTGTACACATCTTGCGCTATTCCTTTGAGGAGGTGGCCCACTTTGTCTTCTTCTGTCATTCGGTCATCAACTATTCTGCATAGCTTGAGGACTTCTTCTATATAAGTTGTGCAGGTCTCCCCCGGTACTTGTGCTCGCTGAGCCAGAGTCTGTTCTGCGCTCTTTTTTCGAGCATCGGCATCGCCGAATCCCGCTCTCATTTCTTCCATGAAGCGATCCCAGGTGGTAAGGGATGCTTCATGATTGTCAAACCATGTTAGTGCAGTTTCTTCAAGAAAGAATACCGCATTCGCCAGCTTGGTATTCGCATCCCAGCGGTTGTATTTGCTCACCCGATTGTAGTGGGTGAGCCAGTCATCCACGTCTTCCCCAGGCTTGCCATAAAAGTGTCGGGGTTCCCGATACGGCTGTGGGGTGGTCGGTTGTGCTGCTGGCATGGGCGGCGTTGGAACATCTGCTTGCGCCATCTCCGTCCGTAGGGGGGTGTCACCCGTTAATAATTAAGGGGGTATTATTAACGATGCGCCGTTAACGGGCGCACACTCCCAGACACCCTTAGAGTGAGTGGGGATAGCTGTTCCGGTCGCTAAGGAGATGCCCTCGACCTGCGTGGCAAGCTCAGCCGGAATTCAACTACCTTGTAGTGACAGAAGGGGGGGGTCGTTTGGTGCCCAGCGGTCGCCGGTTCAAACCAGAGAAAGGATCGGAGTCAGAAGTAACAAACAAAACATACTTTATGCACAGCAAGAGACGATACAAAGGAACACACAAGGTCACTTGAAATACATAGACGAGAGGTTCACAGAATACAAACGCTAAGCATGCAACTACAGAATGATTCAATAACACAGACTTTACAACAGATCAAACACGAGAGAGTAGATAAACAAACACCAAATTGTTCACCGGGCACTGTTGCAGTCCGACGCCTCAAGAGTCACGATGTGGCCGCCATACGAGACGAGCGCCGCTCCCTTGAAAGTCCGTGGGCTTGCCAGCAGCGGGTGATCCCCGGGAGTCCAGTCGAAACTGACTGACTGACTGACTCATCAAACGGCGCGGTCTCTTTAAATAGGGCGCGCCGCGTCTGTTTGTTAGCACGCGTCAAAGCTAGCGCGCGCACACACATAGCTTCGCTGGTTATAGCTCCCTCTTCTCCTCCCGTTGAGCCGCGCGTCGTCATTGGCCAGGTCCCATAGAAAGTTCTCGAAGGGCCTGGCACATTCCAGGCCGATGAACCACCGTCCTCCCCGGGCAATGGGAAAGAGGGTCACGGCAACGCGTACAAAGCTACGCGCTCTCCCGCGCGGGGAAGGGGCTTTTCTCTCCATGCTCTCCCCGCGACGCCGCGCGCGCCTAGCGCTGTACCGGCTTGATGAAAATGGGCGCCGATTTCGTGACACTGCCCCTCCCTTAAAGAATATTGTCCCACAATATTCACAACAACCACGAACATCGCGCGCACATGCATGCGCTCACAAATATATGGGGCAAATATCCATATTAACACATTGCACAAATTTCACAACTGCCATAACACATTACAAAATTCACACATCAATGCCATGATGCTCACAAACATAGCACCACGTTGTCGTCAGATACACATAAGAATCAACAACACACAGCTTTTCAAATGCGAAGCGCACGAACCTAAATTCTGAGCTTAATTACAGCCCGCGATCAGTGCGTGACACGCTTCTGTCCGCCAGAGATTCTGCCTTCGCTCTAGGCTCTCGCATTTGAGACGCTTCTATGTTCCCTGATCGGGCTACTGAAAATTCCCTGAGGCAGGACTTATCCTCTTGCAAATCACACAACCAATGTGTGCCGATAATTGCCCCTACAACCAGTAGCGCCGACGGATACACGGGAACATGTGCCAACGCGCACAGACCAACAAAAAGAATCACTGTGATAGTGTTCTTTCCTAGGCACCGGTATTCTTTCCGCTGAAGGTGAAATATCCCAAGTAACGCCCCCATAAGTAGGACGAACACTTGGGCTGCCTGCATCAACGAAGGCCTAGGCATTGCTGACTTTATTTCCCGTGTTGTCTCTTTCTTTTCGGTTTCCTCCTGAGGTGCTTCCATTTGCTTATTCTTGTCTCGAGGCTTTTCTTCCGGCTTCTCATGGCCTTGCTTTCCTCGCCTTGCCTTTTTCTTTTTAGCTTCCTTGTAGCGCACAGGCGCGGGACTTTGTTCAGGATCCTCGGGAAATTTTGCGCCCTTGATATTTCCCAACACCAAATCGTAGATAGGGCGTTCCACGCACAGGGCTGTCAGTTTTCCAGAATAGTATTGAGTCTGCACTTTCAATTTTGCCTCAGGGAGTAATTGAATTGAGCCGTCAATTAGCCTCACAGGGCATTTCTCGCCAGTCAGATCATTCTCCTGAATCAAACTGCGTCTAACGATTACGGCACTGCTACCTGTATCTCGTAGCCCAGAAACTGACTTTCTTCCTATCTTTCCCCTCGAAACCGGCATACGATTCACCGCAGCTCCAGGTTGTGCATGTACTACGGCGTTCACCACTCGTATTTTCTTGTCCTTCCGATTAACCACCTTCTCTGCTTCCTCCTCCTCTAGGTCGTGCACCACGCGGACCTTCCTGCCGTTCTTCAGCTCAACAAAGCCATCGGCATCTTCTTCCTCCATGCGACATTCCGACTCTGACGGAGTCCTCGCGCATGCCGCCTGCGGAGCTGCCTTGTCAGCGTCGGGACACGACATTGCTTTGTGACCCTTCTGTCCGCATTTCCAACACGAGGATGGATTGTTGGTTACGAGTTTACGGCAGTTAGGTGCGATGTGGCCTAGTTGTCCGCAGAGATAGCACCTCGGGGGTGACTTTACAATAGGTTGTGTCTGTCGGAATTCGGTCTTTCGAGGGGTTTCCAAATTTACAATTTTGCTCAAATTCTCGCCTCCCTGGGCTTCCAAATACTGGTCTGCGAGCTCCATCATTTCATCCAATGTATGTGCCTTTCTTTCTTTTAAATAAAGCGACAAACCAGGGTGACAGCTACCCAGAAATTGTTCCTTAATTAGGAGTTCGCGAAGTGCGCCATACTCAAGTTTAATTTTTGAGAGTTCAGTCCAGCGGTCGAAATAATGACTCAGTCGCGCAACATACCGTGTTGCCGTTTCACCGTCCATAGGCTTTCCAGTCCTGAACTTCTCACGAAACCCATCCGTCGTAAATCTAAACCTTTTAAGTAATGCAGCTTTCACTTTGTTATAGCTGCCCGCATCCTCAGGAGGAAGTCTTCCAAACACACTCAATGCTTCGCCGCTAAGGCAAGTGCTCAAGATGGTAGCACATTCACTGTCTGACCAATTTGCATTTACGGCGATCCTTTCAAAACGCAAGAGGAACGCGTCGAGATCGTCTCTTCTCTCGTCGTATTTCGGGATCAATTTGCTTGCGTCTATCCGCAAGCTGCTATGTCCTTCACTGGAGCTATGCACTTCAGTTAAACCGTTGTTGTTCCCTGAGTTTTGGAGCTGAAGTTTCATAGTAAGTAATTCCTTTTATCGCTGAAATTCCTCTTCACGCTCCTTTCGAGCCTTCTCTCTTTCTTCCTCGGCTTCCTTTCGAGCCCTCTCTCGTTCTTTTTCTGCTCTCTCTCGTTCCTTTTCTTCTCTCTCTCTTTCTTCTTTTTCCCTCTCTTTTTCCTCTTTTTCTCTCTGGCTAACCCATTTGCGCAGTTCGGCACCGGACAACCCCAGCTGGGTGCCAGCCTCAATCAACTCTTTAAGATTCATCTCTGAAGCACGAACTGTTTGGGCGTAGCCTTAAGTCTGCTTAGCGAACCTCGCCTAAACGCTTCCGCGCGGCACTACCTCTCGCTATCGCTCTGCTGCTACACAGTTTACGACCTCTTCGTAAACTCTTCTAACTCGTTCTCCGTCCTCTAAGCTTGAGTGCACCAAACGTCCTGTCGCGGACGCCAGAATAATTGTCACCCGTTAATAATTAAGGGGGTATTATTAACGATGCGCCGTTAACGGGCGCACACTCCCAGACACCCTTAGAGTGAGTGGGGATAGCTGTTCCGGTCGCTAAGGAGATGCCCTCGACCTGCGTGGCAAGCTCAGCCGGAATTCAACTACCTTGTAGTGACAGAAGAGGGTGGTCGTTTGGTGCCCAGCGGTCGCCGGTTCAAACCAGAGAAAGGATCGGAGTCAGAAGTAACAAACAAAACATACTTTATGCACAGCAAGAGACGATACAAAGGAACACACAAGGTCACTTGAAATACATAGACGAGAGGTTCACAGAATACAAACGCTAAGCATGCAACTACAGAATGATTCAATAACACAGACTTTACAACAGATCAAACACGAGAGAGTAGATAAACAAACACCAAATTGTTCACCGGGCACTGTTGCAGTCCGACGCCTCAAGAGTCACGATGTGGCCGCCATACGAGACGAGCGCCGCTCCCTTGAAAGTCCGTGGGCTTGCCAGCAGCGGGTGATCCCCGGGAGTCCAGTCGAAACACAGGCGAGCACGTCGCAAAACACTTGACGAACTGACTGACTGACTGACTGACTGACTCATCAAACGGCGCGGTCTCTTTAAATAGGGCGCGCCGCGTCTGTTTGTTAGCACGCGTCAAAGCTAGCGCGCGCACACACATAGCTTCGCTGGTTATAGCTCCCTCTTCTCCTCCCGTTGAGCCGCGCGTCGTCATTGGCCAGGTCCCATAGAAAGTTCTCGAAGGGCCTGGCACATTCCAGGCCGATGAACCACCGTCCTCCCCGGGCAATGGGAAAGAGGTTCACGGCAACGCGTACAAAGCTACGCGCTCTCCCGCGCGGGGAAGGGGCTTTTCTCTCCATGCTCTCCCCGCGACGCCGCGCGCGCCTAGCGCTGTACCGGCTTGATGAAAAGAAAATGGGCGCCGATTTCGTGACAGGGGGGTAGCCCAGCAATTCTTCTGCTCCGGCGAAGTAGGAGAGGTTCCGTGGTGATCTTTACCCCGCACCTCCACCACACTTGTTACGACGTTTATTTAGGCAGATCTTAGGCTGCGCTAAAGAATAGCACACAAGAGCGGGGCAGAACCAGCTTCCTCTTCCTCTTCTCCTTATTCCGCCAAACCTCATCTTCCTTCAATAAGGACCGCGGGAAGTGCGTGACAATATATATATATATTTATATATATATATATATATATATATATATATATATATATATATATATATATATATATATATATATATATATATATGTGTGTGTGTGTGAAGGAAAGAAGCCAACAGTCGGCGAGGCCAAGGAAAGCGTTGGGGATGGTACTTTATATCTTTTTTTAATGCTTACTTGGATAATCACAGAAATTAGTAATGTATTCTGTTTAGGGGAAAGATAATTAAACACAAAATATAAGAAAAAACAACATGCCGATGGTGGGAACCGAACCCACGACCTCCGAATATTGCGTCTGGTGCTCTCCAGCTGAGCTACATCGGCCGCTGTCCCCCCTACTACTTCTCTTGGGTATTTATGTTGTCTGTATACGAACCTTGAGAGTGTTCACCAGCGCCACCCTCAACCATAGCGGCGGACGTGGAACGTATATATATATATATATATATATATATATATATATATATATATATATATATATATATTGTAAAGAAGACAAAGAACTGAAAACGCTGCGGCATCGCCATCACCATCGCTGGGCTCCGGCGCCCATCTCGCTCGCGCTGAAGCTGTGCCCTGCGGCTGGTCTCCCGATCCTGCTGTGCCCGATTTACTGCCAGCGCTAGACCTTCAAACCATCTATTAAATCCACATTTCACTTGGTGGAGGTCAAGCTGAGGTTCCCTGTACCCATCTCGCCCTGGAACTTCGAAGCAGAACGTTGACTACCCCAATGACGGAGCCTACTTCATCGCACCTACATCCGCCAGTCACCTGCACAGGTTCCCTTCGCCAACGGGACCCCGCTACCTTCAGTGGAAGCAGCGATGACGACGTCAACGATTGGCTGTCCACTTACGAACGGGTCAGCCGCCACAATAACTGGGACGACAATCGTAAGCTTAATAATGTCATCTTTTACTTGAGCGACGTCGCTAATCTGTGGTTTCGAAACCACGAGTCCGACTTTACCACCTGGGCGCATTTCAAGACCAAATTTTCTGATGTCCTTGGCCGCCCCACCGTCCGAAAACTCCGCGCGGAACAGCGTCTTCGATCGCGACTACAGCTGCCCGGTGAATCGTTCACCAGTTACATTGAGGACATTGTTGATTTGTGTCGCCGCGTTGACCCGACCATGACCGAGGCTGTTAAAATACGTCATGTCCTCACAGAAGTTAATGAAGGCGCTTTCAATATGCTCGTCGCCAAAGTCCCCACTACGGTCAAAGAAATATACGACCTCTGTCAAAGCTACGACGAACTCCGCAAGGAGCGTGTTTTGATTCGCCAGTCTCAAGCATCACTTGCTGAACTTGCCGCGAAGAGGGAGTCATCTAGCCTGTCTGAAGACATCAAGGCTTTTGTACGGCAGGAGGTCGCGCGGCAGCTGTCTCTGCAGCCATATATTAAGGAGTCGACACCAACTGGCCTTGTTCCGGAGCTTCACCGTGCAATCCAGCAGCATGTGTCTGAAGTCGTCCCTAATCCTGTTCCTCAATCAGCTCCGGTCGCACCCTCAATGCCGTACTCCACGCCCACAATGTCATCGTCCAGCGTTGCGCCACTGAGCTACGCTCCAGCATCGCGCCGTCTCCTCAAGTATTGCGTCGCACGTATGCCGAAGTCACTTCAAGTCCACCGCCTGAGCCAGCATATGCCTATGCTTCGCCCCCCATGCGGTCCGCACCAACAGCTTTTGCTCCCCCCTTGCGTCAGACACCATCTCCATGGCACACTGCAGACAACAGACCTATTTGCTACCACTGCGGCATCCCTGGACACACTACACGCTACTGCCGGCGCCGAATAAATATGGCCTTTGCTGCACGGCCTGCGCCACCTTATTTGGCCCCCCAGTTCCCCGTTCCATCGGGTCCTCCAACAGCATCCCCCGATCCTCCGGACTTCCTGCCTCGTCGTTCGCCATCACCCCGTCGCCGCTCCATTTCGCTAATGCGCCGACGACCCGCTACTCAGCCGGAAAACTAACCGCCGCAGTTCGCGAGGCACGAACTGCGTATTCGACAGAATTTCAAAGTCCTCGTCTTAATCCCGCGAATGTTACTGCTGTCATCGTTGAAGGTGTTTATACTCTTGCGCTCGTCGACACCGGTGCCGCTGTATCAGTTATCAGCCAAAAACTCTGCCGCTCCCTCCGAAAAGTGACTACGCCCCTCGAGGGACTATCGCTTCGTACCGCATCCGCTCACAGTATACAGCCGACAGCTGTCTGCACTGCTCGCGTCGTCATTGCTGCAGCCTTGTACATCATCAAATTCGTCGTCCTCCCCACATGTTCTCATGACGTCATTCTCGGCTGGGATTTCCTGTCCAAGCATCATGCTATCATTGACTGCGCCAGTCCTCAAGTAGAGCTCACTGAATCGAGTGATGCACCGTCTGATGCCCTCCTCCACGAGCCGCGTCCTCGTTTTGCGGCCAAACTCCTCGTAGCTCATGACACAACCATCCCACCCGTTAGCGCTGTTCTGGTTCCCCTCACTGCGTCTTTTACTACCGCCACGACAGTCCTCTTTGTGCCCTCTAACGTTGTCTGCCGCCGCCGCCACTTACCGCTGCCGTTTGCCGTCCTTGACATGAACAACGGCGCTAGCACACTCCTGGTAGCCAATCCTCTTGCGTCTCCCGATATGTTGATCGAAGGGGAGTGCCTTGGCCGCATCGAGCCCGTGGACCTTCTGTTCGCCTTTGATGATGAGTCGTTCCCTGTTTGCCAAGTTGACGCCTTGACCCCAACTCGTGTGGCTTCCGATCCGCTACAACGGGACCTTTTTGACCATTCTGTAGACAGCGCTCTAGAGCCGCGCCACCGCGAGCAACTTCTTGATCTTCTACGCCAATTCCGCTCCTCCTTCGACATCCCGCAGTCTTCCTTGGGTCGCACGACGACCGTTTCCCACCTCATCGACACTGGCGCTCATCCACCTCTCCATCAGCGGCCATATCGTGTGTCCCCGACTGAGCGCCGTTCGATGACATGCTGCAACGCGGAGTAATTAGAGAATCCTGTAGCCCATGGTCTTCTCCTGTGGTCCTAGTTAAAAAGAAGGATGGCTCCATAAGATTTTGTGTTGATTATCGCCGCCTCAACAAAATTACTCGTCGTGATGTGTATCCCCTCCCACGAATCGACGATGCCCTAGACTGCTTGCAAGGCGCAGAATTCTTTTCCTCACTCGATTTGCGCTCTGGATATTGGCAGGTGCCCATGGCAGAGGAGCATCGCGCTAAGACCGCCTTTATTACTCCAGACGGATTATACGAATTTAATGTTATGCCATTCGGACTCTGTAACGCCCCAGCCACATTTGAAAGAATGATGGACACTGTACTGCGCGGCCTAAAATGGAACATCTGTTTATGCTACCTCGATGATATCGTCGTCTTTTCAACCGACTTCCCGACCCACCTGACTCGACTTCGCCAGGTCTTCACCTGCCTAACCCGCGCCGGTCTTCAACTGAACCTCAAAAAGTGCCGCTTCGGTGCCCGCCAGCTCACAATACTCGGACATGTTGTGTGCAAAGATGGAATTCTGCCTGATCCTGAGAAGCTCCGCGCCGTTGCTGACTTTCCGAAACCGACCACTTTGAAGCAACTGCGAAGCTTCGTGGGCCTCTGCTCGTACTTTCGTCGTTTTATTCGCAATTTCGCAACCATCATAGCCCCCCTTACACAGCTCTTGAAAGGCACCCTTAACCTCTCCTCTTGGTCGCCAGCCTGCGATGATGCATTCGCGACACTGCGCAATGTTCTGACGTCACCGCCAATCCTTCGCCATTACGACTCTACTGCACCTACAGAACTTCACACCGATGCCAGTGGTGTCGGCCTCGGCGCCGTCCTCGCCCAGCGCAAGCCTGGCTTCTCCGAATACGTTGTCGCCTACGCAAGCCGTGCTCTTACCAAAGCCGAGTTCAACTACTCCGTTACCGAAAAGGAATGCTTAGCAATCGTGTGGGCTATAACGAAGTTCCGCCCTTATTTATACGGCCACTCCTTCGAGGTGGTTACACATCATCACGCTCTCTGCTGGCTCGCGTCTCTCAAGGATCCGTCTGTCCGTCTCGGGCGCTGGGCTCTCAGGCTTCAGGAATATGACATCCGTGTAGTGTACCGCTCTGGCGGCAAGCACTCTGACGCCGACGCTCTTTCTCGGTCACCGGTGCACTCGCCTAACTCATCGTCCCCTCCTCAAGCATCCTTGTCAGCACTCACCATTGAGGATATGCCTTTCGAGCAACGACAAGATCCTTGGGTCTCTAACCTGCTAGATATCCTTGGCACTACTTCCGCGGCTACGCATCCTCGGGCACTCCGCCGACAGGCCTCCCATTTCACCATTCGGGACGGCCTTCTCTACCGAAGGAACTACAACTCAGATGGCAGAACGTGGCTTCTTGTCATTCCGCGCCACCTACGCTCCGAGGTTTGTGCCCACCATCACACTGATCCTCAAAGCGCTCATGCCGGCGTGCTGAAAACCTATGATCGAATTCGTCAGAGGTACTACTGGCGGGGAATGTACAATTTCGTACGGCGCTACATTCGCTCTTGTACCGCCTGTCAACAACGCAAGACTTTTCGCCACCCCGCTGGCCCTCTCCAGCCTTTACCGTGTCCAGCTCGCCCGTTTGATCGCGTGGGAATCGACCTTTATGGTCCGCTACCATGCAGTGCCGCTGGTAATCGATGGGTGATCGTCGCCGTCGATCATCTAACCCGTTACGCCGAGACTGCTGCACTTCCCGCGGCGACAGCCCGAGAGGTAGCCCATTTTCTTCTGCACCACTTCATTCTTCGACACGGCGCCCCTCGCGAGCTACTCAGTGATAGAGGTCGTGTCTTTCTTTCCGAAGTAGTTCAAGAGCTCCTGTCGTCTTGTAAATCGATACATCGGGCTACAACTGCGTACCACCCACAAACAAACGGCCTCATGGAGCGCTTCAACCGTACGCTTGGGGACATGCTCGCAATGTATGTTACATCTGAATCGGGAAGCTCCAACTGGGACCAGGTACTGCCATTCGTAACGTTCGCGTACAACACTGCCACCAAAGCAACAACTGGGTTTTCGCCCTTCTTTCTCTTATATGGCCGTGAACCATCTTGTACTCTGGACACAATTTTGCCATACCATCCAGATGCTCTGAGTACAGTGCTTTGTCAGATATTGCACAGAAGGCCGAGGAATGCCGTCAGCTAGCTCGCACGTTTACCTGCAACACTCAAGGCTATCGCAAAGATCAGCATGATACCGATACCCCTGCTCCCACGTTCCTGGCCGACAGCTTCGTTTGGCTATGCGTTCCTGCCACCAACAAACTAGACACCAATTACCATGGACCTTATCGCGTCTTGGAACGCACTTCCCCTGTGAACTACGTCATCGAGCCAGTCACCCCTTCTTCCGACCACCGCCGTCGAGGCCGCGAGGTTGTCCACGTTAGCCGCCTCAAGCCATATTACAACCCTCTGGTCGTCTCTTCTCCCTGAGTCGCCAGGATGGCGACTTCTTCACGCGGGGGAAATGTACAGAAGACAAAGAACTGAAAACGCTGCGGCATCGCCATCACCATCGCTGGGCTCCGGCGCCCATCTCGCTCGCGCTGAAGCTGTGCCCTGCGGCTGGTATCCCGATCCTGCTGTGCCCGATTTACTGCCAGCGCTAGACCTTCAAACCATCTATTAAATCCACATTTCAATATGTATATATATTATATATATATATATATAAACGATG
Organism: Amblyomma maculatum; assembly: GCF_055883805.1. Lineage (NCBI taxonomy): Eukaryota > Metazoa > Arthropoda > Arachnida > Ixodida > Ixodidae > Amblyomma > Amblyomma maculatum. The sequence continues at coordinate 124,687,855 of NC_139352.1, read as the reverse complement.
CAAAACATGTGATTGTCTATACCCATTCCACACAGGAACTTTATTGTCATTCCCGCCGAATGTTATTTGTTCAGTACAATGACATTCTTTTTTCTGTGTGCTGCTACAGAACCAAAACTAATTCAGTTTGTAAAAGATGGAAATTGCTGCCGGTCTGATTTCACGGCGGCAAACACTAGTCGATGGTCAGGAAAGTAATTTGCCCTGTGGAAGTAATTTTAATTTACAAGTAACCCGGTGCCGCATTACCTTTCTCTCTGGAACACAAATTCTATACCAGTCTTTGTACTCTTAACTTGCCTACATCTAGCTAAATACTTAGCATGATTGGTAATGTCAGCAGGACAATCAGACTTAGCCCCGACCCGGCCGACTCGCTTCATCCATAGCGAGAAAGTGCGAGGGACAGTACACAGAAAAGGAACGAATCCACAGCGCTAAAAAACTCGCAAATAGACACATATAGGACAGGCGCTGACCCCAACTTCTTCTTCAAAACTACAAAATGAAAATTCTTCTTCAAATGATAAAAAACAAATGCTTCAACATCGTCAAGGTATGTATGTCACGTTTTGCCTTCCCTATCTAAATAAAATTCAGAAGACGACTTTCGCCACTAATAGTGATACTGAGGTGTCACTGATGCAATCCGATCCCATCCTTTTTATATAAAAGGCTTCGAGCAACTCATGGGCGACAGTGTCCCTGCTTAAATTCCTAATTTATGTGAGCTTTATAGATCCCACTTTGGCTTGAAAATCTACGATTGACAGTGGGTAGGTAGGTAGATGCAAATTAGGACCGTTTGTCAGAGAACACTTGTACACTGCAGCCCGATTATTCACACATCGGCCAGTGTGTGAATGACAGGGATAATGTGTGTGCACGTTGTCATATATTACGTTGTGCATCCTAAGGATCATTAGATTCAGCCCGGCCTCTACGATACCCAGTCGGAGCCCTGGTTCCCGGATTTGGCGTCCTTCTGGCTGTTTGTGAACGTCAAGCAATCGTCTCATGCTTGTATTTAGGTGACCGTCGAAACACGTGTTTCCGGGTACATGTGATACGAGCAAGCGCCGCTTGCCCAGCTCTCCGCAGCTGCGGCGGCGTCCCGTGGTATATCACGCGGCTGACAGATCTTCCCTCCTCCACTTGAAGTAATCTACCACGCATCCGATGACTTTGGCTCGACAAGGCTAGTAAAGCTTTCGCTTCAGTAAATAATTTATTTAGTCAATAAGCGAATTAATTGATTGATGCATTGTGCCTTTTGTCCGTTGTCCACCGTAGTCCCCAATACTGCTCCAGGGCAAAAAAAAAACAATAAATATGAAGCCAGTTTTTTTTTGTTCATCTTAAAATTTTGGACAATGCCGCCTCCTCCCCCCCCCCTCTTCACGCACACCTGTATAAGCTAGCTGGTGTTGCACACTTACCAGCTTAATAGATTTCCAAATAGACATGGGTATGCTTTTCCTCCTGAATAAAAGCAGCCACGAAAGATTATTATCAGATTCATATGCCCGCCAATTAGTATCTAGCTTGAGCTGATCAAGAGTGGGCTTTCTTTAAACTGTGCCATGTCATAAAGGGTGTTCTGGTCAAGTGTCCTGCGATCTGTGTGGAATTCCCCGCAGGAGCCGTCAATTTAGTGAACGAGGGTACTGAACAGAGTTATTCAACCTTTCTTAGTCCTGGATGACGACTAATCTACGGAGCTTTTATTAGAACCAGACCATGCAAGGAAGGTAGTGAACTGGTTCTCCAGATCACGCTTTTAGCAGTTCACTTTCGTCGTCAAGCGTGCATGTGGGGCAAAGCAATCATAAAATGAGGCGCCAATGATGGTCTCGGTACTGGCACCAAAACTAAATAGAAATCCAGGTGTATATACGCACGTCTGTGGACATGTGTGGGAATCCGGCGTAGACGCTGTCGGCCACTTGGCGCCTGGAAGCATTGAGAATGGCGAACGCTCTGTTGAGGTTCGCGGGCAGCGGGTCTGGTCTGGCGCTCCCTCTTATCGGTGACCACTCGGCGTTCGTGTCGTTCAGCAGACGCCCGAACGCCTCGGAAACCCAGCCCATCAACTTTGTCACGTCCTTCATGGCCCGCTCGGTGCCTTCGAGGAGGAAGCTGTCGATTGCGTACGCGTAACTCTGGTAAGCCGTCGTGACACACTCCTTTCGCTGCTCTTCAACAGCCAGGTCCGAGCCGCCGTGGAAGCTCTCCAGGAGGCTAACACTGCTGAAGCCCACCAGGGCCTGTACCGCGAAGAAGCCCACGAAGCTGGCCATCTTGTCCTCGCCGAACGCGGCGTGAAGTGCGAACAGTGCCTTGAACGTACCGACGCGGTCGACGAACATCCCCGTGAGCTCGAGTAGAGACTTATTGAGGAACCCCTGCGACAGTGCTTCCCAGCGGCCCTTTGGCACAGACGGAGTCCAGCGCACGAAGGACGTCGGGTCCGAGCTGCTGTTTCCGTCATCTGCCGCAGGTGTGCGGACGTCCAGGTAGCGCTTCATCTCGATCAACTGGGTGAAGAGCTCGTCGCAGTGGGTCTCGTTTATGGGCTCGAGGCTCTCGTAAGAGGTGCGGAAGTGATCCTTGGCGTGAATGGTGGTCACGTGCTGGGAAATCTTTTGATACGTCGAAACAAACTGCAAAAGGGACATGTCAGCATGGCTGAGCGTGCAATGGAGTCCGAAGGAAACTAGTACTCCCTAATCCTCCAAATGTATGCAATAGCCGCCAGGACGTCTTGAATACGTTGTGCTAACGCACGCCTGTTTTCATCAGCACTATTTAGAGGCGTATAGTGAGGCTGTCAACCCAATCAATATGTCCTGGAACAACAGTTGGCTGACGCAACCCCTTGCTGTTGAGGCTCTTTCCGGGATAGTATAAATTTTTCGGAAATCGATAATGAACCGTGGAGATTAGCGTGCATTAGCAACAAAAACGTTAACACTATCTTAATTACTGACCCATGACACTATGTATATTGGGAAGGCGATCGAGAGAAAACGAAAGGTGTAATCAAATGTCAGCCAGTTAGTATGTTATGAAGTTTTCATTCAAGAGATATAATACGTTAATTCGAGCAAGTTAATCTTGTCTGCTTTTAATCACGATTAAAAGGGCGCAAGAAAAATGCGTGAAGGGAAGTCGATTTATCGGAAAGGCTTAAAGCACTTTAAGACCTCATTATTTGTTATTTTTTTGTACGTAAAAGTTATTCGATGATCGAGAGAACCTAGGTGGAACAGGATTATTTATCGTGACGTTGGCTTTTTAAAGCCCTTATTCGAAGTACAGGGTCTGAAAACGCTGCGGATAGCCATAGTGTTGTTCTCAAGTGGTGCTAAGAGCGCGCAGTCTGTAATTTATGCGAAATGCGGCATGCACAGTAATAGAGGGCTCCAGACTGATTTCGACGACAAGCGTTTGTTTAACAGGCACTGGCATCATGCACCACGTGATAGTGCATTTACTCTGTGTAAAGATTACCTGTCCGCCAAACTGTATGATGAGTGTCAGCGGCCCTTCCATGACGGCAACGTCGACGTCGAAGAAGACGGGCTGATAGACGCGGAGCGACATGTGGAACACGGCGGAGAGGAAGTCCGGCTTCTGGTCCTGCTTGGGCCAGTGAAGTCCCGCGGAGGCCAGGGCTTCACGCACTTCGGCCATATTGTCCCGTTCCAGCGGCGACAGGCAGGCCTTGATATAGGCGAGCGCCTTGTCCACGGGCTCTTGCTTAGCACCGATACGCGGATTCAATCCCGCCATGCGCTTTGCAATTTCCACGAGGAAGTGATCCCAGTTGACCTGCGAATGACCGGAATAGGCGCTGCCTTCATGATATCCTTCGCGCACAAAGATGCAAAGGGAAGCAACAGTCACTCAACATAATAACGTGATAATAGAGAGCATTTATTATTAAGTAAAAGAGGCAACCACGTGCCGCCGGTACGATCCGAACCTTTGACCTCCGAATTTCGCTACATACTGAGATGCGGCAAATCTGTGCGATGTTCTACTTTCTTATGATTTATGCGTGGCCTATGATTTATGCGTGGCCTGTCTTGAAACTGATCCCCCGCGCCACCCTCGTCCATATGTAAGTGCGTGGGAGCTCCTAAATTACCGCGAATCCCAGTCGCAAAAAAACTACAGATGTTCTTTAGTCACAACAGAACTCCTGGGCGGGTTTTGACACTGAACATGTTGTGACAACAGACATTTCTGTAGTAACGTCAGAAATTTCTGTTGCTACAACAGAGATGCGCTGCAGAACTTAGGACTATAGAAAAGTGCGACACAAGAAACTACAGAAATGAAGAAAATTCTGATGTTTACGAGAGAACTACAGAGTTGTATTGTTGACACAGCAAGAGTTGTTGTCGGGCTAGTTGGCTTGAATCATGTAATGCCATTAAGGCTATGCGCAAAAAAGACGACACAAAAAACAGAGGCAACGACAGGACGAGCGCAATCCTGTCCTGTTGCGCTCGTCCTGTCGTTGCCTCTGTTTTTTGTGTCGTCTTTTTTGCGCATAGCCTTAATGGCATTACATGATTGTTGACACAGTTCTGTATTTTTTTATTGATATATGCCACATTGAACGTGATCTATCAGGGATGGTGGCAGGTGATAACTTTCCTATGATACCTATGATATCTAGGCATCAGCTAATAAACAAAAGAAAAATGAGGTGCTCGGTCGTTATGAGAAAGATGCAAAGTGAGCCGATAGCCACTTACACTAAGGAATAGGGGATTTTGTTTCGTGTTGATCAATCCGAACTAACAACGTAGTCATAGAGGCAGGATTATATTATAGCAGTTGGTTGTAGTTTCCAATGAAGTTCCTCAAAGAATATATTAATGTTTCACACTAACCCGAAAACACCCATCATTGGGACATTTATTTTGCTGCGTTTCGGCAGCTTTCGATGCAAATGCACAGCACTAAAAAAAATAAACAGGTCGCTCGCCACCACCTCCCGCCGCGAGTGTCAATTTCGCGCGTCGAACGAGGGGATGCACTTGGATGTGATGTCAACGGTGAGAAGGCGCGGCTAGGAACGCGCACGAGCGGTCGAGAGGAACAATTTTCGAATTTTTTTATAATTTACAAGGTGCACGCAGAGCTTATAAACTCGACTTCAATACTCACAAAGAGCACGTAATTCCGAATTATAGTATCACCATAAACATTTTCAGGATTCTTTTCATAGCTTTTTCACACGACTTACTGAGGCACGATATCGACTGAAGAGGAAAACCAGCATTATTAGTAGACATCCTCAAAAACTGCTGGTCCAGCTAAAATATTAGTTGTGGTTTCATTCTGGTTAGCCCTAGTTCAATTGCGATAGCAACGACAGAAGCTTATTTTGCCTGCTATACTATTCCCCTATCACGCCCTATCAGTGTAAGGTGCTACATTATTGGGGACACTTACGCTCATCCTTTAAGAGTATGACGCGAGAGCCTAAGCTACCAGCCCACATATAAATGAAAAGGGTTCAATGCTGCTAACCGAATGTAGAGCGAAAGCATTATTAGCTGCCAGTGACTAAGCGTTCTTCTTCTCCTTTGTCTTCATCTTCTTCACGGCTGTGGAAGGTCGAACTTGGCCCTTCCCGGGACGACGCGACGGGCCGAAACCTGGCGCAGTATTCCTATTTCAATTAAATGCAGCCTTCCATGTGGCATGTCCTGGAGCTCTAATCAGAGCACAACAAATGACACTGCAACCGTTGTCGGGCAAAGTCGATATGGCTAAAGTTTTTTTCGAGAGTGCGCAAAGGCGCCAGTGGCATCGCTCGTAAGAAGCCTTTACAGATGCTTACAGAATGCAGCTTCTTTTTTGGTGATGAAGATTCAGTTCGTAAGCAATTTGCATTGCGCAAAAAAAAGGTTTTATTGTGCGCCGAAAATATTTTATGGTAAAACTGTGCTGCATATGTCTCACGTACAGAGCACCAGGAAGTTGCTTTAATATAAAGTTAAGTAACAACTGTCGCACTGCTGTAATATGGGCACTGTTGTTTGTGTTATTGTGGACTATACGTTCCTTCTGTTTCATTTTAGAGTGCAGCTCTTTGGCGCCCGTTCCTGAGTTTCGCGCCGTCGTCGCCGTCGGCTTTGTCCCTCAGAAAGCAGCCCCAATTGTTGTTGTTGTTGTGGCTGTAGGAAGAAGGAAAAAAATGTACGGGCCTGCTACTGGCTCTGTAGCTGAGCCACCTTCGCTGCCTCGTGCAGACAGAAGAGAAAGTAGAGAAAAAAGAAAAAGAAGAGGGAGAGAAAGACGCGCGCCGCAACAGCCGACGTCCAACACCGAAGCGGTGGTGGGTGTAATGACGGCCTACAACAGATAAAACTTCTGTGGCAGGCTAGCCCTGTCGTATAGCGAAGTGTTATCAAAGCTGCGGAACTACCTCGCCTCAGCCACGCTCTCTCCGCTCACCCTTGCCACTGTGATAAGGTGGCTTATTAAAGCGCGCTGCGCCAGCCACCGCAGCGCAGTTCTTTCGCTTCCGTTATGACGGAATAAAGCCGTTTCTGTCTGAGCTATGCTGCTTCAGTTGTCTTGCCTAAAACACGACATAATGGCGACGAGGATGGCGCATCTGGGCCGGTGTTACGCCCACTGAAGACCTTCGGCAGAAGACCAAGAACTGTAGCATCTATAGCAACGGGAACGCCTTCGCCATGACTACTTTCGGGCAAGTTGAGCATTTTGATGATTCTACGACTGGTTGGCTTTCGTATGAAGAGCGGTTAGAAGCATATTTGCGTGCTAACAAGGTTCCGGAAGACTTAAAAGTAGACGTGCTCCTGAGTTTGATCGGACCGCAAACTTACGCACTTCTCAAGTCACTGACTATTCCGGATAAGCCCTCGTCTAAGCCCTATGCAACGCTCATAACGCTACTTCGCAATCACTTGTCTCCGAAGCCGTCGGTCATCGGCGAAAGAGCAAAATTTCACCGCCGGTCACAGAAAGAAACTGAAACCATATCGGAGTTCGTGGCCGAGATAAGACACCTTGCTCAGACATGCGATTTCGGCGAGTTCTTGGATTAGTCACTGCGCGACCGATTTGTCTCCGGGTTGCAGCGCGTCGACATCCAACGGCATTTATTTGCCGAAGATAATGCCCTAACTTTCCAAAAAGCTGTCGAGCGTGCCTTGTCTTTTGAAGCAGCAGTGCGAAATGCGCACGTAGTGCACCAAAGGAATGCCGATATACACAAAATGCCTAGCTCAAGGCCAACTCCCGAAGCAAAGACGGTAGCATGCTATCGATGTGGTTCGCCCAAGCACGGAGCAGCATCTTGTCCGCATTCGCAAGCAACTTGTTATAAGTGCCAAAAGAAGGGACACATTCAACGAGTTTGCAAAAGTCGTCCGCGACGTGTGAAAACGCTCACAGTAAGCTCATTCAACAGGCAAACAAAACTTGCTCTGAATGACGTTACTTTAGACACACGTGCCGTGCCTTTTATGGTGACAGTCAAAGTTAACAGTGTACCGTTACAGATGGAGCTGGACACCGGAGCTGCTGTCTCGATAATTTCACGCAACCACTGCAGGAGGCTTTTTCCAGATTTGCACCCGCAACGAACCAGTCTTCGACTACGCACGTACACGGGTGAAGTAATCAAGCCCATTGGAGTGTTTGAAGTCAACGTGGAAACGAACGGCCAAAAGCAGCGCCTACCGCTCTACGTGGTGCCACAAGACGGACACTCACTTCTGGGACGGGAGTGGCTACAAAATATTCGGTTTGACTGGAGCCGTATCTGGGAGCTGAACGCCGTTAGGGGTTTGCCTTGTGCGACCGAAGAGTCGTCGGAGAAACTTCAGGCCTTGCTACGAAAGTACACGCAACTGTTCAGCGAAGACTTGGGCAAGATAAATGGTGAGAAAGCTACTCTTTATTTCAAAGACAATCAAGAGCCTAGATTTTTGAAGGCAAGGACTGTGCCATTCGCATTACGTCCGGCAGTAGAACAGGAACTTGTGAAGCTAGAAAAGCTTGGCGTTATCTCACCAGTGGCTAGCAGCAAGTTTGCTACGCCGGTTGTGCCGGTCATTAAAGCTGATGGCTCAATAAGACTGTGCGGTGACTACAAGGTCACCCTGAATCCAATTCTAGACACTGAGCATTATCCGCTTCCAAAAGCAGACGAGCTTTTTGCAATCCTTGCGGGAGGAAAGAAGTTCTCGAAACTTGACCTGAACAGAGCATACCAGCAGGTAGAAATGGACGAACGGTCGAAAGAATACTTGACGCTAAATACACACAAAGGGTTGTACGTCGTCAACCGCCTACCTTTTGGCATAGCATCAGCTCCTGCAATCTTTCAAAGGATAATGGATAACATGCTCAAAGGACTCGAAGGGGTTGCATGTTACATTGATGATATTCTCGTAACGGGAAAGACTGATGAAGAGCACCTGCGTAACCTCGAAGCTGTTCTGAAACGCTTGTCAGAAAGAGGCGTTAAGGTGAAGACTCCTAAATGTCAGTTCTTTAAGGACGAGCTTCAGTACCTCGGTCACATTGTAAGCGCTGATGGCGTGCGTCCAGCCGATGACAAAGCGGCAGCTATTTCAAAGGCACCGAGGCCAAATGACAAGCATCAGCTGCGGTCCCTGCTTGGCCTAGTTAACTACTATGGAAAGTTCATTCCGAACCTATCCAGTGTAATTGCACCGCTCAACAGGCTTTTACGCAGTGATGTGCCCTGGGTGTGGAGCAGGGAATGCGAGGACGCCTTCGTTGAAGTTAAGAAGTTGCTGTCCATGCCACCCGTGCTTACCCACTACGAGCCCGGATTGCCACTACAGCTGTCTTGCGACGCATCAGCATACGGCATCGGAGCCGTGCTCTCTCACGTCCTATCAAATGGTATGTGCAAGCCAATGGCATACGCATCAAGAACATTGACTAAGGCAGAGGCTAGCTACAGCCAAATTGAGAAAGAGGCACTCGCCCTAATTTTCGGTGTGAAAAAGTTTCACTACTACCTCTATGGCCGTTCATTCATCCTCGTAAGCGATCATAAGCCATTGCACACCATTCTCGGGCCCAAAACAGGCATTCCTACGATAGCTGCAGCGAGATTGCAGCGTTGGGCCGTTTTGTTATCTGCCTACAACTACACGCTCAAGTACAAGTCGTCAGCAGAAAACGCAGACTCGGATTGCCTTTCGCGGCTGCCGTTGCCTGGCAATGATGATGAAGCACCGGAAGATAAATTCTACGTTCTGCGTTTTGACTCGCTTCCAGTAAACTGCCGTGACATAGCACGCGAGACCAGTCGTGACCCTGTACTCAAAGCAGTCATGCAGTACGTTTTGAGCGGCTGGCCGAATCGCGCTCCGAATGACTTACTGAAGCCGTTTTTCTACAGACGTTTGGAGTTGTCTTTGCAGCAAGGATGCCTGGTGCTGGGAACTCGTGTCGTCATTCCTGAGCGCTTCCAGTCGTTCATGCTTGAGGAGCTGCACCAGGGGCACCCTGGAATCGTCAGGACGAAGGAGTTGGCGAGAAGTTACGTGTGGTGGCCAACAATTGACAGAGACATCGAACAGAAAGTGAGTGCATGTCAGTCGTGCCAGTCGCAGCGCAACATGCCGTGCCCTGCTCCGCTTCATCCATGGGCGTGGCCTAGCCGGCCCTGGGAACGGGTTCACGTCGACTTCGCAGGCCCATTCAGAGGTGCGATGCTCTAGATAGTCATAGACGCTCATTCTAAGTGGCCAGAAGTGTTTGAAATGAAAGATACATCCGCAGAGAAAACCATTGACCGTCTTCATGAACTTTTCTGTCGTTTCGGTTTTCCAGAGACGCTTGTATCGGATAACGGTCCGCAATTCACATCGGACGCGTTCTGTCTGAGCTATGCTGCCTCAGTTGTCTTGCCTAAAACACGACAAGCCCTCACCGCAAGCGGCGTTGATCTACCTATCCCACCCCATCAGCGCCAGAACCAGCCACCCCTCCTCCGCTCCACTTTCACGTCCACCTACCTATACTTCCCTTACGGCGCGATTCAGGTGCCCATAGAAACAAGCGTGACAGATACTGCGCCTTTCCATTCCCGTGAACCAAATATGAAAGGCACGCTTCAGAGCTCAAGTGGAAGACGTGACCACACATGGTACATACTGGAAAAATAATAATTCATGAAAACTGCGAGCGCCCACACCGAACTGCACTTCATGTGTAACCGAGAATTCACACGCAGAAAAAAGCAGCGCTGCCTCCCGCAACCTCCCGATAACTTAATTGCTCTCTTCATTTCTCCGACCACAAAGCTTCCTTCATGACAGCGAAGAACTGTTAGTGGAGAGTTTCTTGAAGGAATATGTGTGAAAAATAAAATAGTTCTCTGTAATTTTACATACCTGTAAATGTCTTGCTCGAAACATTTGCCTCACTCTCGAAAGCTGATGAGCTGCGCTCAAATTTCGCATTACGAAGTGACGTAATCATCAGCAAGTTTGTCTGCCAGTAAGTAAGCCCAAAAGGCGCTGTGGATAGTGTGATAAATAAACAAATACACGAGAATACACTTGAGACACGAATGACCACTTAACAAGTGGTATACAGCTTGCCCCTTTCTTGTGGCTCTTCCTATGTAGGCCAAACTGGCCGTTGCGTTAATGACCGGCTACGGGAGCATGCAAAAAATGTAGACAATAATGATAAAAATTCAAACCTTGTAAAGCACATTTCTTCCTGCATTAGCACGTGTAGGGCAAGATTTGAGATGACAAAGATTCTAGGCAGGAGTACCAATGTGAAAGCCCGGCTTGTCTTAGAGGCCTTCCATGTCAAAAAACTATGATCGCTGCGTAAGTGATGCTTCGTTGCAGATCTATGATGCTGAAGTTTCATATCTTGATTCGTTTGTGTAAAATTGCAGTGTTTGTGATGTGTGTGCCTGCTCTACCTTTACGCATGCTCTGCTTTTCTGTATATATGCTGTTGTTGCTTCACCCCATTAAACAGTTAGTAGTTGCGCTCGTGAACCGCTGTATGTGTTTCTTCCTGTGTCCTGTCTATGTTGTTGCGCATTTCTCTTATATAGTAGCAGCTATCAGCTCTTCGCAAATAACAGCAGACGTCCTCGCCGAGGCTGAGACTGCAGAAGTCGAACTGCAAGAACTTCTTAGGGCGGGTCCTCACTACAGCTGCAACAAGTCCCCATACCTGGACCGACAACGATTATCTACTGCGATATGTCCACAGCACGTAGCAGGCCTTACGTGCCCTTTCCCCATTGTCCTGACCTCTTTCTAGCTGCATAATTTCAGCCATCCCGGCATACTCGCCTCTACACGCCTCGTGGCCGACCCCTATGTCTGGCCCTGTATGCAGCGGGATTGCTGCACCTGGGCGCGCTCCAGCATTCAATGCCAGCGCGCTATAGTCACCAGACATGTCACTTCACCACTCGCAGCCCTCCCTTACGGAAATGCCATATCTTGACTTATATAAAAAGCATATCAGGAATTGGGCAAATATGGAATATAAAGACTAATCAGGGCAAGATATGGCATATCTGCCAATTCCTGATTTGCAGCATCAGATATGACATATCTGGTGAGGTATACTTTATCTGCCCAATTCCTGATTTGTAGTACCTGATATGGCACCTGATATTGCCCATAAATATGCTGAGAGCACAACCGATGCTCGATGGGAGCAAACAATTACAATAACAAGGAAGTTGAGGCGATTTACTCACGAAACAGGGATAAATAACTGTTAACGCCATCTATGTTGTAGGACGTGAAGCTCGAGTGCAAAACCGCAAACTTTAAACATTCTTTAATTCAGGCATGAATTACAGACAGCTGATGCCGTCCAGCTATTTATAGCTTGTGACAATTAGCAATAATAGGATTTCGTAAGAGTGAATGGAAGCCACATTTACCATGATGTAGCTATTTCAAGCCTGGTGCGCTGAGCTGGACCAATTCGTATGCGGGTGCAAATACTCACTGAATGCCCTAGTGAAAAACCCTGTATAAAATTCGTACAGGCAATCGTATACAGTTTACTGTATAGGATCTGGGATACAGGATTGGGGGCTATTTCAGCAAATTCCTGTACAACCCTGGAAAGTCCGGAATGAAACCGCGCGGAGCTCTGATACCGGAATGGCCTGTATGGTTGATGGCCCTCGTTTCCGGAACGAAACGCGTCGCCAGGGTGGAAAAAGCATGCAACAATATAAAATAAAACGACTACATTTAAAATAATAGATAAAATAAAAAAAATAAAAAAAAAGATTTACTACCGAATGTGGAATCGAACGTAGGTCCTTATGGTTTTCAGACGGGCACCTTAACCACTACTCTACAGCGGATTATTTTTTTCAGTAACAAAAACACCTTTATTCACATATATATGTGCAAGGCTGCAACTCAACCAATAGCCGAGTGCACTGATTGCTTCTCGTGTTAACGTCGGCCATAGGAAACGTGAGGGGAGATTAAGCACAATAGAGAATTGTGTCGAGAGGTCTGGTAAGAAAGAGTCAGCAAAAGTGTAACATATAAGCCTAAAATTCGCCATTGTAAGTCAAAAAGGAAAACCAGAAAAAAACAAAAACAAAAACCAAAAAAAAAACACTTGGGCAACGCTGCGTGAAGCATCAGCGGCACCCAAACCGTTCGTACTGTCGTGTCTTGAAGACCATCACAGCGCGGCAGCCTCGCCGTAGTTCCTCCTGCAAGCCTTCGTCGGTGCCAGAGGACTCTAGTGCGCTAACTGTCCACTCTGCTTTGTCCAATAGGTGCCGCCACGCTGGTTTCGGCCACGCGCGCACGCCAGAGGGCATGCAACGCAAGCACTATCGCAATGTCTCGAAGCTCTGGACGATCACAAGAGGCGTCGAGACGCAAAAGCCCTGGCCATGTGACTTCCAAATCCGTGGCGAAAAATCCCCGTACTTCGTCCTAGAAGATGTGCGCCGAGTTGCATTCTATAAAGACATGTTGAGCGGTCTCCCGTCGGCTACACAGGAGACAGTTTGCGCCCCATGGTAGGAAGAAACCCCGCTCTTCCTGTCGAGCTTTCACGGGCAAAACTCCTGTGTGGAAACGGAAGAAGAAATCCTTGGAGCCTGTAGGAACGGGCAGCTTCCTGACGCGCTTGAGGACATCAGTCTTGTCCACCCCTATGGGTGGTTGTCGATATACTGGGGGTTGCAGAAATTGGGCCAGCAAGTCCCAGTAAAGCTTTCTCGGCTCCCACGAAAAAAGCCCTTGCAGCAGCGCCAGGGAATGCGCTACCTCCTTGTAGAAGGCTGTGGCTCTCAAGCCGTGACCTATTGGCTTAGTTGTGGCCAACCAAGGGGCCAAGTGCGCCGAGCCTAGATACTGAGTGGCCGCGCGAAGAAAATTATCCTTTTGGCTTCGAAAGAAAATGAGCCTTTGGACTACAAGTTTAAGTTCTATGTTCACTAAACCCAGTCCGCCTCGCTCCATGCTCCAGAAGAGATTGCTTCGGCGCATGGGCTCTGCCGTAGAGCGCCAAACGAAGACTGCCCATGATCTGTGTAGCCTGCCCACGGAGCCCTTGTCGATTGTGGTCACTCTGGCTGAGTATAGTACCGCCGGGTAGACCACCGCGTTGCATACATAGGCTCTCGTGAGCATGGCTATGTGTCTCGGCCGCCATGGGTCTAGCTTCCTTTCCGCGGCAACTAGTTTGGGTTGCCACCTGTTGATGATCGCTTTGCTAATATCTAGATTAACGCCTAGATATTCGTCAATTTTTTCTGTCCATTCTACTCCAAAAAGTTGGCGGGGCTTCCCTCTCCAGTCTCCCAACCAGGCGCCTTGCGATTTTTTAAAATTTAGTTCGGCTCCAGAAAATTGACAGAAGGAGTTTGCCAATCGAATCACCTCCCCCACTTGTTGTTGGGACGTGCAAATGAAGGCTGCATCGTCCGCGTATGCGAGGACGGCAGTTCTTGGCCGCCGAGATCTAGACCCTTGATGGTTTTAGACGCAAGTACCATGCGACATAGAGGTTCCAGATACAAGGTGAAGAGAACAGGCGACATCGGACACCCTTGTCGTACTGATCTATTCACCTGTATCGGCGCGCCTGGTATACCGTTAAGGACGATTGCAGTACTAATTTCAGTGTAACACATTTTGAGCCAATCTATTATGTCGTCACCTACTTCGCACTGATGAAGGAGAGAAAAGAGGAAAGCCCGGTCAACCTGGTCAAACGCCTTCCTCAAATCGATCTGGAGAATGGCCAAAGGAAGGAGCCCTACATCCGTCGCCTCGCGGACCGTCCTCATGCGGTGTAAGTTGGTATTTATGGAGCGCCCTTTGAAGCCGCATGTTTGATGCTTTCCCACCACGGTGCTGAGGATGGTCTCGAGTCGACGAGCGAGAGCTCTAGCCAGAATCTTATAGTCCGTGGAAAGTAGACTGATTGGCCTGAAATCGGCTACGTCGGGGGTAGATTCGGGGGAAGGTTTCTTAGGAATCAGGACTAAATTACTGCGCCGCATAGAAGGCGGGAGAAGTTTTCGTTTCCTTATATCCTCGAACACCTCCGCTAGTATTGGGCTGAGTTCACTTCTAAAGCATTGGTAAAATTCGGCTGTTATGCCGTCCGGTCCGGGTGATTTATTCTTAGGGAGTTTTGCAATTACGCGCTCTATCTCGTCAGCAGTCAATGAGGAGTTTGTTGCCTCCCTAATCTTCTGAGGAACTTTGGGTAGTTCGCTCAGGACTTCGGATGGCACGGGATCCAGCGGTTTTCCAGCCTGGAAAAGCTTGCGATAGTATTCATCGAAGGCCTGCGCCACCTCGCCATGCCCTCGCGCAGCGGTGCCGCTGTTAATAGCCTCCCTTATAGTAACCCGTGCAGCCTGCTCCCGTTCGAAGGCACAAAAGAGCTTTGATGGCTGCGCCTCGTACTGCACTCTCTGCTCCCGACTGCGAACGAGTGCGCCCCAATAACGCCGTTCCAGTTCTGATCGAAGTTCCTCTTTGACTTTCCGAATGTCATCAGAAAATTCTCCCTGCATCTCTTCGTTGGCCTCTGGTTACAGTGGTTATTATTTAGTATATGTAGCTACTTTTGCTCTTTCGTACTTGTATATTTTCTTTGGCAGTAGAATTTGTGGCCGTAATTCACCGATCGCCCTTTAAACACGCTGAATATATTTGCAGGCTATCACGAGGGTTCACAAACGTGCCGTATCTTTATAATGCATCGCTTTATTGAAGGCAAACCTCAAGATATCATAATTTACTAGTGCTGATGAGTTTTTCATTGTCTATGAACGCTTGTAAGTTTTCCTACATACAGAGATGTCCGGTGCACTAATACTTGTAATACTGGCCGTTTTAGCTTCACGTGATACCAGCGGAGCATCGATGTCAATGAATACACTTCCGACTGAGCGGTTTCAATATGTAAACATTCGAGAACGCGTCGCCCGGTGTGCGGCTATCTGCGCATCTTTCGATGGTCAGCGATGTTTGTTTATTTTTTCTCGAACAGTTTTTTGTCATCGCTAGCGAAACGATACGTTCCTGCTTCTACTTTCGTGTTGTAGGCGGCAGATCTTCAGTCGCAGATATGAAGACGCACCGTAAGATCGTACGAGCTGCAGCGCATGTTGTACGCGCAAAAGCGATGCGCCGCGCGTATATGCTTGCTAGCGCACACTTCGACGGCTTCGCATTTTCGAGGTATTTGGGAAACGAAGCGTGCGCTTTATATACAGAACAGTTGTTTAATATGTTTGGTGTCATTCTTATTTAGTGCGCTGGCGTGTCCGGCATGGTCATTCTGGTTGAGCTTCGGCGATCGGCCCAGCTTCTGTTCAGAAGCGGAATACTCTCCCCGGTATCAGTTCCAGAAATGACGCGTGTCCGGTTTCTGGTTAATTGATACAGGCTGAACACTACATAACACCACTACATTTGAAAAAGAAAAAAAAAGAAAAAGAAACAAAAAGAAAATAGAAAAAATATTTACATATAATTCGAACTTCTGTCTTTTCAGCTAGCAAGCACGCACTTAACCACTACACCATGGCAGAGCACGGTGATCATGGTTATGTATCTGCTTATGTAGTCGAGATTGCTCTTTTGTAGTTTGTATTTTTGTAGGGTGTAGAATCTGTGGTCGTAATTGAACGATCGCCCTTTAAACACGCTGCATCTTTTTCCTGGCTATCACGAAGGGTTATCCGTGTCCCGCATCTTTACAATGTATCGGCAAACCTCCGAATGTCACAATTTACTAGTGCTGATGTGTTTTGTCATCGTCTTCGAACGCATGCAATTTTTGCTACATATAGATATATGCGGTGCACCAACACTTGTAATACTGCTTGTTTTAGCTTACTAGTGCTGATGTGTTTTGTCATCGTCTTCGAACGCATGCAATTTTTGCTACATATAGACATATATGCGGTGCACCAACACTTGTAATACTGCTTGTTTTAGCTTCACCTGCTGCCAGCGGAGCCGCGACGTCAATGAATTTACTTCTGACTAAGTGTTTTGCATGCGTAAACACTCGAGCAAGCGACTCCCGATGTCCTGCTGACCTGTGCATATTTCCATGGTCAGCGATGTTTCATTTATTCTCGAGCGTATTTTATCCGCCCAAACGAAACGCTACGTTCTTGCTTGCACTTTCGCGTTGTAGGTGGCAGATCTTCAGTCGCAGATTGTGAAGATGCACCGCATGATCGTACAAGCTGCAGCGACTGTTGCACACGCAAAAACAAAACGCGATGCATGTATGTACTTGCTAGCACACACATCCACGACTTCATATCTTCTAGGTATGTACGAAACAACGCGTACTCCACATATACAGAAAAGTTTTAAAGTATATTATGTATGGTTTCACGCTTATTTAGCGTGAAGGCATATGTTCCGACGTGGTCATCCTGGCTGAGCTTCACGATCCGCCCGAATTGTACTGAGAAGCGGAAATACTCTGTCCCGTATCAGTTTCATTCATATCGGATTTGTCCGGTTTCTGTTAAACCGAACATGACCTGTCCTGTATATGAGCTCAATACAGGACTGGTCCGCCCTGTTTCATATCCATTCCGGACTGGGATGTCATGTATAAGATGCATACTGGAAATGGTCTGCCCTGTATTAACTCGATCACCGGACTGGATCGTCTGGATTGAGATTCATACCGAACATGACCTGTCCGATATAAACCCGTTTAAGCTTCATACAGGATTGGTCCGCATTGTTTCATATCCATACCGGACTGGGATGTCTTGTATAAGATGCATATTGGAAATGGTCTGCCCTGTATTAACTTTATACCGGACTGGACCGTCCGGATTGAAATTCATACCGGACATGACCTGTCCGATATAAACCCGTTTAAGCTTCATACAGGACTGGTCACCCCGGTATCAAATTTATTTGGGATAATACAGGACCGGTTCAAACCCGTTTGTCGCGATACGGGATTTTTCACTAGGGTGAACAATGAGGAAAGGAGGGGGGTGAAGGAATCACCCTGAACCACAACCGTCTAGAGACCATTAACCATTTAATATTGAGTGACATGTATCGCACCTATATTTTTTCTTCTTTTCACATTTCTGAATTCTCAGAAGGGCATGCATGGGGAAGCTATATCACCTCTGATCTGCATATCAACATACCAATTTATTACAACACACACAAAGAAACCGGCAAGCTGTCTAAGGAGACGAAAGATTTGATTAAGAAACGCCAGAGAATGAAAGCTTCCAATCCAGTAGACCAGATCCAATTGGCCGAGATATCAAAGCTAATCAATAAGCTAGCGCAAGGTGGCCGATATAAGGAAGTATAACATGGAGAAAATTGAGCATGCTGTAAAGAACGGGGGAAGCCTTAAAGCCGTAAAGAAGAAATTGGGCATAGGCAAAAACCAGATGTATGCGATAAGGGACAAGGCGGGCAACGTCATCACTAATATGGAAAAGATAGTCAAAGTAGCCGAGGAGTTCTATACAGATCTCTACAGTAGCCAAAGTAGTCAGGACCGTAATGAGATTGGCGTTAGGGAAAAACAGTCAGACGTTCCACCAGTGACGAAGGACGAGGTCAAAAAAGCACTAGAAACTATGAAAAGGGGGAAATCAGCTGGAGACGATCAGATAACTACAGATTTGCTGAAGGACGGGGGGGGATATCGTGCTAGAAAAACTGGCCACCCTGTATACGCAGTGCCTGGTGTCATCGACGGTACCGGAACCATGGAAGAGTGCAAACATTATCCTCACTCACAAGAAAGGGGACTCTAAAGACCTTAAAAATTACAGACCAATCAGCTTACTGGCTGTTACGTATAAGGTATTTACTAAGGTAATCGCTAATAGAATCAGGACAACCTTAGACTGCAATCAAGCAAAGGATCAAGCAGGGTTTCGGAAACGGTACTCTACTATCGATCATATCCATACCATCAATCAGGTGATAGAAAAGCATTTGACTCAGTTGAAACCTCGGCGGTGATGCAGGCATTGCGAAATCAGGGGATAGACGAGCCGTAAGTGAAAGTGCTGGAAGATATATATAGTGGCTGCACAGCAACCATAGTTCTGCATAAAGAAAGTAACAAAATTCCCATAAAGAAAGGTGTTAGGCAAGGAGACACAATCTCCCCAGTACTATTTACAGCTTGTTTAGAGGAAGTATTCAGAGACTTGGAATGGGAGCAGTTATGGATAAGGGTAGATGGAGAATACCTCAGTAATCTGCGATTTGCTGATGACATTGCCTTGCTAAGCAACTCGGCGGATGAACTGCAAATAATGATTGATGACCTAGACAGGAAAAGTAGAAAGGTAGGCTTGAAAATCAATATGCAGAAGACTAAGGTAATGTTCAACAGCCTCGGGAAGGAACAACAGTTTACATTAGGTAGCGAAATACTGGAAGTAGTAGGCGAATATGTCTACTTAGGACAGGTAGTAACCGCAGATCCGGACCACGAAAAGGAAATAACAAGAAGAATACGATTGGGATGGAGCACATTTGGCAAGCACTCGCAGATTATGACTAGCAGCTTACCGGTATCGCTCAAGAGGAAAGTATACAACAGTTGCATCTTGACTGTACTCACCTATGGGGCTGAAACGTGGAGGCTAACCAAGAGAGTTCTACTTAAGTTGGGGACGACCCAGAGGGCTATGGAACGAAAAATGGTAGGGGTAACATTAAGAGATAGAAAGCATGCAGAGTGGGTCAGAGAAATAACTCAAGTTACCGACATTCTAGTAGAAATTAAGAAGAAGAAATGGACATGGGCAGGACATGTAGTGCGAAGAGAGGATAACCGATGGTCGTTGAGGGTAACAAACTGGATTCCAAGCGAAGGAAAGCGTAGCAGGGGGCGGCAGAAAGGTAGGTGGGCGGATGAGATTAAGAAGTTCGCGGTGGTCAAGTGGATGCAGCTAGCACAAAACCGGGTTATGTGGAGAAATATGGGAGAGGTCTTCGCCCTGCAATGCGTATAATCAGGCTGATGATGATGATGATGACAGAAGGAAAATTTCAGTATTCCAGCTAAACGTGCCGTACGCTCAATCACGTTTGCCAAGGGAAACCTGAATTTCTCCCATTTCATACTTTACAGGAAGACAGCTTTGGAACCACAGGTTTTCTTTTCCCTGCCTATCGCTCAAACACGGGCCTGAATTACGGGGGTACTGAGGGTCACACACATGCGTATCCGTTAGTAAATATTGATATCCTACTCATTTACGCGCGTAGCCATAAGAAACTAATGAGTTATCTGAACGAAATAATGGACCTACCTGTTTACACGAGAAGCTAAAGAGAAAGGCATTAACCAAATAAATTCGATATTACATTTTAACCTACTCTTTTACACACAGAACTTTAACCAGTAAACGGCTTTAGTATGAGCTGGTTTACTTGCGAAGAAAAAAATACAGAACGGCAATTGATATCGAATTTAAAGGTTTGTAGACACCCAGAAAAGGCACCGCTAAACCGTAGGGCGATAAACCACCACTCTCGGACTGCTACAAATACCTAAACCTTAGCAGAGTACATATAGGCCGTCAAGAAGTACCGGTGTTACAAATTTGAGCAGAGACTGCAGTGTAAAATGAGCGAATGTGCCTAACTCGGGTTGCTTTTGAAATTAAGAGAGAAAAGGAAGAAAAAACAATACAAGGCTATTGCGGGTTTTTTTTTAAAGTGTCCGATGGCATTTGTCATGACCGCGACAGCTCCGCCCCAAACCCAAATCAAACATGAAGCTACTTAGGTAGTGAAAATAATAATAAACAACGAAAGACTTTATCCACCCACTGAAATTTGTCAAGCTTGGGTCCCAGCAGTCAAGAAAATCATGCTTTATTGTTTCAGGTTTTTTTGCATAAAAAACAATTGGTAGTCCAGGGTACGAAGATGCATTTGCTATGAAGCCATGTCTCAACGGGTAGCGTGTTAGTGTGCAATATAAAGAAAAAGTTTTGACTGAAGATATTACCGGCATTCTTTTAACTCTTTTAAGGACGTCTTGTCCGGGGCCTCCACGGTATGGCAAACGGTACAATGGTTGGGGAAGCATGATGTCAGTGAGGTCTCTATAGAGTTTCTTCTTGGTGACATTGCACAGATATTCATGAGAGAAACGCACATTTAACAACCTATATGCAAGCATAACTTCACGCAGATATCCAGTCACGACACAGCACATATTTTGACATGACGACACCACGAACCCTGGAAGGAGTCTGCTGCGCCTGACTTGAATCACTGTCCGGAGAAATGGATTGTTTTGGTCGCGTAGATAAATAAAGCGCGATACAACCTGGCGCATAAATAAATGCACAAGCCCTAGTCCTCCCTTCTTGGCAGGAAGGAAAAGATTGGTTCGACTTGTTCTCTCCCATGTCGAAGCCCAAATAAACACAGCAAAAACACGATGAATTTTTTGTACACTGATCCTCATGGCACCCAACACATTCATTAGATACCAGATCTTAGATACAAGGAAGATATTGCAGATTGTGGCTCGGGAAGACATCGACAATTACCTTCCTTGCCACGCGTCAGCCTTTTCTTTTGCAGACAACGCTTGGTTAGCCCAATATGGCTCTGGGTCGCGATAGGCATCAAGCGGTACACCAAGATAACGTTTTGGAACACATGCCCAATTGAGCCGACAAAAATTGTCCGACGTGGCTTCCCAGTCTCCATGCCAAAAGCCATGACTCTTTTCCCAGTTTATCTGGGCCCCGGTGCACTCGCAAAATTGTTGTACAACAGTTGTGGCATGCTGAATACTGTCTCTGTCGGAGCAAAAAATGGCGATATCATAGGCGCAAGCCAAGATTTTAACATGGGCCGCCTGCAGTCTATAACCTGTTATAAGTTCGCTATTTGCAATGGCCAAACAGAGTGGCTCGAGGTAAACAGCGAACAGCAAGGGTGACAGTGGACATCCTTGCCTCACGGACGACAAAACTGGCAGGCTGCCAGTGAGTTCTCTGTTTATATGACTCGAGTTGAGCAGTTCGTGTAGGCCATTCTCACTCCCTCGGTTATAACAGTACCGACCTTCGAATGCTCCAAAACGCATAGCAGAACCTCGTGCGATACACGGTCGAACGCCTTCGCCAGGTCGAGCTGCATCATAGCCACGCGGTCACCAAATGCATCGCAACACTCAAGAATACTCGGAGCAACATGGACATTAGTTGCTATACTTCTGCCTTTTATGCCACAAGTCTGGTGCGGTCCAACTAAAGTTGTTATCACTGACTGCAAGCGTTTGGCCAGAGCTTTCATAAAAATCTTGTAGTCTACGTTGGTAAAAGTGATCGGACGATAGGACCCTACCAACAAACGTTTATCCGCATCATCACTCTTTGGTATGAGCACAATGTGCGAAGTTGTAAAAGACAAGGGCACTCTTTATTTCGTAAGCTTCATCCAGAACCTTATGCAACATGTGGGCTGCCTTCGTTCTGAAAACTTTGTAAAAAGCCGCTCCTAGACCGTCAGGCCCGGGTGTTTTACCTAGGGCGAGGGCGTCGATTGCGCATTCTATTTCGCCCTCAGTAATTGGCTGCTCCAGTTGCTTCTTGACTGTTTCATCGAGACGTGGTATAAGCGAAAGGAATCTCTGGAATCCGTCTTTTGCCTCGCGTGAGCAACTAAACAGATCCTTAAAATGATCGGCAACCACTTTCTTATCCGATGTGATTGCGTTCCCGGTTGATAACTGACGTATTTCTTTCTGACATGCATATCTTTTTTCGTCAGATAGCGCTCGCTTAGTCGGCGTTTCTCCTGCCCAGAGCTTCTCTGATCTAGCGCGTACAATCGCCGCTTTGTATTTTTTTTGCATCCACACCTTCCAGCTGGCTTTTAACTTCCCTTATTTCTTTCGTGTAATTACCTGGCTGAATGTTTTCCATGCTTATCAAAAACTCCAGTTCTTGCTGGAGTTTTGTTTCGTTCTCTCTTTGCTGGTATGCTATGAGGCTGCTTCTTTCGATGGCTTTCATTTTAACTCGCTGTTTAAATTCCTCCCATTCGACTGCAAAACAGGGGGGCTGCATTTCAAGTAACTTTTCGAATTCTTTCGTTACTGCGTTAAGGAAGACCTCATCCTCCAACAGCCTCACATTTAATTTCCATAGGTCCCAGCTGAATCGAATATTCCTCTGTCTTTCCCCAAACGTTGCCATCACCAAGCAATGATCACTACACTGGACGGGCTTGACTTCGTAGGCAGTACATAAGGATACCAACTCATGAGATGCATATATTCTGTCTAGTCTCGCGTGACTTTCACGTTGGAAATGAGTGTACTGCGGACGATTTTCACCGGTCAGCACGCTTCCTATGTCTTCGAGATTGCATTCATGTACCATTGCATTTAGCACCTCTGCACTTTTGTCTCGGACACGTGCACGCTTAGCGCGATCCCAAGCTGAGCACACGCAGTTGAAATCTCCCAACAGTACTATCACTCTGTCACAGTGTATGTAAGCATCAAAACGCTCAAAGAAGTATCGGCGCTCTGTTTCAACATTCGGCGCATAGGCACAAATGACACGAAAGACAGACCAGAATAGGTGAACTCAACGACTAAAAGGCGCCGACTTTGCAAGAAAGCACTGATTCCACAGAAATCCCAATGTTATTGCGTATGAATAGGGCACAACCACCTGATCTACCATCTGCATGACATATACACATACATAAAACTGCATACGGAAATTGGACACCATTCGATCAGTCGGTTCTTCGTTTTCAATTTTTGTCTCCTGGGCGGCAACAACATGTAGGTCATTGTCAAGAAGAACGCGACTAAGTTGGCACTGCCATTTCCTTGCACAAAGCCCTCTTACGTTTAGAGTGGCTACCCGTAACGCTGTTTCAAGAATGCTTGCCATGGCTACACGAACGAATGGTGCCCATCACAATGAAACATGCTTCCCGTTTGATACATTTCGATACCATGGGAACCGCATGCTTCCCAACCAAAATTCTGCCTTGGATTTAAAAGGAACGTAAACGCCTTTTTCCGGCATCCGTTCAAATCCTAATTTATACAGTGTTTCAGCCATTGTTGTCACCAATATCCCCCCCCAACCCTTTTACGACCCTGACAGCAAAAAACTACGGTGGCGGCTTGCCCGCCTGCCAAGCATCGGCGGGATTGCTCGGACGCGGCTTGAAGGATGATCGCCGCATACCTGGTCCTGGCGTTTTCGCTGGTGGTTCGTCTCCACCAATTCCTTCCTGATGCAATTACTTGCTGTCGGTGTCATCGTGCGGCCGTTTCCCTGCCGGGAGGTTAGCCGCTCCGAACGCAGTGTCCATGCTGTCGGCGTCTGCTTGGCTGACGGCCATGGCGGTGTCTGCAGGCTTTTCGTCCGTGCCCTTCGGCGTCTCCACGATGTCTCGTGAAGGCATTTGTAGCGGTTTTTCAACCACTGCTTCTTGTACAGTGCTGTCCCCCACTTGCGGTTTAGGTTTATTCGACGTCGCCACAGTGGCTCGCGCACTTGCTGCAGCTGATGCTTCCTCCGCGCCTGTCTCGTCCATGAGCAGGTCAGACACATCCTCACTGCCCGCGGGTCCGGTTACACTGGCATAGGTCCGCGAACATTGGCTCTCGTCGTGGCCGAAGCGACGACAGACACCGCACCGCGGAATACGGCACTCACGGCGAATATGGCCTGTGGCTCGGCAGCGAAGGCAGAGTGGAGCCCTGCCCGGCACAACAAGAGCATAGCTCACCGGACACGCTCAGCTGATGAGGTAGATCGTCAACCTTCACACCGACGTTCAGCTTCAAGGTCACGTTTCTTGTGGTAGAGCCTTTGTCTGTCACTCCTTGAGCACGCCACCGCTCTCGAGAGATGTCACTGACCTTGCCGTAAGGAGCGAAGGCGAGACGCACGTCCTCGTCTGGTACACTGTGCAGGAGCCAGTGTACCTTCATGCGTATATCCCTGTTGGCCGGGTCAATGACGAGGCATCGCTTCTTCTTCACTTGCAGTTCGCCAATGCTGACCACCTTCTTGGCTGCTTCGGCATCCTTGAGTGTAACGGCCCACACATGGCTCATTCGATACGACCCCAAAGCGATAGCGTCGGGGAGCACCGAAAGCTGAGCGAGGGCGCCTCGAAAATCCTCAACCCTATACGGCCGAGCAGTTATGTCAGCGTGCAAAAATACGGTATTTAAAACGAACCGACCTGTGGGAAGACTGGGCAAAACAACCTGGTAATCACTGTCAGAGGACAAAAACCTGTTACCGCGGCCCTGCTGGGCAGCTGACACCACTCTGTGGGAGCCCATGAATACACGTCAGCTTGCTAGCGAAGCCGGAAGTGCCCACTAAGCCACGAGTTCGATGCTTGAAAGCGGTACAAAAGCTCTTCTAGTGAATGTGGTGTTGCCTTAGAAACGTGCCGTAGAACGTTATACTGCGGTGTATATCGGTAATTATGAGCATGTTACTTACAGAAGTCGCAGTTACACGAGTAGCGAAGTACATTTCCGCTACATTTCTTCTGCGCTCTGCGCACATGCAGAGCCATCTTGCGGCAAACACAGAACCCCTCCTCGCAATGTGCGGCGCTGCCCGACACGTGGCGCGCCACTCGTCTCTGACGTTTTGCCGTGCACCCTCACGGGTTGTAGAATCAAGCGTCTTTCCTTTCTTTAGATCACTATCTTCGCTCACCCGCTTCTCCCCTTCGGGCCGCGCGGGTACCGGAGCGAGGATGCCCCAGTACCCTTGCGTTTAATAAGTTTTCTCGCTCTCTCCCCTTCCAACATCCAGCGTGCGTCACTCGAACAGTGCTGTTTAGGCGACGCGGCTCCTCTTTCCGCTCACAGCGCGATTGCTAGGCGCAGCGTCTGATGCCGGACGCCTCTGACGTGATCGCTGCGCCGTAGCGCTTCTGCTGGGAAAGCGTCCCCTGCGATGTGTGCCGAGCTTCTTCCGAGGAATCATGCTTCTGCGTGGTGCTCCCAAGCGAGATAGAGGACGATCCCATCAAGGCGTCAGCCCCATGATCGCGTCCGCCTTCATGGCGCGTCGCTGCCCAGCTTTCTCCCTCCGAGACACCGAGTTCTTTGGTTCGTTCCGCTTGTTCAGGCGCGCGTTTCGTTGCCGCGCAGAACGCTGCGTTGCTCGGCGCTCACCGCGTGATTCGTGAGTGCAAAGTCCGACGCGGGGTGCCTCATCAGTGAATGCTGCGCCGTAGCGCATTGTCTTACACTCCTTGGCAGGTCGACGGGTGTTGTATTGCAGGGCCTTGCGCGCTCGCTCTTGAGACTCGTGTGATGGAAGCGGCGCCGTCTCAGATCAGATCAGCCGTTACGGAGATGGATGAGACTCAGCGCCGAGGTGATGCCGTGGGTGAGCAAAAGGAATTGGTTGCCCTCAGCGACCGCCGTTCCGCCACGTAGTTCATCGCAGTTAACAGCCACAAAAACACTGGAACGTGGCGGAATAAAAACGCTCTCGGCAGAAATCCGAAGAGGGGCGTGGCTTTGGTGGTCTGCGGTGTCAGTATCATCAGCTTTCTCTGTCTAAAAGGTCACGGTACGCTTCCGGAGTTCGATAATGGCCCCATACTCCCGAAGAAAATCGACACCAAGGGTATACAGTCGCGGGAGCAGTCAGGTATTACAAGGCAGCTGACAACAAACGTGAAGTTGCGAATTTGGACTCTCGCCGTGCACTGACCGCTCGGAGTTACGACATGCCCGCCAGCGGTTCGAATCTGCGTGCCAGACCATGGCGTCATTACTTCTTTTAGAAGCGCCGCTAGCTTCCCGCTTAAAATCGAAAAATCAACACCAGTGTCTACCAATGCGCTAACCTTATAGCCGTCGAGGACTACGGCTATATCCAGTGAGAGTCTATCTTCACGTGTACGAACTGTCGTCGGGGCCGTCAAGTCGCGGTCGCTCACAGGTCGCGTTGTCGAGGGGTCTTCGTCGCGTCGATTTGAAGCGGCCTCGCCCCCTGAGGTCGCTGTCTTTAGTTTTCCCGGCTCGGACTAGACGGCCGTCGCTGCGCCATCCAGGAGGAGCTGGGCTGCGAGGATGGTCGGCGTGGAGACGGAAATCCTGACTGTCATCTAGAAGTTGGCGCCATGCGCTGCTGGGCTACCTAGTCCTCAATATCCCGGGGTCGTTGGCCTAAGGAGGGCTACGCATGTCGATGGGGAAACCCTTCAGTCCCAGTTGTCGAAATGGGCACTGTCGATACAGGTGGTGACCAGGTTCTCCGCAGTGGAAGCACAGGCGCTGCCGATTTGGGGCACGCCACAGGTCTGCTTTTCGCTGGGGTGGTCGGCGGTTGTCGATGTACGGCTCAGGGTGGGCTGAATATAGTGAGCCTTGGTCGGGTGGCAGTAATTGTGTGGAATCAGTTGGGGGACGTCGCAAGATGTCCGCATACGTTGGCCGACAGGACTCGGTGGAAAAGGATGGCGGGTTAGCAGATGGTACCGAAGGCCGAAATGCTTGTTGGAGCTCTTCTCGGACAATACTAGCGATAGAGCCGACCGTCGGCTGGGGAGCACCGAAAAGCGTCTGGTGCTCTTCACGCAAAATGGAGCGGATGATGTCGCGAAGAAGATCCGGACTAGCCCCGAAGGCCGAATGCGGCTCCGTGAGCGAAGCGGCGAGTGCCGGCCTGTCGTAGGTCGTAGACCGCTGCTGGAGCATTCTTTCCATCGTGATTGCCTCCGAAAGAAACTCGGCAACTTTGCTCGGCGGATTGCGCACGAGCCCAGCGAACAGTTGTTCCTTAACGCCGTGCATGAGATAGCGCACCTTTTTCCCTTCGGGCATGGCCGGGTCAGATCGTCGGAACAGCCTAGTCATGTCCTCCACGTACATGGTTATGCTCTCGTTCGGCATCTTTATGCGAGAACGTAAAGCCCTTTCCGCTCGTTCTCGGCGCTCCGGGCTGGTGTAGGTGTGCAGGGTGCAGCGGCAGAACTCGCGCCACTATGTTATGGCGCCTTCGCAATTCTCGTACCAAGTACGAGCGCCATCTTCCAGGCTAAATAAGACGTTCCTGAGCTTCGCGGCGTCGTCCCACTGATTAAATGCGGCGACCCGTTCAAACTGGGCGAGCCAGTCTTTGACGTCTTCCGTCTGACAGCCGTGGAAAGCCTTAGGCAGTCGTGGGTTCTGTAGCGTGTAATACGTTGGAGTTTGCATGACAGGTCGAGGGACGGCTGCGGTGGTGAATTCCAACGGCCCGTGCCCAGGTGGTAGGCCTAGGTTCCTCCGGCTAGCGCGGTGAACAGGAGTGTCGATTGGCACAGGACCTGAATCCTGGGTATGCGGAGGAGTGCGGGATATATACTGGGATCGATACCCTGCACCGACACCAAAATATGTCACGGACAACAGGGCTAGACGTGACTAAAACGACGGGACGAAGCTGTACCAGCAGGCAAAGTTCGGCGCACATCACGCGAGTCAACTTCAGTGTCCTCTTCTTCCAGGCGCAGCAAGAACATGGGGACACCAGGTGGCAATATAAAGCCTATCTGGACCAAATATAGGACTTCCGTAAGGTCGGTTTCAACATGTCCAACTTGAAAAGGGCCTTGAAGGCCCTTTTCTCCAGCTGTACCCTATTGCTACCTATCGGTACTGCCTAACCGCCGTCGATAGGTATACTCGATGGCCTGAGACATGGCCCCTAGAGAGAATCACCGCAAAAGACGTCGCCTCGGCCTTCTTCGCCGGTTCGGGCCCCCTCGCGTCCCCGCCGACCCAGACGACAGTTTGAATCGCACCTTTTCAGGCTGCTCGGGCTGAACATCGGTTTCGAGCGCTCATGGACAGCCAGCTATCCCCTGCGCCAACGGGATGATCGAGCGTTTCCACCGACAGTTCAAGCAGCCATCATGGGTCACCCGGACTCAACCTGGCTCAAAGCCATTCCAACCGTCGCCCTGGGTCTCCGCGCCACTTTCAATCCGGGCATTCAAGCTACACCCGCAGAGCGCGTCTACGGGGAACCACTCCGCCTCCTAGGCGAATTTCCTGCTGCACCACCGTCCACTAGCGCGACGTCACATCCCACCGATTCCGTCACCCGACTCTGACACACCATGGCGGCCCTCCACCCGTAACCTGCAGCTCACCACTTTAAGACTGCCCAATTTGTCTTAAGGACATGGCAACGTGCACGCACACGTTTCTTCATGACAACACCGTCCGCAAGTCTATCCAACCACCTTAAAGCGGACCCTATCCTATTCTCCCTCGCGACGACAAAACCTTCAGCCTGCGCACTAAAGGTAACGACGTCCGCGTCTCTATCGACCGGCTGAAGCCAGCCTACATCGATTCCGCCGAACCAGGAAATACCTGTGCACCCCCAGGCGTCCATTCATGACCCCCGACATCGCAGCCTGCTGTCGTCACTACGTATGGACATCGGGTACGCCGCAAAAAATTTTACAAGCACTTAGGGCTCTCCACTCCGCGGCGGGGGGGGGGGGGGGGGGGGGGGGGAAGGGGTGATGTGGTGTGTGTGGGGAAGGGGTGATGTGGTGACACACACTACGTATATTTCCGCGCAGCCTCCGCTTCTTTTATCCGTCCCAGCATAACACGGCCACATGCTGGATGCCTTATCGATAAATTATGAGGCCATAAACGAGGAGTTGGAATTATTCCTGCCTGTATTTCTGGAACATAGCAGTCAGCGCAATGTAGAAACGTTATGGGATATGTTCAGAGACAAACAGCTCTCTTTGGTGGCTAAATATATTCCTTCTAAGGTCGTGTCATCTAGGCATAGAATGGACAAACCGTGGATTAACAAGGAACTGCGGTTATCAGTTAAGAAAGAAACGAGGGGTATACAAGGCTTTCAAGAAAACTCCAAACCAGAACTTGTATGATAGGCTTAGAACTCTAACTGAAAACTTGAAGCAGGAATTAAGAACCGCGAAAAGAACATACTTCTCGTCCCTAGCGGATAAAATAAGATCTAACCCAAAGGAATTATGGCGATACGTCAAAAGTAACAAAAAAGACAATGTTGGTGTTCCTGCTCTCAGGCACGAAGGGAAATGATTAAGATGATACTGAAAAGGCTGATTACTTCAATTACTTCTGTTTTCGCAGCATACCGTCATACACCACTACCTGAAATACATGAGCAATTACCTCAAATAGAGGATATTGTTGTGAATGAAGCTGGAGTTTTGGCGCTCTTGAAAAATCTAAACCCGCATTCTGCTCACGGTCCAGATGGCGTGCCAAAATCACGTCTCGAAGCGCTGCGCCCGAAGTATTGCACCTTTTTTGTTTGATTTTTTTAGCAAGTCATTAAATTCTCAACAACTACCTAGTGAATGGAAAATCGAAAATGTAACTCCTATTTTCAAGTGTGGCTCTCGTGTTTTGGTAACCAATTATAGGCCGGTATATTTGACACCTGTTTGTTGTAAAACGTTGGAACCTGTTGTGTATTCGGGACTTATTAAGCACCTTGATGACCATAGCTTTTTTATCCCGACCCAGCATGGATTTCGCTTGGGATTATCCTGTAGTTTAACAGAGCACGTTGTTGGGCTAGTCGGTCATACATACTTAAAAAAGGGGAATTGCGCTAAAAAAAAAGACACGGACGAGAAGAGGACAACTGGAATAGGACAACAGGACAATAGGAGGACAATAGGACAAGAGGAATATGCAAGGACTTGGCTTTAGATAGACTGTCAAGAGCCGTTAACAACTGTAAGCGCAATAGCCTAGAACTGTTTTTCACCGTGAAGACGCACAAATATGACAAGCCGTTCCGGTGCATTGTGAGTGAAAAGGATACGTAGCAACGGGAGATTAGCTCTTTCCTCCAGAAGTGTTTAAAGAGTTTAGTTATACAAGACCCTTTTGAAAGAATTCAGGTGATGTGGTCTCTTTCCTACAGGGTTCCTCATCTTTAGGTTACGCTGTCTCTTTTGACAGAGAACCTGTTCTTTTCTATACCGCATGATGCCCTATTTTGTGCAGTTAGGTCTTGCATCGACGATAATGGTGTCGTAGATTTTCAGAACACCAGCGGCCTAACCCTGGACAATTTCATGAAGCTACTAGAGTTTTATCTTGAGTCCACTTTTGTAACTTTTGACAATCATTTTCATGTTCAGCGTCAGGGCATTTGCATAGGGTCCTGTGTGGCACCTGTATTGGCTAAAATTTTCTTGGCCAGCATTGATCGTGATCTGGTGTGCTATTTGGACGACAAGATAGTTTTTATATACGTGGACGATTATTTGGTGTTTCTTAAAAAGCAACCCGGTTTGACACACACGTTCACCGTGCAAGAGACGTTATCTGTCTTTAAACGACACGGGAGGGGTCTAACCTTCACCTACGAATTACCTGAAGTAGATAGATTACAGTTTTTAGATATTAACATCACTTTAACACCAGATCACACGTGTTGGATGTATTCACCACGAGCCCGGAAAGACCTGTTGCCGTTTGAATCTGCTCATTCTAAGACGGTGAAACGCGCCATTGTTATGATGTGCCTGAAAGAAGCCTTGCAGAAATCATGTGTTCACCTGGTAAACGACAGCCTCACCAATCAGGTTGGCAGGTTACAGAAAGCTGGTTTCCCTGTTTCAGTCGTGGCTGCTGTGGCAGAGAAGCTTCTGCAAAGTTTTACTACTAGAACACCTCAAGAAGGTGGCGGTCAACCGAAGACCAGACCGGCGGTTGTCCCCTATATCCATAGGGTGTCCCACAACCTGAAGACTGTAGCCAATCGCTACGGTGTGCCGGTGGTATTTTCTGCCCCGCGCAAGTTGGCCTCTTTGTGCCCCCGGATTGTCTCCGGTGAGGAATGCGTGCGAGACTGCACGAAGCGTCACGCTACCCAGTTTGTCAGGTGTTCTGTCGGGGCTGTATATGAGATCCCCCTGACTTGCGGAAAAGTTTACATCGGCCAGACGGGCCGTTGCATAAATGAACGACTAAGGGAACATCAGCTCTCTATGAATAACGGAAAAGGGTCAAATTTGCCCTTGCATTGCGGCGCATGCCCTTTGGCTACGCCTGATAAAGCATGCCAGTCTTTGCTGGCTAGAACCAAAATCTTAAGGCGCAGTCGTAACCAGGTAGCACGTGAACTCGCAGAGGCCTTTTTCATTGATAAGTCAGGTGATGAATGCGTAAGCGATTCCAGTATCAAGTTGTATAAGAAAGAGACAACCTTCCTGGCATGTGCGCTCAGGCATTGATTGGATAAGCTTCAAGCTATATATATTTGTGTTCTTTCTGAATAAAATCAGTCGCGAGTTTGCGCCCGTCTATGTCCTCTTCTCGTCCGTGTCTTTTTTTAGCGCAATTCCCCTTTTTTAAGTATTATCCTGTAGCACACAACTTGTAGAATTCATCCATGACGTTGCATATGGTTTTAACAATAATTGACAGATAAATGCTATTTTTATTGATTTCAGAAAGGAGTTTGATGTAGTCCCGCATAACTTACTTCTACACAAACTTTCCTATATTGGTCTCCCTGATTCACTTTACGGCTGGGGGAAAGATTACATGTACGAAATGCAGCAAAAAGTGGCTCTAAACGGTGTGACGTCGCAAATGGTTGAAGCGCATCAGGCGTGCCACAAGGATCCGTCCTGGGGCCGCTCCTGTTCTTCGTGTATATCAATGATTTAACTGAAGGCGTTGCTTCGAATGTTAGATTATACGCTGATGACTGTGTCGTGTATAATACTGTGTCATGTGCAGAAGATATGAGCGTGTTGCAGTCTGATCTTGAAAAACTCTTTTCCTGATGTGTTAAATGGGAAATGGACCTGAATGTTCCAAAATGCTATCATGTGCAGTTCACGAGTAAAAAGGAAAAGTTATGTAACTCATACTTCATAAATAATGATTTAGTACAATGTCTTGATGAAGTCACATATCTGGGCGTCACATTAACGGCGACATTGGACTGTGCAAATCACATTCAAACTACATGCGCTAAAGCATGTCGCCTTTTATATCTTTTTCAAAGAAATTTCAAGTGTGCACCAAAAGCCCTGAAGGAAACATTGAACCTCTCTAATATCAGGCCGGTGTTAGAATACGCGTGTGTAGCTTAGGACCCCTTCACCAAAACCCTTGAAGATAAGTTTGAGCGTGTTCAAAAAAGGGCTGCAAGATTCGTCACGGCTATCTCATCATCATCATCAGCCTGACTATGCCCACTGCATGGCGAAGGCCTCTCCCATATTTCTCCAATTAGCCCTGTCCTGTGCTAGCTGCATCCACTTGACCCCTGCTAACTTCTTAACCTCATCCGCACACCTTACTTTCTGCCTCCCCCTGCTACGCGTTCCTTCCCTTGGAATCCAGTTTGTTACCCTAAGCGACCATCGGTTATCCTCTCTTTGCACTACATGTCCTGCCCATGTCCATTTCTTCTTCTTAATTTCCACTAGAATGTCGGTAACTTGAGTTATTTTTCGGACCCGCTCTGCACGCTTTCTATCTGTTAATGTTACCCCTACCATTTTTCGTTCCATAGACCTCTGGGTTGTCCTCAACTTAAGTAGAACTCTCTCAGCCCACGTTTCAGCCCCATAGGCAAGATGCAACTGTTGTATATTTTCCTCTTGAGTGATACCGGTAAGCTGCTAGTCATAATCTGCGAGTGCTTGCCAAATGCGCTCCATCCCAATCTTATTCTTCTTGTTATTTCCTTTTCATAGTCCGGATCAGAGGTTACTACCTGTCCTAAGTAGACATATTCGCCTACTACTTCCAGTGCCTCGCTACCTAACGTAAACTGCAGTTCCTTACCGAGGCTGTTGAAAATTACCTTAGTCTTCTGCATATTGATTTTTAAGCCTACCTTTCTACTTTTCCTGTCTAGGTCATCAATCATTATTTGCAGTTCATCCCCCGAGTTACTTAGCAAGGCAATATCATCAGTGAATCGTAGATTACTGAGGTATTCTCCATCTACCCTTATCCCTAACTGCTCCCATTCCAAGTCTCTGAATACTTCCTCTAAAGCAAGCTATGAATAGTACTGGGGAGATCGTGTCTCCTTGCCTAACACCTTTCTTTATGGGAATTTGTTACTTTCTTTATGCAGAACTATGGCTGCTGTGCAGTTCCTATATATACCTTCCAGCACCCCCTGATTTCGCAATGCCTGCATCACCGCCGAAGTTTCAACTGAGTCAAATGCTTTTTCGTAATCAATGAATCCTATGTATAAGGGCTGGTTATATTCCGAGCATTTTTCTATCACCTGGTTGATGGTATGGATATGATCGATAGTAGAGTACCGTTTCCGAAAACCTGCTTGATCCTTTGACAACCTTAGGTTGTCCTGATTCTATTAGCGATTACCTTAGTAAATACCGTATACGTAACAGACAGTAAGCTTATTGGTCTGTAATTTTTAAGGTCCATAGAGTCCCCTTTCTTATGAATGAGGATAATGTTTGCATTCTTCCATGGTTCCAGTACCGTCGATGACACCAGGCACTGCGTATACAGGGTGGCCAGTTTTTCTAGCACATCCCCCCCCCCCCCGTCTTTTAACAAATCTGTAGTTATCTGATCCTCTCCAGCTGATTTCCCCCTTTTCTTAGTTTCTAATGCTTTCTTGACCTCGTCCTTCATCACTGCTATCTACGACTACAGAATTAGAGGTTCTCAAAACAGGGAAAGTCTAGGTTGGAAACTGCTCTCCGCACGCTGGAAAATCTTCCGGTTAAAAGTTTTGAACAACATTAAGAATAGTAACCCAGGAATTGATAGGAACACATATTCAAAACAACCTCATTATCAGTCTAAGAGATGAGACAATTCCAAAAAAATCAGGCCATATCAAAGTTGCATAAATGCGTTTAAGTTTTCATTCTTTCCGCGCTCAATTTCAGATTGGAATCTACTCCCGGATGAGATCGTATCCGCGCCCAATTTTTCACTAGACATCGAGAGCATTATATGAATCTGTGTTACATTACAGGCAGTGTACTTTATCGTGAAACTGAGTCACAAATTTTTGTTGGGTGTGTCTTTTACACTTGGCATTGAATGTGCTTCCATTCTTTTTGTTAAAACGTTTTTTTTTTGTTTTTTTCTAGAACTGATTTTATGCTTTCGCGTCAGTTTTTCTGTTTGCTTTATGTTTGCAACTACCCCCCCTACGATAATGCCCAATGGGCGCTGTAGGTATTTGTAATAAATAAAACACAGCGCCACCGCTGCATCACTCGAGGCATGCGTCACCGACGACGGCTACAGAAACAGGCTGCCCGGCTGGAAAACACGGCTTTTGCATTCCGCTTCAGAGACGAGTGTGGCGTTAGTGTGCTCGTCCGCTACCACTGTTAATCGAATAGGCAGTCGTTACGTTTTTATGTTGGGATTCGTCCTTTGACAGAAACGACATCCCACACCTTATTGCATGACAGGAGAATTTCGTGCACAAAAGCGCAGGCGCAATCTACCGATCTCGACCTGTGCAAAACCTGGCATTTAAACGGGTTACTGTTCTTTAGCTTTTCATGATGGTTCCTAATAACACAGCAGAGCCCACCGAACTTATGCGGCGTCGATAAAACAACAGTAACTTCAAATTGCCCAGCTACTTTTCTTAGATTATGTGTAATCTGGGTGCATGTAGGGAATCCCCGGTAGTTTTTCCTTCTGTGCGTTGTCCCTTCTTCTAATCGAAAATCCTTCCTTACCGTCCGCAATAGCCTTTCCCATGTTGCCGAGATAACCAAATCCGGGAATCCTGCGGTTTTTAGCCTGCGAACCTGTAGCATTTCATTATCATGAATGCAATGATGACAAGAGCTCAGTAAGCTTGAGCAAATGTAACTACTGGCAATTCAATTTTTTTACAATTTTCGAGTGTCCAGAAGAATAGTTTAACACCTGCTTCTTGGACCTCGGGGAGTACATAAAACATAAGTGGTCGCGTTCGAGAAACAGTTTTATGCTCAAAAACTGGAGAGTATCGCTCGACGGCACTTCAAACGTGAAACACAAACCTTTTGCACACTCCCGAAACAGCTTTAAGACCACAATTATCCTGTTGAAGTTGTCTTTTTGTAGATGGATGTAGATGATTTTCCAGTGCTAATGGAAACGGACAACTTCAACAGGGGACTGATGGACGTCTTACAGCTGCTACGGGAGTGTGCAAAAGGTTTGTCTTTCACGTTTGAAGTGTTGTCGAACAATACTCTCCAGTTTTTGAGCATAAAACTGTTTTTCAAATGCGAGTTTCATGTACTCCTCAAGGTTCCAGAAGCAGGTGTTAGGCTTTTCTTCTGGCCACTCCAGAATTGTAAAAAGATGGAATTCCCAGCAGTTGCATTGGCTCAAGCTTACTGAGCTCATTTCATCATTGCATTCATGGTAGTGTATTGCAACAGGTTTGCAGGATAAAAACTGCAGGATTCCCGGATATTGTCACCTCAGCAACATGTGAAAAGCTATTGCGGATGGTAAGAAGGATGGTAACCCTAGTAAAAAAAACCGTATGAGTCACAATAACCTCATACAGATTTCTCATACAAAACTCATACAAATCCCATTACTTCTCATATGATGAATGAGATTAGTATGAGATTTTATGAGCTTTGTATGAGATTAGTATGAGTTTAGTATGAGAATTTATATGATGTTATTGTGACTCATAGGTTTTATTCACTAGGGAGTTAGACGATTTGAAGTCCATGTTGTTTTTTCGACGCTACATAAGTTGGACAGGCTCTGCTGTGCTATTGGAACCGCCAGGAAAAGCTAAAGAACAGTAACCAGTTTGAATGCCAGGTTTCGCACATGTCGACATCGGTAGATTGCGCCTGCACAGTCGCGTACCAAATTCCCCTGTCATGCAATAAGGTATACATAGGTTAAACGAGTCGGTGTATAAACATTCGTCTGCGTGAACACCTCAATCCTTTCTCGGATACACAATATTCTCACCTGAAAGATCATTGCAGTGCTTGTGGGGAAGAGGGCAAAAAGAAAAACCAAAGTTGCCGGCCCTTGGTTTCTAAAACAAAGATTTTGTTTCTCCACAGGGACAAAACGACCAGAGAAATAACTGAGCCTCAATACATCAGCAAGAAGCAGTCGCGGTGTATCAGCCAGCCTTCCTTGGTGCTTATCAATAAAGAGGTTTCCTTTCTGGATAATCTTTGGTGATAATTTATGCTTGGTAAAACGGGCCGCTGAGGGGAGGGCTTCTGTGTTCGGTCTATGTTTGATAGGAATTTCCACGTGGCTGATGAAGCAAAAAATAATTTCTTGAATTTGCCTAACCAAGGGTTCCATTCTTTGTATTCACATGATATGTATAAGAATCCGCTTTCTTCTCAATGAAAAGTTCATTGCGAGCCTTTAGGGTTCGTGTCTTGGCAATTTACCACCCAATATGCAATTTTACCAACTCGTCGATCCTACTTCTCTTTAATAGGTGTCAGACTCGTGGGCGCCGACAGGAAGCGAGTCACCTCGTATATGGCCTTCCTTCCAGTCTTGACCCATGTGCCGCAAACGTGTGCGTAGAAGTTGTCGCAGGGATGTGCGTCAGGGTCCATGGCGTTGGCCAGCAGCTCTTCGTAGCGAGTACAAGTCTTACTGCGGCATTGCTGGCCCCTGAGTGCCTGGGGACGTCGTAAATACCGTGTCGTCACCAGAGACATCAGACCGATGATCACGACCGCCACTACGAGCGCCATCAGCGTCCTGGACATGTGGCCATGTGTTCGCGAGTTGATCTGGGACCGGCTGGGACTCTGCGGAGGCAGGAGTAAACCGGAGGTGCTATGGTGTTAAGAGGTTGGAAAGAAATGTAATGGACGTTTTAGATTACAAAGCAAGGAATAAATAGCCACGTTCAAAGCTTTGAGGCCTCTGGCAGGGGGCGGAAATTTCCTACAGCTCCCAGCGGCCGTGAATTACAACGCTAGCACCAATTCCTCCTTCAGTTACGCCCGTGCAGGCCCAGCTATTGACGGAATCATTTTTGGCTTGAGGGAGGTGGAAGGGTCGTTTGCACAGCCAGGCATTTAGCAACGTTCTAGAAGGGGATGTGATGAGCGCTCTCCAGAGATCGCACGCCTTACGCGCGTATGCGCCTGAACGAGCTGCCTGTAACGCACCTTTTTGCCTACTTTATTGGAAGCCGGTTGCAGTGTCCTGTCTAGCGCGATAAGCTCGGAACAGCAATGGTAAAGTAGGCGAAGTGCATTACAGGCAGCTCGCTCGCGCGCATAGGCGAGCACGGCGTGCGATCTCCGGAGAGCACACATCAACCTAACGTAACGTCCAGCACGATCTACTCGCAGTAACAATGGCAAATTAGGCAAAAAAAGTGCACTAAATGGAGCTTGAGACAGCTCTCACGCATACGCGTGCAATGCTTGTGACCTCGCTCGTGAACAGCTAGCGTTCACCGAAGCGATGAGTGCGAAAATACAAGACTCAACATTTTGTACGTCTTTTATTCAAAAAGTGCACGTGCACTGAATCTGTTCGAAAAATGGCGCGACATTCGTGCAAACGCAACATACATGAAATGCATACAAACACCACGCACGAGCGAAAGATCACTGTGTGCACTAGCCTTGCTATGTTCGTTCACTGTCTCTCACGATGTACCGGCACTTCTGCGTGTCGATCCGAGTTGTATGCGAACAAATTTCGGAAGAGACGACGCATAAAATTGTGGCTGGACGCTACTCTTCAATGGCTCCTAGGAATCTTAAAAGACGCTCGTTGGCGCTCACTTTCGTTGTCTAACGTAACGGTGGCGAGCGAGCCCCACCGCATACAAAGGTTGCGAGCAAAATTGGTAATCACCATGGCGACTGTGATGAGCCGGCACACAAAGGATTCGCGGCTCAAGTCGCACAAGTGTAAACGAACTGCGGCGGTTAAACGAGATAGGTTAAAAACGTCACGGGTACAATACCAAGCACTTCCGTAGCTGTCTTTGCACTGACATGACGAAAATACGAGCACGTGAAGGAACAACACGGCAACCCGACTAGAGACGGAAAGCTGGCGTACCGAAGACAACAACGGCGAATGGGCTGGCGGAGGTCCCAAAACACACACTATTCAAATGACGCCGGCGGAAGGCGATACAACGGTCACGGGGTGACGGCGGCACGAGAGCTGAAAATTCACAAGGGATTGACAGAAACTACGACAAAGAGATAGATCGAGTGAGAGATGAAAGGGAAATAACAAAGAGAATAATATTGGGATGGAGCACATTCGACAATTGCTCCTATATTATTAGACAAAGAAATAGAATGCGCAAAGGGGACGATAACTTAAAGGTCCACAGAAATGGGTCACCAAGTAGGGTAATTAACGCCATAACACTGATAGATATTGCACCACCCATCATTCTCCCGCAAAACTTTTCGATCTAGCTTCTGCAACACCAGAGATATGGGCGATTAAAAATGACCCTTCCAATTTCCCCTCTCAACTCTCTTTTCTCATATAGAAATCTTTTCTCATATAGATGCCCAGATATTTGTAGGAGCCTGTCGACTTAATGGGCCGCGGTGGCGTAGAGGTAGAGCAACCGCCTCGCGTGAAGGAGGACCGTGGTTTCAATCCCTGTCCCCACATGATTAAAAGAAAATTTGCGTGGCGATGGAATTGCATAAAAAGGTTTGCGGTGCAACCTCTCCAGTGAGCACCTCCAGAAAACGCACTCCCTGACCTGAACAGGACTTGGCAACCCTGGTGTTGGAATCGGCTACAAAATCATATTGCCACGAAACCTTCAAAACTGTATTTGTTGTTTTTTAACAGCCGCCGGCATGCGGCCTTATCACTCGGTTTCTGGATCGCGTATCAATTCTGTATTCTTTGTTTGTTAATGCTCGATGTCGCGAGACGCACCTTTATGAGTTTCGTTGTAGCTCAAGATGCACCGCGATCTGTCCCGAAGATTCCGGCCACTCGTGTGTCTTTCTAATTGTTCCAGCTTGTGCTGGTAGCAATTGCGAGGTTATCTAGATTTTTCTGAGCAGCCGTTCTGAGCAGCCTGAGGTCGTCCATGGAAGCAGCCCCGCTGCTTCCATGGACGACCGGATGAAGATGCGGAAGACTGGATGGACCTTTTCGACCATGTAGCAGAATTCAACGGCTGGAACGACGCTGTGAACTCAGGCAGGTCTACTTTGTTCTTCAAGGACATGCCCGAGTTTGGTTCGAAAATCACGAGACTTTTTTCAAGAATTGGGAGATATTCAAAGCACAGTTTTTGATTGCCTTTGCAAGTTCTGTCCGAAAGGAAAGAGCTCAGGCCCTCCTCCAATCAAGAATTCAAATACCAAACGAGCCCGTCATGCTCTATGTAGCAGAGATGAAACGCCTGTTTCGCTGCGCCGACCCTAACATGACCGAAGGTGAGAGAGTGAAATTCCTAATGCGAGGCGTTAAAGAGTCGCTTTTTGCAGGGCTTGTACGGAACCCGCCGAAAACTGTGGAAGAATTTGAAAGTGAAGCATCGACCATCGAGAAGACGTTGGACACCCGGATGCGCCACTACGAGCGACCACTTCAACCAGACTACTCATGCCACCACCTCAGCGCATCTGCAAGCGGAGAGAACCTTCGGGACCTCATCCAGGAGATCGTGCGAGAGGAGCTCCGCGGATTCCTGCCATCATCGCAACAACTCCAGGTGGCGACACTCGCGAACGTCGTCCGAAAAGAAGTCCAGCAGGCGCTGGGCGTTCCTAAAGCGACGACTCCGACGGCTCCAGTGCATGAGTAAGCAGCGATGAACTATGCAGCTCCATTATGTCGTCCTGCACCCCGACGCGACCTCCAAAGCTCTCGTCGCTACCATCCTGCCCCCGAAAGCCGCCCCTTGGCCCCCGCCCTCCAAGTCTACCAACGATCTCCAAGCCCCAGGAAATGCGACGCCTGGAGGACATCTAACAACCAACCGTTCTGCTTCCATTGTGGTGAGGCAGGACACATCCTCCATCACTGTCTGTACAGGCGGATCGGCCTCCGTGGTTTCGCTGTCGACGCCCCACGACCCTCCTCTATGGCGAGCGACCACAGGAAATCAACGACTTCCTGCGTAGCGGAGAGCACTCGTCGCCAAGGCGTCTGTCACGCTCCCCATCACCGTACAATACCCGATTTGCGTCGCCGGGCCGCGGTTACGCGCAAGGACGGTCCCCTAGTAGGGGAAACTAAAGGCAGCAACCTTTGGAGGTGAGGTTGCTCAACGGCGAAAGGACGAAGATCCTCCGCCGCCAACGACCACTAACGACGACGCAGCCATTTCATTGCCGATCCGCACGACGACATCGAAGACAACGCGACCAGAGTGCAAGCCGACAACGCCGCCCAGCGAAATAACAACGGCATGCCCCGGCCATGATCTTAAGAAACGACGGAGCCGAGATTGGACACCAAGGCCCACGTGCATTACGAGGACACGATTAAGAGACCTTGAAGTTGATGTCGATGGTCGCAGAGTCACTGCCCTAGTAGACTCCGGAGTTGACTATTCAGTCATCAGTGGACCGTCAGCCTCTCAGCTCAGGAAATCTAAAACTGCTTTGAATGGCCCGCTGATTTGCACCGCAGGTGGCAATCTGACTACTCCATCGGGACGAGGCACTGCAAGAATAACCGTAAATGGGCGTACTTAACCCACCAGCTTTTTAATCTTGCAGCAGTGCTCCCGAGACGTGATTTTAGGCATGGACTTCCTAAATGAACATAGGGCCATCACCGACCTCCGATCCAAGCTCATCAATGACTCTGCAGACAGGCCCTACCTGCTACGACGACTTCGACGCAACACGTCGCTCTAAATGCCCTCGACGGAGAACTGACCATGCCGCCCCGATCAAGCGTCGCAGTCAGCGTAGGTAGCGCAGACATCGAAATCGCTGAAGGCATCGTCGAAGGAAATATCCAATTGCTCCTGGAACAAGGTATCTGCATCGCAAGAAACATCGCGAAATTCGAAATTCCGGAGAGGACAAGCTCAGGTGCTGGTAACAAACTTCGCCGAAGAATACCGGCATCTAAACAAGGGCATGACGATCGCTTTTCTCGACGAATTAGCGGACCTCAAAGACGTATTCACCGTCCGCGACCAACCACTGGAAGACGCACCGGACCAATTCCGTCAGCCCACATTTGACATAAACCCGGCATTGACCCTCAGCAGGAAAAAGCAGATTCGCAGTCTTCTTCGAAGCTACAGGGAGTGCTTTTCGTCAGCATCAAAGGTACGACAAACACCACTGACCAAACACCGTATTATAACGTACGAACAGGCCCGACCTCTGCGCCAAAGCCTTTATCGTGTATCGCCGTGAGAACGCCACGCCATCCGCGATCAAGTTGAGGAAATGCTCCGTGATGACGTAATCCAGCCATCGAACAGCCCATGGGCGGCCCCAGTCGTTTTGGTGAAGAAAGACGACACACTTCGCTTCTGCGTTGATTACAGCCACTTGAATAGCATAACTAAAAAGGGTGTCTACCCGCTTCCCCGCATCAACGACACTCTCGAACGGCTCTGCAATACCAGGTACTTCTCATCGATGGACTCAAAACGCTGAGGCATGCAGCCATTCCTTACGTGCATCAGTTATCGCACCGGCTGAAAAAAGTTGGAGAGACGTCTGGTGTGGACGTTTTGTTCACCGCCCCCGAAAAGCTGGTGCGCATGTGCAAAGCCGTTAATGAGGACAGGAAGCCGATGTGCACCAAAAAACACGAGCGCAAGTTTGTATCCTGCATTGCCGGCGTCGTTTACCGCATAACTCTCTCTTGCGGTAGATGCCATGTGGGGCAGTCTGGTCGCTGCCTTAATGATCGATTACGAGAGCACTGTTCGCTGGTGGATTCATTGGCGGTGGGCGGCCATTTGGCCAATCATTGTAAGCGCTGCGGGTGCGTGCCGGCGTTTGATGCCACGTGTGTGCTTGGTAGGGGAGGCACAAG
The DNA here is from genome assembly GCF_055883805.1 of Amblyomma maculatum. Classification (NCBI taxonomy): domain Eukaryota; kingdom Metazoa; phylum Arthropoda; class Arachnida; order Ixodida; family Ixodidae; genus Amblyomma; species Amblyomma maculatum. The sequence goes on along the minus strand of NC_139352.1, from coordinate 124,645,255 downwards.
GTATAGGGCGTGAGATATGTGAAACATATCACATTAGCAGGGAAGGCGACAAGTGTGTCAGTGGGCCTTCAATCACCCTTTCAGAAAAAGAAAAGGTGTACCTAAGAAACAGTTTGCCCTCTTTTGATTAGTTTTTGATTGTTGTTTTTGACTAGAGTGCGCATGTGCCACCAAGTGCTTTTATGTTCCCTTTATTACAAGTAAATCCTCAGTTGATGTTTAGCGCTCGTCCTGTCTTCTCCTATGTCTGTGTCTGTGTTATTTGCGCTAGTCTTTTTATTTATGATGACTCACCAACTAGCTTATAGCTTTCTGCTTTGACGACATTGAAAAGCCTTAACAAGGGAGACTAAAAATGAAATCGTTTCATGGTGTATTCTCATTGTGCATGAGGTAGAGGTAATCGGAAAGGTGCGATGCAGTGACCATAGAATTGTACGGTTCCGAATTAGTTTAGGTCTGAAAATACTGGCTAATGGGTGGGCCTAAACGAATATACAAACGACTACACAATGCAACGAGCGCAAGTTTTCTTCATGGTCTTTTGAACCAGCTTCCTCTGGACGACCCTTTTATGGTACTGAACTCTGAAGATGTGCTGTGCTTCCTGAAAACGGGAGCTAACGTTTCCTGTTTTTCTAATGACGCTCAGGACTTGTTTTACTGTGTTCCACGCGAAAGAGTTCTTCAGGCGATAGAAAGGCGGTGGACACTTGGCAACACACGGTTCATCAACTTGAGCGGGCTTGCTTTTGCTGATTTTGTGGCTTTGTTGAAGTAGTATTTAACGTATCTTTATGTACAACTTGATGAAACAGTGTTTGCGCAGACCGATGGCATATGCATTGGATCGTACATTGCTCCAGTACTTTGCAATATTTTCTTGCCAAAAAGTGATAGGGCATTTGATGAGGTGTTGCGGATTTTTGGTATCAAGGCATACTTCAGGTATGCTGATGATTTCCTTGTATATGCAGATGCACAATGTGTATTTGACAAATTGGCCGAAAGAAAATTGGGAGCATTATATTGCATTCATCCAGGGCTCACGTTTACTGAAGTAGAACTTGTTGCTGGGTTAGTTGGTTCATGATCGTACGGGGAAAGTAAGCGCAAACAAAGAGACAAACACAAGAGAGGAGACTAGACAACGCGCTACTGGCAACTGAATCTTTTGTTGAGATCGACACACAATATATAGGGACATCGTCACACCACCTATCGGCTCCCTACGCGTCAGGAGGCAATATTATCTAACATAAAATTCCATGTTCAACCTAGGTTGATCTAAACCTGATAAAAACACCTTACTCTTTAAAAACAACAAATCAACACGTGGTACGTAAAAGGACAAAGAACAAAAAAAACAATAAACAATAAATTCTATGTCTACCATAGGGTGGACTAAAACCGATAAAAACACAGATAACTTTAAAAACAAAATGACACGTGGTGTAAAGGGCCAAAGTAACATGATGGAATGAATAAGAAGTGAGCCCAACTTAAAAAACCCAACCCCGAGAAATCATGTAACATCCTAAACCTTCTTCAATGTTTTAAGCACTATAAGCACCTTGTGCTACCACAAACAGGCAAACAAAACTTCTATGAAGATGGGACCCAGTGAAATGCTGATAAGTGAAGACGATAAGAAAGCCGCGAACGTGTTGCCCGCGAACTAAAGGAAGCTTTTTGGATTAGAAAGAAAGGCCAAAATTGTGTTAGCGATGCCTCGGTTTCCCTGTATAAGAGTGAGGAAAGGTTTTTGGAAAAATTTGTTTGAACAGAACAAGAATACGAGGTGTGCTACTATATACTGTGTGTATCCAGAAAACGAAACCTTTGGTGAATGCTTACACTGGTACATGTGTCCTTTCTGGTTTGTATGTTTTCGCGTGCTTCTTATGTCGTCTTCCCTTATCAGCATTTCACTGGGTCCCATCTTCATAGAAGTTTTGTTTGCCTGTTTGTGGTAGCACAAGGTGCTTATAGTGCATAAAACATTGAAGAAGGTTTAGGATGTTACATGATTTCTCGGGGTTGGGTTTTTTAAGTTCTGCTCATGTTACTTTGGCCCTTTACACCACGTGTCATTTTGTTTTTAAAGTTATCTGTGCTTTTATCGGTTTTAGTCCACCCTATGGTAGACGTGGAATTTATTTTAACAAGCGTTGAGGTGCCGGCTAGTTGGTAATACATTTTGGAATAACAGCGCGAAGGACGAGGACGAAGATAGGACTGTGTTTGTGTCCTTCTATCTTCGTCCTCGTCCTTCGCGCTGTTATTCCAAAATGGAATTTATTGTTTATTGTTTTTTTTGTTCTTTGTCCTTTTACGTACCACGTGTTGACTTGTTGTTTTTAACGAGTAAGGTTTTTTTATCAGGTTTAGATCAACCTAGGTTGAACATGGAATTTTATGTTAGATAATATTGCCTCCTGACGCGTAGGGAGCCGATAGGTGGTGTGACGATGTCCCTATATATTGTGTGTCGATCTCAATAAAAGATTCAGTTGCCAGTAGCGCGTTGTCTTGTCTCCTCTCTTGTGTTTGTCTCTTTGTTTGCGCTTACTTTCCCCGTACGCTCACGTTTACCCACGAAGAGTTTATGAATGGCTGCCTTCAATTCTTAGACATTGCAATTGAGGTGGACCCCATGTATGCTGGCAGTACAGGACTAGGAGTGAGAAGGGCCTTCTTTCTTATTAAGCACTGCCGAGGCTTGCCTCAAGCAAGAAAATTAAAATGCCTTGCTTTCATAAGGTAGTGGAAATTGTGCAGCTGCAGGTAGTCCGGTTAAGAGGGACAGGTTTCCCGAACCAGGTCCTGGTTTCTGTGGCAGCTGCAGACGGTCGCGAAAGGAAAACAGAAAAGGCGGAAGGAAAGAAAATGAGACCAGTTGTTCTGCCCTGTATTCATCATCTGTCCCACATGCTAACGAAAGTGGCAGAAAGGCACGATGTTCAGATTTTCAGCGCCAAAAAACTACAGTAGTTATAGCAGCGCGTATCCGTACAAGGACGAAGACGGAGGAACACGTAAGACGCAGAGGCGCTGGAAACCCACTATGGAACTATGGAAAACCAACTAGCCTGACAGCTTGTCCTCTTCAAAAAATCACAGTTTTTGGGGTAAGGTCAACAACAGGAGAACGACGGATGCAGTGAAAACTTGCGATGTTAGGCACCAAAACAAGTTTGTAGATTGAGCTGAAGGTGTGGTGTACAGAGTTCCACTTTCTTGTCGCGCTGTTTACATAGGACGGGTGGGGTGCTTGAATTCTTGAATGACAGGCTCAGGCAGAATAAAAACAACCTTTCACAAGTCACGGTATCCGGTGACCTCACGGCATACTGCAAACCCATGACCATGCGTGCGTACTCAAGTTCGTTAATGACTGCGACATTGCAACTAGCATGGAAAAACACAAAGGACAGCGACAAAAGGTACCGACGATACAGCACGCTATACTTCAACTGACGTTTAATGCACACGTAACAGAATTATATACTTGCCCCCCCACCTTTTCTTTATCAAGAAGCATGTTGTCATAACAGAGTAAAAAATGTAAACCAAATTGACACGCAAGTATTTTGCCAAATAGATTATCTCTTTTTTTGTGAGGGCTATTGAGGGTGTACTCACGTACTTATCCCCTGCCTATCAATACAAAACGCCTCAAATATCTCCCTTAGCCGCATCCATGCTGGCTAATCTGCTTTCCTATATATTTTTTTGTCTGGGATATTTTTCTGCGGCTGTGTTTTAGTCACTTTTTTTTCTTTCTTCTGAGCAGTTCCACTTCTTTTGAACGTGCATTGCACAGATAACAAGGGTAAATTAAGATGCATTAAAAAAATACGCTCGTTGCTTTGTATCGTTTGTGTATTCGTTTAGGCGCACCCATATGTCAGTATGCACCACTAACTAGCACCAATTAATGCTTTGCTGCGATCTGAAGAGAGAGCGAGACAGATCAGTAAAAAAGAATTCCATCAACTAATGAGCGATAATGGGGAGGGCAGAAGAATTCAAACTCTCGCTACCCAATAGACTTTCAGCTTTAACCCAGGGTGACCACCCTTGGCTAGAAACGATGAACAATAATTTCAGAGATATCATTAGTGAGTGTGCTGTAGAAGTAGGCGGTAGGATAGTTAGATAGGATAACGGTAAACAATCTAAGGAGGATAGAACTGGCAGAGATATCAAAGCTAACCAACAAGCATAAAGAAGCTGACATAGGAAATGACATTGGGAAAATTGAGTATGCTTTAAAGAACGGGGCAGCATTAAAGCGGTGAAGAAGAAATTAGGCATAGAAAAAAATAATAATGTATATGCTTTAAGGGACAAGGCGGCCAATGTAATCACGAATATGGACAGGATAGTCAAAGTCGCCGAGGAGTTCTATAGTGATTTATACAGTAGCCGAAGTAGTCAGGGCAATCATGGGATTGGCAGTAGTCAAAAGGAGTCACAGGGTCCGCCAGTGACGAAGCAAGAGGTTAAGAAAGCTTTAGAAACTATGAAAAGGGGGAAGGCAACTGGAGAGGATCAGGTAAGTGCAGATTTGTTGAAGTACGAGGGAGATATTGAGCTGGGAAAACTGGCCACCCCGTAGAGGGAATGCCTGAGGATTTCGATGGTACAGAAATCATGGAAGAAGGCTAACATTATGTTCATTCATTAGAAATGGGACGCTAAGGACTTGAAAAATTGCAGACGAATGAGCTTACTGTGTGCTACGTATAAGGTGTTTACTCAGATCATCGCTAACAGAATGAGCACAATCTTAGACTTCAGTAAAGCAAAAAGTAAAGTAGGTTTTCGGAAAGGGTACTCCACTATCAATTATATCCATACCATCAAGCAAGTGAGAGAAAAATGCTTGGAATATAACCAGCCTTACAAATAGCATTCATTGATTAGGAGAAAGAATTTGACCCAGTAGAAACTCCGGCAGTCGTGCAGGCGTGGCGAAATCGGGGAGTTGACTAGTCGTATGTGAAAGTATAAGGATATATTTATAGTGCTGTACAGCAACAATAGTTCTGCATAAGGAAAGGGATAAAATTCCCATAAAGAAACGTGTTAGGCAAGGAGACACATTCTCCCCAGTACTTCACAGCTTGCTTAGAGGAAGTATTCAGAGACGTAAATGGGAACACTTAGGGATAAGGCTTAATAGAGAATACCTCAGTAATTTGCTATTCGCTGATGGCATTGCCTAGCAGAATAACTCATGGGAGAAACTGCAACGACTGATTGATGGCTTAGACAGGTGTAGCAGAACTTTAGGCTTGGAAATGAATATGAAAAAGAGAAAGGTAAAGCTCAACATCCTTGGGAAGCAACAGCAGTTCACTATAGGTAGCTAAGCATTAGAAGTGGAGGAGGAATATGTCAATATAGGACAGGTAGTAACCGCAGACTCAGACCATGAAAGCGAAATAACTTGGAGAATATGATTAGGATGAAGCGCATTTGGTGACATATTACGACTACAAGCTTACCGGTATCGCTCCAGAGGAAAACATACAACAGTTGAATCTCACCTATGTTGCCAAAACGTGGGGGCTAACGAAAAGGCTTGTGGTATCAACGTGGCATAGGCCACCAACCACCGCGGGTTCGAGCGTCGCGCGAGTCGAAGCCCCGATCAGCCGTCATCACGCGCACACTGAAAACCCGCAGCGCGCACTCAACGTCCACAGGGAGGAGAGCACTTCGCTGCAAGGACACAAGCCTCCAAGTTCACAAAGGAGACGTTTATTGAAACGCCATCCTCCAGCGGTACACACACACACACGCACACACATACACATATATACAAACGCGCACACACACACTCATTCACCGGGTCCCGGGAATGCGCGAGGAGCAAGGCTCCCCTGCGCGCACGAAGTGACACGGAGTGCGCGCCGCAAGCACGCAAGGGCGTGCTGTGATCTCTCTCTCGCGGTGACCAAAGGGTTCCTTTGAGAGAGGGTGGGCAACCACCGCAAGGTACGCCTGTCGCGGATCGTTGGATCACGATCGACAGGCACGAGCTGCGCTCTCAGGTACGACCCGGAGCAGACGAACTCGAGTACACACTGTCTGCGCGGACAAAGGGCGGCAGACAAGAACAGTAGCGTACGCACCTTGCAATGTCTCGGAGGGGTTTCTCCTGGGCGCCGCTCGAAGGGTCGCGCGAGCGCGGCCGTCGAAGCGGTGCCGTGTTCCCGCCAAAAGGCGCCAATGAGAACAGCCACTGGGACGCCAGGGCGGAGCTGTGGCCGAGCGACAGTGACAAGTCGTCCGGACATCTATCTCTCCGCCACCTCAGGCGGGAGAAAAGGAAAGAGAACTACAGGGAAGCGGGAGGCTGCCGCGCAAAGGGCAGCCGCAGCAAGCCGAAATCCCACACGTTTCTACTTCTGTTGAGGACAATCGCAGAGGGCTATCGAACGAAATATGGATGGTATATAGGAAGCGTACAGAGTGGGTTCGAGAAAACCCGACTTACTATAGTGGAAATCAAGAAGAAATGGGCATGGGCAGGGCAAAGAATACGAAGAGAGGGTAACCGATGGCCGCTTAGGGTAACAAACTGGATTCCAGGGGTAGGAAAGCGTATCAAGCGGCGGCTAAAAGTCAGGTGGGTGGATGAGGTTAAGAAGCACACAGGGGTGAAGTGGATGCAGCCGGCACAGGATCGGGGTAGCTGGAGAAATATGGGAGAGGCCTCCGCCCTGTCGTGGGTATGTTCCAGCTTATGATGATGATGATGACCGAATTATTGGGATTATTGTTAGTTGTATAACTAGTGTTCTGGTGAAAGCTTTCAAGGGCATCGATTTGGAAGGCTCCGTGTAGATAATTTAATGGAGGGCTACAGATAATTGAGACCACATTGGGTTCTTTCCCTTGCAATATGCCATCGCATAGTACACGGGCACCCTCCTTTTCACCTCTACCGAAAAGCCGCCACTATGGCCCAGACTGAACCTACATACGTAGGTTCAGTCTGATGCCGATGGATTGCAGTCTTACTTACATCGTCGTCATGATCATCATCGGCCTGACTACATCCACTGCAGGGCGATGGTCTCTCCCACATTCCTCCAATTAACGTGGTCCTGTGCTGACTGCATCCTCTTGACCCTTGCGAACTTCTTAACCTCATCCGTTCACCTGTCTGCCTCCCCCTGCTACGATTTCCTTCCCTTGGAATCCAGTTTGTTACCCTAAGCGACCATCGGTTATCCTCTCTTCGCACTACATCTCTTGCCCATTCCCATTTCTTCTTGATTGCCTCTAGAATGTAAGTCAATTGAGTTATTTCTCTAACCCACTCTGCACGCTTCCTATCTCTCAATGTCACCCCTACCATTTTTTGGTCAAGCCCTCTGCGTTGTCCTCAACTTAAGTAGAACCCTTTTCGTTAGTGTCACCGTTTTGGGCCTATATGTGAGTACAGGTAAGATGCAAGTGTTGTATACTTTTTTCTTGAGCGATACCGGTTAACTTCTAGTCATAATCTGCGAGTACTTGCCAAATGCGCTTCATCCCAATCTTATTCTCCTTAGAATTTTCCTTTCATGGTCCGGATCTTCGGTTACTCGCTGTCTTGAAGGGGCCATGAAAGCTAAATTTGAGCATAAACTTTTATTGTGTTTCATTCCACACACGTTAAATTATAAATCCCCGAAATGCGAACTCGTTCGGTTTAGTGGATGGTTTTAAAATGAATTTCTATTAATAATATCGAAAGCAGCTTTCTGGTCTGGCAACCATTAGCCGCTGACGTTACAACAAGATCTCATCTCCATGTCGTCTGCTATTCGCGGTGCCACCTGCGCTCTTGCATGCAGGCCATGGAGGGTGGTCACTGAGAGCTTTTTTTTTTCAGCACAAATATTTTATTCGCATATTCTTTTTTCTTTGACAAGCCTTCACTATAATATGCGACCTTACTGATCCTCGGCGTTATTTTGGGCTTCGTCTAGAGATTGTCGAGGAGGACAAAATCAATGGCCTTATGCTGTATTATTAAGCATACAATCTAAGCATATTCTTTTTCATTATGAGAGTTAGCTTGCCAACAAAACGCTCCCGCATATAAAATGACGCATGTCCGACGTTTCCTTCCACCGTGTGTTCGGCGAAAGGGAGGAGGGGTTAGCGTTGAGTCGGTGATTGCTGAGCTATTGCCCGTCGCTGTTTCGGTCCAAAACTAAGAGAAAATCCGATACAAGCATACGTTCACGCGTGAGCATACCTTGCGACATTAGAGAAGCAGACAAAACTTTTAAGCGAAGCGTACCTCTAGACTTGCTGTTATATGCGCATGTTAGTCAAACTTGATTATTCCCGGCTGGTAAAGCGTTCTTTTTTTTTTTTGGCAGACTATGTTCAGTCTGGCCACGACCAGAGCATGAAAGCATGCGCCGCCACCGCTGCTTCAGCCCCCCATTGCAAAATCCATCGCGATTGGAATGCGCTTCACTGCGCGCACCGAAAAAGAGCCTCCCATCTGCCGCTGTCTCAGCGTCTCGCCTCCCCCGCAGCCACGCGCCCGCGACTGCGACCGACTCCCGAGCTAAATGATGTCTCGTGAGGGCTTCAACGCAAACACAGTAAATATACACCATTTACAATTTAATGTGTGAGCCATAAACTCCCTCACGAATGCGCCGATTCGCGGATTGCGACTGCGCCTCCAGCGTTTTTTTACCCACAAGCGGCGCTAACAACTGCCGGCTGCGCTCGCCAGACAAGGTCATATCAACGCTCCCCGCTAACTGCGCACGCGCTTTGTGACATAATCAGTCGTCGATTTGGGAACACTACTGCCAAAACTACACTCGTCAACTACATTCAACCCCTAAAGCTTGTGAATGCGTGCTCCGTAATCGCCTAAACTCTAGTCCTGAACTCGCGCTAGACCTACTCGTCGCGGAACGGACCGGTAGTTCGGCGCCGACTAACATCTCTGGCCAAGGTCATTGCTGATTAGAGGGGAGAACATATGAAGGATAGCCGCTTGTTTGCGTTTTTATACCACAGTTAAGCTATAGACGAGCGTAGCCATTCAAGCCGTTCACTCATCAGGGATCAAGTTCTCACTCGGCCTCCGAACGCGATCCGACCAAAGCAGATCAGGTGACCTACCGCTGATCAGTTCCGTTGGCGTCGCGGGGCTGAAAACCCCGCAATGCGGGGATAGGTGACCGTTGGTCGTGCTGGCGTCGTTGCCAGTGTAATATGACAGATCAGTGCTTCGAAGAGTAGCTAAGGAACCTAATCGCGTGCAGCGCACTGACTGATCGTGCCTTATGCTGAAAAAAAACATGCCTTACTCTATATTGCTTTCGTGCGGTAACATCTTCATCAAGCACTTTTGTATGAGGGACGACCACCGTTTCAATCGTCAAATAAAAAGAGACGTGTCCTTTGATATTGCAGCCTTCATTGCAGACGCTCCGCCGTGTATAATCTGCGACGTCAAACGAGCATATCAAAATGGCGGTCGCTCTCGGTGGGAGGAGCTTCTGGATTCTGACTTCTATCGCGTTTTTGTTTGTAATATGCGCCGCTTGCTAGGTACTAAAACTATGCGTGTAGAATTACAGAAGTAAGAAACGGCAATACATCGACCGACCCTGTCATCGCCCATTTAAATAGACATATTCGCCTGCTACTTCCAGTGCTTCGCTACCTAACGTAAACAGCTGTTCCTTCCCGAGGCTCTTGGACATCAGCGTAGTCTTCTGCATGTTGATTTTCAAGCCTATATTTCTACTTTTCTAGTCTAGATCATCAATCATTATTTGCAGTTCATCTTCTGAGTTACTTAGCAGCACTGTAAAAAATATTCGTCATTTTAACGGCCACCCTCTGCTCAGTTTTGATGGAGCGCCGAAGCCAACAGAATAAACGGGGCCGCGGTGTCAAGTAGCAGGAGAGGGAGAACAGACGAGGAGTCCTAAAAATAAAACACAATGCGCGCAACGATATGGTGTGATCATTCACCGCCGTTTAGGTCATCTCACACAACCCGTGATCCACACTTAGCCTATCGCAATTATAGTTGTGTTTTGCTCGGCGTTGGGCGATAACCAGCCTGCCGCTGCGCGCGAAGTCGACGTCTCCTGCACCGTTTTCTTCGGCTTCCTGCGTTTCTTTCTGTGTGTTGCGCCATTTTGTGTTCAGCTTTGCACAAGGACGGCGTGGTTCGGAGTCGGCCCCGCACACGAAGCTGCAGTCTCCGACCAAGTCCACAGTAAGTGTACTACGTGTTTTTATTTACTTGAAGACTGTGTAGCTTGTGGTGCAGGATACAAGCGCGTGCGCCGAGCTTATGCGAAACATGCATCTGAAGGCAGCCGGCGTGCGCTCGTATCGAGCTCCACATGACGGCAGAAGGCTGTCCGCTAACATTCTGTAAGGGAAAGTTGTAGGCGCGAGGTATTTGTATAGAGAACGTGCATTTTTCGCGCGTGTTTGCACAAAGTTTCTCTGGTTTGGTTTGTGTGGCTTGTGATGCTTGAGGAGATGCCGTACGTATGGACTGCAAGGGAAGGAAAGCGTAGCAGGGGCGGCAGAAGGTTAGGTGGGCGGATGAGGTTAAGAAGTTCGCAGGGGGCAAGTGGATGCAGCTGGCACAGAAACGGGTTAATTTGAGAAATATGGAAGAGGCCTTCGCCCTGCAGTGGGTATATTTAGGCTTATGATGATGATGATGATGTACGTATAGAATTCTCGGAATAATATTGACCACCCGCTGTTGATAAAGCAGTCACTGTCATTGTACAGTACACAAGCCCCTTGCACGCTTTGGCCCCATCGAAGTGTGGCCTTTGCTGTTGCGCCTCTGGCATCGAGTGCATTGCGCTCCCTATAATTTCATTGTTATTATTTCTTTTTCGCGGTTGCGAAATAATTAATTCGTCCTGCTGAGCTGTTTTCGACAAAATTGGGGTTCTAGACCCAATTAGGAAGGAGCTGCTGTGGAGATGGGGTTGCTCAATAATTGTGCGAATGGCGTGGCTCACGGCCAGGGTACTCATGGCGCATTGTTCAAGTAATATTTGAAGCGCGTACATGGACCGTACGTTGAGCGATACGGGCGCATAAGGTAAATGGTACGTTGTTCTCTGTGATTGAAGAGCAGCAGTCAGAGGGCTCTCGCGTGTTCAAAAGCACAAAACCCAGCAGCAGGCTAAAATATTGTGTTGACCGGTGTCACGAAATCGGCGCACATTTTCATCAATCCGGTACGGTGCGAGGCCCGCGTGGCGTCGCGTGAAGAAGCATGGAGAGAAAAGCCTCCTTCCCCGCGCGGGAGAGCGCGTAGCTTTGTACTCGTTGCCGTCACCCTCTTTCCCATTGCCCGGGGATGTCGGTGGTTCATCGGACTGGAATACGCCAGAAAATTCCAGAATCTTCTATGGGACCTAGCCAATGACGACGCGCGGCTCGACGGGAGAAGAGAGAGCTATAACCAGCGAAGCTAAGTGTGTGTGCGTGCGTGCTAGCTTTGACGCGTGCTATTTAGAGCGACCGCGCCGCTTTTTGAGTCAGTCAGTCAGTCAGTTCGTCAGTGTTTTGCGACGTGCTCGCCTTCCCACGGACCTGCAAGGGAGCGGCGCTCGTCTCGTATGGCGGCCACATCGTGACTCTTGAGGCGTCGGACTGCAACAGTGCTCGGTGAACAATTTGGTGTTTGTTTATGTAACTCTCTCGTGTTTGATTTGTTGTAAAGCCTCTGTGTTATTGGATCATTCTGTAGTTGCAGGCTTAGCGTTTGTATTTTGTGAACCTCTCGTCTGTGTACTTCAAGTGATCTTGTGTATTCCTTTGTATCGTCTCTTGCTGTGCATAAATTGTGTTTTGTTCGTTACTTCTGACTCCGATCCTTACTCTGGTTTGAACCGGCGACAGCTGGGCACCAAACGACCACCCCCTTCTGTCACTACAAGGTAGTTGAATTCCGGCTGAGCTTGCCACGCAGGTCGAGGGCATCTCCTTCGCGACCGGAACAACTACCCCCCCTCACTCTAAAGGTGTCTGGGAGTGTGCGCACCGTTAAGGGCGCATCGTTAATAATACCCCTATAATTGTTAACGAGTGACAACCGGAGTGGTGTAACAGGGCTCATATTTTTAACGTGTGCATTCGTCTACTAAAAGCACAGGACAACGCTGGCTGTTCTTTTTTTCTGTGCAGTTTTCTTTCTATCAAAAGGTCCGGAGCATCTGTTGAGTGTTTTGTTACTCTTGGTGACTGCAGACATTGAAAGGATTAACATCCGATGGCTGGGGAGCTGCCGTCTGCTTGAAGATCGTTCGATCTCTCTTTGACGCCTAGCCGCCAGGGCAAGGTATGTGGCGTGCGCGGAAAATTTGGTTGGAAGATGGCGTCTTGCTGACGCTCGTAGCGTTGAATTGCTCAAGCGGCGGGGCCTAGCTCCCGCCTGATCACCTGCCGTCCTTCGGCGCTGCTCTTGTGAGCTATCATATAACCCGCCGCTGCGGGCCACAGAGCGGCCACGTCGCCCCACTTATCTTTCGTCTACCATGACATAGCCTCCTATGACCATGGTCGCCTGCAGACCGCAGAGAAAGGTGTTGTAACACGATACTTTCTGTCTTTTCTTGCTTTTTTGCTCGGACGATGTTCGCTGAAAGCCTCAGCCAGCTTTGCTCTGTACTTTAGTAGGCGAATGTACACGCGCAAAAAGCCGCATGGGAAGCGTTACACGACTCCAGTCAACATCACACTAGAGTTGCCCACTGCTGCGTATTGCCCAGTGAGCCGCAGAGAGCCGTCTGCGTGGCAGCCCCGCCACCATGGTCGCATGCGCAGAGAAAGGTGTTCGATAGCAACATTTCGTCTTTCTTCGGCCAAAGGGGCATGTTCTCTTGAGCAAAACAGTCAAATATGGTATGAACTTCAGTAGAGTTAGTTGCTGGGCTAGTTGGTATTCTAGATTAAAGGGCATAGTTTTCAGCGCAAATGCACGCGGCCAAAGGAAAGAAGAAGGAAAACTATAGGGAAGGAAGACTATAGCGCTGTGTTCGTCCCTATATCTTCCTTCTTCTTCTTTCCTTTGGCCGCGTCCATTTGCGCTGAAAACTATGTCCTTAAATATGGTATGAGTTCGCAGTGCCATTATTTTTAAATAGTTTTGTTTCTAGAATTGGAAGATATTGTAAACATTTTTTTTAAGATTGGCAAAGTCTTAGCTATAATCCTTATGGTCTGTCAGTAGTCATTATCAAATCGAGTCTATTTTGTTACATATATTATTATATTTTCTTGTGAATAGATAGCCTAGAAAAACTTGTTGGAAATCAAGAAAGGCAGGTTGCACTATGCTGAGAGTTTTTCCTCATCTTAAAACTGATCTGCTTATATTATTATAGAAACAATAGTCCTGAATCTTATTATTGCACAAAAACAAAAGTAACTAATGGTCTACTAGATTCATTTAATATTTGTCAGTGTACTTATGCAAAGTATGTTGCAACTCATAGTTATTTTGTCTACCCGTAATGATGTTTTATGTGAAGTCATTTGGTTTTCACATGCAGACTCAGAAAGGTGGGACATCCATCCAGTTGTGCTGGCAGTAGATGAAGAGTGCGTTAGCATTGCAAGCACGGAGACAGCAATGGCACTACTACTTGGAGCGTTCTTCGTGTTCATATCTCCTATCTACCTGGCACCCTCTTACTATTGCCGCGAAACCTTCAAAACTGTATTTGTTGCTTTTTTAACAGCCGCCGGCATAAAGGCTTATCACTCTTATTCTGGATCACGTATGAGTTCCGTAATCTTTGTTTGTTAATGCTCCATGTCGCTAGTCACATCTTTATCAGTTTCGTTGTAGCGCAATATGCACCGAGATCTATCTCGAAGATTCCGGCCACTCGTGTGTCTTTCCGCAATGTTCCAGCCCGTGCTGGTAGCTGTTTGCGACGTCATCCAGATTGTTCTGAGCAGCCTTTAAATTGAGCGTTGACAAGTGTGACGGGCATTCTTTGTTCGACGATCGACGAGCACGTTTGTTGCTATCGCCGCCGCCGATTTGCTTAGTTCTTTTGCGGGCGCAAGTCAGCCCAATAAAGAGTTTCTTCAGTGCAATCACCGACTCTTCATTTGTGCCATCGACCCTGGTCACCACCACGTGACATCTGGTGAGGGGTGCTGTCCTTGATCCTTTAAGCGAAGACCTCAGCCTTATTCATGTCGCCCTGGAAAACCAACCTACAGGTCACTGAGCCAGCCGCCGACTCCAAGGCCTAAAATCCGAACACGGTCTGCTGCCTGACACCATTCGATCTCGGAAGGCATCGACGCTGACAATGGCCCAGCCTACAGCACTGGTTGTTTTCGTCCAACCCCGTGAGCCCCCCTGTTTCCATGGACGACCGGATGAAGATGCGGGGGACTGGATGGACCTTTTCGACCGTGTGGCAGAATTCAACGGTTGGAACGACGCTGCGAAACTCAGGCAGGTCCACTTTGTTCTTCAAGGACATGCCCGAGTTTGGTTTGAAAATCACGAGACTTCTTTCAAGCATTGGTAGATATTCAAAGCACAGTTCTTGATGGCCTTTACAAGTTCTGTCCGAACAGAAAGAGCTCAGGCCCTCCTCCAATCAAGAATTCAACTACCAAACGAGAGCCCGTCCTCGCCTACGTAGAGAAGATGAAACGCCTGTTCGGCCGCGCCGACCCTAACATGACCGAAGGTGAGAGAGTGAAATTCCTAATGCGAGTCGTTAAAGAGTCCCTTCTTGCGGGGCTTGTCCGGAACCCGCCGAGAACTGTGGAAGAATTTGAAAGTGAAGCATCGACCATCGAGAAGACGTTGGACACCCGGATGCGCCACTACGAGCGACCACTTCAACCAGACTACAAATGCCACCACCTCAGCGCATCTGCAAGCGGAGAACCTTCAGGACCTCATCCGGGAGATCGTGCGAGAGGAGCTCCGCCGAATGCTGTCATCATCGCAACAACCCCAAGTGGCGACGCTCGCGGACGTCGTCCGTGAAGAAGTTCAGCAGGCGCTGGACGTTCCTAAAGCGAAGTTTCCGACGGCTCCAGAGCATGAATCAGCAGTGATGAACTATGCAGCTGCATTATGTCGTCCTGCACACCGACGCGACCTCCCAAGCCCTCGTCGCTACCATCCTGCTTCCGAAAGCCGCCCCTTGGCCCCCGCCCGTCTAGCCTACCAACAATTTCCAAGCCTCAGGAAATGCGACGCCTGGAGGACATCTACCAACCGACCGCTCTGCTTCCATTGTGGTGAGGCAGGACACATCCTCCGTCACTGCCCGTACAGGCGGATCGGCCTCCGTGGTTTCGCTGTCGACGCTCCACGACCCCGTCCTGGCGAGCTTGGGATGGCCCGCTAAAAACGCACTGCAGGTGGCAACCTAATTACTCCAGCGGGACGATGTACTGCAAGAATAACCGTAAATGGGCATACTTACCCCACTAGCTTTGTGGTCTTGCAGCAGTGCTCCCGCGACGTGATTTTAGGCCTGGACTTCGTAAATGAACATAGGGCTATCATCTACCTGCGATCCAAGCTCATGAAGCTCTCTGGAGACAATGCCATTCCTGCTACGCCGACGTCGATGCAGCACATCGCTCTAAACGTCCTCGATGAAGAATTGACCGTGCATCAAGCATCGCAGTCTGCGTAGGCAGAACAAACATCGAAACCGCTGAAGGTATCGTCGAAGGAAATATCCAATTGCTCTTAGAACGAGGGGTCGGCATCGCTAGAGGCATCGCGAAATTCCGGAGAGGTCAAGCTCAGATGCTGGTAACAAACTTCACCAAAGAACACCGGCATCTCAACAAGGGCACGACGATCGCTTTTCTCGACGAATTAGCCGACCTCAAAGATGAATTCGCCCTCCACGACCAAACGCTGGAAGACGCACCGGACCAATTCCGTCAGCCCAAATTTGACATCAACCCGGCATTGACCCACAGCAGGAAAGACCAGATTCTCAGTCTTTTTCGAAGCTACGGGGAGTGCTTCTCGTCATCATCGAAGGTACGACAAACACCACTGGCCAAGCACCGCATTATAACGGACGAACACGCCCGACCTCTGCGCCAAAGCCCTTATCGTGTATCGTCGCGAGAACGCCAGGCCATTCGCGATCAAGTTGAGGAAATGCTGCGTGATGACGTAATCCAGCAATCGAACAGCCCCTGGGCGGCGCCAGTCGTTTTGGTGAAGAAGAAAGACTGCACACTTCGCTTCTGCGTTGACTACCACCGCTTGAATAGCATAACGAAGAAGGATCTCTACCCGCTTCCCCGCATCGACGACACTCTCGATCGGCTCTGCAATGCAAGGTACTTCTCATCGATGGACCTGAAGAGCAGATATTGGCAAATTGAGGTCGACGAAAGAGATCGCGAGAATACCGCATTCATCACATCGGACGGTCTTGTTCAAGGTGATGCCATTTGGCCTCTGCTCCGCACCAGCCACATTTCAACGAGTAATGGACACAGTCCTGGTAGGCTTGAAGTGGCAAAATTGTTTGGTATATTTGGACGACGTTGTTGTCTGGTAGGCTTGAAGTGGCAAAATTGTTTGGTATATTTGGACGACTTTGTTGTCTTCTCGTCAAACTTTGAAGACCACCTAAAACGATTACAGACAGTGCTGGAAGCCATCAAGTCATCGGGACTAACGCTAAAAGCAGAGAAGTGTCACTTCGCCTACGAAGAACTCCGGTTCCTAGGTCACATCGTTAGCAAGGACGGTATTCGGCCAGACCGGGAGAAAACAGCTGCAATCGCACAATTCCCACCGCCTGCCGACAAGAAAGCTGTGCGCCGATTCCTTGGGCTGTGCGCTTATTATCGACGATTTGTCAGAAACGTTTCGCGGATCGCCGAACCGTTGACGCAGCTTGCAAAGGCTGACGTACCTTTTAAATGGGAAGCGCCGCAAGGAGAAGCCTTCGACCAACTTAAGCGCCTCCTGCAATTCCCGCGTGTACTTGGCCACTTTGATGAAAACGCCGTGACCGAAATTCACACCGACGCAAGCAGTGTGGGCCTAGAAGCCGTTCTCGTCCAGAAGAGTGCCGGACAGGAGAAAGTAATCGCCTACGCTAGGAGGTCCATCACAAAAGCCGAAGTCAATTACTCGACGACCGACAAGGAGTGCTGCCTCGCGATCATCTGGGCCACTTCTAAGTTTCGTCCATACCTATACGGTCGACCATTCAAGGTGGTAAGTGACCATCACGCGCTCTGCTGGCTGGGTAGTTTGAAAGATCCCTCCGGCCGCCTTGCCAGATGGAGCCTACGACTTCAAGATTATGACTTGACTGTAGTCTATAAGTCGGGCCGGAAGCATTCTGACGAAAACTGCTTATCACGCGCTCCCGTCGACGCTTCCCCGAAGGACGATGACGACGAAGCCTTTTTGGGGCCGGTAAGCGCCCGCAGTTTTGCAGAACAACAGCGATCAGCTGTTGTTATGCTCAGCTGAAAGCGCTAGCCGATTACTTGGAAGGAAGACTGCTTCCCCTCCTGGTGTGTTCAGGCCACATTTATCTTCATTCGCGTTAAGCAATGCCCTCCTCGTGAAGAAAAACTTCGCACCCAACAGGACTGCGCAACTCCTTGTAGTGCTTAAAAACCTCCGGCAGGAAATTCTGCAGGCTTTGCACGATGAGCCCACAGCAGGCCATCTCGGATTTACGCGCCCGTTGTGTCGAATTCAGGAGTACTACAGGCCGCGACTGCCTGCCGAAGTTGCCCACTACGTGAAGACATGTCGTGAGTGCCAACGACGCAAGACGCCGCCTATCGGCAGGTCTGTGGCGGAATCGGGTTTAGTAGTCCTTACTAAACCCGATTCCGCTCCCAGACCTGCCTTTTCAACAAATTGGGATGGATCTTCTGGGCCCCTTTTCGGCTTCATCTATGGGTAACAGTTGGATCATCGTGCCACTGACTACCTTACCCGTTACGCCGAAGCAAAAGCACTTCCCCATGGTACCGCGGCAGAAGTTGTCAAATTTTTTGTCGAACAAATTCTCTTGCGACACGGCGCCACAGAAGTACTAATCACGGACAGGGTAACAGCGTTTACGGCAGAGGTGACGCAAGCCATCCTAGATTACAGTCGTACAAGCCATTGACGAACAACTGCGTACCATCCCCAGACCAATGGCCTTACGGAGCGCCTGAACAAAACGATCGCGGACATGATCGCCATATACGTCGACGCTGAACACAAGACCTGGGACGCCATCTTGCCGTACGCGATCTTCGCGTATAACACGGCAGTCCAGGAGACGACCAGAGCGACCCCGTTCAAGCTTGTGTACGGCAGGGAGCCCACGACGACGCTCGACGCAATGCTGCCGCACGTAACCAACGAGGAAAACCTTGACGTCGCCGCCTACTTGCAGCGTGCAGAGGAAGCCCGACGACTCGCACAGCTGCGTATTAAAGACCAACAGCGCACCGAAAGCCGACGATACAACTTACAATGACGCCACGCAGAGTGCAACCCAGGAGACCAAATGTGGGTTTGGACACCAATTAATTCGCCGTCGCGGATAATTGCAAAGTTGTTGCGGTATACTTTGGGCCGTACAAAATCATTCGCCGCGTCGGACCACTCGACTATGAAGTCATTCCCGACGGAACGTCAGCATCACAACGGCGACGCGCACGCTCAGAAATTGTACATGTTGTACGACTGAAGCCATATTACGCGCGTTAAGGAATCTGTGGTGTTTAAATTTTGTAGTGTTTATGTTTAAGTTGCTTTGTTTTGGAACATCGAGGCGATGTTTTTATAAGGGGGAGTAATGCCATGGTAGAATTAGTAATGCGGCGAAACCTTCAAAACTCTATTTGTTGTTTTTTAACAGCCGGCAGCATGCGGCCTTATCACTCTGATTCTGGATCGCGTATCAGTTCTGTATTCTTTGTTTGTTAATGCTCGATGTCGCGAGACGCACCTTTGTCAGTTTCCTTGTAGCGCAAGATGCACCGAGATCTGTCTCGAAGATTCCGGCCACTCGTGTGTCTTTCTACAATGTTCCAGCTTGTGCTACTAGCAGTTTGCGACGTTATCCAGATTGTTCTGAGCAGCCTTTAAATTGAGCGTTGACGAGTGCGACGGGCATTCTTTGTTCGACGATCGACGACCACGTTTGTTGCTATCGCCGCCGCCGAGTTGCTTATTTCTTTCGCGGGCGCAAGTCACCCCAATAAAGAGTTCATTTCAGTACCACCAAGCCTGTGTCTTCTTTTGCTGTCAATGGCCTTGTCACCACTACGTTACAATATTTGTTAAACCTAGCTTGCCCTTATTTTGCAGTTATCTCATGGGCACATCTTCCATATATTGTTATAAACTAGGCCAAATTACCGTATTTTTTTTTTCACTTTTACGGTGACATTTTAGAAGCCTGTATCTGTGATGAAACCAAACATTACACACTATGCTGATCAACAAAAATATTTTGATTTATTTATACCATGCATTAGGTTTGATTAGAATAGAGCCTGTTACCTCAAACATCTTCATTACTGGCCTTGCCATTTTTGGACAATATATTGAGTATATACTGGAACTACTCCATGCATATCTTTACTTTCTGCTCCCCCCCCCCCCCCCACCCTGCTTTCTAATGCACCATTGTTAGCAGCATCACCCACCAAATCATACGAATTTATTTTACTATTCATATTTTACAGGTACTTTGGGCAAATAAATCCTTGCAAGGGCCGA
This sequence comes from Amblyomma maculatum, assembly GCF_055883805.1. Classification (NCBI taxonomy): domain Eukaryota; kingdom Metazoa; phylum Arthropoda; class Arachnida; order Ixodida; family Ixodidae; genus Amblyomma; species Amblyomma maculatum. The sequence continues at coordinate 124,625,460 of NC_139352.1, read as the reverse complement.
GGAAAAGGGCCAGCCAGCGGTATTTCACAGAGGTTGTTGAGCCTGCTACGGGTGTTTTTACACTAGTGAGTTGACCTTTGAATTGATCACTGTCACCGTTATGTGGCTTGTGCTACTCTGATAGCTTATTGCTGTGGCTAGAGTTAATGTACATCTACACAATGCATTTGGATTTCCTCCACTCCTCTTAAATCAAGGAACATCATTGCTACATAAAAGCTTTTTTAAAGAAAGTGATGTTCAGTGTGCCTTGATTGATGCAACATTAGACATGAAAGGCTAAGTTGCAAATTGTGTAGTTAATTAAGAAAGAATTAATTTTTCTTATAAATTCGTCTGAGAATAAGGCAAAAAATATTTGGTGGCAGCTGGTAGCTGCTGTGGTAGCTAAAGTAAATTGCAAAGAACCCTTTACTATTATTACTTCTTGAAGCTCCAAACATTTCACTATCTGTAGTTGCCGAAACTTGAAGCAGGCAATGTGCAAAACGACCAAATATGTAGCAGTCAAAGGCGAAATATCTGTCCTGTGAGTTTTCCGGCCATCAATTATTTGGACATTTTCATGGAACCACAGCAGTAGTCATAGAACCAACGTTCTCACTTTTTCAAATCTTCCATATTCGCCGCGGTGCTGCTGCAAATAACCGAACCACTATATAATATACGCAGTGGAAAGTCAATAATTCATTATTTAAGGGGACCGAAAATGTGATGAGACAAGACAGGAGCCTAATAAAAGCAAGTCTAAAACCATCAGTTGGTTAATTCAGTGCATACGAATGGCTGCAAGCTCTTACTGTTCTGAGATATCGTCCACTGCCAAAACTTGCACTGCTTAAAGTTCGCAGAGCTCAGATGCCCTTGCTTTCTTTGCGAATACAACAATCCTGGTTAATTCATCATTAAAGAGACAAGGTAAATGTGTAGAATATTTCAATGATCCTCTGTAACTGTCAAGAGCTGCCAAGAGCATACATCACAGTACTTTTGTCTAATGAATGCTCTGAATATTATTCAAAACCATGAGCTAAGGACCATTTTTTTCCGTTTCATCTAGTGTTCTGCTTTTGCACACATTCTTGAAAATGTTCAAGGATTGATCCAAAAATTTGAGTGCCTTCGCAAACCTTTATGCAGTGCAACGCCGTAGCCGTAGTGCCTTTTCACAGCTATAACTGCCGTTGAAAGTGGTTTGCCACATGGACTACAAGACTATGCACGGAACTGTCCTACAAAATGTGTCCGTTCAGTGAGCTCAAAGGAAACATATATAGCGCAAAATGACATGAACACAAAGAGGAGAGACACGCAGTACAACAAAGGTTTATGTTAGTAAAGAAAGGTTTTTATACCTTCATATCACAGTGGACCATCAGGCATGCACTAGCAAAGCGTATCTGAGAGATACGCAAGTTTCCTTGACAACAGTGCGACCGAAGGGATGCTTGCATAATTTTCTTTCAAAAGGGAAAATCCACTGGGCTTCAATTGTTTCACGTGTTGACCTATTTTTATGCACTTTTAAACGTGGTTTTAGGTTGGGAGTATGTGAAGTGAAAATATTGGCATACGCTGATGATGTGGCGCTTTTTTGTGAAGACCGCGAAAGCGTTTCGGAAGCTTTGAAAGTAACACAAAGGTATTGCAGGCAGACTGGTAGTGCTGTTAATTTAAAGAAAAGTCTTGGAGTCTGGCACGGGGAATGGGAAGAGGAACCGGAAATTTTCTGTGGAGTAAGATGGGCTACAAAGCCCGGAGTTTATTTGGGAGTCCCATTGGACAAATACGGGGAAAATACGAATTACTTAAATGAAAAAGCGAAAGAAATACGGGAAAGGACGAAAGGATGGATGGGACGTAACCTCTCTATTTTCGCCCGTGCGACTGTATGCAATACCTTTTTGGTGGCAAGAATAATGTATTTACTTCAAGTATTGTATTGTGCTCGAATCAATATACAAAGGTTCCATCGTGTATTTGCGGTCTTCATTTGGTCGTTCTACTAGGAACGAATTAACAGAGATAATCTCTTTCGGCGAGTTAAAGACGGAGGGTTGTCTCTAATGCATCTATATGTGCGGTAGATGGTTTTAAGGTTTTGTTTGTTGCCAATTGGGCAACAAATTGGAATCCAATTTGTTGCCCTAAGCGACCATCGGTTATCCTTTTTTCGCGCAACGTGTCCTGCCCATGCCCATTTCTTTTTCTTGATTTCCACAAGAATGTCATTGAATTGAGTTATTTCTCTGACCCACTCTGCACGTTTCCTATCTCTTAATGTTACCCCTACCACTTTTCGTTCCATAGCCCTCTGGGTTGTCCTCAACTTAAGTAGAACTCTTTTGGTTAGCCTCCACGTTTCAGCCCCATAGGTGAGTACAGGCAAGATGCAACTGTTGTATACTTTCCTCTTGAGCGATACCGGTAAGCTGCTAGTCATAATCTGGGAGTGCTAGCCAAATGCGCTCTTTCCCAATCTTATTCTTCTTGTTATTTCCTTTTCATGGTCCGGATCGGCGGTTACTACCTGTCCTAAGTAGACATATTCGCCTACTACCAGTATTTCGCGACCTAATGTAAACTGCTGTTCCTTCCCGAGGTTGTTGAATATTACCTTAGTCTTCTGCATATTGATTTTCAAGCCTACCTTTCTACGTTTCCTGTCTAGGTCATCAATCATTATACATAGCATTCATTGATTACGAAAAAGCATTTGACTCAGTTGAAACCTCGGCGGTGATGCAGGCATTGTGAAACCAGGGGGTAGACGAGCCGTACGTGAAAGTGAAAGTGAACTATGGCTGCACAGCAACCATAGTTCTGCATAAAGAAAGTAACAAAATTCCCATAAAGAAAGGTGTTAGGCAAGGAGACACAATCTCCCCAGTACTATTCACAGCTTGTTTAGAGGAAGTATTCAGAGACTTGGAATGGGAGCAGTTATGGATAAGGGTAGATGGAGAATACCTCAGTAATCTGCGATTTGCTGATGACATTGCCTTGCTAAGCAACTCGGGGGATGAACTGCAAATAATCATTGATGACCTAGACAGGAAAAGTAGAAAGGTAGGCTTGAAAATCAATGTGCAGAAGACTAAGGTATTGTTCAACAGCCTCGGGAAGGAACAGCAGTTTACATTAGGTAGCGAAGTACTGGAAGTAGTAGGCGAATATGTCTACTTAGGACAGGTAGTAACCGCAGATCCGGACCATGAAAAGGAAATAAGAAGAATAAGATTGGGATGGAGCGCATTTGGCAAGCACTCGCAGATTATGACTAGCAGCTTACCGGTATCGCTCAAGAGGAAAGTATACAACAGTTGCATCTTGCCTGTACTCACCTATGGGGCTGAAACGTGGAGGCTAACCAAAAGAGCTCTACTTACGTTAAGGACAACCCAGAGGGCTATGGAACGAAAAGTGGTAGGGGTAACATTAAGAGATAGGAAGCGTGCAGAGTGGGTCAGAGAAGTAACTCTAGTTACCGATATTCTAGCGGAAATTGAGAAGAAGAAATGGACATGGACAGGACGTGTAGTGCGAAGAGAGGATAACCGATGGTCGCTTAGGGTAACGAACTGATTTCCAGGGGAAGGAAAGCCTAGCATGGGGCGGCAGAAAGTTGGATGGGCGGATGAGGTTAAAGGGTGCATGAAACGGCTAGAAAGGCCACTGACAAACGTTTTCAATGCGCAGAACAAATTCTTCCGAGCATTCGTTCAAAGTAAAACTCATCGGAAAAAATCCAGCGATTTGTTATTAATTTTTAAAAACAGCGTTTTTTGAAATTCGCGGGCTGCGCCATTTCCGCGTGGCGGCGAAATTTGGGACTATTCTGCCGTGATTTCTTACGTCACCAGTCCCAGAGTGACAGGCCACGACAGGCTGCCATTGGCTGCAGCCGCGACGCCCACTACGTCACTGACACACTTCCGGTAGCTGCGAAAGTCGTCTGCTCGAGTTCTGCAATGCATGCGTGAACCCGAGCTTGGCGCTTCGGTTCGCGATGTTAACCGAAAAGGTGGTGGCATCCGACTGAAAGTGCGCGTCGGTGCAGGAGTGCGAAAAGAGCACTAGCTGGTCCGATTTAACACCGTACCAATAGAGGATAACCGATGGTCGCTGAGGGTAACAAACTGGATTCCAAGGGAAGGAAAGCGTAGCAGGGGGCGGCAGAAAGTTAGGTGGGCGGATGAGATTAAGAAGTTCGCAGGGGTCAAGTGGATGCAGCTAGCACAGAACCGGGTTAAGTGGAGAAATATGGGAGAGGCCTTCGCCCTGCAGTGGGTATAATCAGGCTGATGATGATGATGATGATGATCAACCTTTATGTACAGACCGACGGCGCAGCAACGTACTGTAGTCCCTCCCGTCTCGTCTTTGCCGCATCGACCATTTGTGCGGCGTATTAATAATTAAATGGAACGTGCGTCAAAAAAAGGTGTACCCTCAGCTTCATCGCGAAAGTACACAAATTCGCACCCCTTAAGTGCAGCGCCCGATGCCGCCAGGCGCGGGCGCTGCGGCCGACGGCACTTCGGTCGTGCGCTGCTCCCTGCTCGTCGATAGGCCTTGTTTGTTTTGCATCGCAGCCACGGCGGACGGCATTTTAGAATCGTCGGCTTCGCTGCGTCTCTAGTGTAGTCGCTCGCGTGCTCCTGTGCACGATTCTTGCGTGTAGCTTCGGAAAACAGTGACAACCTGCGCTGCCGAACTGCATGTGGCGAGCTGCTTTGCTCATGTTTTGCGCCGTTGTTTCTGGATCGGCCGATGCGTACACATGAGATAAAACACGCGTGCACGTTACGCACTGGCACTTCCTAAACTATGTGCGCCCGACTGAAAGTGCGCGTCGGTGCAGCAGTGCGAAAAGAGCACGCAGGTCCGATTCAACACCGTACCGATTAAAAAGGCAGCATCAACCTTCGTGTAAATGAAACGTGCGTCAAAAAGGTCTGTCCTCAGCTTCATCGCGAAAGTACACAAATTCGCACCGCTTATGTGCAGCACCGGAAGTCGCCAGGTTACCGCAGAGATGCCGCCCGCGGGCGCTGCGACCGACGGCACTTCGGTCGTGCGCTGCTCCCTGCTCGTCGATAGGCCTCGTTTGTTTTGCATCGAAGCCACGGCGGACGGCGTTTTGGAATCACCCGCTTCGCTGCGTCTCTAGCGTAGCCGCTCGCATGCTCATGTGCACGATTCTTCGGTGTCGGTGCGAAAATCAGTGACAACCTGCGCTGCCGAACTGAATGTGCCGAGCTGCTTTGCTGATGTTTTGCGCCGTCGATTCTGGCTCGGACGATGCGTACACATGAGATAAACACGCGTGCACGCTGCGCATTGGCACTTCTTAAACGATGTGCGAAAGGACGTCAAAAAAAAAACACTACACTATCCTTTTTGTTAACCTCAATTTTAAGATTCGCGGACGAATAATTCGTGCTCACCTGTCATCCGATATCAACTCTGTAGCGATCATCAGTCCGTGCTCTCGTCGGTGATATGTACGCGTATACATTCCATTCGTTATGCACAAGAGATGCCTCTCGCCGAACATAATGAAAGCAGCTCCGGACTAAAAGTGACGACGACATATGTTTGCACGCGGGCAACTCGCACGCTCGATCGTCTGCCAGCATCCATGCAGAGTCGATGCTATCGCGTCAACTCCGCGAGGGGTCACCGGCCGCCGTTGGTCAAGACGGTACCAAAGAGACTGACCCAGGCAGCGCGAGAGAATAAAGCGGTCTTGTAGAAAGCCGTGCTCGGCAGGAGTGCACGCTAATTTGCGCTGAATGGGACAGGGATGTGAAGGAAAGTGCTCCCTCCGCGGCGGCCGCCGGTATGTGTGGACTCCCACCTGCAGGTATGCGCTCGCGAACGACCCGAGTCGTTCGGGCTGCTGTCGCACACAATTCCGAGAGGTCAAGAAACTGAAGACACCGGCGGCCGAGGAAGACAGCAGACAAGGTTGAAAGCTGTGCAAACGCAGACGGGACGGGAAAGGCAGAGACCGTGAATGCATGGGCGACGCTCTTTGGAAAACAGGCGCGACGACCGGAAGTCTGAGAACCGAGCGTCACCCGATGAAGCTTCGTGGGCGGGGCTAGCGGGGCGGAGTTCCCGAGCTGTTTTCTTCGTTTTTTTTTTCTGGTGTCTCGGAGTGTTGAGTTGAGGGGAGCGAGGAGGGGCGCCATTTTTAATCGCCGATATCTCTGGTGTTAATGTAGCTAGCTAAAAAATCTTGCGGTGAATTGACCTGTGAAGGAGTACCTATCTCTCGACCGATTTGCTTTACCCTGTTTTAGGCACTGCATGACCCCTTTAAGAAGTTCTCAGGGGTCAAGTGGATGCAGCTAGCACAGAACCGGGTTAAGTGGAGAAATATGGCAGAGGCCTTCGCCCTGCAGTGGGTATAGTCAGGATGATGATGATGATGAAAGTATCAAACATGGTATTTCTCATGCATTGGAACTTTCGGGGACTACTCAGAAACTACGATGATGTGTAAGATCTCCTAAACACACTTTCTCCTGTAGTTCTTTGTTTACAAGAGACCAACTTAGGTCCTAAACATGTAAATATTTTAAGGGCGTACCAAGTATTTCGATGCGATCGTGAGCAGGCAAACAGGCTTTCCGGAGGTGTGGCCATAATAGCCATAATAATCCAAAGTAACATTCCAACTCGGAAGGTTACACTTAAAACTAAATTGGAAGCCACTGCAGTCAGACTTGTGAATTTTGAAACGATTACTGTATGCTCTGTTTATATCGAATCTAACCTGAAGATAACTCTTTCAGACCTAGAAGAACTTATAAAACAGCTACCAGAACCATACCTGGTACTTGGCGATTTTAATGATCACTCCTCATTTTGGGGGAGCAGACTGATTCTAGGGGTGGCATTTTAGAGGATTTTATTTTAGGCAATAATATATGTTTATTGAACACAGGTAAGCCCACATACTGCAGTCTAAGCTCTGAAAGTGTGCGTTGCTTAGATTTATCCTTCTATTCACCATCACGTTTTAGCGATTTTAAATGGGACGTCTTGGATAACCCCCATGGAAGTGACCGTCTGCCTATTATTATCAGCGTTTTATCTTCTCCGTCAATCCTCCATAGTAAGCCACGTCGTTGAAGGTTACACTTAGTGGACTGGCCTCTGTTTAGTTTGAAAGCCAGTGGAAGCCATTATGTATTCAATATATGTGGATAACCTGCAAATAGCCTGCACATCCGCCAGCATACCAGTGTGTGAGAGGCAAATTCAAATGACATTAAACAAACTCTCAACATGGGCAGACAACAATGGTTTTAAAATTTTTCCACAAAAAAAAACAGTAGCTATTCTTTTCTCCCTCAAATGAGGGCTTCACACTGACCCCACTCTGTATTAACATGAATCTACACTGCCAGCAAAACAAAACACAAATTTTTAGTTTTGATCTTTGATAAACAAACTTAAATTCTTACCCCACATAAATAACCTAAAAAGAAAAGCTTCTCGAGCCCTAAATATCCTTAAAGTGCTCTCACGAAAACGGTGGGGCTCTGATAGAACATGTCTTCTCCGCTCCTGCTTAGACTATGGAAGCATAGTGTACGCCTCAGCCAGACCATCGTACTTGAAACGACTCGACCCAGTACACAACACAGGCCTCCGTCGGTCAACAGGGGCTTACAGAACATCACCCATCAATAGTATTTATGTCGAAACGAACGAACCGTCCCTTGCCGACAGAAGAACCATGCTTACGTGTGCATACATATAGAAAATAAGATCTCTTCCGAAACACTTCTGTTATCCTATTGTTACTTCATCACAATCCAGAACTCTATTCAGCAATAACCCCCGAGCAGTCAAGCCAATCCTTCTCCGATTTGAATAAAACTGCAAAGAATTACTCACTAGATGCCCTTCCCAATATTGCCCATAGACCAGATCCACTTCCACCATGGAAGATTTTTCCCTCTGTGTGACTTTACACTGGCATGTTTACATAAACCTCAGACTCCTCGGTAACACAAAGTGCAAGAGTTTCTTTCACTAGATAGAAAATACAAAACATACAAGGCATTTTATACACATGGATCAAAGACAGCAGATTACGTGGGAAGTGCAATAATCCAGGGGAGTTCGGAGCAAATAGTGCGATTGCCTCAGTGCTCGTCAATTTTTACTGCCGAAGGTTATGCCATATTAGCAGCCGTAGAAGCAGTACTGCAAGAAAATACTAAACGCAGTGTTATATATTCTGACTCTTTAAGCGTCATTGCAGCACTGCATTCCAAAAATATATAGGAGCCCTTAATTGCAGCCATCATAAACAACGCAGTAAAGGCTTACAAGCAAGGGCGGGAAATCAAATTTTGCTGGCTCCCGAGCCATATAGATATTATGGGGAATGAGAAAGCCGATGAATGTGCTTCACGGGCCGTACAGTAAAACAAATAGACATTGCTTGGAAAGATTTCATGAAGATCATACAGAGTAAACTAAGAACAAAATGGCAGACTTCATGGGACAAGGAAATGAACAATAAACTACACCTTGTTAACTCTATACTTGAAGAATGGAAGTCATGCAGCCATCAAGAGAGCTTTGTCGAAGTGATCCTGTGCCGTCTCCGCATCGGATACACACACACCTCACGCACAACTTTTTATTCCTGCAACAGAAACCTAGATGAGATAAGCTCAGAATCAATCATCTTTTGGTGCCATGCACAAAGCTCGACGAAATAAGAAAAAGGCTTTTCATAGACCTCTACATCCCACTCCACCGAAACCTTCTCCTAGGAGAAAATGCCCTTGTCGAATTTACTTGTATTCTCAACTTTTTCTAAAAATTCAACGTGCTAAACAAACTATGACATTACTTTAAACAATGGTCTTTCTAACACAACACACAATCAACTCTGTGTTTGGCGCATGACGGCATTAGTTGCCTATGCGCCATTAAACCCAATACAATACAATGTCAGCAGCAAATCGCAGATTACTGAGGTATTCTCCATCTACTCTTATCCCTAACTGCTCCCATTCCAAGTCTCTGAATACTTCTCTAAGCAAGCCGTGAATAGTACTTGGGAGATCGTGTCTCCTTGCTTAACACCTTTCTTTATGGAAATTTTGTTACTTTGCATATTTTTTCAGCGCAAAATTAAAGACAGGGCAAAAGAGGAGACAGACAAGGGACGAACGCTGAAAAAATATGTATTTATCAAGACAAACTAGCCCGTCTGTCTAGCCCGTTCCTCCCATGGTCGCCACCGCTACACCCCGCAACACCTATATGCCACGCTACCGATACCGCAATCCTGATGAGTGGCGCACCCCTGACGGCAGGCCGATCTGTTTCACGTGCTCGCGTATTGGCCACCTCGCTCGCCACGGCCGCAGCCGCTGGACATCACCACCTCGACGTTTTCCTTACGTTGACCACTACTCCGATTACGGTCACCCCCGTTTCACGCCTCGTTATGAGCCGCCCCGCACCGATACTACTCCGCCTCCTCCTGTGTCCAGTCGCTCTCCTTCCCCGCCAGCCCGCCGTTCCCATTCACCTCTTCCTAGCCGCAGTTCCTCGCCGTCCTCTGCCGGCCGCTTCACGGGAAACTAGCCAATGCAGCTCCCGGAGGTGACGCTGCATTGGTACCCCGACCTGGAAATCCTCTACTGCCCATTTCTTCGCCCTGTAACCTCCTCTCCCTGTTCGTGGATGGTGTTCCCGTCTCTGCACTCAATGACACTGGTGCCTAAGTCTCGATCATGAGCTCATCGTTTTGCCGCCGCCTCAAGAAAGTACAGACCCCCGCCGCTTCGCCCACCGTTCGTGTTGCCGATGGCAGTACTGCTGCCGTCACTGGCCTGGGCACTGCCCGAGTCACCCTTACCGGTCATCACATTCCTGGTTTGTTCACCGTCCTCAACCAGTGCACTCACAATGTGATCCTCCACCTTAAATTTTTAACGGCCCACTCTGCCCTTATCGACTGCTCCAGCGGCCTTCCTCGTTTGCACCTACCTGTCTGCTCAGAACATCCTCAATCTACACCCCGCCTTCGCTCCATCAAGTTCGCTCGCCTGCCCCCTGACTCTGCTGTTTACCTACCTCTGTCACCTTTCCCGTCTGTGCCTGACGGTGACTATCTTGATTGCCCTATCACCGAGGTCTTTCTTGACTGCAACGTTGTTCTTCCTCATCTCATCGTACGCGTTACACAGAACAGCACCTACCTTCCTATCCTGAGCTTCAGTCTGTCACCCCAAGTTCTCCCCGAAGGAATATCCCTTGCTACCTTGTCCCCTCTCACAGACTGCACCATTTGTGCACTCACTCCTGGCCCACATTCAAGCGTCCTTCCAACACCCGTACTCTCCACCACAATTACCGACCCTATTTCCGCAATGATTGCCTGTGACCTCAGCCCCGAACATGCTCAGGACCTGCACAGCCTTTTGTTATCCTTCTCCGACATTTTTTACTTTGCTGCCGGTTCTCTGGGCCGAACATCAGTTGTGACTCACCGCATTGACACCGGCGATGCAAAGCCTGTACATCGGAGGCCTTATCGTGTGCCCCTTTCTGAGCGCCAAGTCATCCAGCAGGAGGTCGACAAGATGTTGGGCAACGATATCATCGAACCTTCGAACAGCCCCTGGGCATCTCCTGTCGTCCTCGTTAGAAAGAAAGACAACAGTTGGCGCTTTTGTGTCGACTATCGACATCTGAACAAGATTACAAGGAAAGATGTTTACCCGCTGCCGCGAATAGACGATGCCTTGGACTGTTTACATGGAGCCCGCTACTTTTCCTCCATCGACCTTCGTAGCGGCTACTGGCATATCTCTGTTGACGAACAAGACCACGAGAAGACAGCTTTTGTCACACCCGATGGACTTTACCAATTTAAGGTTATGCCTTTTGGACTTTGCAACGCCCCCGCTACGTTTGAACGAATGATGGACTCCTTACTCCGCGGCTTCAAATGGACGACTTGTCTATGTTACTTGGATGACGTGATTGTCTTCTCGCCCTCGTTCGAAAGCCATCTTCGTCGCCTTTCTTCCATCTTGGCACTTTTCCGCCGTGCCGGACTTCAACTGAACTCAAAGACGTGCAGTTTTGGTCGCCGCGAACTTAAAGTGCTTGGCCATTTGGTGAATGCCACCGGCGTGCAACCCGATCCCGACAAAGTTCGCGTTGTCAGTGCTTTTCCATGTCCCCGTTCCCCCCGTGATGTCCGCAGCTTTATAGGACTGGGTTCTTATTTTCGCCGGTTCGTCCCAAACTTTGCCGCTGTTGCTCGTCCTCTCACCAATCTGCTGAAGAAAGGCGTTCCTTTCTCATGGGGACCAGAGCAGGCTAACGCATTCTCCACCCTCATCGCTATTCTCACCAATCCTCCTGTGTTGGCCCATTTCAACCCGTCTGCCCCGACGGAACTTCGCACCGACGACAGTGGCCACGGGATTGGTGCCATTCTTGCACAGCGACAACGCGGCCAACATTGCGTTATTGCCTATGCCAGTCGTCTCCTGTCATCAGCGGAACAAAACTATTCTATTACGGAACGGGAGTGCCTGGCTCTCGTTTGGGCCGTTGGAAAATTCAGACCCTACTTGTTTGGCCGACCCTTCACTGTAATTACCAATCACCACGCCTCTTCCCTCAAGGATCCTGCTGGCTGCCTCGGCCGCTCGGCACTGCGCTTGCAGGGGTATACCTTTTCCGTTGTATACAAATCCGGTCGGCTTCACCAGGATACAGACTGTCTGTCCCATTATCCCGTCGATACCCCTTCCTCTACTGACCATGAGTCGGACCCCTGTGTCTTCTCTATATCAGATTTTTCCCACATAGCCGACGAACAGCGGTTGGACCCAACCCTCAGTTCTCTTATCGACCGCCTCCGCACACACAGCCGTGACTCTTCCCTCGCCCTGTTCTTCCTTCATGGGAATACGCTATACCGCCGCAACATGCGACCTGATGGCGCTGAGCCCTGTTGTGCCTGGCCAAAGCCGCCCAGAAATTCAGCCGGACGCCAAACTTCTTCGGCGAACGCCTCCTTCACAAACTCTGGATACTTGTCTGCAAAGCACCAATGCACTGGAGGCGAGCCGTACCAAAGGGACAGAAGCGACGTGTTTTAACATGCGCTGAACGTCCAGACAGCACGGCGCGCCGTGGCCCTGACGGTGAACCCCTTCTCGCCCCGCGGCATATTTGAAGCGAGAGCGCAGCAAGCTCTCCCATTGGCCCTGCGAAAGTGCTGCCATCGGATTGGACCATTTTGAGCGTCAACGGTTCTCGGCAACGGAGTCTCAAGTGCTTCCGTTCGAGACTCCGAGTGTGAGTTCGTCACGAGCGTCCATCGGGAGCAGTTCGCCCCCTGACAGTGCGGACGCGGCGGAATCTCCCCGGCCGTCGCTGCGCGAGAACAGTCGCGTATGGCTATGTTAGCTTTCGGCCCCAGAGCCGATCTTGTGTAAATACATGTAAATAGTGTATAAAGCCTTTTCTTCATCTCACCAACGCCGACTCGGATTCATCGCTACCGCCCAGGGAGCTGACAGCCCTCGTTCACGAAACGGGTGACGAGCGCTGCATTACCAACTCCTTGGCACAACCCTGTTGACGGTGGGCTACTGTGTGATAACCCCACCGGCACAACATTGGTGGCAGTTGCAGGATCCACTGGCACAACCCTGTTGACGGTGGGCTACTGTGTGATAACCCCACCGGCACAACATTGGTGGCAGCGGTGGGATCCACTGGCACAATAGCCCTTGCTGGTCGTTCCCCAACACCTACACTCTGCCTTTCTCGAACAAATGCACGACGCCCCTACAGCTTGTCGTCTTGGCCTCTCACGCACATACGACGCGTGCGCCGGCGTTTCTTCTGGCCTGGACTCTACCGCTCTGTTCAACGTTACGTAGCCGCTTGCGACCTCTGTCAACGCCGGAAGAAACCCCCTGTGCTACCACCTGGACACCTGCAGCCAATTGCTATCCCGACTGAGCCATTTTCTCGTGTTGGCCTTGACCTCCTAGGGCCCTTCCCCGAGTCCTTGTCAGGAAACAAATGGATCGCTGTGGCCACCGATTATGCCACGCGGTACGTGATCACTCGCGCCATTCCAACCAGCTGCGCCATAGACGTTGCTGACTTCCTTTTGTGCGACGTCATACTTCACCATGGTGCTCCGCGTCAACTACTTACCGACCGTGGCCGCTGTTTCCTTTCCCGAGTTGTTGAGGAAATACTTCGTTCTTGCTCCGTTCGGCACAAGCTCACCACTGCGTATCACCCTCAGACGAACGGCCTTACGGAGCGTCCTAACCGCACACTCACCGACATGCTCGCAATGTACGCATCCGACAGTCATCGCGACTGGGATATTAGTCTGCCATTTGTCACCTTTGCATATAACTCTTCGCGTCATGACACTGCTGGGAACTCTCCATTCTATCTTCTCTTTGGAAGAGACCCCTTACTGCCCTTCGACACTTTGCTTCCCGCCGCTGGCCCCGTCACAACCTATGCCCGCGATACCATCGCCCGAGCCGACGCTGCTCACCAGATTTCTCGTCACAATCTCACCATCTCTCAAGAAACTCAAAAAACGCCGCTGCGACGCTCACCACCGCGATGTACACTATCCTCCCGGATCTCTGGTGTTGCTCTGGCTTCCGTGCCGTCGTGTGGGGTTGTGTCAAAAACTTCTGCCCCACTACACAGGTCCTTACCATGTACTACGCCCAGTGACCGACGCGACCTATGAGATTGCACCGCTCCACCCAAAGTCACCGACTGCTACACCCACTTCCGAAATCGTACATGTCGCCCGCCTAAAGCCATATTACTCCCCCTCCACATCGCACGCCTAATACGCACCGGGACGTTGCCTTTTGCCGAAAGGGATAGCGTTAACGGGAAACGCGGGACCAAAGTGATGTGCTCACTGACAAAGACGACGATCGAGAAACACGGGCACGACAAAACGTTGAGAAAGAGAACGACGCTGACAGAGTGGACACTGCACGGCTACTGAAGTCTTAGCATCGAGTTCAGCCCATCGCAGTGCTGTTACATTAAGTACATCCCCATAACAATATTCTCGCCTACTTCATCCTCGTCTTCGTATATCCTCGTGTAGTTCACTACAATATATATATTGTTACGTGGTAGCATTACAAGCGATGGAACACGGCGATACGACAGAAACAGAACGATGTATGTCATGACGATGAAATATGATTTAATGGCCAGCGGGCCTGGCGCGAGCTCTCCGCCCTGCGCCACTGCCCGCTTCGTCCTCTTCGTAGCACTACCCGGGGTCACCGAGCGATCGTCCCGATCGATTGCTAGAAATCCATTGCATGAAGTGAAGATGAACACAGACACAGGATTGGGACATGAAACGCTGGACACCAAAATTAATGTGAAGATGGGATGAATGCTTGCACCGGAGCATAAAGTACAATCTTCACCGTTTGTCGAAGGCCAAGGCTCATGGACACGCCGAACGGCTTGGGCGGGGGTGCTGTCTTCTCTCGAGTGGTCGTGAGGTCGCTTCGTCGTGGGGTCGGTAGGGTTGGCTTTGGGCTCTTCCTGGTCGTCATGTGTTGTGGTCAGGGCTGGGGAGAGCGGCTGGTCGGGTCTGAGCACAAAGGGCTGGGGCAAAGCTGGGCGGCGATCTCCACGGGCTCTCGGCCGATGGACCCGGCGTACGGTTGGCTTCAACGGTGCAAGGCGACGATGGGGATGAACCGCACCTCCAACCAAATGTTACGTGGTAGCATTACAAGCGATGGAACACGGCGACACAACAGAAACAGAACGACGTGATGACATGACGATGAAATATGATTTAATGGCCAGCGGACCTGGCGCGAGCGCACCGCCCCGCGCCACTTCCCGCTTCGTCCTCTTCGTAGCAATATGTTCCAGCACTTTCACGTACGGCTTGCCTACACCCTGATTTTGCAATGCCTGAATGACCCCAGAGGTTTCTACTGAGCCAAATGCTTTTTCGTGACCAATGAATGCTACGTATAAGAGCTAGTTATATTCCGAGCAATTTTCTATCGCCTGGTGGATGGTACGGATATGGTCGATCGTAGAGTACCGTTTCCGAAAGCCTGCTTGATCCTTTGCTTGGTTGTAGTCTAAGGTCCTCATTCTATTAGCGATTACTCTGGTAAATACCTTATACCTAACAGACAGTAAGCTGATTGGTCTGTAATTCTTCAAGTCATTACTGTCCCCTTAATGTTTGCGTTCTTCCATGGTTCCGGTATCGTCGAAAACACCAGACATTGCGTATACAGGGTGGCCTGTTTTTATAGCACGGTATCCCCCCCCCCCGTCCTTCAACAAATATATAGTTACCTGATCCCCTCCAGCTACTTTCCCCCTTTTCATATTTTCTAATGCTTTCTAAACTTCGTCCTTCGTTACAGGCATTTGTCTGACTGCATTTGTTTACCGCCAATCTCATTATTGTCGTGACTTCGTTGGCTGCTATACAGATCAGTATAGAATTCCTCGGCTACTTTGACTATCTTGTCTATCTATATTCGTGATGACCTCGCCCGCCTTGTCTCTTAGCATATACATCTGATTTTGCCTAAGCCCATTTTTTTCTTAATCGCTTTGAAGCTTCCCCCATTCTTGACAGCATGCTCACTTTTCTCCATGTTATACTTCTTTATATCGACCACTTTGCGCTTATTGACTACATTTGATATCTCTGCCAATTCTATCTGGTCTGAAGTAATACACTCTTAAGGGCTAGTTGGTTCATACTAATTGAACGAGTCAAACTGCGCGAAAAGACGGGACGTAAGAAACACACATTCCCAGACAAGGCGCAGACTTATAGTTTTATTCACAATACAGCTGCTTTTA
Organism: Amblyomma maculatum; assembly: GCF_055883805.1. NCBI lineage: Eukaryota > Metazoa > Arthropoda > Arachnida > Ixodida > Ixodidae > Amblyomma > Amblyomma maculatum. The sequence continues at coordinate 124,609,530 of NC_139352.1, read as the reverse complement.
TAGCCTCTCAACAAAACAAATACACTATCGAGAAAACCCCCCGACCGTCACAACAGCACATTATGGCAGAATAAAAGCGACTGTGGAACCCGAACATGTCCTTCTAGATACTCTATCTCCTGTCTCGATAGCGATACTGACGGCGAGCTGACGCAGTCGTCACAATTTTTGGAGATTAGGAAGGCCTCGATGGGCTCGCTTTCAGTCTTGTCCCTTGCCCTACCGAGCAAGGTGGTTCTATCCAGACAGGGGTCACATCCGCAGCTTTTGCAATGCAGAGGTAAATTGCTACCTGTGCCGGTAAGAATTTACCTCTGCATTGCAAAAGCGGTGGTCTGTTGGATTGGAAGCTTTCATACTTTGCCGCTTTTTAATTAAATATTTTGTCTCCTTAGACAGGGTTACCGGTATCTTCTCTAACTATCCTGTCCCCTACTTCTATAGCGCACTCAGTAATGATATCTCTGAAACTATTGTTCATTGCTGCTAGGCTAATGTCGCCATCCTCGTTTAGAGCGAAATATCTTTTCTGTAGCGAGATCCTGAACTTTTCTGCCGGCCACCTCACGGCTAATTCGTTGAGACTTCTTTTTTTCTAATATTTTTCGTTCCGTTTTTAGATTTAGACTAATTGGACACCTTACCATCCTGTGGTCAATGCATCGCACTTTCCCGATTACCTCGACATCCTACATAATGGCGTGATTAGAGTATAGCATGAAGTCAATTTCATTCTTAGTCTCCCCGTTAGGGCTTTCCATGTCCACTTCCTGTTCTTCTGTTTGCTGAAGAAGGTATTCATGATTCTTAAGTTCTGCAAACTCTAGTAAACTCGCTCCTGCTGTTACTAGAACCAATGCCATAGTCACCCACTGCATGGTCTCCTGTTTGCTTTTTCCCTACCTTGGCATTGAAGTTGCCCATTAGAACGGTAAAGGGGGTATTCACTGACGCGCTGTGCGCGGTGCATTGTGGGTAATTGAGGCGCATTCGGCCATTTTTGTGTCCACGGAATGAACAGGGCAAACGTACGTATCAAGTGCTGCCGTGCGGTTTTACAAGCAGTGGCATCCACAGCTATATGTTATTTATTGAGCTATCGTAGACTGTAATAGACGCGTGCACAGTGTAAACAACGAAAGCTGAAGAGCTGCGCGAACGAACTCAGCATTTTAAGGTTCCGGGAAGTACACACGAACAACTTACCCGAACGAGACACTTCCCCGAGATGCGATGCCACATATGGCTGGCACGGCACAACCGCACAATTATCATGGAATATGAGAAATGTAAAAATGGGCTGGACTGGAATCTTCCGGATGTGCCCTAGCAGCCACCTCTTGTCACTATCTGTGCACGACTGTTCTTCACGCATTAGGAAGACACATTCCCGGTAAAAGAGCAGCGCGGCAATGTATCGTTTGCAGTCATGCGCATGCATTCAGCGCGCCGCCAACACCTCCTCGTGTTTTGTTGCAATAAAATCCTTCAAAGAGGACTCGCTAAACTTTGTGTTTGCCGTACTTGCCTCATTGGATCAGAAGAAGTCGGATGTTCGCATCGTCTGTTTCGGCTGCTAATCAAAGCAGACCGCATGCAGATTCGGCGCAGGAACGTAGGCGGGCTGAGTTTTTTTGCAGAAGGTTTGAAGAACTTTATAAACTTATTTATCTCTAATAACAAATCAAGTTTAGCTTGGCCAAAACTGCGCTGTATTTCAAGAGTTTTGTTGCAAAAAGTTATTTCGAGACCACAAGGCAACGAGGTGGCGCTACCGGTGTCATCGCTGTTGTCGCTGTGGCGTATGGCAGCGGTTTCTTTTGCTTCCTTACCGCCACAGACGATGCAAACATCCGACTTCTTCTGATTGATTGAGGCAAACACACCAAACAAGTTTTGTATAAAAGATATTGACTACTAGACGCCATTTCTATGCAGAATATCGGCTACAAAAACTCAGCGGTTTAGTTGGTATAAACGTTGGACGTAATTGCAAAAAGAGCGAGTTCGTCTGCTTCAACCGCTGCTCTTAACCCAGCCGCTTGCAACGTACTTGCGTTCTTCGAGTGGTCAGTAGGCTTGCGATTGGTTTCTTGTGATGAAGCTCGTCTGTAGGAAAAGGAATTCATGAATGTCGCACATATTTATGCGTGGGCACAGGCCGACGCTTACCGTGCAGTTGCGCATATTGACTGCACGTGGGTTGGTACCAAAGTTTTGTTTCGTACAGGTCTCCGTCCGCATCGCGCCCCCTTTGCTGATAAATCGAACTGTCACGCATGATACCGATTGAGCTTTTATAACAACGGTGCTGGCATGAGGCAGAGTTACATCGCATCGCTCGCTCGCTGATTGGAATTCGTTCTACCGGTATACCAAACTTTTCACGAAAGCGACAAGGATGCACCGAACCTTTCTCTAAAGCATCAGCTGAAAGTGACAGTGACCCGGGATGTCTTTCTTGCACGCTATCATTTTACGAATAGCATCCGTCCGTCCCTGCCGCTCACGCCGAACATGGATAACCGTGATCAGCCAGCGACGTCTGTGCTGTTTGATCTTCGCATCATCGCATTGCGCTTGTGTGGCGCGCGAACATTTCAAGTCGTCACTGGAAAAATGGACAACCTTTTTGGAGCCCACCGAGTGCAGAGTTGAGGCGCGATTTGAGCGTAAATGGTGAGCTCGCCTGCGGCCGGAGTCGAGCGGCGGCGGAGCACTCTCCGTTGCTCGCCTCGCGCGCTTAACGTGTTGTATGAAGTAAGCTGGCGAGCACCGGAAGTGCGGTGGGACTGTGCGGACATCTGTGCTGCACCCCGCGCATCAATGGCTTGCATGCCGCCCGAGGATACATAGTATGTCTTCGGACGCGCGGCGCTGTCGAGGGAGCGCGTTGGTGTGCTCGTCCTACGGAGAGATATTCGCGGCCGAGCATGGCTTTTCAAGCACGTTTTCAATTAGGGCTCCCTACTTGTTTGGAAACCGCACGCGGCATTTTCTTCTGGAGGGTAGAATTCAGCGTGCATGAGCTGCAATGCGCTGCGAAGCAGCACGCATGTTTAGCCCGCCTCCGAGCAGGCCAGAGCCATGCTCGTAGGAGCAGTAGGAGTTCGCGGCTTGTACTTTTTTTTTCCTGCAATGTATTTTGACGCCCGGCAATAAAAAAAAAAGCATGGTAAGAAAAAATGTCGGTCAAGCCCGTCAATAAAAAAAAAAACGTCTGTCAAAGCCTGACAATCAAAAAAGGCAAAGCGGCAAAGGCCGAGAGTAGATCTCACACCAAAAAATAAACTGAAGTATTCACACCATTTCTCGAAGCTGACGTCACCAGCAGGGACTGTTGCCAGATGCGAAAACATTTTAAGCCCTTTTTCACAGCCCACAAAACAAGTTACACTATGCTATTAACGTCTAGGTCGGTTGCGAAAGTTATTTAGAAGACTTGACATGAAAAACTGAGCACGTTAGACAGTTCAGCACGCAGTTTTCGGGCCGAAAGTTCATCTTAATCTCGTCCCCATATGCCACTTGCGCTGCTCCGACTGGAGGAGGTATTCCTTGGGTATTCTCGAGGAGAACTTTTCGGAGGAAACGCCGAGGGGCGTTCATGAATCCGAATCGGCCCTGGAGTGGAGTAGCGGCTGTATTCTCCGCTCCAACGAGTGGAGGTGGAGCGTCGAGTCGAGGCGCGTTTGTGAATACGGGCGTTAAGCGTGGCCCGCATGGAGCGTTTTTTGCACGCGAAAACGCGTCGCACGCCCGACGCCCGCGCCGGCGTCGACGATTTCACTCCCGCATGGTCAGCAGCCGTGCGGCGCTTTTTTTGCCGCCTAGTTGCACGACGCACGCGCCCCCATCCGGCCGTGCGTCGAGGTCGCGCACATCTTGTTTTCCCTGTCGCCGCAAGCTGTGGTTTGCTCTCTTTCTTCTTGGTCAGGTGTGTCAAGTAAACAGGCACATGCATCACTTCCAACAGCTATAGATCTAAATGAAGAAGCCATAGCACAAAGGAGGTATCAGAGGTCCGCTGGCAAGGCTAGCAGCTCATAAACAACCTCCGAGCTCAACGTAAACACTCGTGGCGCCAGCGGACGGCCCCACCTTCACGGAACTCTAACCTAAAAACCCCCCCAAAAAAGGAAATGCACGGTGCCCGATGCCCGGACCTTGCTGTCGTCGCCTCGTGCGCGGAGCGATTCCGAAAGACTACATTGCTGCTCGGCCGTTTCGGCCGAGAAACCCGACACCCTCGGCGCCGTCGGAGCGCCAAACCCCCGTCGTTCATTCCGCTGTCGCGAGCGAGTCTCTCTCGGCCGGCGTGGGCGTGGCTCCGACCGGAATCACGTGACGGCTGCTCCGGCTCTCATTGGCCCTCTGCCGATGACGACTTCCGGCGTCGGCGCGTCGTCGGCGTTTTTATCTGTTCAACCAGATCCCGACGATTTGGCAAAATCGTCCTCTCCGGCGGCAAAAAAACGCTCCGTTGCCGTCGACGCCGGCGAATCGCCCGGAAAAACGCTCCATGCGGGCCACGCTTTAGACCCTCCGCTGCGTCACAGGTGTGATCGCCGCCGTGGTTAGTTGCTCCGCAACCGCTGGTGACTGAGGGCAGGGGTTTTATAGGACTAACCATGGTAGGTTGTGGCCAATAGACCTTTCCTCAAATAGCAGCGCCGCGCCATCCCCTGGCGGATCCGCGCAAAGCATCATGGGGGAACGGACCACTTGCCATCCCCGTCGGCTGCTGGCAAACATTTCTGCCGTCATGCATCTTCTCGTGCGCGTTGTTGGTGCTTCGTTGCAAAATGCCTCGGATTACCTTTTGAAGCTTCACTATCCGCCATGTAAAGGCAAGTTCGCCATGTAAGCTACAGCGGACGCGTCGTAACCATGGCAACGACTTCACCGCTGGGCTCCAGTGCGCGCGTCGGAGCGGAGTTAGCAGAAAGGTTGTTTCCGCACTGCTCATACGCGCGCCGCCACGGGCAGCTGCAGTGGGCGAGCGCCGGACGCTTTCGTGTCGGCTGATGATTCATGGATTTAGCACGCAACCCCCAACTGTACAACACAATGCAAAGGAATGGTAGGCACAATTTATTTAAAAGAAAACAGCGGGAAGCAGCAGCGCAGCAAGGACGCCGAGATGGCAGAGAAAAGGAGCCGACGGAGTCGGAGAGACGTGAGCGAGGCGGCGCTCCGCTTTCCCAGGGCACTTTGCGCGACCGCTCGGTGGCGCGGAGGAATAACTAGAAAGGTCATCAGGGTGACCAGCTCCTGTTCTGGTGAGGTAGTGCGTTGCCGGAGGTATTCACTCGCATCAGGTCGCACCCCAAACCTGTAGGGGTGCTAAGAAAGCCTGGCTCCGCTGGACAGGCCGCCATTGGAAACAGACCCTGGCAACGTTTAATGCTAGAACCCTAGCTAGTGAAGCTAGTTTAGCAGTGCTGTTAGAGGAACTAGAGGGCATGAAATGGGATGTCATAGAGCTTAGTGAGGTTAGGAGGCCGAATGAGGCATATACTGTACTGAAGGATGGGCATGTACTGTGTTATCGAGGTTTACCAGAGAGGCTTTAGCGAGGTTTACCAGACAACTAGGTGTAGGTTTCCTTGTCAAAAAGTATATAGTGGGTAATATAGATGAATTCTATAGTATTAATGAGAGGGTTGCAGGCATCGTAATTAGGCTTAATAAGCGTTATAAACTGAAGGTTGTACAGGCCTATGCACCTACATCTAGTTATGATGACCAGGCAGTTGAAAGCTTCTATGAAGATGTAGAATCGGCAATGCGAAAAGTAAAGACGCAGTACGCAGTACTAATGGGCGACTTCAATGCCAAGGTAGGGAAAAAACAGGAAGGCGACAAGGCAGTAGGTGACTATGGTATTGGTTCTAGGAACAGCAGGTGGGAGTTACTAGATGAGTTCGCAGAGCGCAATAACTTACAAATCATGAATACCTCCTTCAGCAAACGGAAGAACCGGAAATGGACATGGAAAAGTCCTAACGGAGAGACTAAAAATGAAATCGACTTCATAATGTATTCAACCCCCGCCATTATGCAAGATGTAGAGGTAATCGGGAAAGTGCGATGCAGTGACCACAGGATGGTGAGGTCCCTAATTAGCCTAAATCTGAAGAAGGAACGCAACAGATTAGTAAGAAAGAAACTCATCAACGAATTAGCGGTGAGGGGGAGGGCAGAAGAGTTCAGGATCTCGCTGCAGAATAGGTATTCAGCTCTAACTGAGGATGCCGACATTACCCTAGAGGCAAGGAACAATAATTTCAGAGATATCATTACTGAGTGCACGGTAGAAGTAGAGTTAGAGAGGATATTGGTAAGCTGTCTAAGGAGACGAAGGATTTGATTAAGAAACGCCAGAGTATGAAAGCTTCCAATCCAACAGACCAGATCGAATTGGCCGATATATCAAAGCTAATCAATAAGCGCAAGGTGGCCGATGTAAGGAAGTATAAAATGGAGAAAATTGAGCGTGCTTTAAAGAACGGGGGAAGCCTTAAAGCGGTAAAGAAGAAATTTGGCATAGGCAAAAACCAGATGTATGCGATAAGGGACAAGGCGGGCAACGTCATCACTAATATGGAAAAGATAGTCAAAGTAGCCGAGGAGTTCTATACAGATCTCTACAGTAGCCAAAGTAGTCAGGACCGTAATGAGATTGGTGGTAGGGAAAAACAGTCAGACGTTCCACCAGTGACGAAGGACGAGGTCAAGAAAGCACTAGAAACTATGAACAGGGGAAAATCAGCTGGAGAAGATCAGATAACTACAGATTTGCTGAAGGACGGAGGGGGGGGGGGGGATATCGTGCTAGAAATATGCCCACGATTATGTTACTTCCTAATGCGAAATTTGAGCGCAGCTCATCAGCTGTTTCATCTTTTCGATAAATTGAGGCAAAACGAAGAGGCGTCCGTGTGCTGTGCGATGTCAGGGCACGTTAAAGATCCCCAGGGGGTCGAAATTACTCCGTAGCCCTCCACTACGGCTCCGCTTTCTGTCTTTCCACTTTCACTTCCACCTTCCTCCCTTCCCTTACGGCGCGGTTCAGGTGTCCACAGAGCAAATGTGACAAATACTGCGCCTTTCCTTTCCCGTGAACCAATAGAGAAAAAAAAGAGGCAAAGATTTCGAGCAAGGCAAATAAGCACAATTACATACTTCTTTTTTTTTAATTTTTCGCACGTATTCCTTCAAGAAACACTCCACTAACAGTTCTTGGCTGTCATGAAAGAAGCTTTGCGGTCCGAGAAATGAAGAGAGCAATTGAGTTATCGGGAGGTTGCGGGAGGCAGCGCGTGGGTCCATAGGAACGTTGCGCAACGGACAGATAGCAGCGACTCGCTAACGCCGCTAGCGAGTGAAGCGAGCCTGGAAGCGAGTGAGAACGGGATGCACGCACCGTGATCCGCCGCTGTACGGTTGCTTTCTGCGGATGAAGGATGCGAGCGCTATTGTATCCCCCTCCGGACCGGTCGTCTCGGTGCGCCCGCATACTTGCGGAGCGGGTCGGCGTTTCCGCAACCGGAGAGCACCCTCACCTCCACTCAGGAAGAGGGGGGGGGGGGGGGTCTCCTCTTTCTGCATGGCGGCGACGGTGTTCTACGCAGCACGTTGTGTTGTTGTTGTTGTTACGAACTTTATTTTTCCACCGATGTAGGAGGCCCCCTACTCCCCGCCCCCGGCACGCAGGCCTATGGGACGGAGGCCGGGGCCTCCGCGACTAAAGACAGGCGAAGTGACAGTGTTTCTTCGCGGCTTCAGCCGCCAGGCGGACAGCTTGCTGCTGGTTGGCGGGGGACTCGCTCCGCAGTAGCAGTTCCCAGGCTTCTCTACTGTTTATGTTTTCCTTGGCGCCAGGGGAATCAAGGCATTGCCAGATTATGTGATCAAGAGTACCCCTTTCTCCGCAGGTTTCGCATCTATCGTCCGCCTTTTCCTCCACTTGCGTGTGGAAAAGCCAGACGGGACTTGGGAAATTCCCAGCTTGCAGGCGCCGCCAAGCGACGGCCTCCTTGTTAGTTAGCGTTCGGTCCGGTGGTGGCAGGGACCTTCTGCTAAGTCTGTAGTGTTCTAAAATTTCCTTATAAGTTTGCAGCCTCTCGTCCATCCCATCGCAATCAGGCGGCTCTACGGCTGCCCGGAAGTAGAGAGCTCGGGCTAGCTCGTGCGCCGCCTCGTTGCCGGGGACGGACTCGTGCGCGGGGGTCCAAATAATTCGAATCTTTCTTTCAAGTTTTCTTTTCTCTAAAATTTTGGCTGCCTCCGTCGAGACCCTCCCTTTTCCAAAGTTCCAGACAGCTGTTTTGCTGTCACTAATAACTATGCTGGCTTCCGTTCCAACGCAAGCGAGCGCTATTGCAACTTCTTCAGCCGTGTCTACATTTCGGCTTCTAACGGACGCGGCGGCGGCGGGCACGCCGCGGCCGTTGACGACCACAGCCACCGCCGCCCCCGACTTCCCGCTAGCCGCGTCCACGTAGGCGACCTCCCCCGGCTTCATTTTCCCCGCTTTCTTTGCGAGCGTCTCGGCCCTCTTTTGTCTCCTCTCCTTGTTGTACGTAGGGTGCATGTTTTTAGGTAGGGGGGGCACTGTTATATATTCGCGACACTCTCGTGGAATGTCTACTTTGTGGCTTGTTCCTCTATCTGACTGCAGTCCCACCCAGCCGAGGATGGTTCTGCCCGTGGTGGTTCTGCTTAATCTTTCTAGTTGCGCCATGCGCACAGCCTCCGCTAGTTCCGTCCAGTTGTTGTGCACCCCCATTTCGAGGAGGCGTTCAGTCGAGGTCGAGATGGGTAGTCCCAGAGCCCTCTTCGCGCATCGTCTGATGAGTGCGTCTATTCTCTGCCTTTCGTCTGATCTAATGTTTAGGAATGGTGTGGCGTAACATATGCGGCTAGTGATGTAAGCCTGCATTAGTTTCAGGAGGCTTCGTTCCTTAAGGCCCCGACCCTTTAGTGCGATTCTCCTGAACAGACCCGTGACTTGCGTGGCGTACGCGTTCAGTTTCTTTACCGTTGTATCGTTGTACCCATCTGCTTGTAGAAACAGCCCCAAGATCCTAATTTGTTCGACTTTTGGCACTATTTGGCCGTCTACTGTTACGCTGATGTTTATCTGGCGTTTACACCTGAGCGCCTTCGGGTTGTATATAAACAGTTCCGATTTTTGTGGAGAGCACGAGAGGCCCCTTTCGGCCGCGTAGGACACGACGGTGTCCGCCGCCGCTTGCAAGCGCTCCTCGATGCTCGCGTCACTCCCCTGGGTAGCCCACAGGTTGACGTCGTCCGCGTACATACTGAATTTCAAGTTTTCCACTTTCCTCAGTTCTGCCGGGAGGTTTCGCATGGCAACATTAAAGAGGAACGGGGACAGCACCGAACCCTGTGGCGTACCCCTGCTTCCTAGTTTGACGGTGGAGGATTCAATGTCCTGAAACTTTATCTTTATCGTTCTACCCGACAGGAAGTCTTTTACGTAGTCGTACGTTTTCTTTCCGACCCCCAATTCTTGGAGACCAGAAAGAATTGCCGCGTGTTTTACGTTATCGAACGCCTTTGTCAGGTCTAGACCTAGTAGTACCCTCGCGTCCCTGGTTTCGCTTTCTATGATATCGTGTCTCAAGCGGAGCATTACGTCCTGTGTGCACAGGCCGGGCCGGAACCCAACCATTTCGTGTGGCCACAGGTCGTTAAGCTCCATGAAACGCGTTAGTCGCGTTTGGACTACCCGCTCCATCAATTTCCCTATACAGGATGTTAGAGAGATTGGTCGTAAGTTCTCTAGTTTAGGGGGTTTGCCTGGCTTCGGTATCAAAATTACGTTTGCCGTCTTCCACTGTTGTGGGAGGCGGCCTCTGTCCCATACGATTCTCATGTACTTGGTGAGCGCGCGGATGGAATTATCGTCCAAATTTCGGAGAACCTTGTTTGTGATTCCGTCTGGGCCGGGAGCCGATTTTGTTTTTAGGCCTAATATTTCGGCGCGAACCTCCGCCTCCGTGATCGGCGCGTCTAGGGCCTCGTTTAAGGGTCCTTCGTAATCCGGCAGGGGTAAGGTTTGCGTGTCGCCTACGTACATGTTAATTAGTTTCGCCATGAGTTCCCCGTCCGTGCCCTCGAACGCGTGTCTGGCTTTCGTCAGTCTTATGCCCGATTGAGTTTTCGAATTGTCAGGATCAAGTAGGTGTCTGAGTAGGCTCCACGTATTAGCAAGGCTCATGTTCCCTTCCATCTCGTCACACCTACTACACCAGTTTTGTTCGCAAAGTTTTACTGCGTAATCTTCAATCTCTTTGTTATATCTTGCTATCCTTCGCCTAAGGTTCCTGTTCCATCTTTGCGACCGGAGACGCCTCTCCATGCCGCATTTTGCTTCCCACATATGAAGGAGTTTGCTGTCAACCGTCACCGGCGCATCGTCCTCCCGTAGGGTCGTGGTTGCTTTCTCTACTTGTTTCTTAAGCGTCTCTGCCCATTGCTCTATGTTTTGGATTTCATCTCCCGATTCGCAGTTTTCTCTGATTTGCCTAAACCTGTCCCAATCGGTGATTTTGGGTTTTTTGAGGCGACGCGTTTTGACGCCCTTGCTGAGGGTGAGAGCCAGAACAAAGTGGTCGCTGCCAAAATTTTGAGCTGTGTTTTTCCAGACTGCGTCTCCCGTGTTTTTTCCTAAGGTAAGGTCCGGGGTGGTGTCTGCACAGACGCTGTTTCCCATCCTGGACGGACAGCTAGGGTCCGTCAGCAGGGTGAGGCCGAGCTCATGTATGTCCTCCCACAGTTGCCTACCCTTGGGGTCGTGTCTATTGTAGCCCCATTCTTGGTGGGCGGCATTGAAGTCTCCTAGAATTATAAGAGTATTGCTTCCTGCTGTTTTGATCGCTTTGCGGAAGAGGGCGCGGAAACGTACCTTTCTCTGCTGGGGGGTGCTGTACAGATTTAAGATGAAGAGACTAGCCTCTTCCTTGCGACCAGTGATAATTTCTATTAATACAGCTTCGATGTCTCGTGAGTTGACCTCATGCTCGACTACCGCTATGTGTCTTTTAACTAGCGTGGAGACGCGGGATTTTTCTCCCCGATTACCGTGGAACGCCTGATATCCCGATAATTTTGGTAGACCTTTTCCTGTTTCCTGAAGGGCTATAGCTAAAGGTTTTTCTGCGCTCTGCTCTAAGTGCTGTTGCAAGAGCGCTCGCTTTCGTTGGAAGCCGCGGCAGTTCCACTGCCACACCAGAGAGTCTTCATTTTTACTGCGCTTGTCCATTTTGTTGAATTGGGGTCACAGTCTTTTCTAATGTAGTTAGCCTCTCGGTGAAGGCGTTCTGCATCGCGGTGAATTGCGTCTGCATTTGATTTACCGCACCCATTAATTGGGTGAGGAGGGTCTCGATTCTTTCAAATCTTGCTTCGTATTTAGCGTCCAGTCTCCTTTCTAATGCCACCAGCGGATCCGTCTCGTTCCCTTTACGTTTTTGCGGGGGTGGCCTGATTGTTTCAGTAATCATTTTCTCCTCTTCATTATCCTTCTGCTCAGGGCGCGCGACTACGACCTTTGTAGACGGGGAAGAGGGCATCTGTTTCTGTACCTGTTTTTGGGGTACCAGTTGGTTCCTCGGTGGAGGAGGGGGGGTACTCTTTTCCATTCTTAAATTTTGAATCTCTGTAGTGAGCATGCTGAGCATGCTCTTGAGCTCTCGATTCTCTTTTTCTAGTTTTTTAGTTCTCTCGTCTGCCTCCCTATTTACCTGGGAACTGCTAACCGTGAAGCTTACCGTTTTTCGATCTTCGCTCGGACTGCGTCTGCGTGCAGGTGGTCCCCACGACGTCTTGGGGTCCCGTGTAAAGCACCCGGAGCTGCTGGCAGTGGATGAGTCGGCCAAGGTCCTCGAACTGGAGCGGCTTCGTCCAGAGCTGGAACGGTCCCTGGTACCGGAGCTCGAGCGGCGTCGCGTAGAGTTGGCGGTGGCTCCTTCCTCCAGCCTTGGGAAGTCCCCCTCTTTGGCTGTGAAGTGGTGGCAGTCCTTGCTGTTTGATCTCGATCTCCTTCTTAGTAGCCGGGGGTCCTCTTCACCATTTCTGGTTCTTGAGCGTCCCGCTCGCTCGCAGTTTTGCGTTGCATCAGCCAGTTGTTCCTGCTGACCCAGTTTTTTCTCCCAACGTCTTTTTTTGGTGATGTATGGGGTTCTATATATCTCCCGGCATCGCTTATCGCCGAGGAGGTGATTCTTTCCGCATAGCTGGCACCTGGGTTCGCACAGATGACCTTCTTTCGGGTTTTCCATGCCGCATCCGCGGCACTTTTTATTCATCGGATCCGGACAGACGTCGTCTCGGTGTCCCATGCGCCCGCAGGCGTGGCAAACTTCATATTTCTTCTTGTACAAGACGCATCTTTGCGCGAAAGGAGATAGGTACACCCAGCGCGGAACCTTCTGATCTTCGAAGAGGATTAGTATTGTTTTGGAGGTTGCTCCCAGTCTGCGAACACCGAGCACTGAAGGGTTCTCCTTTCTCCTGCGTATTCGCTCCAATAGCTCTTCGTTGGAATAGCGTAGGGGGACGTCGTGCACGACTCCCTTGCCACAATCTTCAGGCATAGCGGGATAGGCCTTTACTTCTATATTCTCGCTGCCGCAAAGAACTGCGCGCAAAGCCGCGTACCTTCTTCCACGCTCTTCGCTAGTAGTGGCGATTAGTATGGACTGTTGCTTTATATTTGCCGAGAAGATGTCGTTCTCGGCGTCCCTGAGCTCGATGCCGGCGGCGCGGGCGATCGATTCAGCCAGTTCAATCATTCCACCTTCTATTAGACGGCTGACTCCGCCCCGGGGGCGTATTATTATTTTTTCGGCGTCCTTCGGTATCTGCACGGACTGCTTCTCTACCGATTTTGCCGCTAGCTTTCTTCCGATGGCGGCCTTGTGACCTGTAGTCCGCCGCTCTTCATCTTTGGTCGCGGTTCGCGTTTCCTCTTCGAGGGGCACTACGCGGCCTTTCTTTTTCGTAATAAACCAAGTACCCTTAGTTAGCTCCGCGGGGTCGATAGTCTCTCCCTCCACCAGCTCCATTGCGTTGCTCATGCTCTTCTGTGGCTCCCGCCGCCGAGAGCGTCTTTCTTCTGCTAGGCCTATGGGTAGGCCTAGCGGTCCCGCGTGGGCCACCGAAAAATAGGCAAATTAGTGTGCCTACCTCCGAACTTGCGGTCTCCTCGGACTCCACTTCACGTGTGTAGTCGAATCCAGTTGTGTTGACTAGCTAGCGACGTCAGTCAGTCGCTGCTAGCGCTGCCTCCGGCGACCCCCTTTTTTTTTCCTCGTGTGCTCCGGTAGCTGCGCGCGCTCCTGCCCCCATCATTCGCCGCTGAGTGTACCCCCCCCCTCCTCCTGCGAGGCTCCGGTGGCCAAAGCGCCGGCTCGAACGGGGGGGCTGAAAGGGGGGCGGAACTGGTTACGAGGCCGACGCCGACGCCGCCGCGAAACCCAGGAACGGCCGCCAAAGAGCTGCGCTCTAAAACTGGCCACCCTGTATACGCAGTGCCTGGTGTCATCGACGGTACCGGATCCATGGAAGAATGCAAACATTATCCTCATTCACAAGAAAGGGGACTCTAAGGACCTTAAAAATTACAGACCAATCAGCTTACTGTCTGTTACGTATAAGGTATTTACTAAGGTAATCGCTAATAGAATCAGGACAACCTTAGACTGCAATCAAGCAAGGGATCAAGCAGGGTTTCGGAAACGGCACTCTACTATCGATCACATCCATACCATCAATCAGGTGATAGAAAAATGCTCGGAATATATCCAGCCCATAGCATTCATTGATTACGAAAAAGCATTTGACTCAGTTGAAACTTCGGCGATGATGCAGGCATTGCGAAATCAGGGGGCAGACGAGCCGTACGTGAAAGTGCTGGAAGATATATACATAGTGGCTGCACAGCAACCATAGTTCTGCATAAAGAAAGTAACAAAATTCCCATAAATAAACGTGTTAGGCAAGGAGACACAATCTCCCCAGTACTATTGAGAGCTTGTTTAGATGAAGTATTCAGAGAATTGGAATGGGAGCAGTTAGGGATAAGGGTAGATGGAGAATACCTCAGTAATCTGCGATTTGCTGATGGCATTGCCTTGCTAAGCAACTCGGGGGATGAACTGCAAATAATGATTGATGACCTAGACAGGAAACGTAGAAAGGTAGGCTTGAAAATCAATATGCAGAAGACTAAGGTAATGTTCAACAGCCTCGGGAAGGAACAGCAGTTTACATTAGGTCGCGAAATACTGGTAGTAGGCGAATATGTCTACTTAGGACAGGTAGTAACCGCCGATCCGGACCATGAAAAGGAAATAACAAGAAGAATAAGATTGGGAAAGAGCGCATTTGGCTAGCACTCCCAGATTATGACTAGCAGCTTACCGGTATCGCTCAAGAGGAAAGTATACAACAGTTGCATCTTGCCTGTACTCACCTATGGGGCTGAAACGTGGAGGCTAACCAAAAGAGTTCTACTTAAGTTGAGGACAACCCAGAGGGCTATGGAACGAAAAATGGTAGGGGTAACATTAAGAGATAGAAAGCGTGCAGAGTGGGTCAGAGAAATAACTCAAGTTACCGACATTCTAGTAGAAATTAAGAAGAAGAAATGGACATGAGAGGACATGTAGTGCGAAGAGAGGATAACCGATGGTCGCTGAGGGTAACAAACTGGATTCCAAGGGGAGGAAAGCGTAGCAGGGAGCAGCAGAATGTTAGGTGGGCGGATGAGGTTAAGAAGTTCGCAGGGGTCAAGTGGATGCAGCTAGCACAGAACCTGGTTAAGTGGAGAAATATGGGAGAGGCCTTCGCCCTGCAGTGGGTATAATCAGGCTGATGATGATGATGATTAGATTTCTGAAGGAAATCTAGGAAGGGCTAGGAAATGAGCTGGGGCAAGATTTCGATACGAACGCAGCTTTCCTACCTTCCTTCGTCGCCGTTTTTAATTTTAATCGGAGCCACGCGCTGACAATCGCGCTTTGGTAACAGCTCGTAAGGTTTCTGAGCAGGCAAATGAGCGGGAGTTCTGCATGACAAAACGAATGCTACCAGCGGCCCAGCGATACAAGCCCTATA
Source organism: Amblyomma maculatum (assembly GCF_055883805.1). Classification (NCBI taxonomy): domain Eukaryota; kingdom Metazoa; phylum Arthropoda; class Arachnida; order Ixodida; family Ixodidae; genus Amblyomma; species Amblyomma maculatum. Next base: position 124,594,377 of record NC_139352.1, on the reverse strand, counting down.
CTGCCTAGAATACAAGCGCTTCTGAACTTCCGCAGGGAGTCAAAATGGCTGCCCGCCAAATTTAGCGGCCGCTTTTAGCTGACGGCGGTTTTCCGTCAGATTTAGCCGCAGCCTGCGGCGCTATCGTCAAAGATGTCACCACCCTAAAAAAACGGTCATGTAGGCTCCCTAACTTTGGGAAACTTTGAGTGACGGTATAGAAGAGGCGCGCTGCTCCTCGTTATACAACGAGATAAAAATATTGCCTACCAGGCTTAACCAAAGCTACGCCCCAGCTAATTTTGTTTTCCTAAAGGTTAGACATGACCTAGCCGATATCCAGCGGAACCTCGCGGGCAATCTCGTGGACAGGTCTCACATGCTCGAGATTTTAGACCAGAGCCAAGCAAGGCTTCCGCCTTAAAAATCACAGTGCACTGAATTTCTGATACAGGCTACAAAGTGATAGCCGTGGTTAGGCGGAAGTTCTACCAACCAGCCTGTAACGTGGCCTTCGTGAGACGAAACAAATTAACATCGGATCAGGTGATGCACGCTTGGTCTCACTCCACTTGGCCCGAAGAGTTTGGGCCACAATTGCATAAAATGACGTGGCGACCAAATTTCACGACTGATTTCGTGTAAGAGGAATGAGAGTTCCCTTGTAGTTTTTTCAGTAATGAGGCCACTTTCTGCCCAGAAAAAACTAATCTCTGTTCCTTTATTGTTCCTGTAAGTAATAAATGTCCCCCCTCTTCGCATGGCAATGTGATTATAATGTCACTTTCGCGCATGAAAGGAGAGGCGCTCTTCTAGGCACCCATCGACACAGAGGCTCGAGCTGGCTGCCTAGTGAAGCTTCCGCTCGCACTCACCGCTCTGTGGCCGTGAGGTGAAGTGCTTCCAGAGCTGGACGGAGACCTATGCCCAGTACTCCTCTTGCTGCTGCCTTTATGGCTTCTTGGCGAGGGGGATCCGCCTGATGTAGGCGATTGTCTTCCCTGAGATAGGCTGCGAGAAAAAATCCGGCAGATTAGTATTGACCTGCTGAACGAATGCATATATGGGTGGGTTGATGGGTGAATGAATGAATAGATGGATGGATTGAAGGATCGATCGATTGATCAATCAATCAGGTTTCTCGTTATTATGCCTGTGCACGTCTCTTCACGAACGACCAAGCAAGGAACGACCAGCTTATGACGCACAACGAAAGTCTTAGTATAATATCCTCTATAGATTAAAAGTTCCGTTACGTGCAAGCAGCAAAATGCGTTTTAGATGTCATACAACTGCGTATATGTGGCAAATCTAATAACTCCTCCCAACTGCTTTAAACGAACCTCTTTAGCCAGTCGACGACAGTAGTGCGGCGCCCGGGTACCTGTGGAAATGCTGCAACCAGCCGCGGCCCATCGAGATGCCGGCCACTTCTCAAAGACGCTGGGCTGGCCTGTCGCGGAGACGTCCTTGGGGAGCTGGCGCCGCCATTGCGGCCCCCTCGCGGTGAACTCGAGACGCCCCTTGCAGGGGACGGTGTGCGGCCCGCAGGGGAGCTGCGACTCTTCGATGGAGGTGACCTCGAATGCCGCTTGGGCGACACGCTGCGGCCCGTTGCTTGGGTCGGAGAACGCCTTGTATGGATTGGTGACTTCCGATCACGTGATAAACTCTGGCCGGCCGCCTTTTTCGGCATGGCTGGCTTCTCTCCCACTGAGGGCTTTGTACCGGCAACTCGGTGAGAATTCCTTCAGGCAAGCTTAGAATGCGTTTGAACCCGACGGCTATATGTCTTCTTCTTCTTCCTCGTTAAAAGACATGAGGAGGGATTGGTCAGGGCTCAGTATGGACAACCAAACGTGCTGAATATACTGTATTAAGGCAATAAAACAATTATCAACTAAATAACCTAGGATTCAAGAATATAGAATTGAATAAAAAAATCTGAGCAATGGGCGCGTTAAGCTAGATTGCTCCGGATTCCGAAAGGGCGCAATTGAGCGCGGCACGTAGGAGCTGAGTCGGAGCGTAACTTAACGGCCATTTGATTCCCGTGCACGAACAAGGCGTATGATAGAGCCCCACGTACTGACGCTTCCATCGTTTCCGTTTCTGGAATTCTTTCGCGTTCATTTTGATCATTTCAGCAGTCAGGTTCAAGTTATTGCAGTTCTTGCTAGACACAATGAACTCGACAAACTTGATGCTGAATGCGCCACGCGGAAAAGCTAGGCCTACGATGGCTGCGATTCGCTCCTGACTCCGTGACCACCCGGTGACTGTTGTTGTTCTCATCTAATTTGATGGCACATACCCACACGGGGGGGATCGGCCAGAATTGGGGTGCAGAGATATTAGATTTTGAGATGTATAACTACATCGCAAAAATAAATAGAGATAAATGCTAGGGAATAGAGACGGAAATGTAAAAAAAAAATAAGGAAAAAAATGACCCTTAAGGTTCCAAGAAGATCACGCGTCCGACTGTCATCCCGTATGTACACGGAGTTTCGCACGGTCTAGAAAAGGTTGCAGGCAGGCACGAAGTTCCTGTGGTGTTCACGGCACCCAAAAAGCTATCGGGGTTGTGCGCAAAAATAAACAGACTCGATGAAACACCCAAACTACGTTGCACCATCAACCATGAGAGGAAACACGTCGAATGCGATACAGGCGTGGTTTATTCCATCCCCCTCTCATGCGGATTGAAGTATGTTGGCCAAACGGGTCGGTGCATAAACAAAAGGCTAAACGAGCATGCCAACAATTGCAAATCAATCGCGCATCCAGGGAAGCTGGCTACGCATTGCCAGCACTGCAAATGTAAGCCTCAATTTGAAAAAACCGCTATTATTTCGCATTCTGATAATAAAACCGAAAGAGAGATCACAGAAGCGTCTGAAATAAAATCCGTCGGGGCCGATATGTGTATCAGCAACGTATCACTGTCGTTGTCTGCGAAAAAGTTGATTTGCTTAGATTATCGAGATGAGTGTGTCTAGCTGTATGCCTTTGTTACTTGCGATGATTGTTTCCTCATGTTTCCTCGTTGCTATGTTTGTTTGATGACGACCACGTTTTGTGTATAAAATGACTTCCGTTTCATCCATTAAAACCAGTTGTTAGTTCGCGATCCGTGGTGTTTGTCTTTTCTGTCGTTCAATGTGTTAGCGCGGTGAAACCAATATGTAAATATGAAAAACCAAAATAAAAAAGAGTAAATCCTAACGCACGCAGTAGGAGAATAGTAAGATTTATATGTGACTGTTTTTTACAATTTCTGATTGTGATGTTTCATTTTCTTCTTTTCAGGGTGTTTGTTGGTGGTTTGGGGCAGATTTCGACATCTTCTAGTAGCCAGGGGACTTCCCACTGGTCAGTCAGTCTTCCCATAGACGACATTCCCATGTACGCTTTCTTTCATGTTGGCATCAACAGCATTCCTGTTGCGCTCGTCCCTTCGGATAGAGGCATCGTAAATTGAACAACTCTGATTCAGTGCAGGCGGTGCTGAAGGGCATATCACCACAATATATGCACTTCTTCTACGTGTGCCAATTCGGCCGAGAAGGCATTTTGTTCAGATCAGTGGACCAGGCCTGTTTGCAGGACTTATTCAATAACACGGAAAGTTGAGCTAGTTGGTACATATTTTTAAGGAATAACAGTGCGAAGACGAAGGACAAGGAAGAAGACAACACAGACTTATTCAAGTGTTCAACATTTGGAAGTCACTGGATGAACGCTTTTATCGCCCCACACTTGGCATGTTCTAAACGTCGACGCAAGGCTAAGTCCTGAGACGCATGAGAAGCGGTCTCCCCTGTCGTCGTGGTCAAAAAGAAAAAGATGAAGGGATTCGCCTGTGTGTCGACCTTCGAGAAACCAACAATACCGTCGTGCAAGACAATTCCCGCTTCCCCATAGTGAAGCCCTTCTGCGCAGCCTTGTGGGTGCAACGCAATTTTCCAAGTTAGATCTGGCATCTGCTTATCATCAAGTTTTGCTACATCCAGAGAACCTTGATTTAGCAGCCTATATAACACATGACGGATTTTATCGCTTCGAGCGTGTATGCTTTCATCAGCTTCCGCCCCCTCAGCCTTCCAATGCATGAGGCCGCAAATTCTTCAAGGATGCTCTGGTTTCTTGTTTTACATCGTTGACATTACTGTTTTTGGAAAGAGGGAAAAAGTCCACTGGTCAAACCTTGCGACCGTTCTGAGGCGTATAAAAGAAGCAGGGCTCAAGCTAAATGGCAAGTGGGTTTTTTGCCCAAATGAACTTTCATGCTTTGGCCACAACGTCACACCCGATGGCATCATTCCACAACCGGAGAAGGTAGAACCCATCAAAAACATCCCTGCTCCAGCGGATGCTGCTGGTCTTCGATCCTTCTTTGGCTTAGTGGAATATTACGCAACGTTTGTTCCAAATTTAGCCGATGTTGTGGAGCCTATGCGGGTCCTTCTTCCCAAGAATGTGCCTTTTATTTGGTCTGAGAACGTTGATGACAGTTTTCAAAAGGTTAAGTCCATGCTCGATTCCGGGACAGTACTCCGGATGTTCGAGCATCACTTCCAGTCATTGTCGCCACAGATGCATCCTACTGCGGCCTCAGAATAGTTCTTCAACAAATGCATGGACACGAGTTATTCACTGCGGCGTTTGCGTCAAGGACGCTGTCGCCTGCAGAAAGAAAGTATGCTGTGGGAGGACGCGAAGTGCTCGCGCGTGTCTGGGTTATCTAGCATAGGCACACGTGTCTTTGGAGGTGCCACTTCACACTGTACACAGATCACCAGGCTTTGATATCTCTCTGCGCATAGCACGCTGGGCAGAGCGACTTCTCCGGTATAACTATACGGTGCAATACCGAAAGGGATTGGAAAAACAAGTTGAAGACGCTCTGTCCCGTCTTGCAGTTGCGTTACAGCAGGACGAAACGTCCACAGAGGAAGGGGTAGCATTCATTCAAGCGCCATCATGCACTACCAAAGAGCAATTCCAGTAGAGTCTAGTTGAAGGCAAAACGTTACAGCAAGTCACTTCTTGCGTCCAGTCGTCGTGGCCTTCGGACAAATTGCTTCCGGTTGAACTTAAACCATATTGCAAGCTGAGTCAATAATTGTACGTTGTTGATGACTTGCTGCTCCGCGGAGAACGCTTTATTGTTCCAGAAGCACTGATTCCGCAAGTGGTTTGTGGGATTTCTTGATTAATTTTTTTTCCATTATTTGTTCCAATGCTGTGTAAGTTTCCTTATGTTTTAGGATTTCTGGTTTGTGTTGAAGGGGTTGTGGGTATTTCTGTAGGTTGTCTTTCTGTTGCTGTGATGGGGCAGTCTAGGAGGTAGTGATCTATGTTGTTTGCTGGGGCCCCACATTTACAGTTGTTGTTATTGGTGATTTTGAATCGTTGGAGGCAGTGTGGTAAACGTTCGTGTTCTGTTAGTCCTTGAGTGGTGTAGTAGTTGGTGGGGAAATGTGGTGGGATGTGTTTTGGATTTTTAATCTTGTTGTATGTGCTTGTGTGTCTGCCTGTTGTAGGCCACTGAGTTGCTCATTTTTTGTGCATCTGTGTACGGAGTGTTGTTTTGACATATTGTTTTGTGATTGGGGTGTGGAGTTGTGTGCCATGTTTGGTTGCCTCCTTTGCTGCTTCGTCTGCTAATTCATTGCTAATTATTCCGGTGTGTGCTTTTACGTAGTGTAGTGTGATATTGTGGTTTTGAAATGCTTGTTTGAAGGTTGATTTGATAGTGTGGATGAGTGAGTTGGTGTTTGTTGGATTTTGTAGACCTTTGAGTGTTGATAAGCTGTCTGTGAGGATAGCCATTGTTGTGTGATGGGTGTTGTTTCCGTAGCATATTGCCTGTATGATGGCGTTGGCTTCGGCTTCAAAGTTAGATGAGTGATTCGGTAGCTTGAATTGTTTTGTTTCCATTAGTTGGTGCTAAGAATTTAGAATTGCTATTGCTGATCCGGTTCCGGTTTCGGACTGTGAGCCGTCAGTGTATATGTAAAGGTCGGCGGAAGTTGGGATATGTGCGTTGTAGCTAATTGTGATTAATTTTGCAAAAGTATTCAGGACCGTAATGAGATTGGCGGCAGGGAAAAACAGTCAGACGTTCCACCAGTGACGAAGGACGAGGTCAAGAAAGCACTACAAACTATGAAAAGGGGGAAATCAGCTGAAGAGATAACTACAGATTTGCTGAAGGACGGGGGAGATATCGTGCTAGAAAAACTGGCCACCCTGTATACGCAGTACCTTGTGTCATCGACGGTACCGGAACCATGGAAGAATGCAGACATTATCCTCATTCAAAAGAAAGGGGACTCTAGAGATCTGAAAAATTACAGACCAATCAGCTTACTGTCTGTTACGTATAAGGTATTTACTAAAGTAATCACTAATAGAATCACTACAACCTTAGACTGCAATCAAGCAAAGGATCAGGCAGGGTTTCGGAAACGGTACTCTACTATCGATCATATCCATACCATCAATCAGGTGATAGAAAAATGCTCGAATATAACCAGCCCTTACACATAGCATTCATTGATTACGAAAAAGCATTTGACTCAGTTGAAACCTCGGCGGTGATGCAGCCATTGCAAAATCAGGGGGTAGACGAGCCGTACGTGAGAGTACTGGAAGATATATATAGTGGCTGCACAGCAACCATAGTTCTGCATAAAGAAAGTAACAAAATTCCCATAAAGAAAGGTGTTAGGCAAGGAGACACAATCTCTCCAGTACTATTCACAGCTTGTTTAGAGGAAGTATTCACAGACTTGAAATGGGAGCAGTTAGGGATAAGGGTAGATGGAAAATACCTCAGTAATCTGCGATTTGCTGATGACATTGCATTGCATTGCATTGCCATCAGGGGATTAACTGCAAATAATGATTGATGACCTAGACAGGAAAAGTAGAAAGGTAGGCTTGAAAATCAATATGCAGAAGACTAAGGTCATGTTCAGCAGCCTCGGGAAGGAACAGCAGTTTACATTAGGTAGCGAAATACTGGAAGTAGTAGGCGAATATGTCTACTTAGGACAGGTAGTAACCGCCGGTCCGGACCATGAAAAGGAAATAAGAAGAATAAGATTGGGATGGAGCGCATTTATTTATTTATTTATGATTACCCTCAAGGCCAGCGGCATTTCAGAGGGGAGTGGTTACAAAAATAATAGAACAGAGGTTAAAGAACAAAAATGAAAATACAAGCATCATGTTCCTGGTTATACATTTTTAGCTGCTATAGTAAGAATATAGTTGTGAGTGCAAGGCAAAAACACGGTCGCTCGATGGAAGCGCTTTTACCATGCTACCGTGGCCTTTACCATGCTGCATATTACTATGTACGAACTGCACAAGAAGTGAAATGTTCTACTAAAGGATAATTTATGGCACTAGGGATCGACGCCAATTACTAGCAGGCAATATTCATATTTACCCTAGCTTCTGTATTCATAAGAAGATGTGCCATATTATCCTATTCAACAGTCCTAGAAGGTATATTTCATTGAAATAAGAAGGAATATGTTCTGGCAATTCACAACACAAGCTGACTCTTTCCTTTGCTTTCTCTCCAAGATTTAGAGTAATGCCACTCCTGACTGGGGTCCAGCAACATTTCCAAAGAGGAAAATGAAGCTCCAAGGCGCAAAGAAAAAAGAGTGCATAGCCAGGATGCACACAAAAAGGATTGAAATGTTTCCAGAGTACAAGGTGTGTGAGGTTGTTACTTGTTTTTAGAGCAAATTAACCTTGCGTAAACACCCCATGCAGCTATGATGCCACTAACAATTGGGGAACAAGGAAACCATGAACTGAGTGGTGCATTACTGATTGTCTTGTGCAGTCTTTGTTTATAACATGCTTAAAAACACAACAGGCGGTTATTTCACTACCTTTGCACATATTTATCCCAGGGCAATATTATGAATGCAATTGAAGTTTGAGTTTTTGAGAAACCAGTAAGAAAGTAGAAGACATGCAAGCAGAAAAACTAACTAATAACAAGGGGCAGCGATGTTATAGCAGAAAAAAGAATTGAAGCCATAGAAGAGAAAAACTGGCAGTGGCAGCAGTTGCACTGCTAGCGCACGGCACAACATCGATGTGTTGACTGCCAGGGCTAGGACTGCCAGTTTGCCAGCTCATCCTCAGGCTATGTCCTCTGTTCACAAAACCTTTTACAACCCCTATAACACTATCAACGAAATCAATTATCAGCATGGTTTCAACATGGCTATGGATTTTATAGTGCTCATTCTGAAAACATAGGAGAAGATTTGGTAGGGAATAGCGCATAATGGGTCAAGGGACAAGGAATGCTCTGAAGGCCTCGTTTATTCGTTGCCGGTGACAAGTGGGAAAGAATACAGACCGGCAGATGCATGAACAAAATGCTTCTTGAATACAAAAGGAATTTTGAGCAAGCTTGGAATACATTGCAGAGACTGCCCCTCAAAGACATGTGCACCTGAGTTCAGCAAATGCAAAGTAATGGTTAAACACAAAGAGCAATTGGTCCGCGAAGTCATCGAGGTAGCGTCGATAGCGAGGCTGGGTGACCATTGCAACAGTACACCGTCTATTGCTCTAACAAAGAAAGAATTCGATATGCTAAAAGTTTAATTTTCAGTTATGATTACTAATCTTCCTTTGTCATTTCAAGTTGCGAGAACGATATGGTTGTGATGCATGTGTTTTGACGGTGTTGCAGATGTTATAAGAAGCTGCGTTTCATCGAAATAAACTGCAGCACTTGTCCCTTTCTTGTCCCGTTGTTCGGCGCTGTTCCGTACCAAATTAATAACCAACTTGCCCAAGCCGCTGTCCTAGATAGAAGATGCAAGTCTTTCTTTTTTACTCACATTTGCACGCTGAATATTTCATAAGCTAATTAATATTACTATGTATGGGGTTTAACATCCCAAAGCGACTCAGGCTATGAGAGGCCATAGTGGAGGGCTCCGGAAATTTCAGCCACCTGAGGTTCTTTAACGTGCACTGACATCACACAGCACACGGGCGCCTTGCTTTTCGCCTCCATCTAAAACAGGCCACGGTGGCCGGTATTCGATCCCACATCCGTGGGTACAGTAGTCGAGTGCCTTAACCACTGCACCACTGCTGCGGGTTATTTCAAAAGCTAAATTACTTGATGCCCAACATTCATGTCTTGCTGTCAAATTTCTGACAAAGTTGTCAAGGTTTGGTTGATACTACCAGTGAACTGGTAAAGAAGTATGCAAATATAATGAAATAAGGACACTATATTGTCACCAAATATAATGAAATAAGGAGACTATTATATTGTAACTTGCTTGTGGACACAGCACAGTGCATATAATTGCTTGTACGTATTTTTATACTAGCACATATGGAAACTTGCCATTGAATTTTTTTACATACCTTATATTCCCTTTATTGTATTGCAGATAGAACTTCCACACAACTGTTCTGCGTACAGCAGGAAAGCGGCATCAAAAGCTGTAATGGCACGTTTGGAAAGTGCACTGTCCTCGGACAATTAGTATGCACCAGCAGTGGCCCGTGAAGTGAGAATATATGTGAGCTTTGATGCAAAAGATGGCCACACACAACATTATTTTGGCATGACACTCAGCTTTGGCCAACCAATGAATGCTGAAGTATCAGCCAAAATAAACCAACTTGTGCAGCAAGGTATTAAATCAGTGACTGAAGTCCAAAAATGCTTGCAATTTTATGTAGAAGATGTTCTGTTTGCTAATAAGGAACCACCACAGCACTCATGCAGAACATTTTATCCAACACGAGATGACATACGCTCACATATACAGTCTGCAATCCGAAAAGACAGATACAGCTCAGTGGATCAAGTGAATGCGATGAAACTCATCGAAAATCTTCGAAGAAAAGACCCTACAGGAAAATACTTTTTCCAGCCATACAAGCAGCACCCTCCACAAGAATCCAGCACTATGCCATCACAGAAAAATGACAGCGTTCTCGAAAGTGTTGCAAGTGAATGCGAACAAACACTCATGCTTTGCATGCGGACCGCATTCATGGAATCAGCTCTACAGAAATACTCCGGAGATGTTGTATGCCTCGATGCTACAAATAAGACTACCGGCTATGCACTTCCTTTGTTTGTTTGTTTTTTTTTTGTTTTTTTGGTAGTCAATACACCAACAGGCTATGTTATTGTAGGCATGTTTATAGTGCAATTCGAAACATCTGAGTGCATTTCAGCAGGATTAGAGGTTTTTAAATATTGGAATCCATTTTAGCCAGGCAGAAATTAATGCCATAAATTTGACATTTCCAGGCAGCCGCATTGCTCTCTGCGATTTTCACCGTGAACAGGTTTGGGAGCGGTGGTGCCGGAAAAAAGAAAATAATATAAATGACAAAAATCAGGCACTACTTTTGCTGCGTAAGCTAGCTAGGGCACATAGTGCAGAGGATTTCGCCATAGCGCTTCAAGACATGCACTCGAGTCAGGTGTGGACTGACAACCCTGCGTTAAGGCATTATGTGGAAACCCAATGGCTTCCGGTAAAAAAAATGTGGGCAGCCTACCTCAGGCCTGGCCTCACAATCACAACAAATAACGGCACTGAGGCACAAAATAAGATGCTAAAAGAGGACTACCTCAAGTCACACAGTGGCCGCCGAAGCTTGACTGGCCTCTTACAAACACTACATACTTTCCTTGCAGATCTACAAGTACACTTTCAGAGAAAAAAACTTACAGTCCTCCTCAGAGTACAGATTGTATCATGACAACATCCCACCATACTTGCACAACAGACCACGTAGCGTAGTACACCACATAATGAGTAGGCTGGCTGTAGCGGCGGGCTTCATTAATGAATCTATCACAGCAGGGTGTCAGAACGGTACTTTTCTGGTGAAAAGTGCCACATCTGAAGGGACCGTCTACACAGTAAACTTTGCCGTGCCGAGCTGCAGCTGCCACGACTTCCAGAAATACAGCCTCCCATGCAAGCATTTTTGTGCAGTTTTTTGCTATGCGAAGCATGGGGATTTGACCAACTCCCACAACACTACCGTGACGGGCCACTAATGCTCTTGATCGTGATGTCACCACACAAACTGAGGACGGCCACAAGGACTGCTACAATGTGTCGCCTATGACAAATGCAGCCATAGTTGACAACTCAGGAAATCTGGCCTTGGAAAAGTCATGCTCGCAAGGCCAACTAAAAGCCAAAGTTCTGCGAGAATATGAAAGGGGAAAAAGTCTAGCCTACTACTGCACTGACAGCAATGCCTTAGAGAATGTGCTTGCTCAGCTGCAAGAGTGCACTGCACAGCTGCGAGAAGGCACACAGGCAACTGCAGGCTTAAACTTCCGAGGCTCACCGACCAAAGGCTGCTCGGGAAAAAGGAGCCAGGATTGCAGCCATAAAGATGTATCCGAACTAAAGAAACAGCAAACGGCTAAAAATGAACACTGGCGCAGTAGGGGACGTGTTGGCGAAAAGGCGGAAATTCTTCGAGCCACATATAACACAGCACCACATATTGAGCAGGAGTAACAGCAATTCATTGGCAACATGAGCAACTTTGTTTAAAAAACAGGATCATGTTCGATAGAACTGCCAGCTGGAGTGAACTGCAGCATAGCTGTGCTCATTGCCCTGTGCAAACAGATCTGGAAACACACATCACCTTTTACCAGTTGGTGCCTCTTGCACACTGCTGCATCTTCATATTGATTCCTGTTGTTAGTGAATTATTATACTTCCTCATTTTGGTTTATTAATTTAATTTTCTGTCTGCACTTTTTAAAATTTTATTTCTCTTGTGTTGATTATCAGCTTTCGAAATGTTTTGAAACATTCGCTGCCAAACCTAGGGCCTTCTCAAGTGCCAGCTTTTACTGTAGTCTTCATCATGTAAACCTTGATGGTAAAATGAGCATTAGAATGTGTTTGCTGTATATGAAATTAACATGTTAGTGTACTTACATGCACTGCTTTGTAACTTTGTATCTAGAAAAAAGAAAGCATGGTTCAAGTACTGCAATTTTATAGCATGTAACTGCATCACTTTTCGAGATTTTCTGCCATTTCTGTTTGATTTTATGAGAACTTGAAATTAGTTCTGCCATGTTCTTTTTTTTTTTTTCATTGCATTGCACCAGCTTCTTCGCATTTTATTGTCTAAACCTTTCAATACTGTGCACAACTGTGAAATGAAGGCTTTCTGATTTGTTGTAGTTAAGAGAATTTTGAAGTTCCGCCGCAATAAAATTGTTGTGTGAAATGTGAAGAGGATCGAACGTGTCTGAGCGATGAAATACTGAAATGTCAAGCATATCACACAGAGCCAACAATTAGCATTTATGCCTGTAAATTACTGCTCACTGAATCGGAAAGCATGAATACAATTTTGAAGGTTGACATATTGCATAGAAAGCATTTGGTAAATACTCGCAGATCACGCCTACTGACATGTCTCAAGAGAAAAGTATATAATAGTTGTGTCTTACAAGTACCTGTGGGGCAGAAACATGGAGGCTAAAGAAAAGGGTTCTATTTAAGTTGAGGATAATGCAGAGCTATGGAACGGAAAATGGCTGGTGTAACATTGAGAGATAGAAAGCGTGCAGAATGGGTCAGGGAACAAACTCTGGATGGATGGATGGATGGATGGATGGATGGATGGATGGATGGATGGATGGATGGATGGATGGATGGATGGATGGATGGATGGATGGATGGATGGATGGATGGATGGATGGATGGATGGATGGATGGATGGATGGATGGATGGATGGACGGATGGACGGATGGACGGACGGACGGACGGACGGACGGACGGACGGACGGACGGACGGACGGACGGACGGACGGACGGACGGACGGACGGACGGACGGACGGACGGACGGACGGACGGACGGATGGATGGATGGATGGATGGATGGATGGATGTAATATAGGAGCGTCCCCTTTGAAACGGCGTGGTAGCAGTAGCTATCATGCTCATTTTTCTCCCTATATCTTAATTATTGATTTAGAAGGGTTAACTAAACCATCATTCTATATATTAAATTTTTGTTCTTACATTACTAACATTATGTCACTTCTCTACTTTTAAGCCACCAATCTTCCAGTAGTTTTTTGCTAGTTTCCACCGTCGGTTTATTCACCCGGCCACTGGTATCTCTAAACCCCAGAGCTTCAGGAACAGTGATTGCGTCTGCATCAGCTTCCGGATGGATACCATTACATTCGAGTATAATATCGTCAACTGTTTCACTGGAGTTTCCACATATAGCACATCGTCCTCTCCATTGTTAAATTTCTTTTTGTAGCTGCGTGTTCTAAGGCACCCTGATCTAGCTTCAAAAAGTAGGGCACTGCCTCTTGAGTTATCAAACAAATCTTCCTTCCTGATCTGCATTTTCCACTTACGGTATAATTCCACACTCTGTTTCTTTTCCATCGCATTTATCCAATTTTCACCTTCTGTGTTTTTCACCTGTTGCTTAATGCTGTTTATTTCTCCGTCCTTGTGACTAGCATACTTACTAGTTAGTTTCCTAGTTCTTTTTCTCCATTGTGAGTCCACGCTTTTTAAGTACAGGTATTTAAATACTTTAGCTGCCCATCTGTTACTGTCCAATTTCCTCAGGCGTTCCTCATATAATATTTTACTCTGAGCTTCCTGTACTTCGAAGGATGTCCAGCCCATATCTCCCTGTACCGCCTCATTTGTAGTTTTGCCGTGGGCACCTAGTGCTAATCGTCCAACGGATCTCTGATTTATTTCTAATGTCAACTGTACCTCTGATTTTAGGCACAAAACCGCATTTCCGAAAGTAAGTCCGGGCACCATAGTTCCTTTCCAAATACCCCTCAAAACCTCATACCTATTGTATCCCCACAATGCCTTGTACTTCATTATCCCGGCATTCCTTCTCCCTTTGGCCTTAAGTGATTGCTCATGCTTTCCAATGTATGCCAATCCTTCGTTTATACACACCCCCAGATATTTATATTCAACTACTCTAGGTATTTCGTGGCCTTGTATTTTAAGACCCTGATCAGTTGAGCCGTTGAAAATCATCAGCCCCGACTTAACTGCGCTGAAACTGAAGCCTAGTGCGTCCCCTTTCGTCTCCGCAATACTTAACTAGAGTTTGCAATTCTTCCAGACTCTCAGCTAGCAGCACGGGAGGCGCCGCTACCTATCTATCTATATCTATATCCTAATCTATATGACAGGTTAAAACCTAGGTTACTGTCTTGTATCCTCCGTTCCAGGTTTATCATATAAAGCATGAACAGCACCGGTGATAGAGGACAGCCTTGTCTTAATCCTTTGCATACTTTGACATCCTCCGTACTTCTTATCCCTTCCCACGTAACTTCTACTTTGTTATCCCGGTATATTTCCTGTACTCTATAATCTCATAACCGATACCTTCTTCTTTTAATATGTTCCACAGGAGTTCCCTGCTTACGTTGTCGTACGTTTATGTTCAGGAAGGCCAAATACAAAGGTCTATTTTCCCCTCTAGATATTTCGATGCATTGGGTAAGCACGAACAGGCTATCATCTAAGCGCCTACCATTTCTAAAGCCGTTCTGAAGTTCTCCGAGTATCTTGTTACTTTCTACCCATGCTTGCACCTTTAATTTCACCGCCTGCATGGCTAACCTGTACATAACAGATGTCATAAATCAAATTCATTTTACCCTGCCGCCAGCTGTCCGGATTTGCTTATTCGTTATGACTGTTTCCAGAGATTTTAACAACGTTTCCTTACTTTTTGGACCGAGTTCATTAATCAGCTTGATCGGAATTCCATCTATTCCTGTAGATGTGTTTTTAGGAATATTTTTTCTGTCTTTTTCCAGTTTAGATTGGTCAGTTCTAAGCTACATTGTATTCTGCTACCTTGTGTTGCTTCCTGATTTGCGGAGATTGCCCTATCGTCGCTCCTAAATGACTCGGCTATAACTGATGTAATGTAGTTCACTGCGTTGTCTCCCTTAAAACAATTTCCCTCCTTATCTTGAATCCGATCCTGCTTTCTTTGATTCTTCTTCCCTAGCCAGCTTATATGGTTCCCGAATTTTCTTGCTCCGCCTCTAGAGGCATCGTGTATGTCAGCCATCCAGCGATCGGTGGACTGATATATATTACTTTGGACGAGGTCCTGTACCTCAAGTTTCTTTTGTCGATATGATTCCCATTTTTGGTCGATTTCCTCCTGAGATACCTGTGCTTTCTTTGCCATTCGGTGTTCCCTTGAAGCAGCCCGTCGTTGTTCAATAGCTTCCCTGATTTCCTTATTCCACCAGCTCCATGGCTTCCTCTTTCCATTCCAGCGGTTTGCTACTTTAACCTCCTGAATTTTCCTCCTTATGAGTAGTTCTACCTGTTCATAATCCCAGTCTTCCATGGGGCTTTTCTCTATTGCTTCTTCTATGTCTGCTGCTATCTGCGCTATTTAATCGTCGTTTAATTTCGCGTTTACGTTTTGTCTAAGTTCCATTTCTCTTTTCATCTAGGGCCCCATCTGCAGACTAATACGTTTATGATCACTTCCCAGACTACACTCCCCTTCTTCGTCTACTTCCATTTTTGTGACCTTGCTATAAATTTACTGCGACATTAGACAATAGTCAATGGTCGTCTGCCTGTTGCGGAATTCCCACGTGATTTGGCCTTCACATTTTGTTTCTCTAATTACTAGAGAAACCCCTGTTGCATGTCGCGCCCTCTCGCGGAAGCAGGTTGCTGTCATCGCAAAAACGACCCGCTCTCCGGCGCCGGTCGTCACACTGCCCAATATTCTAGAGCACTATATCGGCACCAAGCCACGGCCGGTCTCGAGGGAGAGAGCTAGCGCTCTTTCTTACGGCCTTCTCAATCGCTGCGTGAACAATGGGAACATTTCTCCTTGAGGTACGCTCTCCGCCGCCGCAAGGGGCGCGACCTGCATCTGCTTCAGTGGCGGCGGGTGGCTTTTGCCTGGTTTCGCACTGTCTCCCGCGGGTTTCGTGGTGAGTGCAGCCCCTAAATGAAAGATTACCGAAGGTAGAGGCTGCAGCGGCATCCTGTCAGCGGGCTACACACGTGAATAGTGTCTGTATACTAAAAAACACTGTCGCTCAGCAAACGTCCGACGAGCATATGACATGTATTGCGGCATGGTATCTACTTTTGTTCATTTTAATCTGAATTTTTTCCCAAGCCTGTACAAGAAGATGAATAAAAAAAGAATGAGCAGTGATCACATTGAAGCTTCTTCAGGGCAAACATAACAGCAACAATGGCAAAACAGTCTTTCAGCGCTAGATGAGAAACCATCAAGGTAACACCGAAGCTAAAAATAATTTTATAAAAATGTAATGTAAGTTGCACAATGCTTACATGACATAAAAACGCTTTTAAGTTTTTTATCAATTTTGATATAATTTATAGACCAGCAAATGTTTTATGTTGTATTATAAACATTATTTTAATTTTGCAAATAAATGTTGGTTTAATGAAATGTTTACATGATATCATGATTATTTCATGAAAAAAACACGAAATCTATTTCAAGCACTAATTCCTAGCAATATTTTCTTTCTTTTTCTAGTATGTTTTTGAACTAATAGTTCCTTGTAACTATCTGTGCAGTAATACCTACCTTAGAGAGCAATCGCTGCCCCATTATTTTGGTAGAATGCTTTGCTTATTACACATTCGCCACTGTTACTCAAGGGACACTCCTCAATAATGGATATAAAAGCTTTACTCTGTGCTATTTATTCAGGAGTTGTATGTCGCGCTGTATTGCGTAGTTGTGTACCGTCACCAATGGTAGGCTACATGCTCGTTCAGGGTTGTTTTATCATTTTCAAGAACGTTAGAATAATGCTGCATATATATATATATATATATATATATATATATATATATATATATATATATATATATATATATATATATATATGCAGCATTCTATGTGAGAAATTTCTCAGAATCCTTCTTGTCAATTATGCTAAGAAAGTGACAGACAGGAACGAAAGGCCAGCTCCTTATGTGCACAAACTGTCCAGAAAGATTTTGAGACTAATTTTCTAGCCGCATGTTCCGTTTTGATGAATGAGTGCAATGTGTTAACTTTGAAGGACATTTTTTTTATTGCTTGCCGCTCTTTTCAATTATGCATATCTGTTTATGCCCATTTCCTTGATTAAATGTTGTTTTTTATCACTGTGTTAAACTGACTACGACTGTCAACGTGTGCGTCAGCCGCGAGACTACGTATACATCTGTCTTTCAACCTAGTGATTTGTTTTAAGGCGGGGGTCCCACTCCGGCAGCGCGAATGTGCCATTTTAGGCAATGTTTGCGTGAGCATTCTGCGCGTTGTTCTTTTTCGAACATCACAATGGGGGGGGGGGGGGGGGGTAGGCATCATTCGGAAGCTTGATATACACTCTGTCAAATGATGTGCGCTGATTTAATGTGCCAAAGTTACCAACTGCATGCGAGGTGGCACTGCAGATGACAAATTCGCTAGCGTCGTTGATATACCCTACTTCGGATTAATTTGCTGAAGAAACTGCTACACTTAGAACAGTTTCCTTTGGCCCACACATAGAATGGAAATTTATCTTCGGTTAAATAACGCATAATTAGTTTTAATTTAATCAGTATTTGATCGGCAGCCTTTTAAACATGGTAAAGTTTGGCTATTTTGGGCACGAATATCTGCGATTTATCAACGTGCACATCAGGAAAATGTTTACCACTTCGGGCGTACATTATGATAGTTCAGTTTACGAAATTTCATCTAAATTTATTCGCTAGTTTGTTTTTTATTGCCTTCCCAATTTGAAGGTTTCCGTAATACTACCTCACATCGCATAGCTTGACCAGGAAAACCGCTCATTCTACAGCCTAGGAATCATGCATGGCGAAACTAGAATAGTAGTTCTTGGTCAAAATAAGCGCAAATTGCGCTTTATACAATTAGCACGATTATACTGAGCCTTCAAATATAATCAATTTTTCCTACACGGCATTCAATCGAGAAGGCCGCCATACTCAACAACGTGAGCCTTGTTTGAGTCGGCTTCCTTTTAATATTGTATTACTGTAAAATACAGTTAAAATAAGAAGCTAAAACCATGGTGATAATTAGTATTTAAAGATTTTTTACTGCTAGCGCCATCTAGGTAAAAGCAGCGAAATTGTGAGTTCATTCAATTACCAGGAGAGGCGCGCGTGACTACACTCTAAAATATTGAAGCCAGTCAAGAAACCTAGAAGTCAGCTTCTCTGCAGTGCAAAAACCCCTTCACCATGGCGGCCAAACCTGTTTTGGGGGCAGAAATCAGGTGCAGTGCAGGAGACCTCTATGGTGGCAATAATGGCCACGCCCATTTCCTGCACCCCTCTTCTTGTCGCAATTATGGGATTAAGAACCCCTCTGTTTGTGAGTGCCATTCATAACACCTCCCCTGCCCCTACCTCCTCCAGGCTCTCAATAGTGAAGGAATTCTGCTCAACACGTTTGCGCATGACATCAGGCTGGACATAGAAGTATCCTGCGCTGCACCCAACTTCTGCCCTCAAAACAGGTTTGGCTGTCATGGTGAAGGGGTTTTGCTTTGCTGATTTCTAGGTTTGTGCAACCCACCTATTACTACTTTTGTGCTATGAAGTGCTGTGAAGCGGTTTGCTTGTTGCTATTTGCTTTGCTGTTTGTGAGGTGAGTGTCACACTTTTCAAAAATTCATTGCCTGTCGAAACAACTTCTTTCGGCAGCAGATCCGGTTTCAAACATTCCATAGAGGAAGAATTTCGACAACTCTCTCACCTGATGCAGAGGCTACAATTCGTGATCTAGAGGAAAGCAGACAGTGTTAGTGGAGTGAAAGGAATGAATAAATACCTGGAGGCACCACTTGATCGAGGACGTGGTGCGAGACACCACTGGTTCTTAGCGCAAGAAGACGCATCTACTCAAAGTGGAAACACAAACAGTTCATTAGGGAAGGACCGCGGAGTGATAGTTTTTTTTAGGTGACAAGACATGACACGCACGCTGCGTACGTGCACATGTTTTGCGCGCATACACTGTGGTTTATGCGGGGGCTATTCGCGCGCACGAAGAACCTGCACATGGTCACCGCATCACCCTTTGCACCCCTGCATTGTATGCGAACAGTGGACGCTCGCCTGCAGTGCTAAGCCGCTAACCTTCACGCCCAATCGCTGAGGGGCTTCACGCTATTTTGTGCTTTTCTGAATATACTTCTGGCCCTGTACTTTTTCCCTCACGCATTCATATTTCGCTAGGCGCTTCAGGCTCGGATAGCAAGTGACACGGCTAGCAAAAACCAAACAGAATGCGTAGAATCTTCCGGCAAATTTACATGTCTCGGGCTTGCTTTTCGGCTGGCGACAAAAGTGCAAATTTATCAAAATTAAGACATGCCTTGAAAGATTGCAGGTTGCTTGAACGAGGTTCTTCATCCGTGTGCGCGGTTGGTCCAGTGGTATTTCTAGCAAAATCTAGACATTATGTGTTTAACAGCGAGTGCTACGAATATCGCCACGTTATGCTGCATGGTGTGCTGGCAAAATGCTCGCACGTGACATCACGATACGCCAGCTGGCGTACCACGCGTATGATCCACCGTTTAGATGTTATGTGCGTCATGCGACTCTCAAATATTGGTCGAAAAAGGAATATAGGACAGTAGACCAAAAGAAATAGTTTCGGCCAGCGGTATCGAGCGGTTGTCTCCTTCACATCTTCGTTGGTGCGTGCTCTGTTCCCTAGAGCTTTCAGTGGCACACGTGTGCTTAGGTGCAGCTGTCCTCTCGGAAAGCACCGTTTTGAATGTAGCTTCGCAGTCGCTACAAGAAACACAACTGCAAAAGGACGACGTCGCATACGGAGTACAGATGGAAAAAAAAAACGAATGAATTCGACGCTGCTGAACCGAATGTCGAGCGTTAGCTGAAATGAGAATGTACACTGTTTTGGTTCAGTGCTTTTCATGCTTATAAACATTACAAATATGTGCTCATAGATAATCAAAAACCAGACGTCATCACCGATAATCACCGTAATGAAACGATAATGAAACGTAAGAGCTGTTATACGTCTGTCTAATTGTATTTGATCACTTACGAAGCGTGTATGGACATCCTCGCAAAGGTGGGACAGTTGCCCGCACTATGCTGCGTGGAAAGAGAGAGTTTCGACTGCAGACAGCGTAACATAAACAAAGTGACACCGAGAGGGCAGCTGTGCGCATTTCACTGTGACAAGAGAAAAGTCTTGCCTACATGTAAACCGAATTACCGGATTCCTTCGGCGCACACGCAGTGTCATTAGTGGGGCCAAGTAGTGCTAATGCGCGTGCGCAGCCGGCACTCTCTACTTCTATGTGCGTCTACGCTATGCTCAAAATAGTAAGCCTCGAAGCCGTGGATTCATGTTTCAAGGCCAGGGGTCTGTTTTAATAATAATAATAATAATATTATTATTATTATTATTATTATTATTATTATTATTATTATTATTATTATTATTATTATTATTATTATTATTATTATTATTATTATTATTATTATTATTATTATTATTATTATTATTATTATGCACCGTAAACGCTTTCGCGAGCATTTAGTGCATGTGGTGGGTTGACGGAGTGAAGCGCGTGTCTGTATCAGGCGGTCGTGCAGAACAGAGTACTGATATCCATTGCGGCACACGCACATCGCCGCTGTTTTTAGACCTCCCCGGTTTGATGTATGCAGACGATATTGTGCTGCTAGCTGAGAGTCTGGAAGAATTGCAAACTCTAGTTAAGTATTGCGGAGACGAAGGGGACGCTCTAGGCTTCAGTTTCAGCGCAATTAAGTCGGGTCTGGTGATTTTCAACGGCTCAACTAATCAGGGTCTTAAAATACAAGGCCTTGAAATACCTAGAGTAGCAGAATATAAATATCTGGGGGCATGGGTAAACGAAGGATTGGCATACATTGGAAAGCATGAGCAATCACTTAAGGCCAAAGGGCGAAGGAATGCCAGGATAATGAAGCATAAGGCATTGTGGGGCCACAATGAAAAAATCGAGCGTATTTATTAGCACAATGATAGCCTCCCTTTACGAGCGCACATGGTCATCCCCGTTTAGTCATCGCGGTGAAATTCCGAGCTTTTTGGGTGTTTCTTGCACCTCATTCCGGTTTTGTACCAAAAAAAAAAAGGAAATAAACGTTGCGTTTGGTTTTGACGTAGGACATCGTCTTCTTCACACCTTCGAACACGTCAGTTGGTTTTAGTAAAGTAAGTAGAGAAGGCTCAGGATTTTTGCCTCCGAATGGCTGAATGTCGATTGACACCACCGAAATGAAATATGCGACGATGTGTGGAGCGGAAATCACATGACAGTCTGATTCGGCGCGCTGTTTTGATAGGGTCCCTAGAAATATTGCTAGTCTCTCGTCCGCCGGCCGCGACGGAGGCTGGCTCTGAATAATCACCGCGGTGGCGCTGCGGTGAACCGGAGTGCGCCACTGCTGACGGAGCAGACGACGCGCGCGCCCGTGCGCTTCGAAATGCATTCGCTGCATGCTCATTGTCAGGTGCCTTGTACGTGCGATGCCGTTTTTAGTCTTTGATTTCAGTTTAGTCGTAATATTGGATTCGCAGCCGAGTTGTTGCCATAACCACGGATGCGATTTTTTTTTTTTTTTGTCGTGAGCGAAGTTTTGCGCGCATGCCCCTGAGCCGATGTAGAAACGAAGCTGCTTTTTATACCCTATCATCCTGCTAAAGCTACCGCCGTGCCGTATTGTAATGAAGACTTCTGAGGATTTTGTGCAAACAATTGCGCTTGCATGGAGGACTATACTAGACGCACATTCTAGGCTCCAAGGACCATGTTTGCGAGCAACAGAGCGCTGTCGCCGGCGTTTTCATTCACGCTATAGTTTCATCTGAACTTCTTCGGACGTTTAGCTAAGTTATAACACGTATGTAGAACTAGAAACTTTTGGATGCATGCACAATTAAAGCACGCAAGATGGGAACCCGAGCCCTTCAAATCGCACCGCGCTTCAGGCAAACTGCTGATAGGCATTCTTTGGTGCTTAGGAAGCCTAGTAGCCACTCATCAGAGTATGCCATCACTTTTGTTGACTTGCGTTTCGCAATCTCTAAAACATATTTTAACAGCCAGCTGTTGAGAGGAAGGGCACTAACACTTCTTTCAAACTTTGTTCATTTTCATTTTTCATTTCACCTAGAGCTTTTAACCAGCTTTGCCACCTTGTCCTTCGTACGACAAACTGCTCGAGACTTAAAAGTCTGTTTCTTAATTTTTTTCTTCTTCTTGACAGGGTGTTCTGAGTTAACTTTCGCAAGTATTTGCAGGCTATATGCATGCTGCATCAGAAATAAGGGTACAGTTCGTCGCAAATTAAGTAACGCCCATTGTAGGAGGGAAAGGTCTTGGTAATAGGTTTCAATCCGCTGCCAGGACACAAGCTGAGTTTCGCAATGTCCTGAAGAAGATTAATTACCTCTTCTGTCGACTTTACAGCTATCTCCTTGACTTTGTTTCGTCGAATGCACACAGTAGCATTCATGGCAGCTTCACCTGTATCACTGCGATGGAACAGAACTCGCCGATTTGCGTAGATTGCCTTCGGGGATTCGTGCTCGCTTGAGTGGCACTATGCGAATGTTAATTGCTCAACATCAGAAAGATCGACATTTGTCCCCAGTGGCGGTGGCATGCAGCTTTCTGCATTCCTGGAGCAGGCTCGCGTCACACGATCCACTACCGCTGTATTCTTCAACTGGCTCCACTGATGCTTCAGGATCAGTGCGCTTTTTTTCTTTCTCTGCAGGTCTCCCTGCTGACTGTTTTTGCTCGTACAAGTTGCGCTCCTTTCTCTTGAGAGGCAGGGGTTTCAACAAGTATTTTGGAGTGTCAGGAAACAGCGTTGAGATGGCATCCTTCGTGAGTTGCGTAACATCCCGTGGAATCTCAATTACCTTTACCTGTCTTAAAACAATAAAGCAAGGTTTGAAGTGTCGCTGACAAACGTCGACACTAGCTTATTCGTGTTACGGTAATCTGAAGGCAACCCCGATCCGGATCCTCCGATATTTATATCAACGTCCAGGATTTCCTGTCTGCAACTAACAAAATAATGAGGAATATATTCGCCACTTGTGGGTTTGCCCGGCACTGAAGCCGACAATATCGGCACCTGACGGCAGTGGGCCTTTCGCCTAGCAACCCTTCTTCGTACATTGCTTCCACGCAAGGGCCTTATCATCGTTCTCTCTTGAACTTTTGTAAGAACACAGCCAACCTATTTTCTTTCATTTATTACGCCTTTTAATTTTCGTTTTACATATTCCTTTATGCCCTAGCTGAGACAATAAACAATGTCATTGCCTTTGCCGCCGCGCTTGATGTTGAGCTCCCACTCTTCCCTCTTCCTGCGTCTTTCGGTGTCCTGGAGAGAGAGCATTTCACCTTGCACGAGCGGTACCCGCTGTTGCACCCGGACAAGAAACACGTGCTGTCACGCTTACCCCGTTTTCTGGACATGACGCGATCACATATCCATAAAAAAGGCACACTTGCACACATGGTAGCTAATTGGCGCGCATTCCGGCTCGCGAACGAAAAGAAGTGCGCGTGATGCACGATCCCTCCAGGCAAGAGAAAGGCATTGAGGCAAAGATTTCGAGCAAGACATGTATGTACAGTTACAGACAACTTTTTTATTTTATTTTTCACACGTATTCACACTACACTAACAGTTCTTGACTGTCATGAAGGAAGCTTTATGGATCAGGAGTTCGCGGAAGGCAGCGTGTGGACCTGTAGGAGCGTTGCGCAGCGAAGAGATAGCAGCGACTGACTGATGCCGCTGACGCCGCTAGCGAGTCAAGTCAACGTGGCTCTGCGTTTCGGCTTAGGATGTATGCACCGTGATCCACTTACACCGGAGAACACCGTCGCCGCCACAAAGAAAAAAGGTGGGGGGGGGGGGGGGGGGACACGCAGCGGCGAATGGTGGCAGGAGCGTGCGCTGCCCTGGCTGCGGAGCTGGTTACGAGGGACAACGCAGACGGCGACGCGAAACGCAGGAACGGGCGCCAAAGAGCTGGGCTCTAAAACAAAAAAAAAAAAAAAGAAAGCTTTTCAGCTCACCAAATGGCCACATCAGGGCAGCGCGAGGAAGTACATGTCCGGACAAATTCTAGGGGCAGTAAGTAACAGAAGGGACGTCTTGCATTATTCTTTTGTAGCACATACAACGACAGAAACGAATCCTTTGGCTCCAAAGAATGCCTCAGTGGCAGCCAGTTATGCATTTTACCGTGGTTAGCGCGAGTGATTGCCGTTCTATGCTTGTTATGAAAGCAGGTGATGCTGGTAGTGAATAAATAAATAAGTAAATAAATATATAAAAAGTACACTGGATTCGCAATGCAGCAAAGACGTACCTTTAACCAATGAAGAGTACAGAGGAGATTCAAAGGGGAAGGGTCGAGAAGGAGCGGTCTAACGCGCTTGCGAAACTAACCCGCTTCTACTGGCGACGTTGCCTCATAACTGCCTGCTACCCTCCCCCCTCCACTTGAGTTCCCCAAGCATTTAGCCTGAATGCATTGCGGCAGCTGCATGGTGCTTACCCATTTGGTAGGTATATTTCACACCTATTTCGCAATGCCGACTCTCCTCTCTAAGGTAAAATGAAATTGGCCATCGCCCTTTTTTCGGCTCATTAGGTTACCAACGTCAGTTTCTATGGTTAGAAAAGCCCGAACTAAAAAAAAAAGAAAAAAGAAAATGATTACTGTTGATTGAAACCGTCTTTATTCCAATTTTATTATTTGCAATAACGTTTGATAAAAGTAGTTCTGCGCCAGAGAGCTCGCAAGAATATCCTACTATAATTGCTATAACTTCAAAAGTAATAACAGCTCAAAAGATGGGTATCAAAGGAAAGACAATACAGGTGTCGATTTCAGCCAGAGTTCATGACGAACCAAAGATGTATACTTCGTCTCACAAAATGTTTTTAGTACTACGAAAGGCCGGGACGCCATGGACCAAGAGACTTGCGCGCGAGCGAGGCGAGCGCGTACCCGTTTTTTTCTTGTACTTTGTAAATAATGTACAAAGCTCCCCCTGTACTTTCTTGCTATAGCTCCCCTCCGCACTTCCCCTCGCTTTCCTCTCCCCAACATTTTGCTTTCCCGCCGGCTGCAGCTTGGGCGCTTCAGATTTTAGATAGCAGTTGAAGCGGCCGGCAGCACTCTTTTCCTTCCTTTTGTTTGAATAACCACTATCCACACCACCTATAATAGGCAATTGTGCTCCCACTGTCGCCCTTGCCGATTCGAGGGGTGCGTCGGAGCACAATTACCTATTACAGCTGTGCGCATTTGAATGGGCCAGGGAGCCCTGCCTTTCGCAGTGGGGCAAATCTCTTGTGAGTCAAAGTATAGTATACAAGGGCCACATAAATCTTCCATCATATCGCACCTTTCCATTTTTGGTATCCACTTGAGCTATCGTGAACGTATGTCGACGATGTATCATCAACTCGCTCATGCTTCCACTCTATCCAGAACAGTGAACAACAACAAAACGAGATGGTACTTTTCATTTACATTACGCACATTCATCATCATCATCATCATCATCAGCCTGATTATACCCACTGCAGGGCGAAGGCCTCTCCCATATTTCTCCACTTAACCCGGTTCTGTGCTAGCTGCATCCACTTGACCCCTGCGAACTTCTTAATCTCATCCGCCCACCTAACTTTCTGCCGCCCCCTGCTACGCTTTCCTTCCCTTGGAATCCAGTTTGTTACCCTCAGCGACCATCGGTTATCCTCTCTTCGCCCTACATGTCCTGCCCATGTCCATTTCTTCTTCTTAATTTCCACTAGAATGTCGGTAACTTGAGTTATTTCTCTGACCCACTCTGCACGCTTTCTATCTCTTAATGTTACCCCTACCATTTTTCGTTCCATAGCCCTCTGGGTTGTCCTCAACTTAAGTAGAACTCTCTTGGTTAGCCTCCACGTTTCAGCCCCATGCACAGGCAAGATGCAACTGTTGTATACTTTCCTCTTGAGCGATACCGGTAAGCTGCTAGTCATAATCTGCGAGTGCTTGCCAAATGCGCACCATCCCAATCTTATTCTTCTTGTTATTTCCTTTTCATGGTCCGGATCTGCGGTTACTACCTGTCCTAAGTAGACATATTCGCCTACTACTTCCAGTATTTCGCTACCTAATGTAAACTGCTGTTCCTTCCCGAGGCTGTTGAACATTACCTTAGTCTTCTGCATATTGATTTTCAAGCCTACCTTTCTACTTTTTCTGTCTAGGTCATCAATCATTATTTGCAGTTCATCCCCCGAGTTGCTTAGCAAGGCAATGTCATCAGCAAATCGCAGATTACTGAGGTATTCTCCATCTACCCTTATCCCTAACTGCTCCCATTCCAAGTCTCTGAATACTTCCTCTAAACAAGCTGTGAATAGTACTGGGGAGATTGTGTCTCCTTGCCTAACACCTTTCTTTATGGGAATTTTGTTACTTTCTTTATGCAGAACTATGGTTGCTGTGCAGCCACTATATATATCTTCCAGCACTTTCACGTACGGCTCGTCTACCCCCTGATTTCGCAATGCCTGCATCACCGCCGAGGTTTCAACTGAGTCAAATGCTTTTTCGTAATCAATGAATGCTATGTATAAGGGCTGGTTATATTCCGAGCATTTTTCTATCACCTGGTTGATGGTATAGATATGATCGATAGTAGAGTACCGTTTGCGAAACCCTGCTTGATCCTTTGATTGATTGCAGTCTAAGGTTGTCCTGATTCTATTAGCGATTACCTTAGTAAATACCTTATACGTAACAGACAGTAAGCTGATTGGTCTGTAATTTTTAAGGTCCTTAGAGTCCCCTTTCTTATGAATGAGGATAATGTTTGCATTCTTCCATGGTTCCGGTACCGTCGATGACACCAGGCACTGCGTATACAGGGTGGCCAGTTTTTCTAGCACGATATCCCCCCCGTCCTTCAGCAAATCTGTAGTTATCTGATCCTCTCCAGCTGATTTCCCCCTTTTCATAGTTTCTAATGCTTTCTTGACCTCGTCTTTCGTCACTGGTGGAACGTCTGACTGTTTTTCCCTACCGCCAATCTCATTACGGTCCTGACTACTTTGGCTGCTGTAGAGATCTGTATAGAACTCCTCGGCTACTTTGACTATCTTGTCCATATTAGTGATGACGTTGCCCGCCTTGTCCCTTATCGCATACATCTGGTTTTTGCCTATGCCCAATTTCTTCTTTACCGCTTTAAGGCTTCCCCCGTTCTTTACAGCATGCTCAATTTTCTCCATGTTATACTTCCTTATATCGGCCACCTTGCGCTTATTGATTAGCTTTGATATCTCGGCCAATTCGATCTGGTCTGTTGGATTGGAAGCTTTCATACTCTGGCGTTTCTTAATCAAATCTTTCGTCTCCTTAGACAGCTTACCAGTATCCTCTCTAACTATCCTACCGCCTACTTCTACCGCGCACTCAGTAATGATATCTCTGAAATTATTGTTCCTTGCCTCTAGGGTAATGTCGCCATCCTCAGTTAGAGCTGAATACCTATTCTGTAGCGAGATCCTGAACTCTTCTGCCCTCCCCCTCACCGCTAATTCGTTGATGGGTTTCTTTCTTACTAATCTGTTGCGTTCCTTCTTCAGATTTAGGCTAATTCGGGACCTCACCATCCTGTGGTCACTGCATCGCACTTTCCCGATTACCTCTACGTCCTGCACAATGGCGGGGGTTGAACACATTATGAAGTCAATTTCATTTTTAGTCTCTCCGTTAGGACTTTTCCATGTCCATTTCCGGTTCTTCCGTTTGCTGAAGAAGGTATTCATGATTCGTAAGTTGCTGCGCTCTGCAAACTCAACTAGTAACTCCCCCCTGCTATTCCTAGAACCAACGCCATAGTCACCTACTGCCTTGTCTCCTGCCTGTTTTTTCCCTACCTTGGCATTGAAGTCGCCCATTAGTACAGTATACTGCGTCTTTACTTTTCGCATTGCCGATTCTACATCTTCATAGAAGCTTTCAACTGCCTGGTCATCATAACTACTTGTAGGTGCATAGGCCTGTACAACCTTCAGTTTATACCGCTTATTAAGCCTAATTACGATGCCTGCAACCCTCTCATTAATACTATAGAATTCATCTATATTACCCGCTATATACCTATTGACAAGGAAACCTACTCCTAGTTGTCGCCTCTCTGGTAAACCTCGATAACACAGTACATGCCCATCCTTCAGTACAGTATATGCCTCATTCGGCCTCCTAACCTCACTAAGCCCTATGACATCCCATTTCATGCCCTCTAGTTCCTCTAACAGCACTGCTAAACTAGCTTCACTAGCTAGGGTTCTAGCATTAAACGTTGCCAGGGTCAGTTTCCAATGGCGGCCTGTCCAGCGGAGCCAGGCTTTCTTAGCACCCCCTGCTGCGTCACAGGTCTGACCGCCGCCGTGGTCAGTTGTTCCGCAGCCGCTGGTGACTGAGGGCCGGGGTTTTATGGAGCTTATCATAGGAGGTTGTGGCCAATTACTGCACCAGGGTGGCCAACTCCTGTTCTGGTGAGGGAGTGCGTTGCCGGAGGTGTTCACCGGCATCAGGTGACACTTCAAACCTGTTTATGCAATTCCATCGACACTCGAATTTTTTTTTTTTTTTTTTATTCATCCGGTGGAGAATTGCGCGGCACCGGGATTTGAACCCCGGTCCTCTTGCATGCGAGGCGGATGTTCTACCGCTACGCCACCGCTGCACCCTCCCAGTACTCCCAGTACGCACATTCGGTCATGGCCGAATCGAGCGGCGGCGGTCCGCGTCGCCGCTCAAGTTCAGCCGTGGTAAGGCAAGCTACCACCCCGCAGTCCTGCTATCGGCTGTAGTCAAGCTAAGAACATGGGAACGCTTCCCCCTGCGCACGGCGGGGAGAAGAATGCGGTTTTGAAAACCCACCCTCCAACAAAAGAAAGCTTCTCTACAAAGCAAAGGTTTCCCTCGGCCAACTGGGGGCAAGGCCAGTAGGCACTTTTTCAGTCCTGAATCAGTGGCGTAGCCTGGTGGCAGAATTTGAACTAATTCCAAGATGGCCACCGTGGGACCTCCGCCTTAAACGAAGCTTGAAAAGCCCACTTCACTAGACAACTGAAATTTTAACTGTATGCGTAAATTTTTGTTCCTTACTCTGAATCTGAGACGTGCTATGAATTTTCGTCAGTGCCTCTTTTGCTCTATACGAAAACGGCAGCGGGTGATAGAATATCCACCGAACAGTTTGCCATGTACTAGCGTCAGGCCGCGCTATACCTGCTTAGAGCTTTCAAAGGCACACTGCATAAAATGGTACATATAGCTTTGTGAAAAATTTAGGGGCAAAAAGTGTTGATGTAAGTGCACCCGAAACTTCATTCGACCGTGCGCGACAGCACTGAAGAGGGCGCGCGTGCTTTCGCGCGCCACTTCTCTGTCACTTCTCTGGTTTTAAGCCACCAATCTTCCAGTCGTTTTTTGCTAGTTTCCACCGCCGGTTTATTCACCCGGCCACTGGTATCTCTAAACCCCAGAGCTTCAGGAACAGTGATTGCGTCTGCATCAACTTCCGTCTGCATTATATGGATGGATGGATGGAATATAGGAGCGTCCCATTTGAAACGGGGTGGTAGCAGTAGCTATCATGCTCATTTTTCTCCCTATATATGACCTGCCGGTCGCCACCGCGCGATCTTGGTAAGCTGCGCATGCGCGAGAAGAAAGAAGGTAGGTGAGGAGGATCTGTTTGTAATCTGGCGGATGTGACGTAATAAATTGCTTATTTTTGTTTTTTTGCTTGCGTGTACTCTCGTACCCAGACGCTTTTTTTATCGCCGCCTCCGCACCCGCAGGACCAGGTGCTTTTTTTTTTTTTTTTTTTTCCTTTTCAATTTTGGCGCGCAGTGGTACAAGCAAGCGGGAGGCTTGTTCGCGCCGTGTTTCAGATTGACCAGACTGGAATGTATTCTGCAAAATAGACTGGGCGGCACCCATCCTTGCAAGTTTCTTCAGACTTTCGTAAGTACAGCGAAAATGCAGCGCAAAACACTTACGGTGGCATCCCGTACTTTCCTCGCCAACTTAGGAGAGCTCATGGCGCCGCTCTTTTCACGTTACAGCTTGTCTGGAAAGTTTTTCTGCATCGATGCGTTATTGCTAAGTGATCTCAATTCTTTTTGCGGCATCTTGCTGTGAGTCGGTGGCTTCAAGTGAAGCGTAGAGGATCTACGAAGCTCTTTTCCGTGCGCCAGGAAGCAGTCCCTTCAATATCAGTGCTTCGATCGGTCGCCGGCGACTCATTTTCGAGTGCGCCTCCGTTTTGCTCCCGAATAGCCCTGTCTTAGCAAGAGCAACCATTTCTATTTTTTGTTTCAGTGTGTGCCGAAATACTCTTGCTGCACAGCGATTTTGGGATCTTTGCTACGTCGCAGCTTCTGCTCATGGGCTCTCCTGCACCATGAATGCCTTGTGCCTCATGAAAGGTGGGTACAAAATGTGTGCTGGCAAAAACAGGTTGCTCCACAAGAGCGCTACTATATGAAATCGAAGTGACCTTATTTATGAAGCTGGCACTGGGCATGCATTTCGGTCAGCACCGTGACAGCCAAAGCAGTAGAAAAGGGTGAGGGGGGTGGGGGTGCCAGTACATATCTGCCGGACTGTTCTGACCACTAGATAGGACTAACCCGGTCATACGACTACATTTTAGCTAAGCTACATTTTAGCTAAGCGTGATAATATTAATGACATTTTTGCATCAACTCTAGGTGAATTCAAATTCTGTTTCTAGTTATGACTGTATATTGTCTTGTGCACCATACAAGGTAATTGCTGTTGATGGGCACGGTAAAAAAAAATTTTTTCAATGTTCACCAGCAAATCTACTCAGTGACAGTGCTATTTCTGTGGCCATTGTATAGATCCTTTTTGTATTCCTGACTAGAGCGGGTGAAATCGCTTCTTTCAGCTGTAGCGCGTTAACAAAATAAATGCTGGTGCATATTTTCCAGTAGCTGTCAAATACAGTGAGAGAGCATTCAGGTGCACAAGGTGGGACTAGGCTGAACCAGTCTGTTCCATATAGAGATACTAGTGCCCACGTAGGCCTGTCATGGTAGAAAATAGAATTGTATAATTGCTCGAAGAGCTTTCCAGTAGCATGCTTTGATGGGCTAGCTGGCACACCACTGCAGTGTGGTTTGGCTGTGCGAACAGGCCAAGGACGAAAGGAACGCACATGGAAATGCCAAGTTTGTTTTATCATTTCTTCATCTCCGTGTTTCTTTGGTTTACACTGCCAAATCATATTCACGCTTTCCTATATGTTATCTTGCAAACAGCAAATGCACTGCTAACACTAGGGGCAAATTTTATTTGCTCTTTTTGGTTGAGGCCAATTTATTTTACTGATAGAACATTAAATGTTTCCATGTGAGTGCCATGTGACAGCTACTAGCATTATACTTTCATTCTGTGTTGCAGCGGGATCATTAATGTCTTACCTTTCCCAGGAGCCGGCATTTATTGCATTGTTCCGATTTCCAGGCCCTTCCCTGTTTGGTGCATGTGCTGAAACAGGAATCCCTTGGAGGCGATTTGCAGCTTTTGTTCATCATCTTGATTCCGTCCCCACATAGGTAATAGCCACTGCGGTGGCACAGGATTAGGGTGCTCAATTGTTAAACCCAAGGACACAGGATGAAATCCTGGTTGCAGCAGTCCCTTTACAATGGAGGTGAAAAGCAATGCCGTGAACTGTGCGATGTTGACACACTTTTAAAGTTAAAGACAAGGTTGTTGAAATTTCTGGAGGCCTTCACTAAAGCATGTATCTATGTCCCAATGTGGAAACAGTCTGTCCGGGCAATGGACAGGGAGAAAATCCAATGAGGTCATTGAGAGCATATTTACCACGGTAGCAGGGGTGAATTTAGGTGCCTACCCTGTTGGGGGGGGGGGGGCACAGCTAGTATTATTGCGACATATCTGTAGTGCTTCCTGATATATAATTTTTTACATAGTGGCCATGCAGACCAGTTGGTGCAAACCTAACTTGCTGGACATGGACATGGGAAGCCAAGGACATGGGAACTCAATACAAAGAAGTACATGGGACAACACTGTTTGGTCTGAGACCCATTTCCAAAGCATTTCACCCCAAAAGAGCCAAGCATCAGGTCAGGGGAAATCCTGTACCAGTTGGAAAACTGTTGAGTACCTGGCGGCACCTGGAATCAAACCTGGTACCTTCTGAATGCGCAGCATTTCTTTTTCTTGTGTTCCCGTGTCTTTGGCTGGTCCAATATGTTAGATTTAAGTTTAGTACAATACCCCAAGAAAACAAAAATGACAAAATATTTTTGGTCAGTACATAATCTAATTGCCCACTGTTCTTTTAGTTTTCATGGCATTGTTTGTCTATAAAATATATATCCATGAAATTTGTTGCCGCTTAACTAAATTTTTGCAGAGCTAAACACAAAATTTCACCGATCCAGTTTTTGTGTGTGTGTGAGTGTGTTCAGGTAAAGACTATCAGTGTTACAGAAACATTGTTCTACATGCTAGTTTAACATATTTGACAATGGCTAAGTTTCAGAAATAAAAAGCACAGCTATGAGGTTCCTGAAAATTTTCAGACAGCTCGTCCCAGTGTATATTATTTTTTTTTAAGAACATTGGTGAGTATGCTGAGCACTGATGTCTTCTTGCAATGAAATTTTTTCTAGCTTGGTCAGTTCTTTCAAGAACAAACTTAGTATTATACTTTAACCATAATCATCACGGAATGACACGGATCTGGTGTGTGAATCCACCCCAAGTGCTCTGTAAAAAAAAAAAAAGACGAAAATGTACTGCATACACCACTGCATACACAGTGTATACATACAGTGCATACATACAGTGTATGCAGTATGTGTACTGCATACACATACTGCATACACTGAATTCAGAAAGGCCTTTGACCAAGGCCTTTCTGAATTCATGAACGATCATTAAGCTTTTTTAAGGTCTTCCAAAGCCACGTTGAGCACCATTAGAACGAGAACCCGAGGAAAGGCTACTACCCCACCAAGACATGATGGCCTTGTGACAGAATCTGCCTCACATTCAGGAGGTACCAGTTTCGATCCTGGTGCTGGTGGGTACAAGATTTCTCCCGGCCTGATTCTGGGCTCTTCTGGGATAAGATGCTTGGGAAAGGTATTCTAGTTCACTTCAGGAAAAGGGTCATGAACCAAAATTCACGATTCGTTCCACCATTAGACAACCCTAAGTCCGCTTCGTGCAGCAGAAGCCCATATGCAGTTCCTTTTTCCTCCTTTCCTAAGCCATGAGCCCTGGTAAGCCAAGCACCAGGCTGGGCCATAGCTGGTACACATTTGAGAAAATTGGGAGTGGAAGTCGAACCCACCACATTGCTGTAATGTGGTGGGTTCGGCTTGTAAATTATACTTCTTGTGGACTGGCGGTGGCTTTGACACAATATTTTGATTAAGGAGAGGTGGACGATTATTAGGTTATGTATTTCATGCACAATGCATACCTTATAGTACTTCAATGTTGCAGCATGCATAAATGTTAATTTTGGCAGTCTTGGGCTCCACTACGGCATTATGGAATTCAATAGCTAGGCTGCTGTGCGTTTCTCGACCTTCTGATGTTCGAAATAAATTTCACATGTTCCACCTCCAGTTGTATTAGCACGAACTTCGGCGGTGATGCAGGCATTGCGAAATCAGGGGGTAGACGAGTCGTACGTGAAAGTGCTGCAAGATATATTTAGTGGGTGCACAGCAATCATAGTTCTGCATAAAAAAGTAACAAAATTCCCATACAGAAAGGTGTTAGACAAGGAAACACGCTCTCCCCAGTACTATTCACAGCTTGCTTAGAGGAAGTATTCAGAGACTTGGAATGGGAGCAGTTAGGGATCAGGGTAGATGGAGAATACCTCAGTAATCTGCAATTTGCTGATGACATTGCCTTGCTAAGTAACTCGGGGAATGAACTGCAAATAATGATTGATGACTTAGACAGGAAAAGTAGAAAGGTAGGCTTAAAAATCAATATGCAGAAGACTAAGGTAATGTTCAACAGCCTCGGGAAGGAACAGCAGTTTACATTAGGTAGCGAAATACTGGAAGTAGTAGGCGAATATGTCTACATAGGACAGGTAGTAACCGCAGACCCGGACCATGGAAAGGAAATAACAAGAATAAGATTGGGATGGAGCGCATTTGGCAAGCACTCGCAGATTATAACTAGCAGCTTATTGGTATCACTCAAGAGGAAAGTATGCAACAGTTGCATCTTACCTGTACTCACCTATGGGGCTGAAACGTGGAGGCTAACCAAGAGGGTTCTACTTAAGTTGAGGATAACTCAGAGGGCTATGGAACGAAAAATGGTAGGGGTAACATTAAGAGATGGGAAGCGTGCAGAGTGGGTCAGAGAAATAACTCAAGTTACCGACATTCTAGTGGAAATTAAGAAGAAGAAATGGACATGGGCAGGACATGTAATGCGAAGAGAGGATAACCGATGGTCGCTTAGGGTAACAAACTGG
Source organism: Amblyomma maculatum (assembly GCF_055883805.1). Classification (NCBI taxonomy): domain Eukaryota; kingdom Metazoa; phylum Arthropoda; class Arachnida; order Ixodida; family Ixodidae; genus Amblyomma; species Amblyomma maculatum. The sequence continues at coordinate 124,559,628 of NC_139352.1, read as the reverse complement.
ATTCCAAGGGAAGGAAAGCGTAGCAGGGGACAGCGGATGAGGTTGAGAAGTTCGCAGGGGTCAAGTGGATGGGAGAGGCCTTCGCCCTGCAGTGGGTATAGTCAGGCTGATGATGAAACACAGAAGCCACCTCCTACACTATCTGATGATGGGAAAGTGAGTCTATCGACAAGACAGTATAAAAATAACCTTAGTGTACATGAATGAACCAACAGGATATCGAAAACTTCCATGAGCCGCATAAAAAACTAAGATACATCCAATAAAAACATGCAGCACTTAAAATGCAGGGTTGAAGTATTGCTCCAAAATCACAAGTACCACTACGGCCCACCACGGAAGCAATAGCAGTGGTGCCTTGTCACAAACAGCCCACTTGCGTTATAGGGTTCCTTCAGCGCATAGACAGTGACTGAACTGGAAAGCGGTGAAAGCACATGGATGCAAAGAAAATATGAGTAGCCATTAGAATGCCATGACGCCATCTCAAAATAAAACTAAAATGCCAGTGACGCATGCTACAGTGTCTGAAGCATCGTGATTGGTTATATCACGGCCGCAGAAAGTTGTCACTGAGTATGGCAAACTTTTGTGGATAGTCGGGGCATTTTGGCACAGCATGGCGCAAATTTCACGCTTAATGCACAGCTTGGTGCAGAAATATGTAGCCGTATCAAAATATGCAATTGGTGCAGCTGTTGCACCCCTGTGTGCTGTCCGCTCATCATTCTTGGATATTCAGGCACCAAGCCGCTTCTGCTCTTTGAGGCCTGGGAGAGGTCTGGTGTCTTTGCCTTTTTAACTGCTTGGAGCACGACAGATTTTATTAACCCTATTAAGTATGCCCACTCTTTTCAGCCTTCCATTAATAGCCTGGTACGCAGATTTAGGGTGTCTTTGGCAGGCGCACCTCCTGCATATCCTCCAAAACCTCTAGCAGTCTCTCCACTGCTTTGAAGCTCCGTTCGATCGATAGCCTTTGTCCTGCGAAGCTCCCTAGAAATTAAATACTGAAACCAAATACTGTGGGAAGTCTCGACACTGACAAGAAAGAAAAAGTAAGGGGAACAAAGGACTCCTTTGCGGCGCGACGGAGTCCTGTATTTTTTCTTCATTGTGCATGATCATCCTTTATAGATTTATCGCTGTCATACCTGCTTAAGTGCTTCCGCACTAACTTGGAACCAACATGGCGGCCCACCAAGCCTGACTGCCGTTTTTAGCCAAAATAGGGAACCCTAGCATGAGATGTCACCACCCTAAGCCGGGCGCCGCGGCGCAACATCCTCTGAATTCGGCGCCATCTATTAGTGTTGTGAGAAAGTGTCTGCTGTCCCATATTGCCTCCGAGATCATCCCCACGCTTGCGGGGGTGATCTCTGAGGCCATGCTTCCCGCCCTTCCTCGCAAACATCTCCTCGCCTTCGACTGTCTTTTGACCGAGCCGCTTTTTTAAAAGAGCGAGAATGAGTGGCGACTCACTGAGCGGCCACTCTTTTGGAGAGCAGTCGCTTAGTGAGCAGTGGTTCTTTTGGAGAGCCGCTGGTTCAGTGAGCCATCGGGAACCGTGAGCAGCGTTTCTTTTGGAGTGCTGTTAGGAACCGTTCTGCCAGAGTTAGGTCTTCTGTTTGCTGCTACTTTAGCGCCATCTATTAGCAGTACGAGAAAGCAACTCCAGTGGTCAGGCACAGGTGGATTGGGCCGGCATATAAAGAAAAGAAAAAAGTGTGCTGTCTGCACAATCCTTCGCACGTAGTTGGTCGGCTGCTTCGGCGCCGTGTCGAGGCTCCGCGCCGGCGACCTGGCAGCCGCAATGTGTGTATGCTTCGGGTGGTCGCCGCTGTTTTTGTGCGTCTTTTGTTTTGCTTTCAATAATTGCTATGTATAGTTTTCTCAAGCTGCATTACAACAGGGCGAATGTGGAATGCATGGCCCCTTCCGCAGCCAGCCCAGCAGAAAAAAAATATCTAGTTCAGTCATGAACAGCACTGACTGCAGCGCGTCGTGTGCTCAAAACGGGAACAGATGCTTTATGAAAATTAAAACCACACTTCACAGCATGAATGGCGAGCGATTCGGCTTGAAGTAGATACAGAATGAATGAATTAAATACGGTCGGTGTATGTATGTGGCGGCAAAAACAGGAAGGTTGAACAAGTTTGGGTTAGGGGACCGGGCCAGAAACCTGTTGCCAGGAATAAAGGAAGCAGTGGGAGAAGCCGGGGCGCTGAGAGCTGTGGGCATTGAGAAAAACTGTCGCAAAGTTGAACAGGATTATAGGAATATACGAAAAACGAATCAGCTAGAGAAAGCATGTGGGGGGAGGGGGGATTTAGAAAGTGAAAAAGGACTAAAGCGGACTCGAGCTACAAAGCGCACACTGCATTAAAAAAAATGATGCATTTATACTTCAGGCTCCTCCTGAGTTCACTGTCTCCGGGAATATAAGAGGGACCTCGAATCAGGTGATCTGCTTTCTTTATATTTATAATTCACTATCTATATCTGTCTACATTGTCACTATCAGTATTTATTAACAGTCAGTCCACAAGAGATTTTGGGCTAGAGATTGATGGCCCGAAGTATTTATTAAGGATAATTCTCAGTGTGTTTAATGATGGCCAATGTTATTCAGATAATTTTGAAACGATAGGGTACCAAAAGAACGAAGTCCTCTCTTGGACTTCGTGTACATAAAGTGGACATAAAGAGTAAGAATCGAGCCTAAAAAAATATGGATGTTGCTGTTTACTGAGATTTTGTAGTCACCATTAGGGGAGATAGGATGGACACACAAATATTTCCACGCTTTCGTTAAGTTTCGGGAGGTCGAATGGGTGCGTATCAGTGAACGAGAGAGAGGCAGAGTTGGCTTTCTCTCTCCCCAATAGACCACTGTTCGCTCCTGAGCGACCCAGGCTTAAGTAAGCCGGTGAACCGTTCAAATGAGCCGGCTCACTTCAGTAAGCTGAGCCGTTCTGAGCCGCTTTGCTGATCTCTAGGTCGTCGTCTCTTCAGCTCACTGTTCCTGAGTCTGCGTCGCTTGGATGGTAGCTATTGGAAGGTACTCTTGAGAAGATAAAGGTGGCAAACACCTGCCACATGGCGGCTGCGACGAGGCACTGGCTGGATTCCCAGGATGTTTTACCCAGCACCTCCACCAAATGTAGCGGATGAAATGGGTTTAATACAGGTCAACGTTTGAATAATGAAGGCTGCTTGCAAACGGCCCAAAGCCCAGAACAGTCTGCACGCATCTCTCTCTTCCTCGAACTCCTCAGTAAGCACTTCCTCATTTTGAAAGTAAAAATGGGGTATTTCACATATAAACCTCTGGCACCCATTGCATTGACTTATGCTTTAGTCCACTTCAGCAGATCATAATGGTTGCGGAGCACTGCAAGTTTCATTTTCAACCGTCAAAATGTGGAGCACATGCAGTCGAACCCTGCAAAGGAATTTTTTTTTTTGTTCCCGCGAGAATTTCACTCTTGCAAAAGTTGACAAATGAGTAAATATTAGCAATTGGCAATTAAGCTATAAGTTGTGATGGCTCAAAAAGTGAGCATGAAAACGGCGAATACGCACTTGTCAGCATCCACAACCAGGCCGTGCTGTTGGAGGTGCTGTAAACTGCACGCAGGTAGTTCTCGTTATCTATAGACATATTGCTGACTGTGTTCGCATACATCAATGATCGATGTATGCGAACACAGCTGGGAGGCCTCTTGTGACCTTAGCAATGAACTGCTGAAAGGTTTGAGTTGGGTTCTGAAGTCCAAAGGGCATCCACACATACTCTAACAGCCCAAACGCAGTTGTGATGGCTGCTTTAGTATGCTGGCAAACACAGTGGGTATCTGGTGATGTGCCTAGCCAGGTCCACTTTGTTAAAAATGGTGCAGCCATTCAGATGTGATGTGAAGCAGTGGATAGCTGTCGTGGACAGTCTTGGCATTCAACACTTCATAGTCACCGCACGGACGCCAATCACTTGGTTCTTTTTTTGGATATGAGATGGAATGAAGCCCATGCGCTGGATGATGGGTGTATAATGTCGAGTTGCATCATGATTGAACTCCCGTTTAGCAGGTGACCACCAAACAAGAGGTGTGATCGTGCTGGTGGTGGTGGTCACACCATATGCTTTGGTGGCTGAGTGAGATTTAAACGCTTTGCCAGTTACTGAAATCACACCGGGATGTTCTCAAAGGAGGTGATGGTATCAGCATGCCGATGCCGGTGGGGACAAGGTTAGACTCGACGCCAGATATAGATAGCCGAGTGAAGCTGTCTGTCGGGCTGCATGCTGAATGAAGCCCAAGTGAAAGTACGATAAGAAATATGCGCTGATGATTGGGTCAACATCAGCAATGACGAACACTCATCAAAATGTGTGGCAGGGTACCAAGTTGAGGGTGAGGGAGCGAAGTCTATATGTCACTATGGTCGAAGGGATGGCAGCCCGTTGCGATTGCCCCGCCAGCTAGGCAAGATGGCTTTTTTTTTTAAGGATCACGCTGACCTCTGCACCATTGTTGACAAGGAACGGATTATGACAGGTCTTGTCAATTACCACAAAAGGACCCCGCCGGGGTGGCGCAGTGGTTACGGCACTCGACTACTGTTCCCAAGGACGCGGGATCGACTCCCGGCCTCGGCGGCCGCTTTTCGATCGAGGCGAAAAGGAAGGAAGGAAGGCCCGTGTGCTGTGCGATGTCAGTGCACGTTAAAGAATCCCAGGTGCTCGAAATTTCCGGAGTCCTCCACTACGGCGTCTCTCATAGCCTGAGTTGCTTTGGGACGTTAAACCCCACAAACCAAACCACGAAAGGTGGCCGCATTGGGGAGCCACGAGTTGCCATTAATGGTCTTGAGGGGTTTTTCCCAACCACGAGACATGCACTTAGTGGCAGGATGTAGGAATTGCCAGTCATACCAGCAGTGTTAAGTTATGGCTCTTTGTGCGCGATGGAAAGTGGTGACTGGAATATGGTGAATGGTCTCTTGGGACAGGCTCCTGAGTGTGTCAACTGAGGTAGTAAGCTCATCAGTACAGGCCTCGAGGCAGGAAATTGCCGAGTCTGCCAGTGGTGAGACAGCTGTGGCTTGCTGGAAGGCCACCTCATGAACCTGGTTGGTCAGCTCCATGGTTGTATCACTGGCCGCTGGGAAGGCAAGATGCAGATGCTTGGGCATCAGCAAGAGCTGAAGAAGAACTCTCGAAGCAGCAGAACATGGGTGGTGAGTCCTCACCGAGGAGCTGCCAAATCCGGTGAAGCAGTTGTGAAAGGCGACAGTCGTCAAGGTCCACCAGTAAGGAGCTGCTGTAGGTGAGAGCGTTCTTACGCCATAGTTCTCTCGGGTACTTTGGTCTTGAGGTGCTGATGAGGGCATCTCCCATGAGTTTATAAGAATATCCTGCAGGTCACTGATCATGTCAGGAGAGAGCGCAGATACGACATGATTGTACTAGATCACCTTGTGAGGTGATGCAGTCAGTAGAGATGTGCACGGGCCGAAATTCTGAGCCCGAGCTAGCTTGGAATCTGTGTTACAGACCAGAGTCTGGCATGGCAACGTGTTCAGACTTAAAGGGCCCACGAAGAGCTATTTACGAAAACTAGAAAACGCACTCTAGATATAGGTATCCTATCAGTCCTCTTTGCAACACACAAATATTTTTGCTAGTGTCAGTAATACCGAAAATATTGGCGACTGAAATGGCGCTCGTCTTCTGCACGCTTAACCTGACGCACGCCGCCACGGAAGAAAAAAAAAAAATGGAAACAAGCTGAGACGGCACCCCACCACGTTCCATTCTGCCCGGATCACCTGGGAGCATCCAGTGAGCGGGCACAACCAGCAAGCCCCGATGGAGGTTTGCGCGGGGGAACATGTCGCCCTAATCAGTTGAGAGCTTTAACCAGGAGCACTTTTTAAAAATTAGTTGTCAATTGTCTCCACGCAAAGTGTTTAAATTTGACTCAAATACTCACAAAGACCATCTCTATAAATTTCTTTCACTAGAATATTAGAGCAAATATTGTTTAATGGCCCTTTAAGGCCCTGGTCTGGCCCAGAATGATACAGAAAGAAATAATTTCCAAATAATGAGTTGACCTTGAAATGCTCAGTTGTCGCGTTTAAGATTGAAATTTGTAGAATATATAGAGGCACAGCACAACATAGAATTATATTAATTTTTTTATATTATTACGCAAGAACAATTTATGCATTGATGAATGCTTAAGACATTTGTGGCACTCCTGGATTGTGAATCCAGCAACGCTGAAGTTCTTTTTACTGCTGTAACTTGTGGCTGCAATGAATAATGTGTTCTTAGCAAGAAAGGAAAGATTTAGGTACATGGTTTCCTCACTTCACCAAAAACACGCGGCCTCTGAGCAAGGGGTTGATTCTGTGGCCAAGTACTCAGTAAGCTTATCTTGCTCACTGCGTGTCTTTCATGGCACCGACAAGGTCGTGGACCGCAGATGCTTTGACTAGGTGCTATGGCCCATTTCTACTGAGGCTTGTTGAGGCCTGGCACAACAGATGTGGAAGAGCTGACAGCATACCGCGAATCTGGAAACTGATACCTAAACATCTGCCGAAGAGGAAGAGACAAAAGTCAAAATTCGATAGCCCACAAGCAGCCCTTCTGCTTGGTCGTTGACAGCTAGCAAAGATCTGTTCATGCCAGGGGTGTGTGGTGTAAAGGTGCATAAACATCTGTATAGAGAATTCACACACTCTTGTGTGGGAAGGATGCTGCAAAATACTGCTGTATTGTGATGCCTAGCACACCACAACCATATTCGTGCCTTTAAAAAAGTTGTGAATACTCTGGATTGGTGTGTCCGGCCTGGCCCCGCCCAAGCTTGAGGCACAGAGCTTCTGAGCGGCCAGAGTACGAGCTTTTGGGCTAAACCGAGCCTTCGCACACCTCTAACGTTAAGGGCCGAGTTGTGCATCAATCTGGAGAAACCACATTTGCGGGTTCTGGGGTCAGAAGGGTGAAAGGCAAAATTGCAATGATGAAACGTTCTGCGAGAGTAAGGGCGGCTCTGTAGAGCAGGTGCCGGCTTCAGTCATCCTCTAGTCCTAGGCAATCAGTTGTAGATGTGGTGCTCTAGGTCGCAGGGAAATATAAGCTTCCCACACATTTTAAGGCATAACCAAACTACTGAGCTGTGGCAGCACGTGCCTCCGGCCCAGTATATTCTTTGTTGTCCTCCTCTTGTGCAGCTGCGCTTAAGGCACAGCCAAAGAAGGATGCTGCAAGGGTAGCTTTTCTAACCAATTGTTCCAGTTTATTTTTTCTGATATTTTATGTTGAGCTTCTGTACTCTGTGAAATTTCTGGAACTCAGCGGAGAGTACTATAACTGTCGCAGCATTCAACAAATTCTTTTATTACAGTTCTGTATTCTCTGCATGAACAAGACAAATTTATATAAAAAAAAGGAAATGAATACATAACTCCTCAGGGCTGTTTCTTGGACTAGTTAGTGGGGTTTACTCATTTTGGTGAGGTCTGAAGTGCAAAACAGACAGTGACGTGAAAGAAACACAGGGCAAAGTGCTAACTTGCAAATGAATACTGAGCTCATAAAAATATTGGGGGAAGGGGGGGGGGGGACTTAAACTCTTCCTTTAAGGCCATGGCATGCCAGCGTTAATGGCGCCAGTTGCCGGTTTTCCTTGTGGACCTTCGTGTAGACACACTTTGCCACTCACTTGTTCAGAAGCTTTTAACTTGCGGCTGCATTGTCCCATACATAGTCGCAAGATACCACATTATAAAACCACCGCAACAAAGATCTAAAGCACCATTTTAACCAAGCCACACAAAGGTATCTTCGTGGCCTAGGGGTCCTGAAGGGCTGGATTCCGATTTCACCCTTCCATGTCACACCTGTGTTGGCAGCGCCTACCAATTCGGCCATGCCACGTCTCATGCCATCACACAACTCAATGACTAGCCATGCATGACCATGTCGTCTGCCAGCTACCACTTGCCAGAGCCATGCCCATGATTTTTTGCTCATAATGCGGACAATGGCTTTTCTGGGGGACGAAGCCTTTAATGGTGCTGAATGGGAGAACTAGGGTTGGAACACTTTCATCCAGCGATAGAACTAGTGCAGTTTCTTAGCACCAAGAACAGCCAAGGGCAGTCCAGGCTGCACTTCAAACACAAGTTTGAAGGACGTCGCCTGACATCAAAAACACTGCATAATTGCTGTTTCACCCCTTTTAGCAGAACATTTTCGAGAACACTGCAGGATCTGCACTGGAGAAATGCGTAAGCATGCTCATTGCTGTGTTGTCCGCAAGATGTGTCAGCGGGATTCCGCGAGTAACAGATACTGCGCCTTTCCTTTCCTGTAAACCAATTATAGAAGGGTGGTGAACTGTGATGCGTTCAATGGAACACTGGTTGTGTTCAACAAGAGGCATGCGATGTACCGTGTGCAGCAGCAATGCTCAGGCTTTCGCAAGATCAAAAAACAGCGCGGCTACTTGGGACAAACAGAGAGGAGAATAACGGACAAGCGCTTGTCCGTTATTCTCCTCTCTGTTTGTCCCAAGTAGCCGCGCTGTTTTTTGATCTTGCAGTGCACCAACTAGCTCAGATTTCCGTTCTTCAGGCTTTCGCATTTCTCCACTGCAGATCCTGCAGCGCTCTCGGAATTTTTCAGATTGCAATTGGCTGATTACCTCTCTTTACACACTTTCTAACCATTCCTACCATTTGTGCACGCAAATCATGCCCTTTCCCGCTCGTTCACGTTTCAAACATTTCAAATTTCCCGCCACTGGAAGTTAGTACCACGTGACCCGTTTGGATGTTGCCATTACCCCTCTAATTAATTACCTAGTTAACCCACATGCATCAAATTATTTACCCAGCAAGATTTTTTGGCCCATTCTTTTTCTTATAACTTGTTTCGTTCAAATGTAATTGTGATGACAATTCTGGTGACATGAAACTGCCGACATACCTACATAATGCTGACGCATTAAAATGGCAGTGACAAAGCATTACTGCACTGTGCAGTCATACCTATTTGACACATGGTGCCTCTGTTGCCACAGAGGACATGGGCTCAACTTCAATGTCTTAGCCGTGAGAAGCTGAGGAAATGGAGGTTAGCATTTCATTTACAATCATGCCAGTCACAATACTGCGGTCTGGCTAGCGGTGGTGATCTTTCAAGGGGCAGAACATGCACACCCTCTCTTGGCATGCTACTGCACTGCTCCTCACTACTTGGCATCTCTGCTCCCGTCCGCCTAACGCAATGAACTATACGAGTACTGATGCGACAGCATTTGCTGACCGAGAAGAATGTCAGGCATTCGGCGTCAGTGTCCATGCGAAGCCTTCGCCTACTAACTGTGGCAGGTGGTGTTAAGAGGTATTTCCCGCCCTCCATTTATGGGAGAGGAGGGAGATATTTGGACACGAAAGATTTAGCAAAGTTGAACCAAAAGCCACGACGAATAGAAATAGAATATAATCGGGATTGGAATAATTGGAGAGTGAAAAAACGATGGAATTAAAATTGGATTGGTTGAAACGTTCCAAATTGACTGGCTATGAGGGACGCTGTAGTGGAGGGATGCAGATAATTATGACTAAGTGAGGTTCTTGAATGTATGTACTCTGAAATCTCACAGCACGTGGGCACCTTGCATTTTGTCTCTATTGTAACATGGCAAGGGTCGAAGCCGGGTTTCCAGGCTCTGTAGTCAAGCACCCAATGACCAAGCCACCACAGTGCACAATGAGAGTAGTAATACATTGGTGAGTGAATTTCGTCTGCAGTCAGTCGAACTAACCGTCCTTAAATTTGTTTTTCCTACAACAAAACTTCCTATGAAAATGCTCTTTATGAACCGTTCCCAGCACTCAGGGGTGTCAGGCATTGCCCCTAGTATGTGGGCCATTCACTTCTGATCTCTTCAGTAGGCACTCCAATCCTGAGTGACCCTAGTTCATTGCTGCAAAGTGGTGGCTGCACAGGATATTGGTGGCTGCAGGAGACAGGATAAAATGGAAAAAGGTCCAATTGACTTATTTTCAGTAATGCTACTGCACATGTGCGAAGCCTTCTTCTCTATTTCTACATAGTAGGGCAGCAGTTCACTGCGTGTGCGAAAACCATAAAAGATGTCTGCTGGGTCATTGACGCTACAAACTGTTGCGCAATAATTACATGCATTGCTAGCATGTACTTGGCCCTCAGGACCACATACATTTTCCCTGCCCGCTATTGCAACAAACGAAAAGACGCTGCCAGGTTTGCCTTCTAAGAGATCAAGTGCCGCTTGGAAAATAAACCCACCCTACTATTGTGAAAGAATTTCTGCAGAAAATATGTGAGGGAGCCTCGGTAACCCGCCCTGCCAAACATACCTTGCCTGACGTCTGCAAGAAGAGGCGCGACTGGAAAAAGGTCTATAGCAGAGCTACATTGCATGTGCTTAACAAAGTTGTTTGCTGGGTTAACTAGTATAGCATCCTAAAATTTGAAAGTGCTTGGAAAGACAAGGACAAGAGAAGTGGACGAGACAAAAGCGTTTTTCCTTGTCTTTCTGAGCACTTTCACATTGTAAGTCTGCAAGTGCTGTTGTGTATAGCAATAAATTTGGTTATTCATAATTTGTCTGTTTTTTATTCTTTTGTTGGCTATTCATGACAAGCTTACAGAGGGGTATTTACATGACCTCACACGTGCCGTTTTATTGCCCAGAAGATAGCTTTTGCTAAGAAATCCGGAGTAAATTGTGGTGAGCCGATGAGACATGCATAGCAGTTTTTTGCAACGCTCCATGAACAGCAAATTGGTGGCCACTGTGATGTTGGTGAATAGACCAAACGTGCACGCACAGTTTTATGTAATGTAAACCAAGGATTAAAAAAGAAAAAGGCTGAGCACTGCAGCTTACTGAAACCGACAACATATTATTCGTCTTCGTGTAGTTCTGTTTGGAGTATTCCTTATATTTTATCTAATTCGTTAATTAGTTGAGATTAATTATTCTATTTTTTTTTATATTCAGTTTAGGCCCAAGTACCCTTAAGTTTTAGAGGGGGTTCAAGTACAAATGACCCAGTTTTTTCTACTAACATACTTCCTGCATGATTGTTTTTTCCAGCATTTAAACAAAGTGCGCAAATATGAAAGGAAAAGAAAATACCACATGACTACGGTCTTGCTTTGCTAAAGTTTGAATTATCCGAATTCAGGTTTTATCTTGCATGAAAGATGACGGAATCCTCTTCATGAGTATGTGGCTTCCGCCCACACTGAGAATTCGGAAAGCCCGTCTTTTTTTTTTTTTTTTTTTTTTTCCGAATCAATGAAGCATACACGCCCACTGTTTCAAAGTGAGCAGCCACCGCCACTGTCAGCCAACTCTGACAAAGCTTTTATCGAGCTGTCCCACTGACAAAATTTGGCAATGGCAAACACAATGATAATCCCCAAATTTGGTCCAAACCACCCTCAAAATTTGACTTCGTCCGATTTGGACCAAAACCGACGTTCAGGCTTATTCAGCTATGTCAAGCATGATGGTGACTTTCAAATTTAGTCCAGGCCACTCTCTGCTGAAGCTGGATTCAGTTTATTGACAGGCACACTGGACAGCACTCAAAATATTGTTATGTCACTAGTGAGATCATGTATGTAACAATACAATAAAACAAGGTGAGCGCTTGTTAAAGAACAGAGAGCACGTGCAATTAAAAAAATCATAGACTTTTTCCTGAGACGTGGTTACGTGGTTACAGGGATGATGACAGTGTTTCACCGCAAGAGATTCCTTCAGCCGTTTTTATGCAATTTCAGTGCCAAATTAAAATAAATCCTCAATTCTTGGATATTGTAGTGCTCGATCTATACTAAATCAGACATTTTTTTTTTACACCATAATCTAATTTAATACATATTGTTACATTTTGGTCCATGTTTTGTCCCTTTACAGGTCCAATGGGCACATTCAAGTGCAAGGCCCTTAGTAACAATTGTGCAGCAATAGTACCTTGTAGCTGTGCACTATCAGACATAAAGGGCCAGTTCTGGAAGGCCTTTTTGGTGTCCATGGGATCGAAACATGTTATAGTCCTGTGCATTGTTGATAAATTCAGCCTAGCCCCACCATCCACTGGTTGTCCTGGTTAGATGACTTGGTAGACAAACTGCCCCACATGAGTAACAGTCCAGGGTTCACTCCTTGGACCACGTCAAATTTTTCACTACTGAAGCTTCTGGAAAACTTATATAGCTTTTCTTTTTACCTGTATGGCTGCACTTATATGGGTGCTAATGAGTAAGTAGCCTCTATTTGAAGTCTACTTTATCTTGTTTCCACTAAGTATACATTTGACTGATCTAGCAGCCAATGCGTGGTACTGCTTTCTTTGATACACATCGCATAATTCAGCACTCTGCCTGAGATGAGCAGTGCACCTGCTGCTAATCATATTGCTGTAACGCATGTAGCTCAGCCAGAATGTTCTCCTCAGTTGAGCAAACCAACCGTTTTTTGGTCTGAGCATTTCATCAATTAAAATAATTAGTGGACAACACACTTTGAAACAAAATTATCTTTATTATTTCAATCAGTAAGCTACTATCATTTGCTTACCATGCATGAAACATTTTGTAGATTTTGAACTGTATACTCACCACAAGATGAGTTGAAACGGTTCCGACTGATAACAGCTACAAGTGAATGGCATCCATCCTTCCACCAGTGTTCTTGTGATCTGCAAGGCTCCTGAAGTGAGAGCTGCATGGGCCACAATCTCCACATGAAGTCTTGTATCAAGGCATTTCTAGAACAAAAGAGTTTATTCTAGTAATGTCGATAGGCAGTTCATTGAAAGGTTTTGCAGACAGCTGCCAAGGAGGAGCTTCAGTTTCTTGGGGTGTATTACCATTTTGCTTTTGTTCATGAACTTGCCGCAGAATACATATCTTTATCTGCCAACAGAACTTTTTTATTTATGTACTTTGTTCTTTTCAAGGCTGAAGCAGTACAAGAAAGATAAGGCTGCAAAATAGATTGATTCTTGTGGTAAAGTATGTGAAGTAAATGAAATAGGCTTCTGCCACAGCAAAAGCCTTCCACCTAGTAAACAATCTATTTCACTCCGGCAATGTAGTGCAAAGAGCGACGTGTCAAAGAACGCGAACTAAAGAAAACTAAGCACTGTTAAAGCTGATCACACCATCGATCACTTCAAATCTTGCGTGCACGTTTCTGTACGGTCCTGTCGTTTTTCAGAGAATAACTGGCACTTTTTACATCGGAAACAATAAATTACTTTCTTCCTGCCGATACATTCCGAACATGCTTTTAGTGCGCTCGCCCAAGTTCTGTACTTGCTCCCACGCATTGACATTATAAATGGCACTGAACCATTTTAACCTCGCAGAAGCCGCTGAAATCATTGTACTCTCCTAAGCTCGTTTCCGATGCACGGACATTTTTTAAATAGGAGCGAACTTACCAAGATTAGGTGAATTGCGCGTATCGGTCGGTGGTCTCGGTTCGCCGACGTTCCAAGTGTACGACAACAATGTTTTAGCACAGCGTTTAAGGGTCTGGTTGCCGACTTATAAAAACTGGGAAAGCATATGACAACCACAGCGGTAAAGAGGAAATGTAACAGCATAATAACAGCGCATATTTCTGCCTCTAACGCCGTACGTTAAATGCTTCAAGCACAGCGCCATGAAGAAAAATGCAAAAGCGAATGCAGCGCCACTACTGGAAATTACAATTGCAACTTCATGGAAAATATTAGTAACAGAAAAAAGTTCCCTTCTGAATGACATCTAACGACATGACTTCAACATTTAGAACTGTATTCTTGATGAGAAAGCTGAGTATGTTGCATCCTAAAGAGAAAAAAAAAAAATGATTGGTAAGTGCCGCCATCTGCACCGCTCGCAAATGCAGGTTCGGCGCCCTATTTGAAATAATTATTTTAAACGAGCGCATCGCAGATAGACCTCGCAAGGGCCGCTTTGCTCCATCGAAGCATTTGACGCACGACATGTAGCAGTGATCGCAAGGCACATCCGCGCAGACCTGTGAGGAACCAGTGCAAATGTGAAGATATTCCCTTGCTCCTTTTTCTTCTCGCAAGCAATATTCCAAGCACAAATAGAAGTGACTATGAAAATACTTTGCCGAGCCCAAAAGGAAGAATACACTGACGCTGAGCAGTCCCATTACGAATCCAACTGGATTGACATGTTGGAAAACAAGTGGCTGATTTGAGCCTGGCAGTTTTGTTGATGTGCTCAACTGACAGCAAGCAGCCTAACTACTGGCATCAACTAGAGCACAACTCACCCTTGACGATTTTTTACTTTTTACAGTGACTCATGCTATACAGATATTTTATAAATACAGATATTTTATAACTAAACAAAGCGGCCCAAGCATACAAACAAGCGATAGTTTGTTTTGTCTCGCACTCTTATTTTTTCCTTCATGCATGAGCGCCCACACACTAGGAGGATGAAAATCCTGCAGGTTATGCACCTGTATGGATATGAACGAGGAATGACCAATGATGCAGCATTTGTCCAAACAAAGGCACATAATGCTCTTGAAGAGCGTATAGAAACTCTCAAATTGAAATCTTATACTACAATCCTTCTTTTTTTTCTGGATGAACACAACGCTTATAAAATATGTTCTGTAATGCAAGCACCTTTCCTGTCATCAGCAGGACATCCGCAGCTATGCATCTAAAACTTGCCGCCACTGTGGGGAAGCAATATGAAATGCAACAGTAAGATGCACTGCTTTGATCTAGCAATCTTTTTCCGCCTCAAATGTGAATTCAGTGTACTCACCACGTTTACAACTATTACAAGGTCCTTACTACCCATCCGGTTAGCCCCTGAATTTAAATCTCCAAAATGAGAGGGCATGTGCTGCACTTAACATATTTGCTAAATATGCACTCAGGCACAACAAAACACAATGCCTTTCAGGTCTTGCAGACATGCGTTATGTTCATCTGTCAAGAAATGTCTAAATACTTGCGTGTCTAGAGAAACAAGCCCCTATTTCACAAAAACTGGGGCAACTAAAAAATGTTAGGAACTCACACAAGCCGCACAGTTTCATGCTTGCAGAATAGCAGCTATGTTTTTCTACCAAGCACATATATGACCAACTGCTTATTTCTGTTATCTGAAACTGCTTCCCCAACAAAATCTTGGCTCTTCAGTAAAACTTCCCATCATGTCAGAAAAGAAAGAAATGAAGCACCATACAACACTTCCTAGCTGCGCCATAGAACTGAGCAGTGTCCGCTTTTATTTTTTTGGTAAAGTTGTTTTTCTTTTTTAGATACGAAATGGCTGCGCTATTCCAAGTTTGACATTGTGTCCACTCCTATCTTTGTCCAGGTTGGATCGACAGTATGTATAAATCAATAAATAAAAAATGAAGCTAGTGTGACTCGATGAAAATAATGCTCGGCACTTTCTGCACATAGGAAAGTACAAAACACTAGCCATGCAACAATGACTAACATCTCACAAGTAGGTTTCCATGGATATTGTGTACGTTTTTATGTAGGGGTGTCTTGCACTTTTTTTTTTAGGTGAAGAGGATGCGATAGTGTGCAACAGCAAAGAAAAAAAAAATGGCAAGAGCATAGCCGAACAGGTTCCTCATCATCATCCTAACCAGCCTGACTACACCCACTGCAGGATAAAAGTCTCCTTTAATTCTCTTGTAAGGAGGAAGATGAGCATGCAGGAAGCTCAATGTCGGCAGCCACAGCCAGTTTGCTCAAAGTGGGAGACAAATCATCAAACTGCATGGGAGAAGTTCTAATTAGGCATTAACGCAGATGATGATGATGATGGTGCCATGGTCAGAGAGAAAATCAAAACCTGAAATGGTGTCACAGCAGCACGACGAGAGAACAAATTCTATGGTACATAATGAGCTGTGAATGGTGGCCCTGGCCGTGCAGGCAGTCAAAGGCGAAAGACACTGTGCATTACGATGTGAGAAGCGAAAGATCAGATAATGTTGTCCACACTTTTATTAGCTTGTGCAGTTTCCTACACATCACAGATACAGTAGCCCTAGTATCAACAAGGAACGGCCCTACATTTGTTGACGTATTCGCAGTTCTTGCCTCAGGCAGTAACTAGTTTTCCTGGGGCAGAGATGCAGCAAAGAAACCGAGTGGCATTATGAGGATGGAGGCGAGTAGGCAGGTGGTGAGTGGAGGTGTCAAAGTTGTCTGCAGGACAGACGTGGCCAAGGCTCAGGGGCGCGTAAAGGCAGGCACATCTGCAGGTGGCGACAATGACTCACAATGTGACCAGAAACTCTGCACGCATAACAAATAAGAAGGCTGTCATATACAGTCGTGCCTCGTTAATATGGACACTTTGGTTTCCGACCAAAACTGTCCATAAAGCGAGTCATCCATAATAACGAGTCATGAATAAAAACAAAAAGGATTTTATTGAGAAAAGAGAATTGGAATTAACGACTGCTTTTGTACATAACGGTGTGCACTGGACTCAAAATTCCACAGAACACCGGCAATTTTGAGTGCATTATCCTTGTCATTGTTGTCTTAAAAAATTTTAGTGCAGTCTGAAGCGACTCGCTTACCATGACACCCGTGATGTTGGGCTTTGTGTTGGTCGAACTTTCGAGCACGAACTCCTCACTGGCCGATGAATCAGCGTCTGATTCTCTACTCACCGCCACTTCCAAAATGGCCTCTTCACTGAGCAAAGTAGCCGCTAAGTAGCTGCTTGAGAATCTCCTGAGGCGAGGAAACAGCTGAGCCCTCGCAGCTTGGATTGACTGAGATGGCTTTTGCCGCTTGTATTCACAGATTTCTTCGTGTCTACGTTCAGCTCTGTTCTTTTGCGTTTAACTCCCGCCTTGCCAAAAGCCAGACTCAAGTTGGGGCTACTTTTTTGCCTAGTTAACCTTTCCGCCTTTCCGTACTGATTCTTTATTTTTTTGCCTTGTACTGTTTCTGTAAGGAAGCAAGGGAGTCAAGTTGGCAAGCTGCTATGCAGAGGGCTATCGAACATCCTATCTTCTTGGCGCCGTTTTTATGTGTTCCCATAAAACAAACACTGCAAGCTGAAGTACAGTTTAGAACGTCGGCTAGCCGACTACGACGGGCTCAGACCTTGTCAAGGCCGCATCGTTGACTCAAAGCGAAGCCGACATACGGACCGCCTAGTGTGCAAAGTTTGTCAGTTCGGCAGCGCAACAGGGACGAAAACGAGGAGCATGAGAGGGAAGTGCGTCCAGGACCAGACGACCGGTCCCGGTTGCGTGTTCGTACGTCGCCTTTCTTTTGTCGCCCTACTTTGTGAGTGTGTCTTAACTCTCACCGAAAAGCGTTAACGGCTTCATGGAACACACATTGCGCTTTGGGAAAGAAAACTTCAGTTCCCACCGCCACTGTAGGCACTTGTGTTTCTTCCTGTCATTTCTTTCTTACGCTTTTACTGGCCTCTCTGTTCACGTTCAGCAGAATTTATTGCAACCACATGTTGCTGTTTTCCCGACTGCGGCGGCACTTCCGCTGCACCCAGAAATCTCCTGGTTCCCCCCTTTCGGGGTCTTTCTTACGCTGACCCTCGGTTTTCTGTGTACGTTCCGCTCCGCTCTTGCGCTCCCCCCCCCCCCCTCCCCCCTCCTTTAGTATGGCGACACGCAGGCTTTGGTTCTTTCCAACCCCACAGGACTCGTTCAGGCATCCCGCCGTATCGGCTGTCGCGTAGGTTCGTGGGCGGCGCGCCCTTCTTTAACTTGCGTTCGGACTACTCTTTTTTTCAAGCACTGTCCATATTAACGAGACAAAAATACATGGGTCCAAGTGGGGCGCGTGCATTCTTCCCCTGTCCATTGTCCGGACAGCGAGTTTCCATATTAACGAGGCATAAATACATTGAAAAGGTTTCGTCCCCAGAAAAACTGTCCATAATTCGGGTCGTCCATATTAACGGGGGTCATATTAACGGGGCACGACTGTATGCACCAGGAGTCCACACAAAGAGGGGACAGTTACGTAGGAATGAAGGTGGCAGGCTACAGTGGAAGGCGGAACGGGATAAACATGTCTGACCAGATCTGACGTTGCCATACATGAGCGTTATTGCAGCAGGAACCTGCAGATGAATGAATGGCAGCACTTCAGTCACTTGCTCTCAAATCAGCCTGAAGGGTCATGGCCAGGCTAGATGGAGATCCCCAAATGTCCTCAATTAGGAGTAGCTGTTATATCACCTCCCCGATCGCAGTCTTTAAACTGGTCCAGCAGCAAGCTGCTGACGGAACTAAGCTGGAAAGTGATTCAAAGTGCACAGAAGGTGGCTGAACCAGAATGCGCTGCTTTGCTCCTGCCAAAGCATGAATATATTGGCAACAGTGATAGGGTTTAGGACAACTGCGTCAGCCTCTATGTTTTTGAGAATGTGCTTTATCTGATCCATCTCTGGCTGGAGACTTCTAGATGTGCACACAGGTTCACAATGTCTTCAGTATAACTGGTGAAGGATCCTTGCAGCTGGGTTTAGGCTCACAAGTACTGTTTGGAACACAGCTTTTGTATGCAAGGGCAGCCAAAGATCTAAGAAAAGGCGCGTTTAAAAGCAGACTTGGTGGTGAAGTTTGCTTTGCGGTTTCTGCTCTACAAACTGGCAATGCCTGTCACGTAAAACACCATGTCGTTCAGCTTCACAGCGTCGTCTCCCTGGTTGTGGACGCTTAATCGCTTGTAAGAGATAAGCCAATCCTATGTATCTTGGTCATTGAACCCATTGAAAATGGCCGGGTCCCACTATCGACATCAAGGTCCCTACATACCTATCTTAATGTTTAGCCAGCTGTGGCGACCTAATCCTTGAAAACTTCATCTCATTCGCACACTTCATTTTCTGCTGCCCCTTGCTACACGAAGTCAAGAATGTAGCACAAAAATAAAGAACAATGGACGAAGAAGAACACATAAGGCGATTGACTAGCGCTGGTCAATCATTTTATATGTCCTTCTTCGTCCGCTCTTTATTTTTGCGCTAAATTCTTGACTTCATGAATCATCAACTAGCCCGGCAGCAAGCTACACTTGGGAGGGAACGAATAAGGTTTGCCACATGAGGGACGGTGCACCAATTCAGGATCTCTGAACAGAACAGATATTCAGCTTAAGCGACGAAGGCGATCTTAGTCTAGAAGCAATGAGCGATAATTTCAGAGCCATTGATAATGAGTGCATGGCAGAGGTAGGCAGTAGGACAATTAGACAGGCTACCAGTAAACTATCCAAGCAGACGAAATATCTGATTATGAAATGGCAAGGTGTGAAAACCTCCCTCCGATGGGTCAGGATAGAACTGGCAGAGATGTTAAAGGTACTCAGTGAACGTAATTTGTTCGACGCAAGGGAGCATATTACGGAGAGAATCGAGCATGCTCTAAAATACAATGCTAGCCTGAAAGAGGTGAAGGGGAAATTAAGTAGGTGAAAATCCGATGTATGCATACCAAGTAGCCGAGGAGTTCTACACTTAACCAGGCTGATAATGAGATTAGCAATAGTGAAGAGCAATCAGACGTTCCGTCAGTAAAAAGGAAGAGGTTAAGAAAGCTTTAGAAGCTATGAAAAGGGGGAAAGCAGCTGGGGAGGCTCAGGTAACTGCAGATTTGTTGAAGGACGGTGGGGATATTGTGCTTGAAAAATGGCCACCCTGCACATGCAATGTCTGGACATCGTCACCGGAGTTTTGGAAGAATGCTGACATTATTTTAATCCTTAAGAAAGGGGATGCTAAGGACTTGAAAAATTACAGACCAATCAACATACTACCTGTTGCGTATACGGAATTTACTAAGTCATTGCTACTGCAGTTATATATATATTGAACTCGAAGCGGATCACGGAATAGTTAGATACATAGGCAATTTCATATATAAGGCAAACCAACAGATGAGGCTCTCTATAACCCAGAAGCATGAATATGGTACATGTATGGCAGTGGTGCGTTGCCTGCCGGCAACACACTGCTCACCAAGGGTGCGGCGATGACCTGCAAGGTGTACACATGCACTGAATGTCACCTGCCACCTAGTGTCGAAAAGGAGAGTACATTGGGAACACTTCCAAATGCCACTTCGCAGGCGCCAGAAATCTTGGCAGGCAGCAGCCGCCATGACTGCACAACCCGGCTCTATGCATAAAAAATGATTGCCGGTGAGCTGTTAAAACAATCCTTTGCAGGGCACGACGCGCAATGCGATGGACATGAACAACGCTGCTAAACTTTAATGTGGGATTTTCAGGGGGATATTTTGAGAGTCCGATATAGGAAAATGATATATGTGCATTTGATATATCCGGGATCAAATACAGAATCAGGACAACCTTAGACTTTAATCAACCAAATGATCAGGCAGGTTTTCGGAAAGGGTACTCTACCATCGATCATATTCATCATGCTATCAACGAGGTGATAGAAGGATGTTCGGGATATAACCAGCCTTTATAAATAGCATTCGTTGATTAGAATAAGCATTTGACCTCCATAAAGAAAGTAATAAAATTCCCATAAGGAAAGGCACTAGGCAAGCAGACACGATCTCCCCAGTACTATTTGCCACTTGCTTAGAGGAAGTATTCAGAAACCTGGAGTGGGAACAATTATGAATAAGGGCTGATTTAATACATTGCCTTGTTAATTAACTCAGTGGACAAATTACAAAGAATGCTTAATGACCTAGGCAAGCAAAGCAAAAACATAGGCCTAAAAATTAATATGTGGAAGTCTACGGTAATGGTCAATAGCCTCGGATAAGAGCAGCAGTTTACAAAAATTCCGAGAGCACTGTGGAATCTACACTGCAGAAATGCGACAGCCTGAGTGTTGTTGGTGCACAAGGTGCATCACATTTGCTCTCATTATCATTACCAACTAATTGCATCGTCATTGTTACTTCCATCACTGTCATTATCACTAATTGCAGCATTATTGTTATCGCTACTATCATCCTCACTGTAGACAAGAAGAATTATGATGTGTTTCACAATTCCGGGCATGGCTTCAGTTTGGTAGAACTGAAAAAGTTTTAACCCGCCGTGTCACGCGAAAGTATGCTGGCACGTTTTATTGTTCATCGTCTTGTTTTGAATGTCCAAGTCGGCAATAAAGAAAAAAAAAAGGGGGGGGGGCATGGCGCAGTAGGTTAAAGCGCTTGGCAGGGGATCCGAGGTATGGAGGTTCGATTCCCGGTGGAGATCAGACTTTCATTTTTCTAGATTTAAGGACAAAGTTTTCAGCGCAAAGGCATGCGGCCAAAGGAAAGAAGAAGAAGGAAGACTATAGGGACGAACACAGCGCAGTGTTTGTCCCTATAGTCTTTCTTTTTTTTTTTTTTCTTTGGCCACGTGCCTTTGCGCTGAAAACTATGTCCTTAAATATAGAATACCAACTAGCCCAACAACTTACTCTACTGAAGTTCATTTTCCTGATGACGCTACTTTCGGTTTTGGGTGATGACGTCATAGGATTGATAGCTATGCCTGACCGGACGAATAAACAGCAACAGTATGAGCCATTGAAGGCTTTCGCCTTAAGGTGGCGGTTCCACGGTCGCCATCTTGGATGTAGTTCAGATTCTGCCACCAGGCTACGCCACTAATCCATGAGTGAGGAACTGAGTACCCAGCCCTCTCGACTTGCGCTGCCTGAACGCTTTTCTTGTGTTGCTGCGCGGACTTTCAAAAGTTTTTATGGCTCCACAGCAGTGTCCAGGCAGAGAAGGGGAGGGGTTTTGTCCCCGTCCTGCGCAGCATGGGCTGCCCCATTGAACTCCCCTCTTCACCCCACCGCACCACTACTCCGAACAATACGCTCCCCGACAATGAGTCAAGAGCCTTCCCTCTCTTGCCTATACTTCGTCTCACAAGATGTTTGCAGCACAACGAAAGGCAGAGGCACCCCAGCCGGTCCAACCAGGATCAGGCGTACAATAGGCAATTGTGTTCCTAAGCGCCTCTCGCCCCCTCAAATTGGCGGGGTGACAGTACGAACACAATTCTCTATTATAGTGCGCACGGGCGAGAGGCACTTAGGAGCACAATTGAAAGGGCTCCTCTGCCTTTCCCAGGGCTGCAGATATCTTGTGAGACGAAGTATAGTTACCGCTGTAGAGCCACAAACCCGATTGCTCTTACCCGCCGAGCGTGGGGTGTTGGACTAGACTGCAGTAGGCTAGCTTGACTGAACACAAAACAGGGTGTCAACATGACTGCACAGTGCAATCTTAGTACGAGTGAAAAGGAAAAGCGAATTGCATTATTTCTACAGACTTCGTCAATGAACCTTAGTTGAATTCGGCGCCTGTCTTTTGTTCTTTTGATCCTCGTCTTTTGGGCTATACAATCGAGTGATCATTAGCGAGCTTTAGAATACGGCGATCCTATCCGTTAGTGGGATAGAGTAATAGCGGAGCGTGTGCACAATAATAGAGAATTGTGCTCCTACTGTCACCCCCGCTATTACCCTGTCCCCCTAAGCGGTAGGGGTACCATATTCTAAACCTCCCTATTGTTGATGCCATAGATATAGTAGGGATCGGAACACTCATTGACTGGAGTGGAAGCTGCCAGCTCTTGCGGTCAACAGAAATTTGCTTTATCAAACGTGATTACAAATATGATAATGTGGCTATAATTAGCTGAACTTCAGTCAACAATCGCCCTTGTTTATTTTTTGTTCGTGCTTGTCCAATCTTCGAAACTAGACCTGGTAAGTTACAATGTGCAAATAAGTGAATGATTGCTAATTTTTTCCTTTTGAGATGAATCGATATTTCGAAATAGATGTGAACTCCCTTATTACAAACCTACTCCGTCTTGGAAGATTCCCGAAAATATTTGGGCACTCCCGTCGGCGAAAAGCTGCGTGCATTTGCTCTCACCAACAATAGGAAAAACTTTCTCATGGTAACCCCTGTGTGCGTCAGGCGGGTAATTATAGAATAATGGGTCGCTTCCCGGGCATTCAGACCCGGCGAGGTGATTGACAGCCGCAGCACGTGGCGGTGATGTTGCTGTAGCACGTGGTCGCGATGTTACCGCCGACACGGCGCCTTTTCTGCTGCTCGCCGGGCTGGCTTGGTTCCTGTCGTCGGTCGCTGGAGCCACGGCTGGAACCCCCGATCATAACAGTCAAGTAAATACAGAGCTTTTGAGACAAGGACAGAACAAAGAGTGGACAGCACGTGCGCTAACTCTCAACTCAGTTTTATTCAATGCATTTCAGGATTTTAGACACTGTAGGAACATAGACAAAACATGATACTAGCATGCTATCGCGAAGCACGTCACCACATAATCGCACAAATTAACATGTTTCTATTTTCCCAAGAACTCTATCTCCTTGGTCGAGAATGATATCGAAGGATCGCTTACACATTCTTCTTTGAGTTATCTTATTTCTCTGGCTTTACAATCTCGCGTGTCAGTTGTTCTTTATTTCTGCTTATGAGAGTGCAGTCTGAAGCGGCAGAAACACTACTCGTTACAAAGCAGTCGCAATTTCAAAGCCAGGCAGAAAAGCACAAAAAAGTAGCAGTACAACCTATCTTCCCAGGATATGGCACACTCTGACAAAAAAAAAAAATAGTAAATCGGTGCGAGCAGATGCACACGTTATGTTTTCAGCACCTGAGAAACTAGCGAAACTATGTAAGATGACCGATCTGTTGGCTCTCAAGAAACAAGGATGCACAAAAAAGCCCAATAAAAAACCTGTTCAGTGTGCGGAGGGCGTTGTGTATTCCTTACAGTTTTCTTGTTGTAAGGTGTACATAGGGCAGACCGGGAGGTGCCTAAATGAGAGATTTTGCGAACACAACAAAACGTTGAGAACAAGAGTGATAATATTGACGATAAAGAAAAACTGATACGCGATATATTGTAGAAGACAGGAAAATCAGAGTTGAAAGAAAAATGTGGAAGGCGATCCTTCGATATTCTCGAGAAAATAATTTGTGCGATTATGTGATGACGTGCATCGCGATAGCATGCTGGAATCATGTTTTGTCTATGCTCCTACAGTGTATAAAATACTGTAATGCATTCAATAAAATTGAGTTGAAAGTTAGCGCACGTGCTGTTCATTCTTTTTTTTTTTGTCCTTGTCTAAAAAGCGCTGCATTTCTTTGACGATGAACCAACTCGCGCGAACATCCACCCTGATCATAACAGTCATGCCTTCTCTCTATTACCTAAAATCGTCAAATATCGCCACGAGAGTTTTCCACCACGCCGTCAGAGAGGTCAAAGGTGAATTTCGCGCGCTCATAGCTCAGTCATGAACCATATACAGCGGCGTCCCTTAGTCACGATCGTTTAGAGGTTCAAAATCAAATCACATTCGCTTGACTCTAACATACATGGACATCCTCATGAAGGAGTCCGCACCTTCACCTTATGAGGATTTGAGTCGTTGAGGTGAGGGAAAATCAGCACTGAAAAATTAGCGAGGACGAGGATGAAGGTAGGCAGAGGCGGTGAGGTGAGGGATAGGCTGCGAAAGATAGTTTGAGGGCGAGGACGAATGCTTCACGAGATGCGTAGTTTCTGTAGTAACAAAATGTAGCCGGCGAACATGAAAGACACAAATGGCCAGCATACTCTGTCTTCCACTGGTACTGTTGTTGAGAAAACAGATGCAGTGGAACGGGGCACAATCGCTATAGCTAGGCTTCGAAGGGAAAATAATAAAAAAAAAACTGTAAAAACGACCAAGGAGCAGAAACAGAAGCTACGAAACCACCTCAGTGCTCGTGATGATGAAAAGCCTAAAAACGGCCCATTTGATAATTGCCGACCCAACAGGTAGCTGCAAAAAGTCACTGAGACCGATGTCGCTGGTTCCACTCTCACGGAACATGACGGGAACGGTAAAGTACACAAGATCGCTGTTTCTGACCGCTAACGTTTCTTTGCCACTCAGGGAAACAACTAAGAGGGCAAGTTTAGCGAAAAAAAGCGCGCAAATAAAATAAACAAACCCGTCCAAAAGAAAGGGGACGCGCAGAAGAAACGCTGAGCGCAGAAGACAGAGGTCGGGTCATTTAGCAACTACGACCCTCCAACCATTTTTTTTTCCTCCCTCGGCTGTGGCGGCAAAGTCAAATTTATTCACACTTTTGTAATTTTTTTTCCTGTCCTGCCTAAGATATGGAAAATAAACAAACAGCAATGCAGTTGGGCTGATACCAGTAAATAAACTACACTTTAGCAGCCGATGCATCCTTTATCATGTGGGCAGAGCGAAGCAGAATTTTAGTATTTCTTTTACCGTTTCTATCTTTGTAGTAAACTCGTAAAACCTTCATGTCATGCAATAAATTTGTGCGGCACGTAACCTCTTATTCTTATTTGATAATTTCCATAGCATCAAGTTCTATTTTTCCTTTGAGGGTTTGCATGGTACCGACCCTCTAACGCGCAAGATTTCATTGTCTCACTTTCAGTGTAAGATTGACTCGATAATAAGAATGCAGAGATTTCGCGTTGTTTGGATGTATCTCTAGCTGCTAGGTTCAAATTATGGCAGCACTGTTCTTTGAATTGCTCATTCCGCTTAGTCGTTTCAGAGGAAGGAAAGAGGCCTCTTGTTCGTTGGTTTCCCATGTTAGCGGTAATTCGCTTCTCGTGCGTGGCAGCCCTACGAGGAGAAAGATGCCTGCTTTTGCCAAACACAAGCATATATCTTTCTAGTAACGAAAGCCACTACTTGTACTGGACAAGAAGCACGTTTCGTTCGCCGGGGTACAGTGTTGATTGTAGCCGGGGCGCACCTCAGCTGCACGCGCGAGAGCCTTAGCTGGCAACGTTTCGGCACACAAACAGTATGACACACTTAATTCGAGGCGATAAATAAATATCAAAGCAAGCAAGTGTACATCTGTCAAAGGACCATTTTCAAGTATCGCTACTGCGCATGAGCGAAGCACCTGAGCGCGCGAAGCACCTACACCCGACCCGACCCGACCACTCGACCCGTCACGCCAGTGTTTACCTCTCTCGCCCGATGGAAAGGAAAGGGCAAAGGAAAAATGTTGTAGACGCACAATACCCTCTCGTAAATACCCCTCGATTCAGGGTGTTTGTGGCGCCATCCTCGTAATTTTTCTGAACTGCGACATTTTAGTGCACATGAAATTTCATAGATGGCGCTAACTACTACATTTATTATACCTGGCTTTGTTATTCCACTTTTATTGGCTTTTTGTAGACTTTGTAGTTGATAATTGTTACCGGTTGAATAAAAGAACGAAAGCCCGAACCTTGAAGTTATATTCGCCAAAAAAAAAAAAAAAAACAAGCCATGGAGCATTTCAATCATGCTTAAAATATTTCATGAAGAGCTCGCGCGCTTCAAGTGAACCACGAAAAAATTAGCTGAAATCATCCTGACAGTGCACATTCCTCGAGAGTCGTAGAACAAAACCGATGCTTATCCTCTGACAGCAAGGTGTAAAGTTTTTTCACGCGAAATATCAGCACAGATAAAAGCTTATTACTTGAACAGTTTTGCATATACTTTTAGCCATTTTACAAAAAACGCTAAGTTTGATAACAAATAACTTTTACACTAAATGAAGCAGACAGATGATATTTTCAGGAAAGAGCGAACTATGTACGACCTCCAACTGCGCAAAAAAGCTCCGCAGCAGAATGCATATCTTGAAAGTTATTGTATGTATAATTACCTGTTTTATACACTTTTCACAGGTGCGTGGCTAATAAACTATGCGATACACAGTAATAAAAATGCTTAACTTTGTTCATTAATATCTCATCTCAAAAGATCTCGAACGGTTTTGTTCTAGGTGCAAAAGATTTTGCACAATTTTGCTTTTCCTGAGACAAGTAGAGCTAAAAAGCAGTTTCTTACCTTTGCGTTTTTCTTTACAGCTTAAATATCTTCGCAGCTATTTATAAACCAAATGCACCATTCAAAAGCAGAGAAAATAAGCTTTACAACGATACTAAAACCACGCTTATAAACTAAACGAGTGAGGCACAGTAGAGGTATGAATTTCACCAAAAATGTCGTCTCTTCACCGCTTGAGTGGGACCGCCACCTTAATAGGTACACGGGTGGAAGCAGGCTCGAGCATTTTGGAACAGCTCAGGGAGCAGTGGTAATGCCACTTTGGAGCAGTAAAACGAGTGTTTTGAAGCACTCAAATTATGCTTTGGAACATGTTTCTAGGGTCAAGCACTTTTAATAACTACAATTTTTTTTCTGATATACAAAAAAATCCAATTTGATTACTTTTTATTCAATATTCAATGCTGTACTACCTATGCACGCATATCTCAACATGTAAAGATGTTTAAAGTAACACAGCTGACTAAAAGCTTTTGCCTATTCTGACTTGACAGCTTTAGACATGTCCACGCTCAAGCACCACCACTACCTTGGAATTAAAATAAACAAGCTGCACATCCCCACTTTTTGATTCCGCAGCTGTGCTGATAAATTCCTGGGCACTGCTCAGTAGTACCTTCAGGAAGGATAGATGGCACTGAAGGGTAGCCTTTTCTTCCTTAAGCTTCTTTACTTCATGGTTGTCTCCCAGTGACTCATGTTTTCTTTTAAATAACACTGGGGCTACACGTCAGCAACAGGCTTTCTATTATGCCTTTCCAACACTCTTGAAAGCATTTCTTGCAATTAACACCGTCCTGGCATCACCCCCATAATGCTTCAAGTATGCTTTTGTCTGATGTAGACTGGACAGGTTTGTTGTTAACAACGATTCTATAGTGAAGTACACACTCATTTTCACAGCAGAACTGTTGGAACAACTCGTGTAGTTCTTTGTAACCAGAAAAGTTTCCTCAACAGCTCGTGGTAGTCTGTGGCAATTGCTTCGCTCCTTGCCCTCACTTCTCTCACCACCGGCGATTCAAAAGGCTGGGAGAAGTTGCTGTCATGCGCACAAAACATTTTTCTCGCAATTCCTCCCAGTCGTTTGTGACTCGTTTTAGAATAACTTGAGATCAAAATATTTCTTATGCTCGCTTTTCTAGTTTATTAAAATTTTA
Organism: Amblyomma maculatum; assembly: GCF_055883805.1. Taxonomy (NCBI): domain Eukaryota; kingdom Metazoa; phylum Arthropoda; class Arachnida; order Ixodida; family Ixodidae; genus Amblyomma; species Amblyomma maculatum. The sequence continues at coordinate 124,531,461 of NC_139352.1, read as the reverse complement.
TATGTGTTAGCTAGGCCCAGCCAAGGTGCATTGTACCTCCACCACTAGTGTGCTGCCATCGTTTAAACTATGACGACCCTTATAGACCAGAATACGGAGGGTAAATTGATCGCTGCCATATTGAGGGCGCTATAAGGCTACCTAGAGGTGCTGCAGCGAAATGACTGCTCTGCACTACCAAACGAGGTGGCCATGGCTATTCATAGCGCTTACGCCTTTACGTTTCTTTGAAGTTTTCACAACTTGCTGCTCACAAAACCGTCAAAATTGCATTTCTGCCTCATGACAAGGCTGTTCTGCACATCTCGCAATGGCAGAGGCAAGCACAGCGTCCACAAGTGGAGCGAGTGGTTCGGTTAAGTGCATGGTACCTTTCTATGCGAAAAATACTACGGTTGCGACATTTCTTACCCTCGCGTGGTGTCTGCAAAAATTTGTTGCAGTCCGCACCGCACAAACAGGTGGCATGCCACAAGTGCGAGTAAACCTGATGTCTCCGTTTGCATTTCAGCAAGGAAGTGCCTTTTTTTTTTTAACAGCCATGATAAGCAACGCCAACCAGTCACAAAAATAAGACCTTGATATCTCCTGTTTGGTTGATGTGCTGCTGATTCATTCTTCAACCCTGCTGGAAAGGAAAAAAAAACAAGAGACACCGGGGAATCATCGCCAATGAGAAGCATTCGCTCGCAGTAGCGGCATGCGGTCTGTTTTGTGAGGTGTGGGCTGCGGCAGATTTTTTGCAGTCACCACGCAAAGGTAAAACATATAGCAGACTGCAAAGGTTTTGCTGGTACATGGGACATTACTTGGGGGTGCAAATCAAATCAGAAAAGTCACAGCCATAGCAAGCCTGCATGCAATGGTACCATGCGCTTATAGGAACCACTCACTTCACTTGTGGACACTGTACTTGCCTCTGCCCTCGCAAGATGTAAAGAATAGTCTTGCTGTGAGGCAGAAATTAACTTTTGACAATTTTATCAGCAACCAGTTGTGAAAACTTCAAAAAGAAACATAAAAGCGCAAGAGCTAGACACCCACGGCTGCCTCGTTTGACAATCCAGAGGCATAGTTTCACTGCGGCAACTATAGATGGTGCTAGAACGCTCTCAAAATGGCAGTGTTCAATTTACCCTCCTTGTTCTGGTCTATAGACCTTTTCGAAAAGTGGTCCTGGGCGCTGCCATATTGAATACTGGGCTGTGCTGCTAGCATAAGAAAAGTTGAGAATTATCTCTCCCAAAGCCGCCCCACAGCCCAGTCAAACCGGTTTCGCCGAGGCTCGTGAAAAGGTCTATAGCACAACATGCCACTGCCCTGCTGCACTTCTCACAGTCACCTAACCAAATTGCATCGAACCGCATTTCTTGTACCTGGCGCAATTAATGGCCCAATACAATTAATGTTAAGCAAAAATCATGTTTCGCTAAATTTTATGGCAAAATACCAAGGCATCAAAACATCATGGCAAAACATCAAGTTTTGGAGTTTTGGAACAACATTGTGTTTTGGGGCAGGATGGCGCAGGCAAAGCAGTTTGGAGCAGAATAAAGCAAACGGAGTGAATGGAGCAGTACTTCCACCCTGCAGGTAACAAAGCTCTGGATGTTGTTGGCAAATGTGTCTGCTTAGGACAGGTAGCAACCGCAGATCCGGACCATGAAAGAGCGATAACTACAGGTTTTTCCCCCGAATTTAATCCTAGTGCTAGTGCAAATAATCTGAGCGCTGACTGATATAATCTGCGTGCCATGTAATTTAATTCGAGTGCCAAGCATTTAATTAAAGCGCCAGCATATCTATTTCGAGCGCGAGCTCAAATAATGCCAGCGCCAACTAATTTAATTTGAGTGCCAAAGCAATTAATACAAGTGCTGGCAAATTTAATCCGTGTGCCAACCAATTTAATCCATATGCGGAAAATGAATGCAATAGAGGGCTCCAAAGCACGAAACATGAATTCCAGAAATAAATCAAAATTGAGATCATCTTTCAGACAATGCGCCGAATCAGCAAAGTGTCAACGTATAGGATAGCCTTCATCAGTATTATGACAAACATTGCCTTGATGCAAGTGTTTTAAACCTAATGTCTCCCAGAAAATAAAACTGCATTTTAAAGACGGCCGCTTCTGTGCTTTTACAAGCCTGTAGTTTCCTACGCCGCTACAATTACAGCCCAGGCAAATTAAGCACTGCTGTTTGGGTTAAAAGCTCTGCTGTACATAGTTTCAGCCACTTTGCCATGTCAGAGCCAGACTAAATGCAACGGCACGCGCTCTCTCTTTCCGTGGTAGTGGCCGTGTAAAATTGAGAAAGCGGTAAAATGAGATATGTTTCTCTGGCTCCATGTCTTCTCGCCTGAACCAACTCTGCTTCACACTAATCCTTCTTTTCTGCTAGTAGTGTTGAATCATTATTAGAAACACAAATACATTTCTGCACCGGTTGCCATTTCACAAAAACAGCAGGCTGTTGTGTGAAGGCCGAAATGCCATCAGCATGCAGATTCAGTGCATATGACAACCCATAATAAGCAGTGCTTAACCAGCCAATTAGAAGGTGACAGTCATATTTATTCACTTGTCATGCGTCTAAACTAAAAGCTGCAAGAGGCGTGTCGTAAACTGCAGTTTTTCAGCTGCGCGTGGTCCTTGGTTTTTGCAAGATACAAGAACAAAGCAAAATAGTGCATGCAGATGTGACGCTTAAGCGTCACATGGTCTGCGAAGTGATCTCAATTTCGATTTATTTCTGGAATTCATGCTTCGTGCTTTAGAGCCCTCTACCGCATTTATTTTCCACATATGAATTAAATCCGCTGGCGCTTGTATTAATTGCGTTGGCAGTCTGATTCAATTGTTTGGCGCTGTCATCATTCGAGTTGGTGTTCGGATTAAATACACTGCCGCTTTTATTAAATGCTTGGCACTAAAATTAAATTACACGGTGCGCAGATTGTATCAGTTGGCGCTCACATTATTTCCGCTGGCACTAGGATTAAATTCAGAAGGAAAACCTGTAGAACAAGTCTAGGATGGAGCGCATTTGGCAAGTTCTTGCAGGCCATGACTAGCAGCTTACCGGTATACCTCAGGAAAACGGTAAACAACAGTTGCATCTTAAGAGTACTCATCTATGGGGCTCAAATGTGAAGGCTAATTAAAGGGGTTATACTTAAGTTGAAGTAGATGCATAGAGCTGAGGAATGGAAAATGGTAAGTGTAGTCTAGAGATAGGAAGTATGCAGAGTGGGTCCAAGAAATCAACTCTAAATAATGGCATTCTAGTCGAAATCAAGAAGAAATGGTCACAAGCAGGACATGTATTGCAAAGAGAGGATAACCGATGGTCGCTAAGAGCAACAAATTGAATTCGAAGTGAAGGCAAGCGTGGCAGGGGGCGGCAGAAAGTCAGGTGGGTGGACGAGGTTAGTAAGTTTTCAGGGGTCAAGTGGGTGCAGCTAGCACAAGACCGGGTTAACTGAAGGATTATGAGAGAAGCCTTCGTTCTGCAGTGGGTATAGTCCAGCTAACGATGATAATGATGATGAGCTATGGACAAAGAAAAATCGTATGGCAACAAAGGGCTCCTTTATCAGATAAAAAACTGAATTAAAAAAAAATCTTCCCACCAGTTGAACCAGACTTGCAATGACCTCATTAAAATGGCCAGTTTACCGCCACTCTGAAATTAATGGCCGAGCAGCATAACTTTTGGGATCTGCACTCGCAAAATCAATACTGACATATACATTTCACTTGAGAAATCTGTCGCCAACGGTGACACCAGCATTTCATCTCTCCTCTTGAGTATACTCGTAACTCCCTGCCACTAAAAAGAAATATTGCTGACAAGTCGTATTGTCTACGAAGAGGCTTCACAAATTCATAAAACATTTAGCATAAATATTCAATTCGTATCAATTCGTCTTTTAATTAAACTGCACGTGCTCTTTTCTCTCTGTCTGAGCACGTGGAGGGGCAGCTGAACTGTGCATGTGCAAAGGTTATCGCGGCGCGAGACTTGTGCTTGACGCGGCAGAAAGTGTAGATAAAGGGACAGAATGGAAGAATCGGGGGAGTCTGGCGGGAGCCCTGCTTGGGGAGCGATCACGTTGTTAGCTGTTGGCGAGCAGCCCGAAGCATCCTGATGTAATGGACTGTGGAGCAGAGCAATACCAGGATGAAGACGGAAGCGATGCCTCCTGAGCTGGGTTTTTTGCTTGAGTTGCAGCCAGACGAGGAGCAATGTATTTTGTACTGCTCGGAGCCCCTTTTGCCATGTCACATAGGCCATCTTTACACCCCACTATGTTTTATCTTGCCATGTAAAAGCACTGGCCCCTTACTTTTGTAGCAAAGCATTGTCCTGTCACGAGTCTCGACCACATGCTTCGCATTGAAGCAGCGTGCAGTGTTGTATCTTTGCAAAGTGCTTCTCTGCTGACCCGGAAATAAACACATTTTATCATCATCATCAGCCAGACTATACCCACTGCAGGGTGAAGGCCTCTCTCATATTTCACCAATTGGTATTTTGGAGCAGAATGGAATTCATGTGAATTTGTGACTAGTAGTCGGGCGAGGCCCTGACTCGCGGACCCATTCTTTAGAAGGCGGGGCCTTCAAATAGATTAGGTATTTTTAGACCTGCATCATTATCATCACCACGTCGCTTTATTGCTTCAGCAGCGAGTCATGGCGAGTCAGTGTGCCAGGTTCATCCATGCTATGATAGATGAAAGAATTCAGAAAATGTTGATGAATTCTGAATCAACTGTTCCTGAATTCCTGACCAAACCAAACCGAATGAGATGGAAGTAACACAGATGAAAAAAGAACCTGGAAGGAAGTGAGGAGCAGTCACAAAAAAAAAAAAAAACTTGGCAGTGAAAGGGTTAATAACAGTGCGCTCTTTGTGATTAGGGTCATCGGCTCTACCTCGTCCATCCATCCCAGAGGTCTTTCATCTTGCCATTTTTCATTCACTTCACGACATCTGCCATCTCAGCATCAGAGCCACATAGTGCCTCATTACCCAGCGGTACGTCTGGCCAAACATTAGACGTTCGCCAGTGGGCCCGCTCGTGTTTTGCTTGCCAGTCCGTCAAAATGACTCACTATACAAAGACTCCTCCCCAGTCTTTCCTGCCATCTGGTTGTTGCTTTGACCACATTCACCTTGACTTGGTTGGACCACCACCTCCATCTAATGGCTGCCGGCACATTCTGATGATGACTGACCGCTTCACTCGTTAGCTCGAAGCAGTGCCCACTCTGGACATTACTGCGCAAACAGTTGCCAAAGCCTTCGTTTCAGCATGGATTTCCCACTTTGGCTGTTACCACGGATCGTGGCCGCCAGTTTGAATGCATCCTCTTCACTTCCCTTACCAGTCAACTCGGCACTAAACACTGCCGCACCACAGCATACCATCCTTGTGCTAACGGCATGGTTGAGAAGCTCCATCGTCAGCTCAAGACTGCCCTCATTGCCCGCCTAGATCGCGAGCACTGGGCTGGTCACCTTCCTATGGTGTTTCTTGGCCTACGCACCGTTTTTCGTCGCGACCTTGGCTGTTTGGTGGCCGAAGTCATCTCGGAGACTTGTTCGTTCCTTCGGCTTCCTCGTCCCAGCCCCTGCAGTACCTTTAACGCCTTTGGGACTGCATTCAACACCTAAACCCAGTCCCACCTCTATCATCTGACCGTCAGATCTTTGTGCACCCAGATCTTGCGTCCTCGAGGCATGTTTTTCTAAGGCGAGACACTGTAAAGGCGCCTCTTAGCCCCCCCTATGATGGCCCGTACCATGTCCTCAACAAGACTACAAAGTCGGCGACTATCCTGCTGGATGGTCGTGAGAGGTAGTCTCCCTGGATCGCCTTAAACCCAAATATATGGAGACACCTCCCCAGGAGCTCCCCTCGGATGTTGCTGGCTTATCTGTCGACATGCCTGCCGCTGAGGCACCCTCATCCCTGCCCCGTTGGCGCGTACATTTCGCCGCTCCGTTTGGTCGGGGGGCCCTGTAGCGCACAGCGCCGCTGTAAAGCGGAGGCGCTAAGATCGGCGTTCACAGCCAGCAAGCACGGCACAGGCTGCTCGGTTCGAGAAGCCTGCCACGCTGGTCCTCTTGTTCTGGTGCTCCACTGCAACGCCGTAAATTCCTTACATGCTCTTCACTGCAGGACACTTCCTGCCGGCTGCAAATATACACAGAACCAGCACTCCACTGCTTCAATACAATGCTGCTTTAGGCTTGGGCACTGCCAGCTTCGACAATAAAGGAATCTGCTGAAGGCCACGGACACAAAGAAAAATTTAAATGAAGCTGTAGTACAGCAGAAGGATCAGAATTCCCCGCAAAGTAATTTGAGATGCGGATCAAAAAGCTGCAAAGAAGACTGTTCGTTGCCCGCAGCTGCGAGGAGGGCTATCAAATGCAGGTGCCATATTCGGTTTGAGGTCGAGCACAGAGACTGGCATTCAACAAAAACAGTATGGAGCTCCTATCGGGATGGAGTCTATGCCGATTTACGACCTACGGGAAGTCGGCGCAGCCGTGGGCGAGCAGCGCACCACGGGCGTACTGGCGGCCCATGACCGGTAAGCGAGCCATGATAATTCGCCCCCTTGTGTTTCCTCGTGACTGCGGCGACGGGGATTTCAACAGAACGAGTCGGATGTACGGCCTGCATGCGGGGCCCGTTCGGCATAGAGGGTGGCCTGCCTCACTTTGGCAGCGGCACCAGGAGCAGAGCCCAACAACCCAAGTCCCGACCCCTGCCCTGATTCCTGTATTACATGGGCCTGCTGAAGGACCAGCCGTGCGACTCCCAAGGGGAAAACGGCACCCAGGTGGAGGTCATGATTAAGGGAGGAGGGTGTGGGAATTTAAGATTACCCACGCTTGCACGACACGGCTCTGTCTGCCTCACGGGGATACCTCATCTCTCTCCTTCCCCTGAAGCAGTGGCGGAGAGGGCAGGGGCGAGAGACCTGGCGTAGCGTGCCGGGCGGCCCCTCCTTCCCCCTACCCTCTAATATCGATGCACAGCATCTCATCGGGGGGAGACGACGCCGCGACGCCAGAGCCCGCGGATGCTGCTATGACCAAGGATAAAAATTGGGCACTCCCAATAAACAGCCCAGCCCGGTGGCTCTGCCTCAGTGTTTCGTTCTTCCCTGCCACGGATGTGGTCAGAGCTAGCGGCGGGGCGTTCCGTTCTGAGCACAGAGCCCGAGTCCCGTGAGAACCCCCACAAGGTGTTGTTACATGTCTCCTTGACGTCAGCTCCAGCATCCATTGCAGTGAAGAGCAAGCACAGAGCAACGCCAGGGTTCAAAGCGATCGCTGAATGGAAATGTTTTTTTTTTTTCATCTAAAGCACAAATTAGATTAAGCTCTAAAAAATAAATGCCATTGAATGGTACTGTGTCATGCAATATATATATATATTACCCCGCACCTCCACCAAGTGTTTAGTGGGGATCCAGGCACTGGTAGCGGGCACTGGTAGCGAGAAGAACCGGAGCGGTGGTGGCTTAACTTTTGAGTCAGCTGGTCCGCAAAAGCACTTCCTCTTCCTCCTTCTCGGCTATCTGTCCGCTTAATCAGAACTACTTCGTTACAATACACATATATAACTGCAAAAAATTTGCACATTTAAAGCTGACAGTGCCCAGGCCTAAAGCACCATTGCACTCAAGCAGTGGACTGCTAGTTCGCAGCCAGCAGAAAGTGGGCTGCTGCGATGAGCAGGCACAGAGCAACACCGTGGTTGCCTGCAAAGGCTCAACTTGAGAAATTATTTTCTCACTTAAAAGCACCCTGATTAAACTTTCAGTATTAAATGGCAATGAATGGCTCTGTGTAAACTAGTATTTTTCATATCTTTAATAGGGCCACTTCATTACATAACTGACGGAGGAATAAACCTCAAACCTCAATAAGGTAATTTTCTCCGATTTAGAATACTTTTGCAGGTGCACCTTACATTGTTTGATCTCTTTTATAATGTTTTTGCAGGTGCAGCTTAAGTTGTTTGATCTCTTTTATAGGCTTTTTGTCTTCTAAAAAAGTTGGAGAAATAGATTGAGTACTATAATAGTAATAATTGGTTTACAGGAAAGGAAAAGTTTTCCCGTGGACACCTGAATCACGCTACAAGGGAAGGAAGATGGGAGCGAAAGCGGAAAGAGAGAGGCCCCATAGTGGAGGGCTACGGAGTAATTTTGACCACCTGGGGATCTTTAACATGCATTGACATCGCACAGCACACAGATGCCTCTCCGCTTTGCATCCATCGAAACGCAGCTGCCGGCAGTCAGATTCGAACCCAGCCACTCTAGTCTAGTGCCTAGACCATAAGAATATAAAATTTGACAAACATTTCAAAATTCCAGCTTTTTGTACCATATTTTATGATTTATATTTGAACAAATATAAGGCAGAGTTTGTTTATTTCCTGCACATCAAAAGAACAATGCATTTTATTAATATGAAAATTTTTGTTTATAGTGATGCATCAAAAAGTTAATTTTTTTACAAATTTATCTGTGTGACTAGGTTTTGCTATTACTTGCAAGCTTAAAGAAGTATAGACCACCTTCACTCTGGCTACGTCATGAAGATGCGGTGGCGCTGTCGTAATTACAGACTTTCGCGTGGTAGGAAAAACAATGCTTCAGTTGCTTCGCCTATTGTGATTGTGCGATGGTTTGCTGCAGCCGAAAAAATAAAAAACAAAGCACCATGCTGACTAGTTGCATCACCGTGGCATGTGCTGGAAGGCAAAGAACGCAAAGTTTAGTAAGCTTGCACAGGTTTCTTATGGGCGAAGGTCGCCGTAAACAGTGGGCCATCGCAGTGTGGCGCGGAGGCTGGATACAGACACCTTTACGCCAGAGCGGCTATGGGCTCAAAGGCCATGAATAACTCGAGTTTGGCCTTCTTTATGACGCGTAATGGTATTTTGTGAGTGCACGTAAAATGTTGACGAGGCAGCCAGTATATTAATGCGTAGACCTGTTTATAATGTAAGCAATTCCTGAAGCAAATTTTTTTTTCACTTTCTAGTTGTATGTATTATGTGCATAGTGAGCTGCTGCGCATGCGATCAGTATTGCACTCCTCCGTGGTTATATTGTATGGCTAACATTAGCTTTGTTCACCTCAAATTATTTTAAATATTGTGATGAAATGTGCGTGTGCTGACAGCCACTGATTTGCTCAATTGGAGATGAATTTTATTATACCGAGGGGTTTGAGTGGTATTCACTGCAGCTAATTTTGAATGCGAGTTGTGGGGTTGAGCGTCCCGAGTGACATATGGGCCCCTGTTTCAGATTTTGAGGATCTTTACATCAACTACGTAGCACACTGTCGCATTCAGAGTTTATCCTACATAGAAACGTGGTCACGGCGGCCGGGACCGAACTGGGTAGCCCTAACTACGGAACCAGCATGTGGACGCTGCAGCTTGTAATGCAAGCTAAAAGCTTGAATACCCATGAAGAAATTATAAACGCTGACGCCAATAACCTTCCACGAACAGAACAGATAGGCGTGCAGCGTGGTGATTTAAAGGAATAATGCAAGGATAAGCAAACCTGTACGGTGCCAAGGCACAATGCCCTTGCTACTGTTGCCATGCTTACCAACAACGCTCATTTGATGCTCGGTATGAAGAATCATCCGAGAATGCATTGATGTTTTGAGCGGAATACTTCCTACCTGGTTTGCGTGTGCTGTTTACGAGCGAGAAAAATCACATTCCACTTACCCGACTGAAAGTTGTTGTATGCACCCAAAGCTTTACAATTCTCGATGCATTCCGCGGCTAATGTGCTGGGCAAATAGCAAATAGATATCAATCTACGCTACTCATTTTCAAGGCAGCAACAACTTCGCTCGTGCGCTTTGAACCCGCTCTTGGTCTGGTACGGTGTGCAGGACAAGGCGATGCATGCTGTGTACGTGAAGTTTTTCCAAGTATTGCTTTTGTACTCACACAGCGCGTGGGTATTTTATCTGCCAAAAAGGTGCCTGCATATCACAATAACACACTCTTGGCAAGTATGGCCACAGCAGTGGGGTGGCACCACAGTGCCGCTCCCGTGCTTTCCGCCTGCTCTGGGGCCATAGACGACTGCCACACCACTTTGATTGCTTTGTTTGTTTTAAACATGGCGGAGACCTATAGACACCTAATTTTTGGGTTCGTGTTTAATTAGCTGTAATGATGTGCAAGGTATTACTGTACAGAAAGCACCAGGTGATATCCACCTATGACCGCTAAACAATTTATCATTGAATTTCTTTCCTCATCCGTTTCGGTTTCAAAAGCCGTGTGATGGCTGTGACGCCAAAGTTAAGTCTAGGTCACGTGACGGGTGAAAAAAAAATTGATATCCTGTGATGTTTAAATTCACTGCAACACTGAAGCCAGCCTTCCTCAAGAACAGGAATCGCGAAGAGCTGGAGATTATACTGCGGCTTTTTCATGCTGTGCATGGCTTGGACTTGATTGTGATGTCACAGCCATCTCTCAGCTGTTGAAACCGAAATTGGCGAGAAAAGAAAATTGAACTGAAAATTATTTCGCAGTCGTAGGCAAAAACCACTTCGCGATCCGTATACAGGAATGTCCAACAAAAATGCCACCAAAATTTGGCGTCTATACTCCTTTAAGATGGTGGTCACGGGCAGAAAATATTTTTTTGCCAAAAACAAGCTGGGATAATATTCTTCATAGCAATACAATTTGCTATGATTTTTTAAAAAGAAATTGAGGATGGTCAAGCCCACAACCTGTATCAGTTGGTGTGGAATGAAACCGGCACCTTTACCTTAGCAGATCATGCTAGCCATAACAGCCTAGCATTATCCTTGATGCATTAGCATGACAGGAAAAAAAAAAAAAACAGTGGTAGCATACCATATATACACCATTACAAAATCGAAGAACTTGAAGGTAAGCTGTCTAAAAATTGTAAAAACATTTTTTTTTTTGTGGAACTGCAGCAGCATCACACTTTGTACCAAAAAAAATTGCCTTGACAAGCACTGGACCATATATATGCGGGTCTGCAAATATGAAACGCCTTTGCCCACACGTACCAGCCACAGCTATCCGATGGAAACTAAGGCAGAATCAAAAACACAGAAGAAAGCCCCAGGTTGCCTCCAAAGGATACCTGTTTCAGCACACGCACCAAAGACTGGGAAGGACCTGGAAATCAGAACAATGCAATAAATGCCCACTCCTGGGAAAGGTAAGATGTGAAGGATTTTGTTACAACACAGAAAGTATAATGAATGAAAGTATGAATTCCGCAATTCATGGCAGTTGGTTGCAAACATTTGTCGTCACTTCAAGTAAAGGATCCATTTCTCGTTCCTAATTCTGAGGCAGTTGCTGATTTGCTCCAAAATGAGAGCTTGGTATACAGTGCTGGTTTTAGCGTAGATGTGGTTGATTTGTATAATCTCTTCCACACTCTCAACTCATCCAGTATGTTCAGCAATGTATTACGGAGGACAATGATGAATGCTGGTTCCAAAATGAGTGTGGAACCTTAACCGGATCCTTTTTGGAAATGTTATCTTACTACCTGAGTAACACGTTTTTTGAGTGAGATGGTCGACTTTATACGCAAAAATCTGGTGTGCGCATAGGTGCCAAGATAGCTCCCATCCTCAGCGACATTTATCTAAGCAGGGTTGATATGAAAGTTGAGAATGATTTAGCCAGTTGTTGCATGCACATTTTCCGTTTCGTGGAGGATTTTCTGGTGCTAGCTAGCTCTGTGAATCCTGAATTTGTGTCAAATGTTCTTGATGTTTTTGCACGTAATGGGTCGGGACTAAGGCTCACGCATGAAGTCCCCCAAGAAACAGCCTTACAATTTCTCGATTTAAAGTTGTCTTTCCAACCCCACCATGCCTGTTGGCAGTATTCACCTAGGAGTGAAAAGCCCCTTCTGAATTACAGGTCCTTTCATTCAAAGCTCGTAAAAAGTAGTATTGTTACGGGATGCTTAGGCATGGCAGTGAAGAAATCTTGTCATCATAAAATGATGTCCAGTCTCTTAACTCAGGCGGACAAATGCAGGGAAGCTGGTTTCCTGAACTCAGTTCTCGTCTCAAGTGCAGACAAAGTCCTCTGCGCGCTAAAATCGTCTTCAAGCATGTGAGGGCGGGAAAGGTGTTCGGAGGAAGGAAGAAGAAAGGTATGTAGTAGTCATGCCATATGTACACACGCTGTTGCACCGAATTAAAAGAGTAGGAAGCAAGCATAATGTAAACGTTCTGTTTCCTTCTCCTAACAAACTAGAAAGAGTGGGAGCCGCGGTTCAAAGAATGCACGAGGGGGCAGAAGAAATGTGTGCAACATAAATCATGAAAATAGATATGTTCCTTGTAAGACTGGCATAGTATATCAAATCCCTCTGTCCTGTGGCCTTACCTACATAGGCCAGACTGTGCAATGCATTAAAGTGCGGCTCATGGAGCACGCTAATTCGCTGAAAAAGAAAGAAGCTAACCTAGCGAAGCACTGATCCATGTGCGAATGCACGTCATTTTTTGATGACAGTGACGTTTTGTTCGTTCATTCTTACCAGTGCACTAGAGAAGTAGCCAAAGCTTTTCACATCAGAAAAAGTAAAGGGTGCGTGAGTACGCCTTTTGTCACATTATCTCCTCGGGAAATGAATATGCTGCACAGTGGGCAGCAGTTCTGCCGATGCACTCGTGCTTTTAAATGCTTTTTTTCTTTTTACCAAAACTTGACGTCGTTGACGTTGCGCATGTGCGCTGTTTCTCTGTGTGCGTATATATGATGTGATTCTTCCCAATAAAAAAAATCAGCTGTAAGTTCAGCGCTATTCGTGTGTCTCATTTCGTTTATTTCTTGGTCTCTGTATTTTTTTTCGCTGTTGGGCCACCATTAATTTCGATACTCCCCCGCTTTTTATTGCTTTGGCTGTGGCGGTGCTGATCGAAATTCATGCCCTGGCCACATCAAAGTCATGCTGTGGACTATCTTCATAAATAAGGTGAGTTTGATTACATATATCAGCACCCTTGTGGAGCAACCGGTATTTGCCAGCACATATTTTTACAAGCGGGTGCACTCAAGTGCTACTCACCTTTTCATGAGGCACAAGGCATACCATCGGGAGAGGCCATGAGCAGAAGCTGCGACGAAGCCAAGATCTCACAATCGCCGTGCATCAAGATTATTTCGGTACATACTGAAAGGAAACAGAAATGGTTGCTCTTGCTGGGACAGGGCTAGCCGGGGCCAAACGGAGGCGTATTCGAAAATGAACTACAAAAGGAAAGCCCTTTCGTGCGAGCCGCCGGGACTGCTTTTAAGCGCACGAAAAAGGGCTCCTTAGTTCCTCTACACTTCACTTGAAGTCACTGATAAATAGACTCATAGCAAGATTACAAAAAAATAATTGAGATCGCTAAACAATAGAGCGTCGATGCAGAAAAAAAATTCCAAACAATTTGTAACGAGAGGGCAGCGGTGCAATGGGTTGGCGAGGCAAGTACGGAATGCAACACGTGCTTTGCGCTGTATTTCGCAGTACTCACGAAAGTTTGGAGAAAGCAGCAGGGACGCGTGCCACCCAATCTAATTTGCAGAATCCATTCTAGTCCGGTCATTCTGAAACAACGCGGCGCGAACAAGCCTCCCGCTTGCTTGTACCACTGCGCGCCAAAATTGAAAAGGGAGAAAAATAAAAAAAGGCACCTGCGGCTGCGGAGGCGGCGATAAAAAAAAAGCGTCTGGGTTCGAGAGTACACGCAAGCAAAAAACAACAATAGGCAATTTATTACGTCACATCCGCCAGACTACAAAAAGATCCTCCTCGCCTACCTTCTTTCTTTTCGCGCATGCGCAGCTTATCAAGATCGCGCGGTGGCGACCGGCAGGTCTATATATGGATGATAACGCGCCATCTAACGTGTAGTCGGGTAACTGAAACTGATATTTTATTGCTGTTTGCATTTTTTTCCCGCACGGTGGCTATTTCTTAACGCGCTCCGAGGACGCTGCAGGAGTGGTGGCAAGTTTAGCTAAGGGAGTTGACGAGATCACGCAGATAACACAGCAGACGCAGATAGTTGTATGCACAGTGCCAGAGGGGCTAGGATTGAACGGAAAGATGGAAAAGGACGTGGTGACAGTTAACCAGGAAATAAGAAAGTTAAGCCTGGAGAAGCGTTTCGAAGTGGTTGAGGTAAACAGGGGGGTACATAAAGTAGGTTTTGTTAGGGCTTTTCAGCGAGATGGCATTCATTTTAACAGAAGGGTGGAAGCAGAGATCGGCTGGCGCCTGGCAGGCAGGGCTGTAGCTTTTTTAGGGGGTCCGCGAGGACTCCGTGCACAGAGGTAGTTAGAAGTGAAGCAGAAGAAAGTGTAATAATGGAGGCTGAGCACCCAAAAATGGCAAAGAGTGAGGTCCCGAATGGTGAGGTCCCGAATTAGCCTAAATCTGAAGAAGGAACGCACAGATTAGTAAGAAAGAAAGCCATCAACGAATTAGCGGTGAGGGGGAAGGCAGAAGAGTTCAGGATCTCGCTACAAAATAGGTATTCAGCTCTAACTGAGGATGGCGACATTACCCTAGAGGCAAGAAACAATAATTTCAGAGATGTCATTACTGAGTGCGCGGTAGAAGTAGGCGGTAGGATAGTTAGAGAGGATACCGGCAAGCTGTCTAAAGAGACGAAAGATTTTATTAAGAAACGCCAGAGTATGAAAGCTTCCAATCCAACAGACCAGAACGAAATGGCCGAGATATCAGAGCTAATCAATAAGCGCAAGGTGGCCGATATAAGGAAGTATAACATGGAGAAAATTGAGCATGCTGTAAAGAACGGGGGAAGCCTTAAAGCGGTAAAGAAAAGATTGGGCATAGGCAAAACCAGATGTATGCGATAAGGGACAAGGCGGGCAACGTCATCACTAATATAGAAAAGATAGTCAAAGTAGCCGAGGAGTTCTATACAGCTCTCTACAGTAGCAATAGTAGTCGGGACCGTAATTAGATTGGCGGTGGGGAAAAACCGTCAGACGTTCCACCAGTGACGAAGGACGAGGTCAAGAAAGCATTGGAAACTATGAAAAGGGGGAACTCAGCTGGAGAGGATCAGATACTACAAATCTGCTGAAGGACGAGGGGGATATCATGCTAGAAAAACTGGCCACCCTGTATACGCAGTGCCTGGTGTCATCGACGGTACCGGAACCATGGAAGAATACAAACATTGTTCTCATTCATAAGAAAGGGGACTCCAAAGACCTTAAAAATTGCAGACCAATCAGCTTACTGTCTGTTACCTATAAGGTATTTACTAAGGTAATCGCTAATAGAATCAGGACAACCTTAGACTGCAATCAAGCAAAGGATCAAGCAGGTTTTCGGAAACGATACTCTACGACTCTACTATCGATCATATCCATACCATGAATCAGGTGATAGAGAAATGCTCGGAATATAACCAGCCCTTATACATAGCATTCATTGATTACGAAAAAGCATTTGACTCAGTTGAAACCTCGGCGGTGATGCAGGTATTGCGAAATCAGGGGGTAGACGAGCCGTACGTGAAAGTGCTGGAAGATATATATAGTGGCTGCACAGCAACCATAGTTCTGCATAAAGAAAGTAACAAAATTCCCATAAAGAAAGGTGTTAGGCAAGGAGACACAATCCCCCCAGTACTATTCACAGCTTGTTTAGAGGAAGTATTCAGAGACTTGAAATGAGAGCAGTTAGGGATAAGGGTAGATGGAGAATACCTCAGTAATCTGCGATTTGCTGCTGACATTGCCTTGCTAAGCAACTCAGGGGATGAACTGCAAATAATGATTGATGACCTAGACAGGAAAAGTAGAAAGGTAGGCTTGAAAATCAATATGCAGAAGACTAAGGTAATGTTCAACAGCCTCGGGAAGGAACAGCAGTTTACATTAGGTAGCGAAATACTGGAAGTAGTAGGCGAATATGTCTACTTAAGACAGGTAGTAACCGCAGATCCGGACCACGAAAAGGAAATAACAAGAAGAATACGATTGGGATGGAGCGCATTTGGCATGCACTCGCAGATTATGACTAGCAGCTTACCGGTATCGCTCAAGAGGAAAGTTGCATCTTGCCTGTACTCACCTATGGGGCTGAAACGTGGAGGCTAACCAAGAGAGTTCTACTTAAGTTGAGGACAACCCAGAGGGCTTAGGGGTAAGATTAAGAGATAGAAAGCGTGCAGAGTGGGTCAGAGAAATAACTCAAGTTACCGACATTCTAGTAGAAATTAAGAAGAAATGGACATGGGCAGGACATGTAGTGCGAAGAGCGGATAACCGATGGTCGCTAAGGGTAACAAACTGGATTCCAAGGGAAGGAATGCGTAGCAGGGGGCGGCAGAAAGTTAGGTGGGCGGATGAGATTAAGAAGTTCGCAGGGGTCAAGTGGATGCAGCTAGCACAGAACCGGGTTAAGTGGAGAAATATGGGAGAGGCCTTCGCCCTGCAGTGGGTATAATCAGGCTGATGATGATGATGATGATGATGAAAATAGGTGTGTACGCTCTTTGCGAGACTCATCTCAGGGATCTAGAAGATCCGCCGTTTATAGAAGGCTACGTCTGGGAAGGGTGCAACAGAACGAGAACGGCAAAAAAGGGTGGAGGGGTAGGTATGTTGATACACCAGGGAACAAGTTGGCAAATAATTAAATCATCTTGTAAAGAACATATCTGGGTTTCAGGAACAATTGCCGGCAAAAGGACATGGCTAGGGGTAATTTATTTAGGAACAGGACATCAATGCAGGCAAGAAAACAAGGATCTTGTTGAATGTCTCAGTGTCGATATAAGACAGTTTGGAAACGGGGCCAATATTATTCTACTGGGGGACATGAACGGCCCCATCGACGAGATCGTCGATGTGGCCGTTCATGTTCCCCAGTACACGTATACACGGATTGTAACAGGAAGCTAATGCTAGATTTCTGTGAGCGACACGATCTAGTTATAGTAAATAGAGAAACAAAATGTGAAGGCCAAATTACGCGGGAATTCCGCAACAGGTAGACGACCATTGACTATTGTCTAATATCGCGGGAAACTTATAGCAAGGTCAGAAAAATGGAAATAGACGAAGAAGGGGAGCGTAGTCTGGGAAGTGATCATAAACGTATTAGGCTGCAGATGGGGCCCTTGATGAAAAGAGAAATGGAACTTAGAGAAAACGTAAACGCGAAATTAAACGACGATTAAATAGCGCAGATAGCACCAGACATAGAGGAAGCAATGGAGAAAATCCCCATGGAAGACTGGGATTATGAACAGGTAGAACTACTCATAAGGAGGAAAATTCAGGAGGTTAAAGTAGCAAACCGCTGGAATGGAAAGAGGAAGCCATGGAGCTGGTGGAATAAGGGAAGCTATCAGGGAAATCAGGGAAGCTATTGAACAACGACGGGCTGCTTCAAGGGAACACCGAATGGCAAAGAAAGCACAGGTATCTCAGGAGGAAATCGACCAAAAATGGGAATCATATCCACAAAAGAAACGTCAGGTGCAGAACCTCGTCCAAAGTAAAATAAGGCAGTCCACCGATCGCTGGATGGCTGACATACACGATGCCTCTAGAGGCGGAGCAAGAAAATTCTGGAACCATATAAGCTGGCTAATGAAGAAGAATCAAAGAAAGCAGGATCGCATTCAAGATAACGAGGGAAATTGTTTAAAGGGAGACAGCGCAGTGAACTACATTACATCAGCTCTGGCCGAGTCATTTGAGAGCGACGATAAGGCAATCTCCGCAAATCAGGAAGCAACACAAGGTAGCAGAATACAAAGCAGCTTAGAACGGACCAATCTAAACTGGAAAAAGGCAGAAAAAATATTCCTAAAAACACATCTACAGGAATAGATGGAATTCCGATCAAGCTGATAAATGAACTCGGTCCAAAAAGTAAGGAAACGTTGTTAAAAGCTCTGGAAACAGTCATAACGAATAAGCAAATTCCGGACAGCTGGCGGCAGAGTAAAATGAATTTGATTTATAAAGGGAAAGGAGACAGGATGCACATAAAATCCTACAGGCCGATTACCATAACATCTGTTATGTACAGGTTAGCCATTCAGACGGTGAAATTAAAGGTGCAAGCATGGGTAGAAAGTAACAATATACTCGGAGAACTTCAGAACGGCTTTAGAAATGGTAGGCGCTTAGATGATAGCCTGTTCGTGCTTACCCAATGCATCGAAATATCTAGAATGGAAAATAGACCTTTGTTTTTAGCCTTCCTGGACATAAACGGGGCGTACGACAACGTAAGCAGGGAACTCCTGTGGAACATATTAAAAGAAGAAGGTATCGGCTCTGAGATAATAGAGTTCCTACAGGAAATCTACCGGGATAACAAAGTAGAAATTACGTGGGAAGGGATAAGAAGTACGGAGGATGTCAAAGTATGCAAAGGATTAAGACAAGGCTGTCCTCTATCACCGGTGATGTTCCTGCTTTATATGATAAACCTGGAACGGAGGATACAAGACAGTAACCTAGGTTTTAACCTGTCATATAGATTAGGTGGAAAGGCGGTATACAGCAGCGCCTCCCCGGTTTGGTTTATGCAGACGATATTGTGCTGATAGCTGAGAGTCTGGAAGAATTGCAAACTGTAGTTAAGTATTGCGGAGACGAAAGGGGACGCACTAGGCTTCAGTTTCAGTGCAGTTAAGTCGGGGCTGATGATTTTCAACGGCTCAACTGATCAGGGTCTTGAAATACAAGGCCACGAAATACCTAGAGTAGCTGAATATAAATATCTGGGGGTATGTATAAACGAAGGATTGGCATACATTGGAAAGCATGAGCAATCACTTATGGCCAAAGGGAGAAGGAATGCCGGGATAATGAAGCATAAGGCATTGTGGGGATACAATAGGTATGAGGTTTTGAGGGGTATTTGGAAAGGAATTATGGTGCCCGGACTTACTTTCGGAAATGCGGTTTTGTGCCTAAAATCAGAGGTACAGTTGACATTAGAAATAAATCAGAGATCCGTTGGACGATTAGTACTAGGTGCCCACGGCAAAACTACAAATGAGGCGGTACAGGGGGATATGGACTGGACATCCTTCGAAGTACAGGAAGCTCAGAGTAGAATATTATATGAGGAACGCCTGAGGAAATTGGACAGTAACATATGGGCAGCTAAAGTATTTAAATACCTATACTTAAAAAGCGTGGACTCACAATGGAGAAAAAGAACTAGGAAACTAACTAGTAAGTATGCTAGTCACAAGGACGGAGAAATAAAGAGCATTAAGCAACAGGTGAAAAACACAGAAGGTAAAAATTGGATAAATTCGATGGAAAAGAAACAGTGTGTGGGATTATACCGAAAATGGAAAATGCACATCAGGAAGGAAGATTTCTTTGATAACTCAAGAGGCAGTGCCCTACTTTTTGAAGCTAGATCAGGGCGCCTTAGAACACGCAGCTACAAAAAGAAATTTAACAATGGAGATGACGCATATGTGCTGTATGTGGTAACGCCAGTGAAACAATTGACCATATTAACTCGAATGTAATGGTATCTATTCGGATGTTGATGCAGGCGCAATCACTGTTCCTGAAGCTCTGGGGTTTAGAGATAACAGTGGCCGGGTGAATAAATAACCGGCGGTGGAAACTAGCAAAAAACGACTCGAAGATTGGTGGCTTAATAGCAGAGAAGTGACATAATGTTAGTAATGTAGAAACAAAAAAAATAGGAAATAGAATAATGGTTTAGTTAACCAATCTAAATCAATAATTAAGATATATAGAGAAAAATGAGCATGATAGCTACTGCTGCCACCCCGTTTCAAAGGGGACGCTCCTATATTCCATCCATCTATTATCGACACAGAAATAAAAGTCATCGTTAGCGGGTTCGAGGGTTGGAGTGCGGCCGCCGGTGTTCCGGACTGGTTTCCGTCTTCAGCGGGCTCGGAACTGAATTCTGATGATAATTGGCAGTAAATTCTGAGTCACTTCTGCTTGGGTCATCGATATAATTGGTCGTAGATAGCGCGTGCTTGTCAGATTTGCGAAGTTTCGAAGCGCGCGGCGTAGACGCGGATGCCGCCATTCTCGCATGCTATCGAGGCGTTTCCGGAGAGCGCTCAAAATTAGGCACTTCCCGGGAAAAATGTAAACAGCATCAAAATCTAAACTTCAGTTATCCGACTACACACTAGACAGCATAGCTTGTCCGTGAGCGGTTCAAAATCGGCGTCATCGTTCGCGAGCTATGCTCAATGGGCGCGGTAGGGAAAGAGTCAAGGAAGCCTACTACATGGAAAAATCAATTGACATATGTGCCAGCTCCCTCTTGGTCACCGTAACAACCGCTGAAATTACATTTCTTGTTAACAAATGAGTTTGGCGCGTGCTTTTTCTGTGCCGGTGTTCCCTGCTTTACTTCATGCGCATGTTTTCTTTCCCCGATTAGAGCCCTGATGCTGCTTCGGGTTTGTCTGTTTTTTCCCCTCTCTTGAGTTCTTAAGCTGTTTTTCTTGAATAAACCATTCAGTTGCGAGTGAGCGCTTGTGTTGTGCTGTCTTCTCTTCCGTGTGTGTTCTTTCTCGCTCGTTTAGCATGAATTGGATGTAATGCCTCGCGCAATGGAGTACCTACAAAACATAATTTTTTGTCGTCAAAAACATATGTTGCAGGCCTAGGCTCGGCGAAAAAAAAAATGGGAGTGGCTTAGCTCTTCTATGCCTGGACATAGCATGCGCAGCAACGTGCGGCGAAACTGTCGTAAACACGGCTCCGGCAAAAAGTCACGCGTCGGAGGGGAGCGCGCACCGGCTGTGGCCAGGAGACGACGCACCTACGCCTCTCATGACGTCACTCGGCTCTCGCGCATGCTCATAATGGTCGGTGTACACTCACGCGAAACTCGGCTCTGACCCGCGTATTGTAGCCGTACGCTACAAAAACTCATGAAGCGGTACTTCGGGCCGTACACACTTCGTCGATTCGGTGAAATTAATTAAGAGGTGCTGCCCTGTGTAAAATAACCGCCGTCATGCCGTTCCTCGCGTCCCGACATTGTGCGCGTAGTGCGGCTTGCCAGTGATCACAGAGGACCCTTCCTTGTTTCTCCTCACTACATTGATCATCTGCAAGCAAGACGTTCCGAGAAAGAGAGAGAGAAAAAAACTTTATTTGGCAGCGATTGGTATTTGCCTTGGGCTGCATTCAGCTGCTCCAGGTGGCCGGCAGTCCAAGTCTGTCAGCGACCACTTGCGCCCTTGCCGAGGCCCGGGACGCCCCAACGCCAGCATCGGCGAAGTTTAATGGCGCGCGCGTGTGCGCCGCCATCTTTTTTGGCGTAAAAAAATAGAAACAAGCCATGGAGGAAGGAAACAACTCAGGAGAGGCCCTTGCCATTCCCAATGCATTGGAGAAAGTGTGGCGGAAGTGACGTCAAAATTTAGGGTTAGCCAAGTCGGGCCATTAGCAACGGCGACGCGTTGCTATGAAAACTCGGGCCACTAGCAACAGCGTTGCTAAGGGCCCTAGGTACGTGAGCGTCGCGGAGAAAGGGTAAAGGAGGAGGAGAGACGTTGCAGCGTCCGGTCGCGGCGCGGCCGCACGGGCTTCAAAAAATGACGTCAGGGCCTCTCCTAAGCTTTCCTTCCTCCATGAAACAAGCAAAAAACAACGTAGAGGAAGTGACGTCGTGTCACGTGCTTTCGCGTCAGAGCGTCGTCTGCTCGAGTGCTCCTACGGGATATGGTTTGTCAATACGTGCCCGGCGTTGGACGTCTGGGTCCCGGCTGTCGAGAACAGCTTCCCAGTGTTCCAGTGAGGGAGATGGTACTAGATCTGCCGGAGGCGGATCCTCCGCGCAGTCCCAGATTATATGGTCTAAGGTGGCAGGCTCGCCGCACAGTTGGCAGTACGGATTTACTATATCGGGAAAGATCTTGTCATATAAGTCCAAGGGTTTGGCTGCGACCGCGTTTGCAGCCGCCGCCACGTGGTAGCCTCGGCTGAGCAAAGCGTGCGGAGGAGGCAGGCTCGCCCTGAGCTCTCTGTAGTAAGTGGTAATGGCCTAGTAGGTATCCAGAGTCTCACTCCGTCGGGCACCCGCGTCAGAGATCCCCTCACCAGCTCGACTGACAAAACCTCGAGCATATTATATTGGTGAGCGGCCTCGTTCCCCGGGACGCCCGAGTGAGCCGGGACCCATAAGAGATCCACTACGTTCCTATCTTTTGGCGACGCACTAAGAATTTTGAATGCAATGGCGGAGATACTACCCCTGGCGATGTTGCGAAGGGCCGTTTTGGAATCATTGAGAATAATGCTGGTTCCGTTTTGAACAATTCCTAGGGCTATTGCGGCCTCTTCTACTCGGCCTTTGACCACCGTGGCTGCTACCCTGCGGGAGTTGCTCACCACGCTCACAGCGAAAGCCTCCTGTAATGTTGTATTTTGCCGCATCGACATACACGGCACTATCATCCCCTTGATACTTTTTGCTTAACATCTTCGCCCTGGCCCTCCTCCGACGGAAAATTACAAGCTTGTTGTAGGAGCCCCTAGAAGCCCATTATGCTGTGTTTATAGAGGGCCACTGCCCTCTTCTTCCTCCTTGGTATTTTTTTTTTTGTGCGTGTTCTGACAGTACCAATGCTGTCGAGGGTCAGTTTTTTTTGTACTTTGTTTTGTACCGTGCCTCTCCTGCTCGGACCATGTTTGGTCCGCAGTATGTGATATATAAAATAAATAAAAATAATAAATAACACAATATTGTACAAATGCATAGTCCAATCTATTCTAAAATATCTCAAATGGTTCTTTAAATGATTCTTGAGAAACATAATAGAAAAATGTTTTTCTCAGAGTGCAATCAACGTAACACAGCCGTTTTTTCCACTCTGCAGGCTAAAGTGTACTTTTGATTTGCAAGTCAAGTGCAGTTGTTGAAAGCAAACATTTTTATAAGGCCTGAAGGAATAAAAGCTTTCCACTGCCTAACGCTCTACGGCAACTGCGACAGAAATTGCAGTTAACAGTCGTACACATGCATAGTCTGGTGATGTGCATCAATGTTTATTTACAGACAGTGCGGCCAAAACACGTGGCAGTGCAGAGAGAGGCGCAAAAGCATCCTCTCCTGAGGAGAAAAAAAATTACAATAATTATAATAATCACCATAGTCATTGTCCGCTACATGCACAGCACGAAAAAGCATGACGCATATAACACATGAGCATGAAGTGAGCACAAGGCCCAAGGGATGAATGTGCAAGGATGGGGTGGAGGACTCGGGTTGGTATGACACACTTATAACTGGGGAGCTTCTTTCATACACATGCTTTGTATTTGGAAACTACATGAAAAACTGCAGCTTTTGTCTCAAAGAACGCTCATTTAACTTACACAAGCGCACATTGATGAGCTCAGTTGGAGTCACCAAGTTCTTTCACACATGCTCACACTCAGCACCTCTAAAACTTTTAATACAAATTAAAGTCCAGATGCCAGTTCGAGGAAGAACAAAAATGCAAGCATGTTTTAGGTTCAACCAGCAAGCAGTAAAAGCAGTTTTGTAAGCTCCAATGTAATTGCAAAGGCTTTTTTTTTACATAGGAGAGATGTTCTTCCCACCCACTCTCCTACTAAGTCTTGAAGACTAACACTGCGCAAAATTGACCAGTCCTTTGCGATACACGAGTAGTACACTATCCTAGCAGTGCCACAGTACATCGGACGGAACTGAAGCGACCCCTGCTTCAATAAAAGAACACTGAACCTTTCTAGCCTGCATCACAGGCTGGGAATGCACATGTTGTTGCAAGGGACATCCGAATGGTTGTCAATGCTTAGTAGCACACTTAATCTACTAACTGTGTAGCATATTGGAAGCATTTAGCCACATTTTCAAATGTTCAGTTTTCTAGAACTTAAATAATTTTGAGTCATAGGGAAATAAAAGGTGAAATTGACAATCAGCTTGAAGAGAATCAAAAGAGCAAGAACACATTTCATGCAAAAAATGACAAAGATGTGCTGCTCTGGGGTGAAATGTAGGGCAACTCTTTAAAATAGTGCTTGACAATGGCGCTTCTTGAAGACTCAGAATTTAGAGTGCTACTTCATTTTTGCATACACTGTGGGGATTGGCCGTACTCTGTCATGTTTTGTGCTCTTCCATTCAGTTCTCTGCTACAGGTTATGTTCTGGGAAAGCCTTAATCGAATACTGAAAGCAAGCAACCAAAAAAGAAAACGACCCCTGCAGAGATGCCAGTTTGTTACAGGAGAGGCATTCTGAGAAGAATAGACATCCTACACCGTAACAACACCATCATTGTGACAGGTGAAAAATTTAATATGAACTGTGAATGCGAACAAATTTACTGACCCCTCAATAGCTGCCCAAAAGATTGTAGTCAGAGTTTCTTGTCTCACCTGTCATCTTGAAAAAAATATTCAAAAATAGAGATGTTTATATTTAACTCAGAGCAACAGAATAAATGTATCGTGGCTGGAGCATTATGTGGTTTAATTGCACAAAGGCATGTACCCAATGAGTCCAGCAGTTTGACTGCAGGCAGTAAAATAAAATCTGAGTCCTAAAGGCTTTAAACTTGTTGACTGCTTGTTCTGTGCTCAAAAATGATTGAAAACACAAAAAATTCTGGTGTAGGCTATGAAGTGGTGGCAGGCTAGCCGCAGTGCCTAGGCTACAATACTATCACTAAAGTATGCCCGACTAGCAAAATGTGCACTGCACTAAGGGTAGTGATATCAAAACAGAAGAGAGGCAAAAATATACCTATGGCAAAATTCTGCACTGTTTTTAGCCTGAAAGGCATTATTTGCACCGTTGCTCCTCTAGTAAGCTGTCGCTAAGCAATAAAGCATGCAGAATTATTCTACAGTCTCAAGTTCTCAGTTGGAAAAAAATGGCAATTTCCTAGCACTAAAAAGAGTTGAGCGCTGCGATGCCTTCATCACCTTTACACAGAATGGAGTCCTCCCGCACCACACAGAAGAAGCAACTCACTTTGGCCCCTTACACACTGGCAGCAAAGCTCTAAAGTGCAACATGTGTGCCCAGCTATAACCAAGCTGTGAAAATTGCACCGCATGTGGGCGGGATTAAACTATCTATGCAACAGCACATGTTTACTGAAGAGAGCATAATATACAACACTGAAAGAGTTTCAAAGTGCGGCCATCAGAGGAAGGAGGCATTCTGAGGTAGGTGGCCTGAACACCGGCTACAAGCAACA
The DNA here is from genome assembly GCF_055883805.1 of Amblyomma maculatum. Classification (NCBI taxonomy): domain Eukaryota; kingdom Metazoa; phylum Arthropoda; class Arachnida; order Ixodida; family Ixodidae; genus Amblyomma; species Amblyomma maculatum. The sequence continues at coordinate 124,506,113 of NC_139352.1, read as the reverse complement.
ATATTTTTCAGTTCTCACAACAACAATACACACGCATATCGACGCACTTGTAAAAAGAGTTTAGACTGCACTCTAAGTAGACACATAAGCTGCACTTGGTATATAATATGGCCAATAGAGGCCACTGTAGAGAGCATGGCAGTAGGGCCCTATGCTAGCTAGAACTTGGTGCAGCCTGCATTCGTCACTTAGTTACGATAGAAAGAACTACTAGCTGATGGTACTGCAGGTAGACCGAGGGTACACCTACCTTCGGATAAGCTTGGTCACACCACAGTGCGGACTGAGAGTAATGACAAATAAAAAAGCCAAAGCTCAGCTCCATGTGACCATGCAGCTGTTTCGCTCAATTCTTGCACCAATCAAAAAGCTCATCTCAATATTTCAAAAAGCTGATTCTAGAAGTCTCGGCAGAGTGGTCTCATGCGCTTTCTGCTACTTCGGTGTGGCATGTTTCATTAGCAACTAAAAAAAATGCCATGGGGTGAATGTTACAAAATGTTATTTTGTATCGCATAGACAAGAGTGCATGCAGTCATAGGGCAAATAGGTGCACAAATTACAAATGTGAAATTTATCCCTGTCTTCATCCATCTGCAATGACCCTTCTAGCAGTGCTCAGGTATTACAACTACCCACTTTTTATACCTTTATTTGTGACCTTACATTCCCCGTTTCGCACCAATAATGCACAAGCCATAATTTTCCTGTGAAAACTGCATAGCCATGCAAAGATTCACTAAATGTCACGTTGAGTCGTGTAAAACTAGAAATTTTGAGAGAATGGTGCTCACAAACCGGTGGGCTAAACAGAAATTCTGATGCAATACAATGTGTAAATGCTCAACAAATACCTTGCACAAAGCAGAATTAAAGCAACACTAATTTGTCATTAGAACACACAACTGACAGAAAATCGTGGGTAGGGTTCATCTTGGTGCAACTGCGTGTGTTTCTTTAACCCAGAGCGAATGCAAATGCAGCACCATAGAGGGTAAAACACTAGCCGGGGCTTGCCTAAGTAGGTTGTATATAATCCTTGGTTCCTCTTGAAACTTGGCACTTCTCCTGTATAAGTAAATAAATAATGATGACAGCGTTACACTCCAAAATGAGTGCTTCGTCAAGCGAAGTTTCGTCGAGGTTCATTTCGCCGAAGCACAGTTCATCGAGGACGCCCTGCGTCGAATGAGCCTTTGCACACTTATGGGAAGTCTGTATGCTTATGTGCACTAGCGACCACCTTTCTTGGAAACATGGCAGATACAACCACACTGCAACACCACTGCGTTGTCTCCATGTCGTCGAATGATCACACAAAGGATAGAGAAAGAAAGCAGTAGAAACGAAGAGGAAAAGAAATTACGAGAGCACAGAGAAACAGCAACAATCGAGAGCCTCCAGAATGAACAGTCATGCAGTTACGAGTGTCCAGAGAAACAGAGTCAAGTGCACACTGTCTTCTTCCCTTTGTTGCTGTCTAGTGGCACGGCTTGTTCCCGCAGTCATGATCGAGTTCTGCACACCGACTGACAAATCCAAGCAGCACGCTAGGTCAAAGGAGCTGTGGCATTTTGGAAGCAAGGACCAGGTGAGACGAGCAGATGAGGTCTGACAGCCTTCCTATTCAGTCCACTTTCAGTCGAGAAGACTTGCCAGAAAATACTGCACTCAGCGTAGAACACTGCGTCACTTGAGAGTTTCCTTTGCAAATATCCACTGAGAATCCTTGATGATGGTCACGTCACGGAGTCACTCTGCAGATGCATTTCAAGCAAATAAAAAGAGCGATAAAGCAAAATGAAAACAAAGTCATTGATAAGTACACGCCAGCAAGGCAATTTTTCAAGGTAAAATGATGGTTTAGTCTTTAAGTATGTCACGCCCCCACCGGGCTGTGGTTAGGGTGCTCGACTGCTCTGCCAAAGGATCGAATCCTGGCCGCTGTTCGATGGAGGTGAAAAGCAAGGCACCTGCACAATGTCAGTGCACATTAAACAACCCCAGGTGGTCGAAATTTCCGGAGCCCTCCACTACAGTGTCTCTCATAGCCCGAGTTGCTTAGGCATGTTAAACTGCTAAACCAAACCAAGAATTAATAATTAATTCACATTCTGTTCCCCTCGCAAATTGCAATAAGAGTGAGCAACAACATAGGTTTACAGCTCAGCAGCGTGATATGGCTACGTGAAAGCGACAATGTGCACAAATTGTGTACTCCTGTGGAGACTGTGGTGCATTTTCATAGGAAACGAAGCATGCATGAGCATATGGACAAGTGGTGGTGGCAGGGACTTACGATCCCTTCTGGAATTACAAACCTTTCACATGTCTGGTAGTACATGTGTCATTTTTGACACAAGATGGACAAGCACTGATAAAGTATGTCGGGTACTTTGATGGCAGAAGATGACCAGGCCGCACATCTCTACCCTGCTGACTTCTCCTACATCTAAGGTATGGCATGCAAGACACTACACAAGGGTGAACCTTGCCAGCTAGAACAATGCACTCGTTTGCTTACCGAAAGGTTCGGCAGATCTAACTCGTCCAGCTGCAAAAAACAGAAACATAGTGGAGCAATGCTTAGAACAATGCTTAGAACCAAGTAGCAGCGTGTTCTCACAGAACCATATCGAAGCTGTCAAGCGCAACCCATCACGATCAAGCAGCCTGGAGTTTTATGTCATGGCAACACACAGGAAACCATGAATCGCAGTGTGGAAAAATCCTGCGAATGCCTTACTTCAATACTGACAGCGGGAAGGTGTAAACATGCAGCAAGGATAGCCCTTTGGTGCGTCACTTGGAACTAGCGATATGAGTGAAGCATATTACTTGACAATTCTTTCATGATTTGTGGTCACATTTAGGCTTTACTGCAGAGCAATGCCTTAGTTGCTACTGCAGCACGGCATGCAAGGACTAACGCGCTGCGCTGAGAAGTGTGCTGCCACAGCACAGTATGCGGCAGTGCAGAAGACTTGCATGCCACAAGTATTCTGTCCACATTTGCTGGTACTTTTTCCTTTTGCAAACATGATTTCACTCACCAAACATGCCTTGCTACTTCATTGCTGCAAGGCACATTTCTTGTTATGGCCATACTCATTTCACCTACCGTGTAGGACAGTGACAAAATTGACCACTGCAGTAAACATTGGCTAATGTAGCAAGAAATATCTAGACACTGCGCCTCGGAATACCTAACATGATTTCATTGCAGGACAGGATCTTAGCACAAATTGTATGCCTCCCACTAGTGTTAGTATCTTGCATGCCACACTTCTTTTCTTAAAGGAAACAGAAATAACATGGAAGCAATTGCGTCCATTCGTATGAGCATAATTACACATATGGCAAACCCACTGATACGCTGCCAGTCAACACCCATTGGAAAAAATTATGTATAAAATTTATTTATTTATTATTCATTTATTTATACTGTTAACCCTTACCGAGGGTCATGGCAGGGAGGGAATCAACAATACATATAAAATCAATACTAAAATTTCAAATGACAGTAACGAACACTTCCATCTCAAAAAGCTGGAACAAATGGCATAGAAAGCGAAAAAGCACGCACAAAGTAATAGGACGGGGGGCATTAAAGTACTGGTCGAGACCACATGAGTAGGCAATTTATTCCATTGCGTCAGGAAGCAAAATACGTTAGTGCGAGTGAAGTACAGGATTCAATCTGGCGCTGTGCTTAGCTTAAATCTTTATGCAGTATTTCCTTTCTTTCTTGCATTTCTAACGGCTCAAGGCTACAGGACTGCAATATTTTGGCGACTCCTCATATATCTGCCTCAGATAAAACGTGCCGCAAGTTGTGGTTTCTCCATATTATCTTGCAGTACCTTTTGGTGAGGATTCCAGGCTGCTGAAGCATACTCAAGCACTGGACGAATGGGTGTCTTATATGCAAATAACTTTGCATTCTTTGTTGCCCTCAACAACTTTGCTCTCAAAAAAACATAGCTTTATAAAAGCAGCCAATAAACCGCTTCAAATTGCATGCGCCAGTGTAAGTCATGTGCAATAGTTATGACTAAATATTTAAAACTACACACATTTGCCAAGTAGTAGTTACCTATAAAATACTGGAAGATAAGTGGCTTTTTTCCTGGTGATATGTGCCAAAGTTCTTTTACTGTAATTAAATTGCATTTTCCATTTTTGACATCACAAATTGAAGGCATCGAGGCATTGGTTAATTTTAATCTGGTCTTCTGTAGACGATACTGGCCCATAAATTAAACAATCATCAGCAAAAAGTTTAATTTTTACAGGTAATTCAACAGTAGCCACCATGTCGTTTATATAGACCCGAGCGTGAACCCTTGTGGTACGCCCGGGTGCACATCCAATAATCCAGACTCACAGCCATTAACACGTACAACCTGCTTACGGCCAGACAAGTAGGCCTCAATCCATTTCAGAACCTCATACTTAATGCCTATTTCATGCAGTTTAAGAAGCAAGTCATTGTGCGGCACCTTATCAAAGGCTTTCATGAAATCTATGCATATAATGTCAATCTGCTGATGGTGATCTAAAGCCTTTGCAAAATCATGGACAGTCTTGCGTGGTTGTTGAGAGAGGAAACTGTGCTGGGGCTCATTAAATGATCCATTAGCCTCCAGGTACACAGCGATATGCTTCGCTATGATGTGTTCCATGAGTTTGCAACATGCTGATGTAAGCGACACGGGTCGATAGTTGGTTACGAGCATTCGGCGACCATCTTTATATATAGGAATAACGGCAGCACAACGCCAATTTCTTCTGGTATGGAATGCGCTTGGAGCGATTTGTCGGAAATGGCAACCAAGTAAAAAGACACCCATTCAGCATATCTTTTCAGAAATGCAGTGGGTATTCCATCGGGAGCACCTGCCTTCTTCGTATCTAAATCTAGTAACAGCTGAAGAAGGCGAAGGAAGGCAAAGGAAGGCAAAGGGAAGGAAGGAAGGAAGAAGGCGATGAAGGAAGAAGGTGAAACAAATGTTTGTCATTGAAATTGATCTTGCCCATGCGAGATCTACGTGATCAGTGTTGAAGTTTCCGGCAGATCTCGTGAAGACTGTTTGAAAATTATTAAAACCATCCGCTATCTCCAACCTTGCAGTCAAAATCGTTGTTCCCAGTTTGATACCTAAATAATACCAAAATTTATCGGGAAAGGTTTCGAGATAGCCGGCTAAGGTTTCATCGAAGAAGCGTTGCTTCAATGCTGATGCAGCAGCTTTTGTCTATCAGGGTGGAAGGAGTAACTTTCTTCTTATGTAATATCTATGATATGTATATTTCTGGTTATCCATATTTTTTTGTGCCATGTTGGAACAAAACGATCCATGCAAAATAAACTGCTGCCATAAGTGCTCGAGGGCTAACTGAAACCCACTAAAATAAATTTCTAAGTACTCCAATATCGTCCGCCCGTGCATAATCCTTCACCTGAGGAGAAGGCTCTGTGCAAGCGCTTTTGTTAACAGGTACATTAAGAAAAATCATCTTATGTCATTCATGACAGTCAGTTCGCAATTGCCGACTTTATTTGAAACAAATACAAGATCAAGTAAACACTGAGAATGAAGTGTTACTCTAGCATTTTCGTGGACAGTTTGTCTAAAGTTGTACAAAATGAAATTTATAAGAGTTCTTCTGCACTCAAAGTCTCTATGTGTCCAGGTGACATCCCAGTCAATGTGCGGGAGGTTATAACCACCAGCCATTATGAACCGTGCATCGCCCTGTGCATGCACGAATAGAAACAGTCTCAATTCATCAAGAAATTCAGGGTTAGGTGGTCAATAAATAGCAAAATACGCGGTGAACTGTATTCTGCACCAGACCGATTCTGACATGCTGCAGTCCACCTGTGTCACTTTGAGAGATGATTTAACTACAATGGCCATGCCCCCGAGTACCTCTATCCTATCTAAATATAGTGTATCCCGGAGGAATGCAGTCGAACCCGTATATATCGAACTCGAAGGGGATCGCGAAATAGTTTGATATATCGATAATTCGATATACAGAAATCGGCGTGCGACGGCACTTACGATGCGAAAAAACGATACCGTATTTGTCGCATAATCAACCCACTCGCATAATGAACCCATCCACCACTTTTGCACCCGAGAATCTGAAAAAAAAAAAAAAAAGAAGCGTTAATGCCAGCTCACTCACATGCAAGTGATCTCAGCGACAAGCGGCAGCGACAGAGCAAAAAATTTCAAACTTGTTGGAACTGCGTCCCTCTCGCCGCTGGAGCCACCATGGCAGCTCAAAACAAGGTTTCTGTGTCGCCGCGGCAGAAATCGCGAGCGTTTTCGTTGCATGTCGATGGCGCGATGGCGCACGTCACTCGGTCGTCTCATCCACGGCTCATTTCTTGGCTCCATGCCAAGATGCTGCGCAGCGATAACGTCAGGGCGCGTTTATCTTTTGATAGCTCCTGCGGTGGAGGGGAGCAAACTTGGCAGAGTGTCCGTGATGACTTGATTGCACAAGCCTGGTTCGATTTATGACTCCGCGCTTAGGGCGGGCGTCATGATCGCAGCAGCTGACCGCGTGGCATGCGTGCTTTCGTTGATTCATGCATGCAAAAATAAACGACTCCCGCAAAAAAAAAAAAAAGGAGAAAACCTGCCACTTCTTAACGTCCGCAGCCGCCATATCTTACGCTAAAGGATGACTCGCAAAAAAAAATAAATAAAAAGCTGCCGCTTCTTAATGTCCGCAGGCGCCATCGCCACGTCAGCCGCCACGTGCAGAGGGTTCGCAACCCATGCTGGAGAAAGCGTCCGACGTCTGTCTGAAAACGGGCTCAGCTGGCTTGGCACATGCGTAGCGCGTGCTGAAGGAGAGAGATAGCTCGGCAAAAGAATGGGTACACCCACGCACATGGCTTGCAAACGTCATATGTTGGCGCGCGGGAAACGATAACTGCAGATGCGCGCGTCTTTGGGGAATGGGCACGGCGCTTCCCAGACCAGCCGTCACCGAACTGTCCCCTCTCATTCCTTCCGCGCATGGCTTGAAAACGTCACGCGGCAAATGGCGAAGGGTGATGCGATCGTCTTTGGGGAAGGCACACTTTCCCGTGCGTGCTGCGGAGTTCAATATATCGAATGACCGGTGAAACTGAGTTCGATATATGACGCGGCTTTCCTATACTTTTACATAGAATTTTCAAGGGGATATTCCGTGAGTTTGATATAACCAAAATTCGATATATCTGGGTTCGATATAACTGGGTTTGACTGTAATACAGTCATTAGGTGTGGGAGAATTAAGTCACGTTTCAGTAATTAGAAAAATATGTGGGCTTTCTTGGAGTAAGAGACTTTCAAGTTCAGTAGATTTACTAGCTATGCTTGGCACACTGACCAGAATGCAGCCTAGTAATGCTTGCATTGTTTGAGTTCCTGGAGTGAATTACATGAAATGGCACTTTCATGTGAAGCCACCACCATCACCTCATTGTGGAGTGTGCTGAAGAGCCTTTATCACCTCGTTCCTGGTAAAGGGAACGCTCATTTCTACCGTGATTCCAGGTATAGATTTTCCCATTTACCTTGAGCTTGCTGTGAACTAAAGAAACCTTAACGCCAGTATCCCATTCTGCGGCAGCGCTTTTCTGCAACCTTTTGCAAACGTCAAGCATTTCCTTGGAATAATCATTGCTGAGACTTATTTTTCCTCCCTTGAGCTTTTTGCAATTCGGCATTACAACAAACAAAAAATACAGAACTGATACGCGATCCAGAATCAGAGTGATAAGGTCGTGTGGCGGCGGCTGTTAAAAAACAACAAATACAGTTTTAAAGGTTTCGCGGCAATATTCTGAAATTGCTCCACCAAACTGTCTCACAGGAGTACCCCAATGGACATCACTTAAGCAAGGTCTGCAAAATTGCCCTTGAGGAGAGTTTTAGGCAGTGGAATTTTGAAAGCACTCTTCTGGCTGAGCATTCAGCCGCACTGCAGGGACATGCTCCACAGATGTGTCTGTCCCGCCTGGTAGAAAACTGGTACTGCATGTGTGCTTGTCTGCACTGCTACACATTGATTCTGTAGGTCACCCTGGTTGCACCATAATGTAGTGCTCGTTGGCAGAGTCACGCACGTGTCCCTACCACAGCTACATTCTTGTGCTGTGCTTATATTTCAGCGAAACCTTCAAAACTGTATTTGTTGTTTTTTAGCAGCCGCTAGCATGCGGCTTTATCACTGTGATTCCAGCACGCGTATCAATTCTGTATTCTTTGTTTGTTAATGTTCGACGTCGCGAGACGCACCTTCATCGGTTTTTTTGTTGTGCAACATGCGCCAAGATCTGTCTTGAAGATTCCGGCCACCTGCCTATGTGTCTACAATGTTCTAGGTTGTGCTAGTGACAGTTTGCGATGTTATCTGAGCCAACTTTAAATTGAGCGCTATGTGTGCAACAGGCATTCTTAGTTCGGCAATCGACGAGCGTGCAAGTCAGCGTGCAAGTTGATTTCAGTACCATCACGACTGTGTCTTTTTTTGGTGTGTACGGCCTTGTCACCACTATGTGACATCTGATGGAGGTGCTGCCCTTCGAGTTCCTGTTTACCCCTTCAAGCCAAGACACCAGCCATGTTTCTGTCATCCTGGGGGATCAGCCAACAGGCTAGCGAACCAGCCACCGACTTCAAGGGCTCCAACCCTCTGTTGAAGAAAATATTCTATTGCTCTAGAAGTGCCGGCATCACAAGAGGCATCAAGAAATTCCAGAGAGGACAAGCTCAGGTGCTGGTAAAAAACTTCACCGAAGAATACCGGCATCTCAACAAGGGCACGACGATCACTTTTCTCGATGAATTAGCGGACCTCTGAGATGTATTTGCTCTCCACGACCAACCTCTGGAAGACGCACCTGACCAATTTCGTCAGGCCACATTTGGCATCAACCCGGTATTGACCCAGAGCAGAAAAGACCAGATTTGTAGTCTTCTTCGAAGCTACAGTGAGTGCTTCTCATCATCATTGAAGGTACGACAAACACCACTGGCCAAGCACCACATTATAACGGACGAACACGCCCGACCTCTGCGCCAAAGCCCCTACCGCGTATCACCACGAGAATGCCAAGCCATCTGCCAGCAAGTCGATGAAATGCTTCATGACGACGTTATCCAGCCATCAAAGAGCCCCTGAGCGGCAACAGTCGTTCTGGTGAAGAAACAAGACGGAACACTTTGTTTCTGCGTTGATTACCGCCGCTTGAATAGCATAACAAAGAAAGATGTCTACCCGCTTCCCTGCATCGACGACACACTGGATCGGCTCTGTAACGCTAAGTACTTCTCGTTGATGCACCTGAAGAGTGGGCACTGGCAAATTGAGGTTAATGAAAGAGACCATGAGAAGACCGCGTTCATCACGCCAGGTGGCCTCTTCGAGTTCAAGGCAATGCTCTGCTCTGCACCAGTGACGTTCCAGCATGTAATGAATACTGTGTTGGCTGGCTTGAAGTGGCAAATTTGTCTAGTGTACTTAGACGATCTCTTCGAACTTTGAAGACCACCTGAGTAGGCTTCGAACAGTACTTGACGCAATCAAGTCCTCAGGTTTAACGTTAAAAGAAGTGTCACTTTGCCTATGAGGAGATGTTGTTTTTGGGTCATATCATCAGCAAGGAAGGAGTTCGCTCTGACCAACACAAAACAGCTGCGATAACACAGTTTCCACATCCCGGTGATAAGAAAGCTGTGCGCCGATTCCTCGAACTCTGCGCGCATTACCGACGATTCGTCAAAAACAATTCACGCCTCCTCGAACCTTTGACGCAGCTTGCAAAGGTAGAAGTGACATTTCAATGGAAAGCACCGCAAGCAGAAGCCTTTGAGGAACTTAAGTGCCTTCCTGTGCTAGGCCACTTTGATGACAATGCCGAGAACGAGATACATATTGACGCGAGCAGTCTAAGGCTAGGCGCCATTCTCAATCAGAAGAATGCCGGACAAGAAAAAGTAATGGCTTACGCTAGCAGGTCCCTTTTGAAAGCCGAAGCCAATTACTCGACGACCGAGAAGGAGTGCCTCGCGATCATCTGAGCCACTTCAAAGTTCTGCCCGTACTTATTTATACGGCTGACCATTCAAGGTGGTAAGCGATCACCATGTGCTCTGCTGGCTGACAAATTTGAAAGACCCCTCTGGCCGCCTTGCCCAATGGAACCTGCGTCTTCAAGAATTCGACATCACAGTCGTCTACAAGTCAGGCCGCAAGCACTCTGATGCAGACTGCTTGTCACAAGCCCCCGTTGATGCGCCGGTGAAAGAGGACGACGAAGATGCCTTTTTGGGACCGGTAAGCACAAACAGTCTCGCAGAACAACAGCAATCAGACCCTGAGCTGAAAGTGCTAGTCGATTACTTGGAAGGAAAGACCGCTTCCCCTCCTGCTGTGTTCAGGCGTCATTTATCATCGTTCACATTAAGCAATGGCCTCCTCGAGAAGAACTTCGCACCCAACAGGACCGCGCAGCTTCTTGTTGTGCCTAAAAGCCTCCGGCAGGAAATTCTGGAGGCGTTGCACGATGAGCCCACAGCAGGCCATCTCGGGTTTGCGCGCACGTTGCGTTGAATCCAGGAGAAGTACTACTGGTTGCGACTGCCTGCCGAAGTTGCCCACTACGTGAAGACGTGCCGCCAACAACACAAAATGCCGCCAATCAGACCAGCGGGACTAATGAACTCGATTCCGTCCTCAATCCTGCCTTTTCAACTAATTGAAATGGACCTCCTCGGCCCCTTCCCAACTTCATCAGCGGGGAACAAATGGATCATCGTGGCAACCGATTACATGACCCGCTACGCCGAAGCCAAAGCCCTGCCCAACGGTACCACAGCAGAGGTTGCTAAATTTTTTGCCGAACAAATTCGCTTGCGACACGGTCCCCCGAAATGCTCATCATGGACAGGGGAACGGCGTTTACGGCGGAGTTGACACAAGCCATCCTGGAATACAGAAATACAAGCTATCGACGAACAACTGCGTACCATCCCTAGACCAATGGCCTTACGGAGCGCCTGAACAAAACGATCGCGGACATGATCGCCATGTACGTCGACGCTGAACACAAGACCTGGGACGCCATCTTGCTGTATGTGATCTTCGCGTATAACATGGCAGTCCAGGAGTCGACCAGAGTGACCCCTTTCAAGCTTGTGTACGGCAGGGAGCCCACGACGATGCCCGATGCAATGCTGCCTCACGTAACCAACGAGGACAACCTTGATGTCGCCGCCTACCTGCAGCATGCAGAGAAAGCCGGACGACTCGCACGGCTGCATATTAAAGACCAACAGCGCACCGACAGCTGACGATACAACTTACGACGCCACGCAGAATACAATCCAGGAGACCAAGTGTGGGTTTGGGCTCCAACTCGCCGCCGCGGACTAAGTGAAAAGTTACTGCGTCAACACTTTGGGTCATACAAAATCCTTCGCCACGTCGGACAACTCGACTATGAAGTCATTCCCGCAGTACGACAGCATCACAACGACGACGCGCCCCCCCCCCCCTTCGAAAACGTTCATGTTGTTCCTCTGAAGCCTTATTATGTGCGTTAAAGAATCAATGGTGTTTAAAATTTGTAATGATTATGTTAAGTTGCTTTGTTTATTTTGAAACATCGAGGCTATGTTTTTTTTTAAAGGGAAAGTAATGCCCCGAAACCTTCAAAACTGTATTTGTTGTTTTTTAGCAGGTGTCCGCATGCAGCCTTATCACTGTGATTCCGGCATGCGTATCAATTCTGTATTCTTTGTTTGTTCTGAGACACACCTTTATGAGTTTCTTTGTCGCACAAGATGCGCAGAGATCTGTCTTGAAGATTCCGCCCCCTCGTATATGTTTCTACAATGTTCCAGGTTGTGCTAGTGACAGTTTACAATGTTATCTAGATGGTTCTGAACTGCCTTTAAAATGAGCGCTGATGTGTGCGGCAGGTATTCTTAGTTCGACGAGCACGTTTGTTGCTATCGCCGCCGCCGAGTTGCTTAGTTCTTTTGTGGGCGCAAGTCAGCCCAATAATCAATTGATTTCAGTACCATCATGCCTGTGTCTTCTTTTGGTGTGTACGGCCTTGTCACCCTTGCGTGACAATGTAATAGTGCTGCTTTGGCTTTGCCTACAGCTTGACATCACTGAGCTTGCTCACAGTGCATCATGCTTGGGAACTGCTTCTGCCCTCGCTCTATGAGGGTAGGACTGATTGGAAGTGGTGCACTTTGGACACCTTCTCTGACAGGCAGCAAAGCCAAAATGCCGGGATGTGACAGAAGTGATTCACTACACCACGGGACTGCTACAAGATTTTGGGGCAGTTGCAGGCACAATGCACTGCTAGCCCGCTGTTACCGTAAGGTCTCCTCACACGGTTACGCTACCCTCATAAAGTGGCACTGAACTGAGCTTCAAAAATGTGTGCTGAACAGTTCCTGCCCAGTGAGCTGCATCATATTTTGCAAAGTAGGGTCCGAAAATGTGAGTGCTTATTCTCAGGGTGTGATGAGTGGCCAGCACTATAGTCGAACCTCAATGTAACGAAATTCGCGATGTAACGCATTTTTTTAATTTCCCAATCACTTCCCCATTGAAAACCATGTATTTTTTTTTCACGATTTAACGAAGTAATTTTGCACCGCACTTTCGATGTAACGAAGTCCTTGCGCATTGCATACATGTGCCAGGAGCGACTTTCATATTCGAATGAGAGATAAAAGTTTAGCCGAGACAAAACGCATTTTGTATTTGCCCTTTTACGCGCCAATTTTGCCGGCAGTCTGGGAATCTGCGAGAACGTACAGCCGCGCCATCTGTCGTACGTATACAAAACCCGCGGCACGGAAGTTGCAAGACGCGTCACGCCATGACGCCACTGGCCAGTCGGAGATTCGGAACGCTCGGAACGTGAAAGCGCAAACCGGAAATACACGTACGTGAGGCCCGAGGAGGCTGACAAAGAGCATCGCGTTGTTGAGCTCGACTGAGGCCTACGAACAGCAGCAGCGTTTCTTCGACTTGGCTCCATTCACCGAGCAGTGAGTTTTGTGTCCAAGATGAGAGCTCCTCGCAAGAGAAAAGTTTTGTCTACAGACATGAAAGCCAGGATCATCACGGAAGAAATGAATGGCAAAAAGAAGAAGACTGTTGCCGAAAGGTATGGACTTTCGCAGAGTTCACTGTCTACGATTCTTAAATTGAAAGACAGCATTATGACTGCCGTTAGTGTGGGTGGCTCGGACCTGCAGCGAAAAAGATTAAAGGGGGCAAGCTACGTCGACGTAGAAAAGGCCCTCTTCATGTGGTTCTTGGATATGCGTGCCAAAAACATGCCGTTGAGCGGGGCCATTCTACAACAGAAGGCCCTGAACTTCGCTTGCATTCTTGGGTGCGACGACTTCAAAACCAACAGCGGGTGGCTCCAACGATTTAAGGAGAGACACTACATTGTTGGAAAGGTGGCCAGTGGCGAGTCGGCTGAGGCGAACGAGACTGGAGCATCTGACTGGCTGCGTGATCGTGTCCCGGGCATTTTGGCATATTTCGACGTCGCCAACATTTACAATGCCGATGAGACAGCATTTTTCTATCGGCTGTTGCCAAAGAAAACATTGGCGCTGCGAAATGAAAAATGCCATGGTGGCAAGCACAGTTAAGCAGCGTTTAACTGTTCTTTTCTGTGCCAGCGATAAACGCGTGCCATTCGTAATTGGAACAAGTGAGAAGCCACGCTGCTTTAGCGGCAAGAAAACGATGCCGGTGAAATACACGTCAAACACGAAGGCGTGGATGACGCGGGATTTGTTCCCAAAATGGCTGAAGGACTTGGATGCTGAAATGCGCAAGCAGGAAAGAAGCATCTGCCTACTTGTGGACAACTGCTCCGCGCATCATGTTCAAGACTGTGCGCTCCCCAACGTCGAGCTCGAATATTTTCCCGCAAATTGCACCTCCCTGATACAACCACTGGACCAGGGTATTATTAACAGCGTGAAGTGAACATTGATGAACATTGAGCTCAAAAGAGAGACCAAAATCGACGTATTCATGGCCTTGGAGATGCTATCGCGGTCATGGAAGTCAACGAGCAGTGAGATTATAGCGAACTGCTTCAAAAAGGCGGGCTTCAAGGATAGCATGCACTCAAACCAAGAACTGGGTTCCGAAGCTAATGACGACGACCACGAAAGCATGCCGTCCACATCCAGCACAGACGTCGGTGACTCGTGGCAGCTGCTCTGCAATCAGGGTGGTGCTCCCAGCGACGTGACGTTGGAAGACTTTGTTTTCAGCGACGCTTGTGCTCTTACAACCGAAAAGCTGGATGATGCCGCTATAATTCAGAGTGTCACCGACACGGGAATGGAGGATGACGACTCTGACCAAGACGCCCATGTGGCGAGCAGCGTGCCTACACCGACGCAAGTCATGGATGCGCTGGACGTTCTGCGTGCGCACGCGGGCGTGCATTCACATGAGCAGGCCTTGGTAGCCCTGTCTACATACGAGCGCCTTATTACGCCGACGCTTATTAAAAAGCGTCAGTTGAAGTTGACAAAGTTCTTTGTTGCCACATGAACTGGATCGACTGCACATACTCCACAAAGTTCCAATAAAAGTTGTTTGCATTCATGAAACAGTCTCGTAACTCCAATGAATAACACGACCATTGAGTCAGTAAACCGAATTTTCTTGCAGCATCTGTTTTTTCTTTTTTTTGCGTGCGATGTCTTCGTAGAAAAAAAAAAGTCCAGTGTTGACAAACTGATGGAGCTAGTGTGACCGTACAGTTAAAACGGGCGAGCGGCGGAAAAAAAATTATAACGTGCCCTGGTCGCATACAGCGAATAAAATAAAGTGCAGAGCAAGAAAAGAAACGTAATTAAGCACTGATAGAAACCGTTCACTTAACCGTCGCATAAGCGTTCGCCAAGCGCTTCGTCAATCCCACCATCAGCAAGAACGAGCCACGCCCAAGGTAGCCACTCCGGCGTGAGCGATCCCAACATATTTTTCTTAATTTTTTCCCGATTGATGCGTCCCCGCCTGCAAATGTTTATTGATGATGATGAAACCAGTGGCAACATCTTGTGACGGCTTTGAGTACTAGGCGCTACGCTTGTTCTTTGCTATGCGCACACGGAGAAAAATGATGCCCTCGCGGTGTTTGCTATCACTCATTATGCTCCCGATATAAAAAAACGCATCCAGTGCCCTTATTAGTGCTACTATTACTAGATTGTCTTGCGTATTTCCTCAATAAGTGTTTTACAAGTTCTCATCAAGTAGCAGTGCTCCACGAGCCAGTTATACTTTATTTTGACAGCTGAAACATGGGAACTTCGACGTAATGAAATTCGCGATGTAATGAAATTTTTGGCTGCAAGTAGGACTTCGTTATATCGAGGTTCAACTGTAGTTGGCTTGTGCAATGATTAACGCAACGATGTAAGTGTGACTAGACAAGCACGAACA
This sequence comes from Amblyomma maculatum, assembly GCF_055883805.1. NCBI lineage: Eukaryota > Metazoa > Arthropoda > Arachnida > Ixodida > Ixodidae > Amblyomma > Amblyomma maculatum. The sequence goes on along the minus strand of NC_139352.1, from coordinate 124,490,582 downwards.
TCTGATGAATGCAAATTTATTGCTCAGAGGAATATAAACTCTGCCAGGTTAGAGCCTTGAGACCAGGAAGTAATTGCTTTTTGCTCTGAGGCTTGCAAACAAGGAAGTAAGCAGTGCAGCTGTAAAAGTTAGCATTTTGAATAGACATTACGGACACCATGGCAGTTCAGGACAAAAGAAGCGGATTACTGAATGGGCACATTTGCACAGTGGCGGCTGCTGTGACATGGAATACATAGCAGTGTGACACAAGGAAGCCCACTCACCTCAGTCAAGGAGGGCGAACGTCCAGCATCAGGCCTACTGTGGGGTCTGGAAAACACTGGCCGCAGTAGCCACCGCACCTGCCCTGGATGATCTGGCCTTCCTGCATGGAGGACAGTGGCGCAGGATCCGAAGTGTGGATCTTTTTATCTCAGTTCTATCCCCTGGAGTATTTTAAATATTTTTCTATTAAGGAACGAACCTGCAGGCGGCGCACATTGTGGTAGGTGTGGCTGCCCTGTGTCACCCACACGGTGATGGGGGACACAGTGAAGTCGGTGCCCGCTAGTGAGAGGGAGAAGCGGCCCTGGGCACACTGGGCCCGGCTGTAGCAGTCGCCCGAGCCCCCCACTGCTGTCGGGGTGCCATGCAGAGTGCGGCTGAAAGTGAAATCCTGCCCTGCAAACCAAAAAACAACAGGCAATGCACTATTACTGCAGAGCAAAGTGACGGGACAAGCTACAAACAGAGAAGAGGGAAAGATAGGAAACTGGATAGACGGAAGATGAGTGCAAGAATAAAAAAAGGATGGGGAGAAAACCACTTGCTGGGTGTGGTGGTATGTCATGCTTACAATCACACAGAGTGAAGACGAATACTGACAAGAAAGGAGCACTGCTCCCGTTTCCTTTCTTGTCGATCTTCGTGCTGTGTGATTGGAGAGGATTGAGAGTGTGCAACAGGAGACAGCATGTCACATACTCTCATCATTTTAGTCTGAGGGTAACGTTATTGCTAAAAGGTGCATTATGTTGACCATCTACAATTTTCTTCATGCATTCTGATGTTGACTTGACATTTACGCCCCGTCTATTTTGGTGATAAACTCAGCCGATAGCACTGTGCCTGCGTCCGGTCGCTTTTAGTGTCCATAGCCCTGCACTATTCTCCACAGTGATGCAGGCAATATCATTTGAAAGTTGAAGTTGCTGTGCAACTGCAGAATATTGTAGGTGTACTCATACACATGCAGAAAAAAACACGAGCACTTGATAAAAGTTTCTGTGTGCATCCAGTGGGCTGAGAGAAAATGTGATTACCCACATTGAAAAGCTGGTAACTGGCTTCAATCGGTACCTCTCCAAAACCAATGACAGGAGATGAAAACCTACTAAGAAACATAGAAAGACAAAATAAAAGCAAAAATTCACTGAGATTTGTGTCTCACCATTTTTTCGTTTTTGTGCAGTGAAATCAGTCTGTAGTGTATCTGTCGTGTTGCTGCATAAGAACTGCCTGCTTCAAATTTCAACCATTCCTCTCTAGTGAGGTAAAGCAGTTATAGAACGATAGTGCCCAAGCAATGATGCCAATGCAGAGCATAAAGTCAAACTTAGAAATGGCTTAAAATATGCTCAAGATAGGAGGTTAGGTTTGTGGGGTTTAACGTCCCAAAGCAACTCAGGCTATGAGAGACGCCGTAGGGGAGGACTCCAGAAATTTCGACCACCTGGGGTTCTTTAACGTGCGCTGACATCGCACAACACACGGACGCCTTGCTTTTCGCCTCCACCGAAAAGCTGCCGCCGAGGCCGGGATTCGATCCTGCATCCTTCGGAACAGTAGTCGAGCGTCGTAACCACTGCGCCACCCCGGCGGGGTGCTTCACTAGCATATCAAGGAATGCAATATGCACATTCAGTGGTGGATATTATCCCAAACAGAGTTGTACATGCAGCACAACAGTGCTAGAAATGATTTGCTTGAGCCTCCATTTCAAGCCAGTACAGTAAAAGCTCGTTAATTCGAACTTCACGGAACCGGGAAAAAAGTTCAAGTTATCCGATGTTCGAATTATCGAATGGCCTCGAAAAAACTGACCAAAACCGTTTGTACTACGGTAAATGTACCGTATTTAGTCGGGTAATGAACTCGCTTGCATATTGAACCCACCCAGCCCAGATTTGTGCCTACCAATCTGAAAAAAAAAAAAAAAAAAAAAATAATAATAAAGGCATCAGTCGTTTGCGCGTCCCTCTGTTTCACACCTTCACGGTCCACAACGCGTGGCAATAACGGCGTGTTTATCTTTTGACTTTAGCTCGGGCAGGGGGGAGGAAAGCAAACTTGGCAAAGTGTCAGCACTTATCCGGTTGTGCAAGCCTCCTTTTCAGTACGTTCGCTTTATCATGCTATGAGCGACTTGGGCGAGCGGTGCCGTCTACTGCCACTCGATTTATCGGAGCGAACGGTGCTAAAAGCCGGTGTCATGATCGCGGCTGACTCCCGTGCTTCCGTTGACGACTGATGGGTGGAAGGATGGAAGGCTATCGCAAAAAAAAAAAAAAAAGTTTAACCCATAGTGCCCGTCCGAGATCATAGCCTTTTATGGGCATTGGCTGGGACCGCGCCGACAGTACTTATCCCTATTTTCAAATTAACAGGGTTGGAATTAACGAGTATTTAGTTGCGAGCTACGGAGGTTGCGCAGAAGAGAGAGCAGGCAGCCGCCGCCGCGCGGCCATGCACTGACCTTGCCGCGGCCGCGTCCCCTCCCTTCAAAGCCGCCGGCCGCCACGCCGGTCATGGCGCCATTTAAGTTTTACCCACTCTTCCATGGTTTTACCTGGTTCCTTATTCTGTCCCTGTTTTGGACGTGCGCAGCCTCTAATTATGCCTACCGATCGCGGAGATGTTTCTTTACCTTTTATTATTTTTTTTTTTTGCCACGTGATGTGCGCCAAGCCGCCCAAACGCGCCGGCGCGTAGTTCGAATTATCCGTAGCGGAACCGACTCGCGTTCGAATTAACGGGCTTTTTTATACACAGATCTCTATGGAGCTTGGCCGGACCAAGTAGTGTAGTTCGAATTATCCGAAAATTCGAATTATCGAGGTTCGAATTAACGAGCTTTCACTGTGGAACAAGGGCATAAATTACACAACTTGTGATGCTCAATTTATGACCCTCAAACTTTCCGCTTCGGCCAAAATTTGGATGCCATCTGTGATGAGACTCTTCTGTATCAAATCCCTGAGTAAGCTTAAAATTCAGACAGTCAGGTTTGCCGCTGTTCCAGATGAACCTTTCAGGCGAGGTGCTTGTGAGACATCCTCAACCATGTTTTCAGGACAACCTGTACTGGATGCAGAACCCAGAACCACAGCAGATACAAACAGCAACTCACGGTCCACTTGCAGGGTAGTGATGTTGAACGAGATCTTGGAGAAGGTGGTCAGGGCAGCCGGGTAGTCATCAAAGCAGTCACAGTTGTCCACACGCGCACCTCCATATGGGCACTCATCTGGATTTCGTAACCTGTGATCACACGACAACAAAGGCACTGCTCAACAAATCCCCCTCATCTTTTCTAAGCTGCAAAAGCCCAGCATGGATGAGCACAGTGGAGAGATACAAGGAGATGACTGCAACACTGCTCTGACATATATGGCATCAAATGATGCCATCTCTTGCCACTGCAGGTTCACAGACAATGTGAAAATGCTGTGTGTGCATGACGAGAATCTACCCTGCACGTTTAGACTCATGTCACCCCTAATCGCAACTGCAAGTTGAGGTAATTATAGCCTCCCAGCAAAAGTAGGCATGGTACCAACATACAGTTAAAAAAGACAAATTTTTAACAACTGCAAATAGAATCAAATGATTTTCAACTAGGATTAGTACCACCCCCAGTGTTGTAGTGAGGAAGAGTGCTCATTTTTACAAATATCTGGAACTTGAAATGGCTTTTCCTACAGAATTTGCTATTTACACTTTTACTAAGCCAACTATTTGCAAACAGTTCAAATAGTGGAAGTGGCATTTGCAAATTTCTAAAGTTTTGGAAATTCCTAATTTCTAAGTGATCTACACTGGCAGCAAAATAATGTTGACCCAGCTTGCTCTTTCCACACTCTGCAGTAAAACTGTTCAGAGAAGGACCTTTTAAGCAAAGGAGCCCAGTGTTTCGATCAGGTACCGGAGATAGTCTGTGCAAAATGCTACAGCGATACGCACGCCGCAACGCAGCAGAAATACAAATCAAAGTTCTCTCATCCTCCGCATCAGAAAACCAGCTTCCTCCTTTCTCTACGAGCCACAAGGATGACGTGGTAGTCGAAAACGACATCCATTGGTCTGTCACGCTGTCTGAGGGTGAAGGATGGGTGTCTACCACTCGCTGCGCGCTTTTCCCTCGCCACGGTCGGACTGAATCCAGCGACGCGCACTTCCTCGCCCATTTTCTTTTTTTCGCGCATGCGGAGTGCCGCGCCCTACCTACCGCCAAACACAGAGGAGGAAGGGGAATTTGTCTTGCGGAGGCTAGACGACCAGGCAGGAGAGTGAAAAACCTTTGCGAGGGAATGGGAGGAGAGAAACACAACAGAATCGGGTGATTGTGGTGGCTGTAACTGCATTATTAGTTGCTCTTTTCATAAACATTTTGCGGTCTTGTGTTCTGGGGGTGAAGTCTCACGGTCACCAGGGAAGAAAATATTTTCGACCGGAGGGTGGACAGTGAGCCTTTAAGGATATTCTCTTTCGTCGCTACATCCTTAGCCGAGTACTTTGCATGTTTTGCCAGCACTACCACCGTGACAGAAAGCAGTAGCACTGGTAGCACTATCCCCGGGCACTACACATTTCATACACAGACTTACACAAAGCACCTTGCTCCGACCGCAGTATCCAACCTTCCAAGCTCTCGTCACCCTGCAGTAGCGAGCACCACCTTTTGTTCATTAGCAGAATGCAGTTACAGGTGGATAGATGATGAACAGGGCAGAAGAGTTCAGGATCTCGCTACAGAATAGGTATTCAGCTCTAACTGAGGATGGCGACATTACCCTAGAGGCAAGGAACAATAATTTCAGAGATATCATTACTGAGTGCGCGGTAGAAGTAGGCGGTAGGATAGTTAGAGAGGATACCGGTAAGCTGTCTAAGGAGACGAAAGATTTGATTAAGAAACGCCAGAGTATGAAAGCTTCCAATCCAACAGACCAGATCGAATTGGCCGAGATATCAAAGCTAATCAATAAGCGCAAGGTGGCCGATATAAGGAAGTATAACATGGAGAAAATTGAGCATGCTGTAAAGAACGGGGGAAGCCTTAAAGCGGTAAAGAAGAAATTGGGCATAGGCAAAAACCAGATGTATGCGATAAGGGACAAGGCGGGCAACGTCATCACTAATATGGACAAGATAGTCAAAGTAGCCGAGGAGTTCTATACAGATCTCTACAGCAGCCAAAGTAGTCAGGACCGTAATGAGTTTGGCGGTAGGGAAAAACAGTCAGACGTTCCACCAGTGACGAAAGACGAGGTCAAGAAAGCATTAGAAACTATGAAAAGGGGGAAATCAGCTGGAGAGGATCAGATAACTACAGATTTGCTGAAGGACGGGGGGGATATCGTGCTAGAAAAACTGGCCACCCTGTATACGCAGTGCCTGTTGTCATCGACGGTACCGGAACCATGGAAGAATGCAAACATTATCCTCATTCACAAGAAAGGGGATTCTAAGGACCTTAAAAATTACAGACCAATCAGCTTACTGTCAGTTACGTATAAGGTATTTACTAAGGTAATCGCTAATAGAATCAGGACAACCTTAGACTGCAATCAATCAAAGGATCAAGCAGGGTTTCGGAAACGGTACTCTACTATCGATCATATCCATACCATCAACCAGGTGATAGAAAAATGCTCGGAATATAACCAGCCCTTATACACAGCATTCATTGATTACGAAAAAGCATTTGACTCAGTTGAAACCTCGGCGGTGATGCAGGCATTGCGAAATCAGGGGGTAGACGAGCCGTACGTGAAAGTGCTGGAAGATATATATAGTGGCTGCACAGCAACCATAGTTCTGCATAAAGAAAGTAACAAAATTCCCATAAAGAAAGGTGTTAGGCAAGGAGACACAATCTCCCCAGTACTATTCACAGCTTGTTTAGAGGAAGTATTCAGAGACTTGGAATGGGAGCAGTTAGGGATAAGGGTAGATGGAGAATACCTCAGTAATCTGCGATTTGCTGATGACATTGCCTTGCTAAGCAACTCGGGGGATGAACTGCAAACAATGATTGATGACCTAGATAGAAAAAGTAGAAAGGTAGGCTTGAAAATCAATATGCAGAAGACTAAGGTAATGTTCAACAGCCTCGGGAAGGAACAGCAGTTTACATTAGGTAGCGAAATACTGGAAGTGGTAGGCGAATATGTCTACTTAGGACAGGTAGTAACCGCAGATCCGGACCATGAAAAGGAAATAACAAGAAGAATAAGATTGGGATGGTGCGCATTTGGCAAGCACTCGCAGATTATGACTAGCAGCTTACCGGTATCGCTCAAGAGGAAAGTATACAACAGTTGCATCTTGCCTGTACTCACCTATGGGGCTGAAACGTGGAGGCTAACCAAGAGAGTTCTACTTAAGTTGAGAACAACCCAGAGGGCTATGGAACGAAAAATGGTAGGGGTAACATTAAGAGATAGAAAGCGTGCAGAGTGGGTCAGAGAAATAACTCAAGTTACCGACATTCTAGTGGAAATTAAGAAGAAGAAATGGACATGGGCAGGACATGTAGGGCGAAGAGAGGATAACCGATGGTCGCTGAGGGTAACAAACTGGATTCCAAGGGAAGGAAAGCGTAGCAGGGGGCGGCAGAAAGTTAGGTGGGCGGATGAGATTAAGAAGTTCGCAGGGGTCAAGTGGATGCAGCTAGCACAGAACCGGGTTAAGTGGAGAAATATGGGAGAGGCCTTCGCCCTGCAGTGGGTATAATCAGGCTGATGATGATGATGATGAGATGATGGCTGTAGCGATGCACACTCCTAAAACCTACCTTTCACTTTTTTTATTTTTTTATTTTTTTGGTTTAGAGCAGTGCTGCTTTCTATACGTTTTTGAAATAGTAGTTTCCAGCGTTTGTGGTCCTTGGGATATGATGGCCATAGTGATGCGTGCTCCGAAAACTACTTTCCATAGCAGCCTCGGCCCACCTCTAGTCCGAATTAACCGGTGTGCATACAATTTAGCGCTGATTTAAAAAAAGTTTGCTGCCATAGACCTATGTACATTTCTGAAGGGAGGGAGTGAGCATGCCGATTGATCCATAATTAACGGGGCCCAAATTAACGAGGCTTTACTGTAATGCGCTGATGGCCACTGAGAGCCACCATGCAGCCACTGCGCGTTCGCCGGTTGGAAATTGAAGTACAGCGTGCAATGTGGCACATAAGTGTGCTTAGCCATGATGCAGTAGACTGTGACTGGTCACATGGAAGTGACTTCGCCGGTGGATAAGAGAAACAGTTCACTTAAACGGAGAGTTGAGCTAGTTGGTAGATGTTAAAGGAATAACAGCACGGAGACGAAGGACAAGGAAGAAGACAACACCTGCGCAGGTGTTGTCTTCTTTCTTGTCCTTCGTGTCCGCACTGTTATTCCTTAGTTAAGTTCACATGTGCTGCTGTATTTGTTTCGTGACGACTGCTTGGATTTTAGTCAATGTTCGGGTCGCCACCTATGAACTTACCAGTGGCGCCCTCCAAGCTGAAGCCCAGCCAGGGGTGATTTGAATCAGGGGGGTAAAGCGCGGCGCGGAAGGTTGTGCTACACTTGTGTACCGCCATAATGGTACTCCTATTAATTATTTTTTCTTTACTCGTACAGAAAACTCTAAAAAGTAGATCTAAAAAGCATTAAAGTTCACAAAAGAATGCTATCACATTTTATTTCCTTACAGTTATAAAATTTAACTGATATAAAGGCAGATAAAAGTGTACTTGCGATAGTTTCGAATCGTTTCGTCTCCTGTACCTGGAGCTAGGGGCGCTGGCTGTACACAACTGCAGCTTGCGCGAGGTACCATCATGGCTGCGAACACGATTAGCAAAAGCGTAGAGAGAGTTCACAAGGGAGTGCAACCGTCGCTTTCGCTCTAGTTTTAGTAGTATTAACTCTATGACTTGAATAAAGCAGTTTTGTGTTTGGTTCTGGAGCGGCGTGGTTGCTTGGCTCCCGGTATGACAGCACGGGGCCGCCCACACAACATGGTGTCAGAAGTGACAGCAGCATGAAAACATCATCTTGAAGCAGCTCTCAACGACCCTCAACGGCAAAAAGATGCTCCCAGAGGAAAGCGCCCAGCAGGCCCAGTGGCTAGGCCCCACTCTGCAATAGCCAGATGCGTTACGACTTCTGCAACCCGGCAAGTTGGCCTTCATGGAAGTCTCGCTTCGAGGACTATGCCGCTGTCTCCGGACTATAGAATGCTCCGCAAGACATGGAAGAACGTACGCTTCTGTACTGTATGGGCCCGGAAGCTCGCTCACTGCTAGAAACTTTTTCACTCGACGCTGCCGCGTTAGCCTCCTACGACACAGTTGTTAAACGCTTCTCTGAGTACTTCGTGCATTCCTTTAACCCTTTCACTGTCACGAACGTACCGGTAATTTTTGTGCTTTCCCTCCACAGTGGCACCGACGAACTTCGCGCCTAAGCGCGAAACTGGCGCACTTAAACAGGCTGCGCCATCTGTGATATCTTTCTACAACTTCCTATTTTCGACCCGCGTTGCATTGATGCATACATACTGAAGAGTATGGAGCAACTGTGCCCACCCCCGCCACCTTCTTTGCTGGGGGGCGCGATCACTCTGCACGCGCTACTCTACTGCGCTAAGCAATCGTGCGGCGCACGCGTTTCGCGGTGCGTGCATGGGGTTATAGGTTCAAGGGTTGTTCTGCCATGTGCCGCAGGTTTGCAGGTTTTTATTTTTATCCTGTTGGCTTGTCAGTTATGACACGTCACGTTCAGGGGCTTGCGCCATTGCCTCTCCAATAAGTCTCGATCGCTGCTTTCGCTCTCTCTTGCCATCCCCTTCTTTGCGGCTAGCAGCAGCAAAGGAAATTGTTTCATGTGTTTTAGCCCCTTTCCACCTCCTTCCGTCATCTTGATTTCACAACATGCCATTTCTCTCCCTTGCGCAGGCCACCGGATGTGCACCCTCCATGCGCACGGTTACTTTCAGATGGCTCTCCACGCGAGACCTTCAACTGCGGACTGGAGCATTGGCTCTTTTTATCATAAATACGAGCTGAGCTCGGAATCGGACTCTCAAGAAGTATCAAGAAGTTTTTTGCATATTATCCTCATTTATCTAATCTATAATTGGGCTGATGATGATAATGATGTTAATTGACAATACCTGCAGAACACTGAAATGCGCATATTCCGATGACTATGTTATTTGTATAGCAATCATAATCGAAAATAAATCACTATGCTCATTCCCTGAAACCAAGCTGACACTGGGGGTGTGTCCCGGCCAGAAACGGCAACAGGGAATCAGTCATCTCACTTTCACAAGCGCGTTCAACAACCTGGTAAGAGTGTCGACTTATTTTACGCAAAACTGTTCAAGTTAGACGCTGCAACTACCCGTCACCAGCTGTAGAAGAACACTTGGTCCACGACAGGTTTGTTTTGAATTGCTTGACACGCGTCTCTCCGAAAAAGGTTTGCTGCTCCCTGAAGCTAACTCTCAAAGAAGTTTGGACGCAAGCTCGTCAGTCCGAGGATGCAAACAAGGAACATTCACTCGCACAGGCTACCTCGCAAGGCATGATTGATGCTGCGACTCAAAAGTTTTCGCGACAGCCGATTGACGCCAGTACATGCTCAACAGATGCGAAGTCAGAACGCTATCGTGACATTCCGGTCTGCTTCTTTTGTGGCCGTGCATATCATGCACGCTCAGAGTGCTCAGCAAAGAGCTCTATCTGCAACTGCAGCGGTAAGAAAGGTCATTTTGCTGAAGTTTGCGGCTCCAGGAAGTTGAGGCAGGCCAAACTAAATGCTATCCAAATGCACGCTCTCGAGTCATCAGCTAAAGCCAAGTATATGGATGTCACAGTCGACAACTACACAGCTCAGTTCAAAGTAGGCTCGGCGGCTGAGGTTTCTGCAATTTGAAGTGACTTCCCCGGAAACCCGGCTGAGCTCGTCAAGGTAGATGCTATGGTGGCCAACCTCTGTGTTTACGGGGTTCGCATTTGGCCCATCTATCTTGGCAAGGGAAGACCAGCTCCCAGCGTCTTTACGTCATTGAGTCACTTTCAGTACCTTTACTGGGTCTACCAGCCATCCAAGCTCCTAAAGTTGTTAGATTTTTGGGTACTGTCAGCACTCCTGAGCCAACGCTTCATGCTGAAACTGTTCCGTGGCCTCGGCACGCTCAGAGATGAGTATACCATTCGCTTGAAACAAGATGTGCCATTCTCACTTAGCGCACCTCGATGGATGCCAATCCCGCTGCGTAAAGTTGTTCGGCAAGAAATTGAAAAACTCGAAAGCGACGGCGTCATTAGTCGTATTGATAAACCAAATCCGTGGTACACCGGACTAGTGGTAGTACCAAAAAAGAATGGAAAGTGTCATCTGTGTGTTGATCTGACTCGACTAAACAAGTGGTTTTCAAGGAAAGGCACATTTTGCCTACCGTTGAACAAGTTCTTGGGTTATCGTTGACGCAGCCGTTTTTTTGAAGCTGGATGCAACTGCAGGCTTCCATCAAGTCAAGCTGTCAGAGGACTCGCAAGAATTGACAACTCTCATCACACCTTTCGTCGCCAATGTTTTTGCCGACTGCCCTTCGGCATCACATCCACCCCGGAGTATTTTCAAAAGCAAATGGCCACGATCCTTGAAGGTCAGAAGACGTACCAAAAAGGAACATGATGCAAGACTTGAGCAAGTGTTGGCTCGTTTTGCAACTGCAGGCGTCACCTTGAACAAAGACAAGTCTTGTTTTGGTGTCTCTGAAGTCTCCTTCCTAGGTGTCATCTCAGCACAAGGCATCAAGCCAGATCGATGCAGTATATGATAGGCCATCTCTCACAGACATTGCAGGTGTCAGACATTTACTCGGGATGGTAAATCATCTTGCCAGGTTCTTGCCTCATATTTTGAAAATAACTGCTTTGATACGCACCCTTCTCAACAAGAAAGCTAGTTGGACTTGGCAGCATGAACAGGAAGCTGCATTCAAAAGAGTCAAGCAACTTCTGACGTTGAAACGCTGCTTGGCCAAGTACCTCCTATCGTATGCCACAACAGTCTCTGCCGACGCCAGCTCTTTCGGACTAGCAGCAGTCCTGCTACAAGCATAACCAACTGGTAAACGGAGGCCTCAAGAGCAATTACGACCACAGAACAAAGGTACTGTCAAACAAAAAAAAGAGGTCTTGGCTACAGCATGGGCCATCTAGAAGTTCGACGAGTTCATCAGAGAAATCACCTTTACCGTAGAAACTGATCACCTTCCTCTTGTGTCATTGTTTGGCAAAATGAAACTGGACGTGCTTCCTCCGAGGGTGCAAAGATTTAAGCTTAAGACAATGCCTTACCAGTTTCAGATAATGTGCGTGCCCGGAAAATTGTTGTCTACAGCGGATGCATTGTCTCGCATCCCTGCCTAAGTGCATCCAGTAGACACCGTGAAACTTGTTGCTATCAAAGTCGTGGCTTCTGCTTCAGATGTGCTTCCTGTGAACATGCAGGATATCAGGAATGCCCAAAGTTGTGATGGAGAATGCACCATGCTCATCTCTTTCTGCCAGCACGGCTGGCCAAAGAAGTCAGATACCACTCCTCACGTCAAAGTATGAATCAGTGAAGGATGAACTTTCTGTTTGTGATGGTCTTCTCAAAGGCCCTTGCCTTCTGATCCCCTCAGCAATAAGGCCAGCAGTCGCACCAAGGCCCTCACTCATGGGTCTGTGTGGTGGCCTGGCATAACAGCGGAGATAATCTCCCTCGAGCAAAGTAGAGTTCTGGGCTAGTTGGTTCTGGGACATGATTACTGGGAGGCTTAGCGCGGAACAGACAAGGACAAGAGAGGCACACAGGACGAGTGCTCGTCCCATAATCTCCCTCGTGACCAGCTGTGAAAGGTGCTCCCTTACTCGAGTGAATTCAGCAGAACCATTCCTTCCTACAAACCTCCCTGGTCGTCCTTGGGAAGTTCTGGGCATGGACTTCTTTCACCACAATTCTCAAATCTTCTTGATGGTAGTGGACTACTACTCCCGGTTCCCGGAGGTGGTGACACTGAAAAGTGCAACAGCTCCAGTGGTCATTGAGGTGCTCAAAAGCCTGTTCGCCCGTCATAGGATACCGCAACAGGTTAAGTCAGCTTCACGCTATGTATTTACCGCATTCTATGTATCTTATGGTTTTGACCACATCACCAGTAGCCCCCATTACCCACAGTCTAGAGGAGAGGCAGAGCGAATGATCCGGACTTTGACAGACATCTTCCGTAAGGCAAAAGATCCTCACGAACATAGCGAGACTGTAGCGCAAAGCAGACAGGACACACGAGAAGAACGAACAACACGAGCGCTAACTTCCAACAATCTTTATTTCAGACATGCAGCACATTTATACGCCAAAGATAGGAAATCACTAGTGCTGACAGTATCACCGCCGGAGAAAAGAGAGTTCTTTATCGCATAAACTAATAGACGGAGTGCTAACACAAGTCTCTCCGCACGCATTTATCTTCTCAGCTTCAATTATCATTCGCGTGGTCATGTCAAAATTTCTTGCTAGCACAACTGTTTGTTCCAAGTACGGTTTGCAAGTTTTCGATTCACAAGAAAGAATATGATCAACAAGAGTACTACCCTTCCCATTCTTGACGTTACGTGCATGTTCCAATGGAACACGCACGTAACGTCAAGAATGGGAAGGGTAGTACTCTTGTTGATCATATTCTTTCTTGTGAATCGAAAACTTGCAAACCGTACTTGGAACAAACAGTTGTGCTAGCAAAAATTTTGACATGACCACGCGAATGATAATTGAAGCTGAGAAGATAAATGCGTGCGGAGAGACTTGTGTTAGCACTCCGTCTATTAGTTTATGCGATAAAGAACTCTCTTTTCTCCGGCGGTGATACTGTCAGCACAAGTGATTTCCTATCTTTGGCTTATAAATGTGCTGCATGTCTGAAATAAAGATTGTTGGAAGTTAGCGCTCGTGTTGTTCGTTCTTCTCGTGTGTCCTGTCTGCTTTGCGCTACAGTCTCGCTATGTTCACGCACCAACAAGCCCAAAAAGCCACCCTTTTGAAAAGATCCTCACTTGGCCCTTCTCAGCTATAGGGATACACCAGGTGCGAGTGGCTTCAACCCAGCTCAGCTCCTAATGGGAAGGCAATTGAGAACTCGAGTCCCAAAGCCAGATGAAAAGCTTCGTCCACACTGGCCCAAAAGGGAGGAGGTAGCTCTAAGAGGTGACCCTTACAAGAAAAGAACTGCAAAGGACTTCAACCGACGTCATCGCGTCGGGGATCTGCCATCTCTTCAGTCCGGTGAACAGGTCTGGGTTCGAACCTACCAGGTGCGTGCTACAGTTCTGAGCAAGGCACAGAATCCAAAGTCCTTTATCGTCAAATTAGAGCGAGGAACGATTCTGCAGCGGAATGATCGACACTTTGTTCCTTTTGTGCGCAGGGCAGCAGATCCCGCATTTTCCAGCCTCTACCCCTAACTCAAGAGGCAGCAGCACCTGACCCGCCGCCTGTTACAGCGGGACCTTCTTCACGTCCTGGTGATGGTGTTGTGTTTACCCGTACCAGCCGCCGTGTAGTACCACCGAATCGCTTGAACTTATGACTGAGGAGGGAGATGTTGGGTCGCCACCTATGAACTTACCAGTGGCACCCTCTAAGCTGAAGCCCGGCCGGGGGTGATTTGAATAAAGAAATTTTGTGTTTGGTTCTGGAGTGGCGTGGTTGCATGGCTCTCTCTCCCGGCCTCCCAGCAGGACAGCACGGGAATGCCCACATAACAGCCAACACCGAAAAACAGTGCCAGCGTAGCCACAAAAAAGTGTATGAAAAAGCAAGAAGGCCAGCTTGTGCAAACTGCATCTAATGCAATGAAATGCGCTTACTGGGGCACCTAACGACATGCTTTCATTTTCAAGCCCTCACAGTTTGTGACAGCAATGGCCGACCGCGAAGCTTGTAGTCTAGCAAAATCGATATGCTAGGGCTAAGCAATCTATGTGTCACTGTGGATTCTGCCTTTCGGGCGACATTCAACAACTGACACTTCGACTTTTGGGCAAAATGAGGAAGCATAGAAGTGATTGCCCAATAGCATTGCTGCTCAGGCTTCTTCTGTCCATTTCATGAGCCATACTGCTGCAATTTAGCAGTGCCTTGCTTCACCGGTATTGAATCATTGGCACTGCAGTATGGATACATCCATCTTACTTCACGAGAATGTTCAGTAAACTCCCTTTTTGTGTGATACTAGAGTGTTTTTCCTGACAGAAATCGTTACTAAATGGTTGTAAACAAAATCGTCATCATCATCAGCCGGACTATACCCACTGCGGGGGGAAGGCCTGTCCCATACTTCTCTAATTAACCTGGTCCTGTGCTAGCTGCATCCACTTGACCTTTGCGAACTTCTTAACCTCATCTGCCCATCTAACTTTCTGTCGCCCCTTACTACGCTTTCCTTCTGTTGGAATCCAGTTTGTTACCTATAAGCGACTATCAGTTGTCCTCTCTACGTACCGCATGTCCTGCTCATGCCCATTTCTACCTAACTGTCATTAACTGGAGTTATTTCTCTGACCCACGCTGCGCGGTTCTTATTTCTTAATGTTACACCTACAATTTTTCTTTCCATAGCCCTAACAAACAATAAAAAACAAGATATTAGTGCATAATTTCTCGTTTGTTATTTAATACTTGGTAGTCCTTACAGGTGCAACAAATTATGGCGTGATGAGTGGAAACAAAATTTTGTTGTATTAGCTCGTTCTGTTAAGGCATCACCATATCCTAGGTTACTGAGGAAAGCGTCAAAAAACTGCTGGGAAAAAATATGCATGCAGGTGACATTGCACCAAAACTGTGATGCAACCATTCTTTGTACAGCGCTACCATTCACTTAGCATCCATTGGCTAGCTAAGTTAGAGACAAGCTTGCGAATGATACCTCCAATTGTACGCCGTTACTTAGGTGCTCCCTAGAAGGAAACCCCAATTAAAGATATTTAACACTTTGCCAAACTCTGTCGCAGTTCACCAAACTACCAAGAAAAACCATGCCAAACCATAACAGTGCTTCTGCATGCCTTCTCCGGTTTAAGTGGATATAAACACCAGCTAATTGATGTGCACACACCTCTTTCCGTAGACCTCAGAGTAGTTGTTGCTCTCGCCACTGTCGAGCGACAGGTACTCCTGAGGTGACGAGGTGTTCATGCGCGAGCAGTACACGCTCACCAGGCGACCTCGCACGTACAGCTTCTGCTCGCCGTCCTCGTGGATGCCATCACGGCGTTGGACCTCTGCACAGCTGACTGCAGTGCCTGCAAACGAAGGAAGAAAATCACTTGTTCGCAAGTCTAGAGGCCGAAGAGAAAAGTGTGCTTTTGAGCTGCTGACGGACATTCTCCAAAGCAGAAGCTTGTTTACCAAAATGGATCGCAGCAGCCATGCAAGTTCACTAGCGAATATTGCACCAGCACACATGTGCATCTCTTATCTGCTCGGTTTTCACTGGCTCATCTACCTCATTTCCCCAGCATTCATTCCTTTTCCCTTTGTACTCATTTCGTTGAGCACGGAATAAAAACAAATTTTCACCACTTCCACGATTCGCTTTTTACATGGCGTGTGGTCCAAGCAGACATGGCCAACTGGAGACTGCTTGCTAGCACTTGGTAACAAATTGGTGACTGGTTGTTTCTCGAAGGCCACAGAAGCAAAGGCTACCATGTGGTAGGCCATTGGATGGCAGCTAGTTGGCCAGATACCCCCTTTTGCGCTGCGTTTGTGTTTCTGGCTCACACCATGCAGATCTTTTTTTCTTATGTGTTTGTTTTGTTTAGAAGGGTTTTTGCTGGGGGGAGGGATTGTGTCAGAGTTAAACATGCGACTGTTTCAATAATGTGTTTTCATTGGTTGACCCAGCTTCTCTAGTATGAATGCTGTGAATAAGTAGTAAAGTTGACAATTAGATGATATTGATACGCGGCAAGGTTAGTGCACGAAGGTTGGTCCAGGATAACGCAGCACACAAAGCACAGAATCACAGCAGCGTTAACCTTCTTCTAGCACTAAACGTTGCTACCACTTTGTCGTCTTCTGTGTCACTGTTTCTGATCATAGTCTTCTTTAACGTCCAGCGATGCAGGGCATATATGTCACATTACCCCCCCACGAAAAGCACAGTCCCGGTGCGCACTAGGACGAACTACTGCAGGGGTAGTATGGCTTCATTCTGGCGACATGAACAATCTTGGTGCGTGGCATAGAGGACTGTCGCGGCGGATGTACAGGGGCGACCTCGTATGTCACAGGAGTGACTGGTCGTAAAACACGGTAGGGTCCTGCATAGCGTGGCAAAAGCTTCTCACACAGCCCAACTTTACGAGCGGGAGTCCAGAGCAAGACGAGAGAGTCCGGAGAGTAGTGGACATCCCGGTGGCAAGAATCATGGCGCCGTTTTTGAGAATTTTGGGAGGAGGCCAGTCGTCGGCGAGCAATAACACGAGCGCCGTACGCTCTGGAGATGGCGTCACGAACGCAGCAACTGGCGTTAGCGGTGGGAGGCAATACGCTGTCAAAAGGAAGGGGAGGGTCGCGGTCGTATAGAAGATAAAACGGTGAGTACCCCATTGTGTCGTGACGAGAGAAATTGTACGCAAACGTTACAAACGGCAAATTAATATCCCAGTCACGGTGATCATCCGAGACATACATAGACAGCATGTCCGTGAGCATGCGGTTGAGGCGTTCGGTGAGGCCGTTCATTTGTGGATGGTAAGCGGTGGTACAATAGTGCTTAATGGAGCAGTACCGAAGAATTTCATCGACTACTCAAGCAAGAAAGCAACGGCCACAGTCAGTGAGCAGCTGGCGTGGAGCACCATGGAGCAGGATGACGTCATGGAGAAGAAACGCAGCCACATCAGTTGCACAGCTGGTGGGTATCGCTCGGGTGACAGCGTAGCGCGTAGTATAATCCGTGGCCACTGCAATCCATTTATTCCCCGACGCAGAAAGTGGGAAAGGCCCGAGGAGGTCAAGGGCAACTCGGAAAAACGGGTCTACTGGGATGTCGATCGGCTGCAGGGCATAGCCGAGGGCTTCTTCCGTCGCTGACAGTGGTCACAAGAAGCAACCTAACAACGAACAGAGCGATAGAGGCCTGGCCAAAAGAAGCGGCGGCGGACGCTATCGTACGTACAAAATACGCCAAGATGACCCGCTGTGGGTGCGTCGTGCAGCTGTTGAAGAACGGTGGTACGCAGGTGTTCGGGGACTACAAGCAGAAGCTCGGCGCCACCTGGTCGCATATTCCGTCGGTATAAGGTGCCGTTGTGGAGCACAAACAGAGCAAGGGTAGCATCAAGGTGATCAGAGCTGAGGCGATTGATTATGCTGCACAGCTTGGGATCTAAGCGCTGCTCATGGCGAATGTTTGAAAGGTCAGAGATGGCCAACACATATGTGTCATCATCGCACTCGCTCACAGGTGGGGGATCTACCGGGTTGCGGGACAGGCAATCGGCGTCAGCGTGCAGCCGGCCAGACTTGTGGACGACAGAAAAAGTGTATTCCTGAAGGCGGAAGGCCCAACGACCCAGGCGACCAGTAGGGTTCTTCAGCGTAGAAAGCCAGCATAAGGCATGGTGGTCGGTGATGACGGAGAACGGGAGTCCAAACAAGTAAGGGCGAAACTTTGTAATGACCCACACGAGGGCTAAGCACTCACGTTCTGTGATCGAGTAATTTCGTTCAGCCGCAGAAAGGAGGCGACTGGCATAAGCAGTGAAGCGAGTGCGACCCATCTGCTGCTGGGCGAGTATGCACCAATACCGTGACCACTGGCATCGGTGCATACCTCAGTTGGTGCTGAAGGATTGAAGTGTGCCAGGACGGGCGGGTTGGTGAGGGCTGCAATGAGCGCAGAAAAGGCTTGGGATTGTTCTTGGTCCCAGCAAAATGAAGCGTCGTTCTTCAAAAGGTTGGTGAGTGGACGAGCCGTCTCCGCAAAGTTAGGTACAAACCGCCGAAAAGAGGAGCAAAGCCCAAGAAAACTATGCACGTCACTGGTACAACGGGGTGTAGGAAATGCACTTACAGCACATATTTTGTCTGGATCGGGTTGAACGCCACGGGCGTCGACCACGTGACCAAGCACCTTGAGTTCACGTCGGCCGAAGCTACATTTCTTCGAGTTCAGCTGCAGGCCAGCTCTTCGGAAGACGCCAAGAATGGCATCAAGACGATGGAGATGGC
Source organism: Amblyomma maculatum (assembly GCF_055883805.1). Taxonomy (NCBI): domain Eukaryota; kingdom Metazoa; phylum Arthropoda; class Arachnida; order Ixodida; family Ixodidae; genus Amblyomma; species Amblyomma maculatum. The sequence continues at coordinate 124,472,027 of NC_139352.1, read as the reverse complement.
TCTCGAATGTAGAAGAAAATACAATGACGTCATCGAGATAGCACAAGCACGTCGTCCATTTCAAGCCGCGCAGGAGAGAGTCCATCATGCGCTCGAATGTTGCAGGCACATTACACAAGCCGAAAGGCATCACCTTGAATCGATACAGGCCATCGGGAGTGACGAAGGCAGTCTTCTTCCGGTCCCGTTCGTCGACTGCGATCTGCCAATAACCGGAACGAAGATCAATGGAAGAGAAATAGCTGGCACCGTGCAAGCAGTTGAGGGCATCATCTATCCTAGGGAGCGGGTAAACATCTTTCTTTGTAATTTTGTTGAGGTGTCGGTAATCAACGCAGTATCTCCATGTATTGTCCTTCTTTTTAACAAGCACGACAGGCGACGCCCAGGAACTGCTCGAAGGCTCTATAATGTTTTTTGCAAACATCTTGTCCACTTCATCTTGTATGACGCGTCGTTTAGAAATGGCGACTCGATACGGTCTTCTGTGAATTGGGCGGACGTCTCTGGTGTCGATAAGATGTGTAACGAGGGACGTTTGTCCTAAGGGACGGTCAACAAAATCGAAAATATTGCTGTACGAATTCAGAAGACTCTTAAGTGCTGTAGCACGGTCAGGGCGCAAATTAGGTGCAACCATTCCTGATATGCGGGCCTCCGAAGATGAGGACGGTGCAGGTCGTGTCGACACTTTAGCAGTGGAGTCAGGCAAAAGAGCGGCAACTGTGACGTCAGACAGTGGGGTCAGTTCGGCGAGAGTAATGCCCTCAGGAAGAACGTGCACAAAAAAGCCGAAGTTCAAAACTGGAATATAAGCGTTGTTATTTTCTACGTGCACAATGTTATGAGGGAGAGCGATTCTACGCTGAAGTGTCACGTCGGTTATGGGGCAAACAACGTAGTCGCCATCAGGAAGGGAGGGGAAAGGAGACATGAGCACATACACTGCAGCTTCTGGTGGCAGACGAGTAAATGTAGAGGAGCGGAGACGGAGCGTTGAAGTATCAGAGGCCTGTTTGTCAGGACAGAGTGGCAGGTCCAGATGAAGCAGTTCAGAAGAACAGTCAACGAGCGCGGAATGTGCAGTTAAAAAGTCGAGTCCTAATATGTCGTGAGGGCAACTGGTGAGGACTGTAAATAGGACAGGGATATGGCGGTCAGCAATGGTAATTCTCGCAGTACACATACCAATCACAGTAGCTGTATTGCCATCAGCAACACGAATGGTAGATGAGGAAGCGGGTGTAAGGACTTTGTTGAGGCGTTGACGGAGCGAGGAACTGAGGACGGAAATGTGAGCGCCAGTGCCAATAAGGGCAGAAACTGAGACTCCGTCCACAAAAACCTCAATCAGGTTACGTCTGGGTGCGAGGGTCAGTTCCGAGTTGACAGTCCGGGTCGGTAATGCAGCGTCACTCCCGGGTGCTGCACTCGCTAGTTTCCCGAGTGGGCGCCGGTGTATGATGGGGAGGAGCTGCGACGAGGCACCGGTGAACGAGATCGACGAGACCGTGGAGATGGAGATCAGCTGCAGTGACGGACACTTGAGACGGCTTCTGTGCGAGGTTCATCTGGGTGAGCAGGGAAGTGTCCAGGTCCATCATATGCGGGGCGGAGCTGTTCAGGTTGGGCAGGGAAGCGTCGAGGTCCGTAGTAGTACAGATGGTCAGCGTTGTAATAGGAACGAGGTGTGGGGAAGGTGTGACTGCGGCAATAATGGGAAGTGTGGCCGGCTCGACAGCAAATAAAACAAATTGGCCTGTCATTTGAGGTGCGCCACTCTGCAGGATTGCGACTAACGTAGCGACGTGGGGGAGCTTGGCTAGTGGTTGCAGCAGCCACTAAGAACAGGATGCGATGGTGACGAGGGTGGTACGGGGTGGGAGGAAAGACTGATGTTGGCAAGTTCCTGGCGGCCTGTATCTTGGTCACGGTGTCGGGCAGTGGAGATGGGAGTGGTGCAGGAGCTAAGGCCTCGAGTTCTCGCCTGACGATCCGAGTCATGGTAGTGGGCTGTTGCAGAGGAGCCAGATCATCGCAGGATGATGTGGCTGCCGTGTTCGGAAGGCGCTCAAAGCGATGTACCAAGCGTCGCTGTTTAGCCTGCTTGAATCTTCGGCAAACTTGAAGCACCGACTCGATGGTAGAGCAATTCATGCAGAAGAGGATGTTGAACGCGTCATCTGCGATGCCTTTGAGGATGTGCCCTACCTTTTCACTTTCCAGCATGGAGCTGTTCGCCTTGTGACACAATGCGAGCACGTCTTGAATGTAGGCCAGGTAGGACTCCGTGGTGGATTGAGCGCGAGACGAAAGTTTGGTTTTGGCTGCGAGAGCCCATCCAATGGGCTTTCCGAACAGTCGTGAAGCTTTTGCTTGCATATTTCCCAGGTCACCAGCTCATGCTCGTGATTTTGAGACCATGTGCGAGCGGTTCCTGCCAAATAGAATATCAGATTGGCCAGCATGATGGTCGCGTCCCAATGATTGTTCCGGCTGCATCGCTCGTATTCATCCAGCCAGTCGTCAACATCTGTCTTGTCTTTGCCATTGAAGATGGGAGGGTGGCGGATTTTTGTGAGGACGAGTGGTTGCGCCGATGTTGTTGCGGTGGTAGCAGCTGCCTCAGAGGTCATAGTGGCCATTGTTGACGTTGTGATCCCAGGTAGGTGGCGGCCACTGCGCAAATCCAGCTTTCGGCTGCTTAAATGAATTTATGTGTGCACACAGGGATCTTTAGTCACCTCCACCAAGATGATACGCGGCAAGGTTAGTGCAGGAAGGCTGGTCCAGGATAACGCAGCACACAAAGCACGGAATCCCAGCAGCGTTAACCTTCTTCTAGCACTAAACGTTGCTACCACTTTGTCGTCTTCTGTCTCACTGTTTCTGATCGTCGTCTTCTTTAACGTCCAGCGATGCAGGACATATATGTCACAATATTGTTAAGTTCTAAACAATGAAGGCTTCTTTTAAGAACCACAACTGTACAATTTACCACATTATGATTATGAATATCCAATCCAGACACTATAAAGCCCAGCTTTAATCCGGAAGCCAGAACATGTCTGCACAGCTAGGAGTCTGACCCAAAGGTGGGTTTAATTCCCATCTTAAAAATGCTCTCCTGACAATTGGGCCATATTGCGCGGCCTCGCATAAGCTGCCAATCAGTCAGCCTTGTCACCTGCCAGGGGCAAGAAGGACTGGACAGATCGGCAAAAGGCACAAGTGGAATCTTAGTGCTAACACACTAATCCTTAAGAATTGATGCAATAGCACTTCCATATGCACTGTTGCTAAGTAATAAAGTCAAACCCGGATATATCCCAGACGGCCACTGTCCGAACTCGGCCGATTTTGGACATCCGCCGGAATTCTGGCCTACGTACGAAAGCGAATGGTCGAATCCACGTCCGCCACTGGATTCGCTTTTACACAGCTTTGATATCGTTTGTAGTCATCATGCTCGTCTGAACTGCGTATAAATCAGTAATGCCGCAAATCTGCATTATATTATGCCAGAGCGAATCGATGAGATAGAAAGCTTTCTATTAAACAATTTGTTTTTTTAATTTTCGCATGTTTCATCAATTCTTCCTTCAAAATTTTTGATGAAAAGTTAAATGACCATTAAACATTTTACTAATCAGGATGCTTCGGTGAAACTTTAATCGCAGGCTGAGTAGACGCAGCAAGCAGCAAGCTCAAAAAGAATGAAACCAAACCTATCCTCAAAAAATCTGAAATGAGCCAATCCAATCCACCTGACAAGTTTTGTCATGGAAGATGGCTTCACGTTTCCACGTTCTGCATTTTCTGCGCAGTTACAGATACCTACGGCTGTTATGCCGTAGCATTGTTTTTGCCGTGGCTTGGTGCAGCTGGCACACTTTCTTCAACCGCTGATTCCAAAGTAAGCATTTCAACCACCTTTTGTTTCTTTAGTGGAACTTTTCGATGCACCAACACATTACAGATGGTGCTGCACTTTTGGGTAAGAAAACAGCTCTGTACAACAGCCGAACGGTCGAGTGTTTTAGGCGAGACTGACAGAATGGCTCCGCACCGAATAACTAAAGTGCAGCCTCATGTCTGAGGGCCATCCTTCTCGGCATTGCTGGATGCTGCGCCAATAAGCCGCGCAACTTCTCTGTCTCTGATAAAGGAGTGCCTGCCTGAGCTTTAAAGGAGTTAATTTGTTAACCATGCGCAACGTGCTAAGTTGTGAAAACTATACGAGAAAACTTTTGCACTCGAGCCTATCGTGCGACATGTTTACAGTTGTGAAAACGTCACGAGGGATTTTTTTTTTTTTTTAATGGGCAGCCGCTGATCTTTCTCTCTTGAGCTTTACGGCAACTACAGTTTATAGAAAGAACGGCTGTGTGCACTGTGCAGTAGCTACTAAATAACGAAAGGTTTAGTGCTCTCCTTCAGCTTTGACAAACCAGGACAGCACCTTGGGCATGTTGGTTATGCATATGTAACCGAACAGCGCAGAACAACAGGACAAGAAGGAGATAAGAGACAAAAAAAAAAGTCGGCACATGACTTTTTCTTGACTCATTGTTCTGCGCTTTTCTGGCCCGAATTTGACATACTGCCGCCGTGAAACAGTTGGGCTGTGAGTTCTGGTGACTGCAACTCCTTCTTTTAAACAAACCAGGCAAACTGGGAGGTCATGCAAGCCGCAGGCTCTAAAAAAAAAAACGAGCTAAGCAAAAGTAAGATGAAAACAAAATTGTTATTGCTCTGTCCCTACAGATATTCAAAGACTCCTCAGAACTTCACTGCATTATTGACAGCGAGATACAGTCAAACCCGGATATATCAAACTCGTAAAAAAATGGGAATTAGTGCGATAAATCGGGTAATTCGAAATACAGCTTTTAACAAATTTGACAATGTACAAACTGCACGTCATTAAACAGCATTCTTTATTTGATAAAAACATTTACGGTGGAACTATTAATGTGAGAGATAGTTGCTGATCTTCTTCTGCTTTTTCATTTTGAAAGAATTATTCAGCATGCACTTCTCAACGTTATCGAGCGACTGGGAACAGCTGAGCCCGCAGCCTTCTATTGACTCACAGTAACGGCAAACAACGCTCAGCACGTGAAGTGCATCGGAACACGATGGCGGGTCCGAACTCGCATCCTCACAGTTACTGTCGCCGGCGACATCCCTAGTGAGATCGGCAATGATGTCTTCGTCAGCGAGCTCTCCGGTTGTCGGAACATCGTCGTCGACGGAGACGAAGTCTGTTGCTGCAGTCCCATCACAAACAACACCCGGGAACTCGGAAAGCTGGCTGAACAACTCATCAAGTTCCTCCAGCGGTTCACCGCTATCGAGGGGTTCACTGTACAGTCGAACCTCATTATAACGAACACGGATATAGCGAAATATTGGATATAGCGAACTAAATATGAACTTTGTTTGGCCACGCTTTAATTTTACGACATTTATTCTTCTATAATGAAACCGAAAACGTGAGATCCGCCGCGATATCGGCTGTAACGAAGAAATATTTGGTCTATTCAAGGCTCAAAACTCTAAATGTAGCCTAAAACAAGCAAAATAAATACTGAAAGTCAATTCCCAACTGCACTTTTCTTTTTTTTTAACGTTTGAATAAGTTGTAGAAAGTTAAGCTGTCTAGAACAAAAATTGCGCGTTTGGCTGGTCGCGCCACCTATGAACCGAGGGCAGAAACTCTGCAAGCTCGCGTGACGACAAAAGGCCAAAGGGTGGCGCCACTTGCCCAGCGGTGAAAGCAAGCGCAGCAACACTGGCAACCACCCATGGGTGATGGCGTGGCGAGCCCCCCACATACCCCCCTCTTTCATCGATCAGCGGCCGAAATGGCAACGGAGAGGAAGGCGATCTCGCTCGAGACGAAGCTTCAGATATTGAGAGCTGTGGATTGTGGCCGCAAGAAAAAGGATGTTGCATCGGAATTCAACGTTCCACCAAGTTCGTTGTCCACCATTTTGGCTGCAAGAAAGAAGATTGAGGGCAACACCGAGGACGCCATAAAAGCTGACTGTAAGAGAGCCTTGCCATTACCCGGACGTGGAAGCGGCTTTGTTCTCGTGGTTTAAAGATGTAAGGGCACGAAACTTGCCAGTATCCGGATCCCTTCTTCAAGCGAAGGCCAACAGCCTGGCCTGCGTACTGGGACATGATGATTTCCGTGCAAGGAGCGTTTGGCTGCAACGTCTCAAAGATAGGCACGAGATCGCATGCCACACTTTGTCTGGCGAAGGTTCTGCTGTTGATGAGGAGTCGTGTGATAAGTGGCTGGAGAACCTTCGACCTCTGCTCCAGCAATACGACGAGTGCAACGTATATAACGTGGACGAAACCGGCCTATTCTTCAAGTTGTTGCCAGAGCAGTCACTGGCAGTCAAGAATGAAACCTGCCATGGAGGCAAAAAGAACAAAGACCGGGTGACGGTTGTCGTTGCCGTGAACATGGACGGCTCTGACAAAAGACGGCTCACTGTCATCGGCAAGTCTGCACGTCCGAGGTGCCTGAAAGGCATCCGGAATTTGCAAGTTGAGTATGTTTCCAATAGAAAAGCCTGGATGACATCCAAACTTTTCGGAGACTGGCTGAGAGCTTTCGACGAGGACATGGAGAGGCAGCAGAGGAAGGTCCTTTTGCTCTTGGACAACTGTTCTGCACACAGTCTCTATCGTGCTGAAGGCAGTTCGTTTGGTGTTTCTGTCACCAAACGCAACTTCAGCTTTGCAGCCGTTGGACAAGGGCATTATCCGTTCGCTCAAGTGCAATTACCGGAAGCGTTTGGTGATGCGTCTGGTTTTTGATATTGATCGACGCAAGTCAACAACCATAAGCATCAAGACGACGCTCGAAATGTTGTATGGGTTACGCAGTCCACAATAAGGAACTGTTTCGCGGATGCCGGTTTTGTTTTGCCTACCTTTGAAGACGAAGTTCAGCACGAAAACCTGGTAGAGCTGGACAGAACTTGGGATCGACTGGCGCTCCCAGGCATCGCATTTGAAGACTTCGTTTCGGCCGATGAGAACTTGGCTGTTGCGCCGGAGCTGACGGATCAGGAAATTGTGCATCGCGTTTTGTTGCCTGAGCATGACAGCAGCAGCGATAGCGAAAGTGACGAAGGCGAACGGGATGAACTACCGATAAACAGTGCGGATGCCGCGGACATGGCCAGGAAGCTGAGAGGCTATTTGGAAAAGCTCCCTACGGCCAAAACTGCTGAAATAGAAAAGGCCCTCACGTGCGTGGACGTTGTGGAAAACTTCATTCTGCGGAATGCTGTGAAAAGCCACCAGACGAAGGTAACATCATTCTTCAAATAAATGAACGCAGATCTGTTTTCCCAAACGAACTTTGTCCTGTTGTATTTCTGCTCCCATATTCCGGTCTATTTTGTTTGAAATGCCACAAGGAGACAGGTAAGGATTACTTCGTTTATAGTGGGCTCGAAGCCAAGAATAATGCATTTTAGTATATTTTGAGTAACCGCGCGAGCCAAATTGTAGATTTGTCAGCCGATATTTGTCTACTGTTACAACGAATATCGGATATAACGAACTAATTTACTGTTCCGATGCTACTTCGGAGGTTCGACTGTAATTGTTTGATGAGCTCGCGCCAGCCTCGCCGGAAGCAGAGTCCACAATGACGGAAGCAGTTCTGAATTGTTTCTTGTTTGACGTCGTTCCATGACGCATTCAGCATGGTTATTGCTCCCAGGAGGTCAATTTTCAGCTCCCGGCCAGTGCGGAGGTTTAGCCTCTGCACAAGTCGCTTCCTATAGCCTGCCTTCAGTGCATGAATGACTAAAGGCTGCAGCACCGACGTTGTGTTGGGCGGAAGAAAACGAAGCTTGATGTTGCTGACGTTGCAATGGTGCCCAGAGCAGTTATCAACTGGCAAGCAGACCTTTCTGCCTTGGCTTACCAGGTCGTCGTCCCAGGACTTGAGCCACTTGCCAAAAAGTTCGCTTGTCATCCAAGCTTTCCCGTTCCATCTGTAAGATACCGGAACAGAAAGTGCATTCTTTAGGCACCGCGGCGATTTGCTCTTTCCTATTACGAGCGGTCGAAGCTTAGTTAACCCGTCGACATTGGTGGCGAGCAACACGGATATTCTGGCTTTATTGACCTTCCCGCCATGGGACTTGTCATCACGACAGGCCAGCGTTCTGTTCGGAAGCATTTGCCAGAACAAAGCAGTCTCATCAGCGTTGAATATATCACGGGGATGGTACCTTGTTGTGATGTCGTTCCAATTTTCATCGATCCACTTTTGCACGCTGCCGAGATCTATTGCGCGGCTTTCACCGGTGACAGCACAGATGATAATGCCGTGATGCTCTTTAAACCGCTGCAACCAGCCTGAGCCGCCTCTGAAGTCGGGTCTGTTCAGCATGAAAGCGAAATCCTTCGCTTTCTGTTCGATCACTGGGCCAGAAATGGGGATGTTTTGTGACCTAAAGTCTACGAAACCATTTGTACACTGCTGCCTCTACGTCTTCAAATTCAGCAGTCCGTACTCGTCGAGCGATGGTGGTAGCAGCAGGACTCTTGTCCGCCTTAGCCCTAACGTCGGCCTTATTTTTCAAAATCGTACTCAGCGTGCATCTGGGGATGCTGTACGCTGCGGCGACATCCGACTTCTTTTCTCTGCGCTCAACTCTTCTGATGATCTCCAGCTTTGCAGATATGGTTAGGTTCTGTCTCTTCACAGCAGCCATCTTTCACGAAGCAGATGTGCTCACCACTCCCACAAAGCTATGAAGCACACGGAACGAAGCAGTCGAGCGAGTCAGAGACAACCGTCCACTCTTAGCTTGAATGGGAATGTGTGGCATGCAGTTTGCGAAATGGTATTGCATCCGTCACAGTCGTGCATCAAGGCTAAGTGGCTTGTGCGTAGAGGAACCAGCAGCTCCAGCTTCACGTCATCTGCCTCTTTGCTCCAGTGTGCACCACACGCATTGAGGCAAAGTAGTTTATGTGTAAAGAAACCAGGAGCTTCTGTGTCACATCTGGCTGTTTGTTACGGTGTGCAGATGCGCACCAAGGCAAAATGGCTGATGTGTAGAGGGACCAGGAGCTGCTGCTTAACGTGCTTTGCCTCTAATACGGTGCACAGCTGTGCATTGATGCTAAGTGGCTTGTGCATGGAGGGCCCAGAAGCTGCAGCTTCACGTCTTCCTCTTCGTTCAGGTACGCAGGTGCGAATTGAAGCAAAGTGGCTTATGCATAGAGGGACCAGGAGCTGCTGTGTGACGTAGTCTGTATATTTGCTATGGTACGCACCCGCCCATCGAAATACAATGGCTCATGCGTAAAGGCACCACGAGCTGCTGCTTCATGTCATCTGCCTCTTTACTATGGTGCGCAGGCATGCATCAAGGCAAAGTGACTTATGCGTAGAAGGACCAGGAGCTGTTTATTCACATCTGCTAAGATGCGCAGCTGTGTATCGAGGGTTGTGGTGGAAAACATTTTCATCAGATACAAATACAGGAGGTTACGCACTAGCTGACCTTGAGGGGGCCTGCCCTGACGAACACAAGGGGTCCCTAGTTCGGGACCCCAGTGGAGGTAGAGGGACTAGAGGCTGGTACTTCACCCTGTCTGCCTCTTCGCTACGGTGTGCGGCTGTGATGGACGCAGTGGCATCTCGAAAAGTGCATGCCACACACTCACATGTTCAGCCTAAGAGTGGACAACTGTGTACCTACTATAGCTATGTTATTCATAAAATAAAGCTAGGCCAAGTTGGATAAATTATAGCTCACTTCATAAGCATCCAGCAAAGAAAAGCCACTCCAGAAAATCAGATGCATTTACTGTCATAGGATCCTTATTCATATACTACATGCTACTGACAAGTCAGATTCTTCACCCTCAGAAATGCCAGACAAACACCCAAGGGTGCATCTAATAGTCTAGCTTGTTCTTTCTCTGCAGTCTTGAGTCAGATGTGTGTTCCATTAATGTGGGTGGGACAGGTGTGAAACTGATTTTAAGCTTGCAACAAGTATGGTATTGTAGTTTAAAGGCAAAATGGTACTAATAATCGTAGCCCCCCCCCCCCCCCCCGGTAGCCTTTATCCCTTTTTATTAGTGTTGCCAGACCCTAAATTATTACTTTACTCTGTCTAGTTTCTGTCTAGTTGATGTGCAGAGATGTACATATATTTATATGACTTGGAGTTGTAGACTGCACTTAGAAACATTGTAGCGTTATCTGATGTGTTGTTTTCATTCCTTTAATGATTTTTGTAAGGGATCGGTGGGTATGCTAGGCACCATTAGGACCATCTACTCTCTTTGGGTCACTTGTTCAATGCCCAGCTGTGGCCATCTCCCACTTGCCCTCAGGCAGGAGTCAGGGAGATGCGCACAGAGAGGCAGCTACAGCAGGGTCCGGCTTAACGGAAACGTAGGAAGAGAGGGAAAGCAGTCCCTTCTTCCAAGGACTTTCGGTCGCACTCGAAGGCGCGGGGACAGGAAGTTTGTTCTCGTTGCTGCGTCATGCAGAGGGCTCATTTTTATTTAAGGAGCTTCACGAACTGTATACACCGACGACCGCTTAGTACGCTGACTGGACCCATCGCCCGGAGAGAGCGCAGCTTTGAAACGAGCGCCTCTTTTGGAAGGACGGCATATCCTTCAAAAAACAAACGCTAACAGGCTGAAGAGTGTAAGGCCCTCTTCCTTAACGAGGAGCCCATAAATGTCTTGGGCATTGCTGAGGGTGCATAGCAGCAAACATTTATAACATGCTGTGTTTGGTCAGAGTGGTATGTTCAAAAAGACGGCCTAAGAAGATTAAAATACTGAATGCAAGGTTCTGGTCAAACTACGTATCTTTTGGTATTCTGCATGAGTTTTGTGGCAGTTATATGACCTTTTTATATAGTATGTGACCGTTCTGGCAGTTGCCCTTGGAAATGTCTAATCAAAGTTGAGCACGGATAACTTGAATTTCATTTTTCCTTCTATTGCAGGAGGAGTCCAACCTGCTCTTTCCAGCTTAGGCCTGCAAGACCAGCAACAGCTGATCGAGCGGATGCGCAGGATAATAGCGGCTCCTGGAATCCTGGCCTACGGAGGCCGCCCACAGAGGACTTGATCATCTCTTCGCTAATTCAAAAATATTAGGTTCCAATAAATACCTTTTCCTCCTCCCCCTCCCCACGGGAAGAGCTGTCACGGCCAAGGATAATGAAAAAAATTATTCAAGTAGATTCTTAATACTCCAGTTGGACTGCATTTTACCATGCCATTCCATCTATTTTTGCATGCAGCTTTAATGTGAATATTTTTTAGTGTAGGCTATTCATGCATGCAGTTTTTGCAATAAAGCCTAAAAAAACGAAAATGCTGTTTTGCAATCTCGCATGCTGGTACACTTATGCACTTCGCATATTTTCAGGAATGGTGCATTTGTGTAAAGCTCAGCTAGCGTATGTGCCTCTTTGATGGAAGTTTTATTTGCACACTGCTGTTTAGTGCTTTGTTGTGCGAAAATAAAGCAGACAACAGGAAACTTGAACCTGTTGCATATTCTGTTGTCTGCTTTACTCTCACGACAAAGGCATTAAGCACTAATATGTGATTGAAATTTCCATGGCACATGCTTGCCGAGCTTTACATTAATGTTATTGGCAAGTTTTTACACCAATAACGGGCCCTGCAAGCAAGTTCCAGGAAGCGTCCAAATGTCTGCCTCTGGCTCTCCGTCGGACGTCCGTGGGACGCGATCCGGATCCACAAACGATAGTCCAACGGATGTCCGCTGTACGTATGTCGAACATAACCAAATTTCCGTCGGGCATCCGAACGACCGAAAACGGACGTCTGTCGGTTGTCCGTCGGACGTCGATAGCCATCTGGGATTGAAGGGGATCACAAAATAGTTCGAAATATCGATAATTCGATATACAAAAATTGGCTTGAGATGACAATTACGATCGTGAAAAATGATACCTTATTTGCCACGTAATCAACCCACTTGAATAATGAACCCACCATCCACTTTTGCCTCCGAGATTTTAAAAAAAAAAAAGCATTAGTCGGTGACATGTCCTTTCACTTCGGCCATCGTATCCACCGCTCATTTATGGCAGTGCGTCAAGATGTTGTCAAGAGTTAATACACAAACTAGTATAGTCATAAAATAAACATGCCGTGACATCGCTGCGCAACATATTGACGCGCTGCCATAATGTCACCGCATGTTTATTTTTTTACTATACCAGTTTGTGTATTAACTTTATGAACTATACTTTTGGTACTAGCTTCTGCGGTGACGGGCAGAAAACCTGGCAGTGTGCCCATGATGGCTTGATTGCACAAGCCTGGTTCCATTTATCACGTGGCACTTGGGGCGGGCGGAGTCCACTGCCACAAAATAATCGGAAAGCATGATAGCTACTAATGACGTTTGAAGCGAATAATGTTATTTGTGGATTCATAAATGCAAGAATGGACGACTCTCGCAAAAAAAAAGATCTGCCACTTCTTAACGTCCGCAGGCGCCAGCTTATGCTACGCCGCATGTTTAGCACGACGGCAAGGATGGACGACTCTCGCACAAAAGAATTGCCTGCTTTTTAATGTCTGCAGCCGCCATAGCTTACGCTGTACCGCACTAAAGTGATCCTTGCTAACTTTAGCCACATGTTCAGCGCAACAACACAAGGTGCGCGTCACCCGTCACACAGAGAGGGTTCACAACACACACAGGAGAGAGCGTCTGACGTTGTCTGCCATGGGTTGAGCTGGCTTGTTGGCGCATGCGTGCTGTTGCGAACAAAGACCGGGAAAGGAAAAGGAGGGGGAGAGAAAGTTCGGCAGAAGAATGGGCACACCCATGCGCTTCGCTCTATCATGTTTCCCCTCTCCCGAACACCACGACTGTATTGGCTGCGTAAGCTCCATACCGGCTGTTGCCAAACCAGTTCCCTCTCATTCCTTTACTCACACGGCTTGCAAATGTTACGGGTTGGCATGCGGCAAACGATCACCGCAGGCATGGAGGAAGAAAAAAAAATCCTCCATGACTGCAGATGCGCGCCTTTGGAGAAAGGGCGTGGCGCTTCTCTAGATCAACCATCGCCGAACTGTTCTCTCTCATTCCTTCCGCACGTGGCTTGAAAATGCCATGTGGCAAACGGCCGAGTGTGATGCAATCGTCTTTGGGAAAGGCATACCTTTCAGTGCGTGGTGCGGAGTTTGATATATGACGCAGCTTTCCTATACTTTTACATGTGATTTTCAAGGGGATATTCCATGCGTTTGATATAGCCAAAATTCGAATTATGCAGGTTCAATATATCTGGGTTTGACTGTAGACTTTATTAGTTTCAACTTAGTAGTCCTCATTACTGGCACTGCTAATTAGCCATAGTAAACAGTAGGGCTAAGTCAAAGTGCTACATAGAATTGCTAAGCAGTGTAGCTTAGCTGCAGTGATACTTAGAGTGCTAACTAGTGGCCCGATTTTAACCGAATGTTATCAATGGATGTGATCGCACAAGACCACATGATGTCTCTCACTCAATCATGAAAAACACTCGTTTTCATAGAATGTGGACTACACAATGTTATCGCATTAAGACCAGAGAGACTGAATTGACTTGTTCCCTGTTCAGTCTAACTTTCCACGTAGTAATAAGTGGTCAAATATCAGCCAATGAATACTCACATGGTCGCAAGAAGCACCGCCGCTTTCTCTTGATTCTATTCTTTAGTGCGCTGCTGCAGTGGCTGTTGTTGACTCGCTTGTTGCGCTGGTCGTAGCACCGAAGCCGTCTCTTCTGCTTGCCTGATCCACACGTCGTGGAACACTGCAGACACCAAGTGATAAAGAAGCAAGAAAATGGGTTTCACACCTGTCAAAACATCTGCATATGACACTTATGTGCCAACCATACTTTACCAAACAAGTATCCAGCCCAATAAGGCACACAGAAAACATGTGAACTCATGACACCAGTTCTTTCTTGCCGAAATGAGCAGAACTGCAAGCACCAGCTTTTTTTATGCAAGAAGCATGCTTACCAGACGTGCTATTCATTCAGGAACTGTGCCACGAGAGTGAACATATCCTAGATGAGCAAGAAGCTGGTTCATTCACAAAACTTCCAAGACCACTGCGTCCTCTTGCCGACCATCACAGGCCAATTACTCAAACCTTGCCCATTCAATCTGGCAGTTTTCCTTTCTTCCCAGTGTACATGTCTTTTCTTTAAGCGCAGAAGAATGGAAAGTTGACACGCTGACCACAGTGGAGTCTCCTGAGTTCACCGCAGATGTGCTATGTTGAAAAGGTGCAATGTGTAACAAATAAAACTCGCCAACCATCCCTACTAGTGGGCACCACACAAAAGGTATTCATCACACAACTACTCTGAGAGCTCCTCACATATTTGTTTGGCAGCTCTTCCTTCAATTCAAAGTTCAGACCTGTCTGTGGAGCAGAGAGAACCCACCATTTATTCGAATGATGCTTGCCTGCATGTTCAGCTACAGTCGTGGGGCACCTATCTCGTTACCATATTGTAATCTCTCCCTCACCAAAACTCTAGAAGTCCAACCAAATATAAATCCAGAGGAAGATTGCTAAAGAGCCTATGCAAATTCTGGGAAGGATTTCAACACTGTTTATGTTAAAAAGCAGCAAACCCAAGCACTTGGATACTAAGGTTCATTGCAGAGAATTTCATAAACTCACCGGTGTCCACGGTCCAGGCCTCCAAAAGACACCCTCACCACAATGACCGACCATGCAAGCACGTGAATTGGGCGGCTTCTCCTGGCTTGAGCAGTACTGCGAGCCCCTGCGGTCGTGGCCGTAGAAGGGAGAATACTCAGCTTCGAGCGCACTGAGGCGTTGAGCTGCGCTGGGCGTCAGAGGGGTCGGGTCCACCCAGCCATAGGCATTCACTTTGTGGCAGGTCACCGAGCGTTTCTGGAATCCTTCACCACACGTTCGACTGCACTGCAAGTGCCAGAGAAATAGGTGAACTTCAGTGCTGTGGCTGCCAAGAAACAAACGCACCTTTTAAATGTTCTGCTGCATATGAAGACTGCATGAGGAAACATTTTACAATGGCACAGCATGCAATAAGCTAACCACAGCGGAGTCACTGACGTCCATCGAACCATTCATTGTATTTACTCGTGTATAACCCGCACCAAAATTGAAAAAAAAAAGTGTGTTTAAAAAGTGGGGGTCGGCTAGTAGTCGGCTGCACAGCAATGCGTGGGCTCCCCGTGTAGTCCGCCATCCCCATCGTCATTGAAGCTTGTTAAGCCAATAAGAAGCCAATAAAAGGCACAACCAAATCCACATCCATAGCATAGTTTGTTTCAAGACCGACTCAAATAAAGACCTGCACAGATAGCACTGCTGTTCATAGCCTTCGCAGCTAGGGAACGAACACTGCGGGTAGCCTGGCACTACTGTAAACCTGTAAATAAGAAGGGTCTATTAGTTCTGTCATTTTTCTTCACCGTTATAGTTTAATTATCTGTCCACACTGTAATGCACAAGCACCTGTTCTGTGCATGCACATGCGCAGGGCCGTCACACAAAGTGAAATCGCGGTATGTCCTCTGGCGAGAGATAAACAAACTCTCCGTTAAAATACAAAATAACAAAATTTTTGAAATATAACTCGGACAAAGATCCTCCTTTTTTTAGAATTTAGTTACGGTTTGTTTAAAAAAAATTTATAATTTAATGATGATGATAATGGCAGACAAACAGGTCAACTGAGCGCCCTTAACGGCGAGAAAGGTAACGAAAGTTGGGGCACGCGGTCCCATTGGACCCTGTCTTCTGTGCAGGTCTCTGTTTCAGTCGGTCTTGGTTTGTTTATTCTCACGCCATCAGTCACGCTTTGTCGAAGCAGTTGTTGGGCCTTTTGTCAGGTGTTCTTTCAACACCCAGTCAACAGTGTGGACTGCTGCCCTGCTTTATTTTGGCACCAGGACAGGTGACCGTTTCGTGATCCGAAGACTGGTTTGTACCCCCACATCGAGACGCAGCTCGCCAAGTTCATTGAGGAACAGAGGAGTCGTGGCCATGCTGTTTCGACAGAGATGGCTCAAATGGAGGCCCTGAAGCTGGCCTGGGAAATGAACATTCCACGCGAATTTCGTGCAATCCGTGGATGGCTTTATCGCTTTATGATACGACATGGATTTTCAATGTGATGGCAAACAACAATGTGCCAGCGGCTTCCTGATGCTTACGAGAAAAATTTGTTGAGCTTTCAACAATATGCCCCGCCGGGGTGGTGCAGTGGTAAGACGCCCGACTACTGTGCCGGAGTTCCCGGGTTCGAACCCGACCACGGCGGCTGCGTTTCGATGGAGGCGAAACGAAGAGGCGTCGTGTGCTGTGCGATGTCAGCGCACGTTAAAGATCCCCAGGTGGTCGAAATTACTCCGTAGCCCTCCACTACGGCTCCTCTTTCTCTCTTTCCACTTTCATTCCCACCTTCCTCCCTTCCCTTACGGCGCGGTTCGGGTGTCCACAGAGCAAGTGTGACAGTTACCGCGCCTTTCCCTTCCTGTGAACCAATTTAACTTATTTAACTTTTTTAACAATATGTCATCAGACTTAGGAAGGAGCACGGCTATTTGCTGTTTCAGGTGGGAAATGCCGATAAGACCCCAGAGTGCTTTGAGATGCCGACTACGTAAAAAAAAAAAGGGTTCAAGTCAGGTCAGCATGCTCACCAGCGGAAATGCCAAGCTGCGCAGCACAGTGATGTTATGTGCTTGGCTGACAGGACGAAACTGCGCCCGTATGTGATATTCAGGTGCAAGGCGCTACCTGGCATACCACTGCCCCCAGGAATCGTGCGAGCAGAAGAAAATTCCTGGATGAACAGTGGCCTAGTTGGTGACTGGATCCGAGGAATCTGGGAACAACCATCAGGTGCCTTGATGGCACGCCGGTCGATGCTCATGCTGGATTCTTTCCGAGGCCACTGCACTGATGCGGTGGAGGATCGCCTCGCTGAGAACAGCTCCGACTTTGTTGCGATACGTGGCAGCATGACGTCCATGTTACAGCCGCTCAACGTCTGCCTGAACAAGCTGGCTTGTTCAAGGCACATGTGAAGTGGCCCAGTGAATGGCCGACCTCACACCGATGGGACACTTGCAAAGGCCAGATGTTCCACTACTCTGCCAGTGGATCATGGACGCGTGGAAAGCGATACTGGCCAACTTGGTGCGTAAAAGCTTCAAAAAATGTGCCATCAGTAACAGCTTGGATGGTTCCGAGCACATCTTCAAGAGTGGTGATGAAGCCTCGGATGGTAGCAGTGAGAGTGGCGACCATTAAGAATCAGACAGCCAGTGACGTTGTGGCGGTCATTTGAATAAACGTTTTGAAAACGAAATGATCACCAAGTGTGCAGTTGTATCTTTCCCCTTGTTGTATCTTGCCCCCCCCCCCCCTTTTTTTTTTCTAGTAAACGTGCGGGTTATATGCGAGGACATTTTTTCGTCACCGAGTTCAATGTTATGAGCGAGGGTTATATGCAGAGGCGGATTACACGCGAGTAAATTTTTGAAAATTCTGCCACCTCGTGTTCGGGAGGTATCAGGTTTGACCCCGGTGCCCCCGGGTCCCCACCGGTTTTCAATGGGTACAATATTTCCCCCTGCCTGGTGCTTGGCTCTTCTGGGGTGAAATGCTCAGGAAAAAGAGATGGATATTGTGTTGCATAAGGTCTTCCTCCCATAGCCAGGCCCATGTCTAGTGTGGGCCCGTAAGTTCAGGCCCCAGAGTGGCTGGAGTGGAATCGGTTCGGGATGGTTCAATGAACACCTGAATTGGAACGCTCATGTGAATTACGATACAGTGGAGCTGTCAAAAAAACTGTGGGAGTCTTCGATGGAATAATGCATCTACTACCACTCTGGTTAAAGAAGGAGTTCTATTACGCACTTTTTTACAGTAAGCTTACTTATGCTGATGGTAAACCACAGGATGGTGAGGTCCCGAATTAGCCTAAATCTGAAGAAGGAACGCAATAAATTAGTAAGAAAGAAACCCATCAACGAATTAGCGGTGAGGGGGAGGGCAGAAGAGTTCAGGATCTCGCTACAGAATAGGTATTCAGCTCTAACTGAGGATGGCGACATTACCCTAGAGGCAAGGAACAATAATTTCAGAGATATCATTACTGAGTGCGCGGTAGAAGTAGGCGGTAGGATAGTTAGAGAAGATACCGGTAAGCTGTCTAAGGAGACCAAAGATTTGATTAAGAAACGGCAGAGTATGAAAGCTTCCAATCCAACAGACCAGATCGAATTGGCCGAGATATCAAAGCTAATCAATAAGCGCAAGGTGGCCGATATAAGGAAGTATAACATGGAGAAAATTGAGCATGCTGTAAAGAACGGGGGAAGCCTTAAAGCGGTAAAGAAGAAATTGGGCATAGGCAAAAACCAGATGTATGCGATAAGGGACAAGGCGGGCAACGTCATCACTAATATGGACAAGATAGTCAAAGTAGCCGAGGAGTTCTATACAGATCTCTACAGTAGCCAAAGTAGTCAGGACCGTAATGAGATTGGCGGTAGGGAAAAACAGTCAGACGTTCCACCAGTGACGAAGGACGAGGTCAAGAAAGCACTAGAAACTATGAAAAGGGGGAAATCAGCTGGAGAGGATCAGATAACTACAGATTTGCTGAAGGACGGGGGGGATATCGTGCTAGAAAAACTGGCCACCCTGTATACGCAGTGCCTGGTGTCATCGACGGTACCGGAAGCATGGAAGAATGCAAACATTATCCTCATTCACAAGAAAGGGGACTCTAAGGACCTTAAAAATTACAGACCAATCAGCTTACTGTCTGTTACGTATAAGGTATTTACTAAGGTAATCGCTAATAGAATCAGGACAACCTTAGACTGCAATCAAGCAAAGGATCAAGCAGGGTTTCGGAAACGGTACTCTACTATCGATCATATCCATACCATCAATCAGGTGATAGAAAAATGCTCGGAATATAACCAGCCCTTATACATAGCATTCATTGATTACGAAAAAGCATTTGACTCAGTTGAAACCTCGGCGGTGATGCAGGCATTGCGAAATCAGGGGGTAGACGAGCCGTACGTGAAAGTGCTGGAAGATATATATAGTGGCTGCACAGCAACCATAGTTCTGCATAAAGAAAGTAACAAAATTCCCATAAAGAAAGGTGTTAGGCAAGGAGACACAATCTCCCCAGTACTATTCACAGCTTGTTTAGAGGAAGTATTCAGAGACTTGGAATGGGAGCAGTTAGGGATAAGGGTAGATGGAGAATACCTCAGTAATCTGCGATTTGCTGATGACATTGCCTTGCTAAGCAACTCGGGAGATGAACTGCAAATAATGATTGATGACCTGGACAGGAAAAGTAGAAAGGTAGGCTTGAAAATCAATATGCAGAAGACTAAGGTAATGATTAACAGCCTCGGGAAGGCACAGGAGTTTACATTAGGTAGCGAAATACTGGAAGTAGTAGGCGAATATATCTACTTAGGACAGGTAGTAACCGCAGATCCGGACCATGAAAAGGAAATAACAAGAAGAATAAGATTGGGATGGACCGCATTTGGCAAGCACTCGCAGATTATGACTAGCAGCTTACCGGTATCGCTCAAGAGGAAAGTATACAACAGTTGCATCTTGCCTGTACTCACCTATGGGGCTGAAACGTGGAGGCTAACCAAGAGAGTTCTACTTAAGTTGAGGACAACCCAGAGGGCTATGGAACGAAAAATGGTAGGGGTAACATTAAGAGATAGAAAGCGTGCAGAGTGGGTCAGAGAAATAACTCAAGTTAACGACATTCTAGTGGAAATTAAGAAGAAGAAATGGACATGGGCAGGACATGTAGTGCGAAGAGAGGATAACCGATGGTCGCTGAGGGTAACAAACTGGATTCCAAGGGAAGGAAAGCGTAGCAGGGGGCGGCAGAAAGTTAGGTGGGCGGATGAGATTAAGAAGTTCGCAGGGGTCAAGTGGATGCAGCTAGCACAGAACCGGGTTAAGTGGAGAGATATGGGAGAGGCCTTCGCCCTGCAGTGGGTATAATCAGGCTGATGATGATGATGATGATGAATTCTCGCAGTACACATACCAATCACAGTAGCTGTGTTGCCATCAGCAACACGAACGGTAGATGAGGAAGCGGGCGTGAGGACTTTGTTGAGGCGTTGACGGAGCGAGGAACTGAGGACGGAAATGTGGGCGCCAGTGTCAATAAGGGCAGAAACTGAGACTCCGTCCACAAAAATGTCAATAAGGTTACGTCTGGGTGCCAGGGTCAGTTCAGAGTTGACAGTCCGGGGCGGTAATGCAGAGTCACTCCCGGGCACTGCACTCGCTAGTTTCCTGAGTGGGCGCCGGCGTATGATGGGAAGGAGTTGCGACGAGGCACCGGTGAACGGGATCGACGAGACCGTGGAGATGGAGATAGGCTGGAGTGACGGACACTAGAGATGGCTTCGGTGTGAGGTTCATCTAGGTGGTTCAGGTTGGGCAGGGAAGTGTCGAGGTCCGTAGTAGTACCGACGGTCAGCGTTGTAATAAGAACGAGGAGTGAGGAAGGTACGACTACGGCAATAATGTGAAGTGTGGCCGGCTCGACAGCAAATAAAACAAATTGGCCTGTCATCTGAGGTGCGCCACTCTGCAGGATTGCGACTAACGTAGCGACGTGGGGGAGCTTGGCTAGTGGTTGCAGCAGCCACTACAGGAACAGGATGCGATGGTGACGAGGGCAGTACGGGGTGGGAGGAAAGACTGATGTTGGCAAGTTCCTGGCGGCCTGTATCATGGTCACGGTGCCGGGCAGTGGAGATGGGAGTGGTGCAGGAGCTAAGGCCTCGAGTTCTCGCCTGACGATCCGAGTCATGGTAGTGGACTGAGAAGGCTGTTGCAGAGGAGCCAGATCATCGCAGGATGATGTACCTGCCGTGTTCGGAAGGCGCTCAAAGCGATGTACCAGGCGTCATTGTTTAGCCTGCTTGAATCTTCGGCAAACTTGAAGCACCGACTCAACGGTAGAGCAATCCATGCAGAAGAGGATGTTGAACGCGTCATCTGCGATGCCCTTGAGGATGTGCCCTACCTTTTCACTTTCCAGCATGGAGCTGTTCGCCTTGCGACACAACGCGAGCACGTTTTGAGCGTAGGCAAGGTAGGACTCCGTGGTGGATTGGGCGCGAGACGAAAGTTCAGTTTTGGCTGCGAGGGCCCGTCCAATGGGCTCCCCGAATAAGTCGTGAAGCTTTTACTTGCAAATTTCCCAGGTCACCAGCTCGTGCTCGTGATTTTAGAACCACGTGCGAGCGGTTCCCGCCAAATAGAAAATCAGATTGGCCAGCATGATGGTCGCGTCCCAGTGATTGTTCCTGCTGCATCGCTCGTATTCATCCAGCCAGTCGTCAACATCTGTCTTCTTCGCCATTGAAGATGGGAGGGTGGCAGATTTTTGTGAGGACGAATGGCTGCGCTGATGTTGTTGCTGTGGTAGGAGCTGCCTCAGAGGTCATTGAGGTTGTTGTTGACTTGATCCCAGGTAGGTGGCGGCCACTGCGCAAATCCAGCTTTCGGCTGCTTAAATGGATTTATGTGTGCACACGGGGATCTTTAGTCACCGCCACCAATATGATATGTGGCAAGGTTAGTCCATGAAGGTTAGTCCAGGATGACACAGCACACAAAGCACAAAAGCACAGCAGCGTCAACCTTCTTCTAACACCAAACGTTGCTATCACTTTGTCTTCTTCTGTGTCACTGTTGCTGTTCGTTGTCTTCTTCAATGTCCAGCGATGCAGGGCATATATGTTACAATATTATTTGAAATTGCTGCTTTCCTTACAAGGCAACAGGATGGTGAAAAAAAAATAAAACACTCCACTCTAAGCCACTGCCTTAGGCCAAAAGCAATATATACGTCTAAGGTCCGAACTTGCAGAAAACAAACATTTCAGTTCCAAGCAATACAAATAATGAATAAAGTGGAAGAATTAGTAAACTTCAACTGCTCAAAACGCAAATTTAAAAAGCAGATCAAGGAAATCTTAATACGGCAAAATCTGTATTTCAAACTGAATAACTACTCAGATTTTCGAATATCTTATGTGATCCATCTTATGTGTGCTTTCAGGCAATGCAGAACGTGGCTTTCAGAATACAATCCGCATACCCTGTTGTCTTCAGTACTTATTTTTCTCAGTGTGTGCAACCATTTCTGTAGGTTGTTTTTCATAATTTATAGGAACTGTTCATGCATATTTATATCCATTTTTTTTTTAATTGTTCCAAGTAGATGAAAATGTTTTGTGTGAAATGTATGATTTTGAGATGAAAATTTTTCCTGTGCAATTAGTATATGGTACAGTAAAACCTCGTTAAGCCGTAGTTGGCCGGAGCTCGGAAAAAGTACGTACCAAACGGTACTACGGCTTAACAGGAGTAGCGTAAAATTACCCACTTACCTGCCAAAAAACAAGTGGAAACGGGCAGTAGGTTGAAAAAATAAATGCAGCCTTTATTTTGCACTGCAAAAGTCTGTAATCTTAGTCTGACGCCGCGGTGCTCTAGCAGCGACAACAACAGCTTCAAACTCACTCAGGCCGCGAGCCAGCTTCTCAGCCAGTCCCTTTTTTCCACGAACAACCGCATGGCGCTCACAGCGCGCAGCTTCTGCCACTGTTGGACTCGGGTCTTTCACACTTTGTGTTGTCGTCACTGTCAGTTGGAGCCACTTCCGCCACCACTGAGGCAACGATGGCTTCATCCAACATGTCTGGCAATGTTTCCACTTCGTCGTCGACGTCCCTGAATTAGGAGAAAATAATGCCGTCTGAAAAACCTTCCCTCTCGAGTACTTCGGTCAGCAGGCTCTCACATGTTTGCACCGGGACGCCAGTGGTATCGCTTGCGTCGTGTGCGTCACCCGTGCACACTTCGCGAAAACCTGTGTGCTTAGAACACTTCTGCACGGTAGCAGATTCGACCTGCCGCCTGAGTTTTTCAGCAGGTGAATCGCAGCTGCTGGTCAGTGGCATACACCTTGCCGCATTCCAGTGCAAGCAGCATCCTGCGCAGTAGGTTCTTCCTGTAGAGCTGCTTGACAGCTCTAATGGTGCCCTGGTCCAAGGGCTGGGCAATGCCTGTGGTGTTTGGTGGCAAAAACAACAGCTTCAGCGCCTTGAGGCCATCCACCGCAACGTGCACCGATGCGCTGTCAAGGATAACAACAGCATTTCTTCCTTTCGCCTCAAAACGGCGGTCAATGAAGCGCACATACTCTTCAAAAAGCTTCCCAGTCATCCACGTTTTGGTGTTATTCCTATAAAGGCTGATGAAGGACTCCTGATGGCAGTGAGGCACCCTTGAAGCACCTTGGCTTGGTTGACTCGCCAATGACGAGAAGTGGAAACTTCTCGCTTTCAGACATACTGCATGCGAACGCAACTGAAATGCGGTCCTTGGCATGCTTGCCGCCGGTGCATGGTTCTCCCTTAAACGCAAGCGTTCTATTCGGCAGCAGCTTGAAGAAAAGCGCGGACTCATCAAGGTTAAATATATCGTCAGGTGCATAGTCTTCCAAAATTTGTCCAAGCTGGCCATTCCTCCAAACATCTGCGCCTTCAGTGTCAGCCACGGCGCCTTCTCTAGCTACGGTCTTCATGCTCATTCCGTGCCTTGCTTTGAATCTGGCTAGCCAGCCATTGCTGCACACGAAGTTGTCATTGTTGAACTGCGAGGCGAAAACCAGGGCTTTCTCAATGAGGAGAGGTCCGCAAACTGGTACGTTTTTCGACCGAGCTGTTTTCAGCCATCACACCAGCGCCTCCTCCACATCCGGAAATGTTGATCCTTGTACTCGACATCTCTTCGCAGTCGCGGCAGCACTGACGAATAGCTTTTCTCTGGCATTCCAAATGCCACACAAAGTAGTTAGCGGCAAGTCTCTTTCACGTGCCAGCACAAACTTTCTTGCCCCTCTCTCGATGGCACGGACAATCTCCACCTTGTCATTTATACTAAGCACCCGATGTTTCTGATGCAGACGGATGGAGACCTCTTGACGCACACTGCTCAAAGTCACCTCGTCACACATACGAAAGAAAGTGAACCAAGGCCTAGGCGTACAAGGAGCACGGAGCAAGAAGGGGTGGTCGCTACTGGCTAGTGTGACGAGCGCCCGCGCTTCCCTATGGGCGAGGATGGCGCTATTTGCAATGAAAGCCAATCGTTAGCGGCAGAGAGCGCTGCTTGTCAAGAGGGTGCCACCTGAGCAGACGACGCAGTTTTCTCTCTTCAGAATACGGCAATCTGTTGGTGTTGTGCGTGCGTGTTAAACCTGCTTCTGCGCCTCTTTTGCTTTCACGAAGGTGCAGTAGTTTATTTACGGAGTAGGTGTTTGCTCATGCGAGTCGTTCCGCACTTCTACCTGCTCGGCGACGATTGCATCGGTTTTTTTTTTTCCTCGTTTTGCGCGCGCGTTCTGTGCTCGCCTGTATCCCTTCTTTTTTTTACTGTGTCGCCAGTGGTGGAGCGCGGTTCCCGATTGTTGTTTCCCCAGTGCCTCTAACTAAACTGCAGAGAAAAATGCCAAAGAGAAAGCGGTGGTGCACAGAGAAGACTTTCTTTTTTGGCAAACGGGGCTACCGCTAGAACAAGGAGCGTACGTATTACTGCGCTATCTGATGCTACGTAAGTACGCATTCTGTACAATGGGAACGAAGCATCGATAGAAATGATGGAAGGTAAACGGCAACTGCTTTTGTTGGCGAGAAACATTTTTAGAGCATGCACTTATATTCACAAGGATGCAAACCTGGGCGAGTCGGTAACGGTGCTCCATGGCAGTGTGTAGCGCAGAGTGTACACAGGCGCTACAGACAGCACCTGTGTTGTGTACCTTTTCTGTGTCCCTCGATTGTCATTTTGCGCTACACATATGTCATATGGATGCAGTTATACAGGGTGTTGCACAATTAGACCCGCGCTGTAGAATGCTTCTCCCAGCTAAACCGCGGAATCCTTGCAGTTCAGATTTCGCACAGAAATCACATTTTGTCGCTAGTATTTTTTAATACTAAATTTGTTTGTGGTACTTGCCTGATTCGATCAGAAGAAGTAAAATATTCCCATCGCCTGCGGCGGCGGCGACGCCAGACGAACCGCTGCCCCAGCGATGGGACTGGTGGCGCCACCTCATGCTGCTTACAACAACTTTGTAGCAGGAAAAGAGGGGGCGAACGTTTCTGGCAGAAGGTTTGAGTTGTTGTAAGCAGCATGAGGTGGCGCCACCAGTCCCATCGCTGGGGCAGCGGTTCGTCTGGCGTCGCCGCCGCCGCAGGCGATGGGAATATTTTACTTCTTCTGATCGAATCAGGCAAGTACCCTAAACAAATTCAGTATTAAAAAATACTAGCGACAAAATGCGACTTCTGTGCGAAATCTGAACTGCAAGGATTCCGCGGTTTAGCTGGGAGAAGCATTCTACAGCGCGGGTCTAATTGTGCAACACCCTGTATATTAGGCGCATGTTTCACCGTAAGCGCGGCATTACCAACGAGCTTCATCGCGATTAACCGGCCGCGTCTCGTGCATATTGCGTATCTGAGAAAAAAAAAAAAAACTTCGTCAGCTTCTTCATTCAAAAGATGGTGACTTCGGCAAAACCTTGTGCAATCGCAGGCCGCGATGTACCTTAATTAGCCGCTGTAAGTAAAGGTTCCTCGTTTGTGTTCTGCTGTTTTTTTTTTCTTTTTATTCAAATACCTCACGGGCTCCGATTGGAGTAATATGTGAGGGGGGTTACATAACTGGGGTGCGAAACAGAAGCATGTAGAAGATGGTTATTTTAACATCGTTATTTTCGAACCGTTAACATTATACCCTCCACACCTTGTGCCCAAGACGGCACCAAAAAGGAAGGAAAGAAACATATGCGAGCAGAAACCACCTCGTAAACGCCATAAGCGGGACGCAGGGACTGGACCCGGTGATTCGGGCTCGGAAATCAACGAGGGCTCCTGTTTTCTCGAAGCTGGCTTTCAAGACTGCAACGACTCCTCCGGCTCCAGTGAAGCGGGCATTGTGGGTGAACAGAGTGGCAGCCAGGCTACACTGCAGACACCTAACCACCACGGAGGCCGTCATTCGTTTGAGGACATTCTCATTCCGGTTACATGGATGCGGATACCTTCCGTGGATAACAGCCTAGCTTATGCTTAAGACCCAATAACCTTGAAAAGATGAAGGTTGACCTTGCATTCCAACTTTTTGGAGAAGAGGTTATTAAAGGACTTTTTTTGCAATGGCGGCATGTGGAGACTATATACACTCGGGTGCAAACAACAGAAGACTTCGTCACGCTAATCAATCGCCTGATACGAGTAATGACCTCCAGGATAACCAAGCGTGCACTTAAGCCGGGTAGCCCAGACATGAGTTTCTTGGAAGACATTTTAGGATATCTGGACAAGTGGGAAGAACATGCCAGCATTGCCTTCCACTCGCATTGTCACCTTTGATTAAACATGCTGCCTTCGTTCTATTAATCCGAGTCTGTGTTTCGTGACTTGTATTCTTTGAGTTTGAATTCCTCCAAACGCGAAAGCTCTCATGTGCGTTTACCGGGTTAGCGTGTGGCTCACGTACCGATTGAGCTTTCAAGTTCGAGCAATCTGCACAAAGCAATTCGATATTAACATTAGCATGTTAAAACGTTATATCAATCCTAAGCTCCTGAAAGAGCTCTAAAACAAAGTATTAAACGTGAGCCAAAGCAACGCGCAGCTCCCTTTCCAACTCTCAGCAGCGCGGCGCAATGTGCGCGAGAAACCGGCTCGCACCCTCTCGCACCACAGCGCCGCTATGCGGCCGCCGGCGGCTTTCATTGCTCTCAGAGCCGTCCCAGCCGGCGCGCTCGACACACTAGCCAGTATATTCTAGGCACTATCTAGGCACTATAGTCGCTCGGACTCGTCCAAAATAGGGCCCGCTAGGGGGAGGACGGAGTATGTGGATGACTCCGTGATCAGCTCTGGCGGCACGGCGCTCGGAGGCCACAGTTAGTTTACGGCTTGGATTGGCGCGCTCGCCGCAAGATGGCACTAGTTATATTATCATCATTACAGCTGCACTTGGTAACCTTGACTCCAATTTGTCATTGGCTATGTAGCTTGCTATCGCATCGGTCGCGTTTATGGAGGTTTGTTAAAACGCTAGTCAAAGTCCTTTGTGAGGCGGTACTACTACCGTGAATGTACGACGAAAAGTAAAAATGGTACGTGCTAACCGATACGTCCGGGATAAGCTGGTACGGTTTATGCGGATGCAAAATGCATTATCACCGAGTCGGGGACTTGATTTTACTACTTTCAAAACAAAACTACTGTTAAAGCGGGTTTGTTTTAATGAGGTTTTACTGTAGAAGTAATTGTAACCATACTCCAGTGTCGGTATTATGTGTGTTTTTATCCTAAGAGTGTGTGTAATGACAAACTGTTACTGATGCATATTTGTAATTTTTAATGTCAAAATCTGTGTGGGGGGCAGGGACCTCTGTCAGGCTTTCACATAGCCTTTAGTCCCCGCCTCCTTCGCTTGCACAAGGAATCAAGAAACCAATTCCAATATCCCTATCAAGAAATGAGACTAGGGATAATGCTGGGGAGCTCCAGACTCCCTGTCATTCAAGGACGGAAGCTGCTACAGTTGGAAGTGGAAAATGTAGTGGAAACATAGTGGAAAATGAGAGTGAGTTCACCCGCTGATGCAGTCCATGGATGGGCTGTGCCGGCTAAGTCTGACTGTCATCAAGGGTAGGGGCAACCCTGGGTAACCCAGCCAGCAAGGGTACAAGCGGGTATAGTGTTCTAGAATTGAGAAGTGTGCCGTTTGCCGCCGGCGAGCTGGTCGTTTCAGCGATGACAGGAGAGAGGGCGCTGTGTGCAGGAGGAGCGCAGTGAGCGCGGAGCTGGGTGAACCGTCACCGCTAGTTCAATCGGACTCCGAAGGCGCATAGCAATAAATTGTGTCACTTTAGCTCCCACACACTTGTCTAAATGTATTAAAACGGTTATGTTCATGGACAGAACAACTAGTTCCCTATAAAATAAGCGGCCGTCGTCAGGGAACGGCAATACAAATACAGTCGCACAAGATATATCGAATTCGAAGGGGATCGCGAAAAAGTTCGATATATCGATAATTCGATATACAGAAATTGGCTTGTTACGGCACTTACGATGCGAAAAAACGATACCGTATTTGCCGCATAATCAACCCACTGGCATAACGAACCCTCTCTCCACTTTTGCGCCCGAGAATTTGAAAAAAAAAAATGCTTTAAGGCCAGCTCGCTCACATGCAAGCGATTGAGCGATCTCAGCGACGAGCGGCAGCGATAGAGCGAAAAATTTCCAATGGAACTGCGTCCCGCTCGCCGCTCGAGCCACCGCGGCAGCTCAAAGCAAGGTTTCTGTGTCGCTGCGGCATGCTTCCGTTGATTCATACATGCAAAGATAAACGGCTCCCGCCAAAAAAAAAAAAAAAAAAAAAAAAGAAAGCCTGCCACTTCTTAACGTCCGCAGCCGCCATATCTTACGCTACGTCGCACGTACAGCACAAAGATAAGAAAGAATGACTCGCAAAAAAAAAAAAAAAAAACAGAGCTGCCGCTTCTTAATGCCCGCAGGCGCCGTAACCACGTCAGCCGCCGCGCGCAGAGGGTTCGCAACACACGCTGGAGAAAGCGTCCCACGTCTGTCTGAAAACGGGCTGAGCTGGCTGTCAGCATGCGTAGCGTGTGCTGAAGGAGATAGCTCGGCAAAAGAATGGGCACACCCACGCACATGGCTTGCAAACGTCATGTGTTGGCGCGCGGAAAACGATAACTGCAGATGCGCGCGCCTTTGGGGAGTGGGCGCGGCGCTGTCCAGAACTGTCCCCTCTCATTCCTTCCGCGCGTGGCTTGAAGACGTCACGCAGCAAACGGCCAAGAGTGATGCGATCGTCTTTGGAGAAGGCACACTTTTCAGTGCGTAGTGCGGAGTTCGATATATCGAACGACCGGCGAAACTGAGTTCGATATATGACGCGGCTTTCCTATACTTTTACATGGGATTTTCAAGGGGATATTCCGTGAGTTCGATATAACCAAAATTCGATATATCCGGGTTCGATATAACCGGGTTCGACTGTACAGGCAATGTAAGATACAGATTGCCGACGAACTGACAAGCAATGGCAAGATACATTTCCTGAACGTATTGGGCGCTTTATTTCTTGAACACTAACGGGAGGTTCAATGACTAATGTCTAACGTATTTCTATGATCATGTAAATTTTTCATATTGGATGCACCAGTTTATGCGGGCTAGACTGAAGTCTTCCATCGACGCTCGCACGTACTGAAAACGCAGTGAATGGTGTTTTAGGCTAGGCTAGCATACTTTTTGCGCCACATGTAAATAGAGGTATGCGAAGATTGCTTTGAAGACAGAAATTATGCCAGCGCTTACTGATGACTTTATTTAAATGTGGGCTAATACATATGAACTGGCAGTCCTACTCAAAACGAAATGAATGAGAGCACATAGCAATGAACGAAACCACATAATGGACGACGTGAAAAAAAGAATCGCGACTTAGTGCAAGAATATGGTACAAACGTATAAAACTGTACAGAACTATATGAGAATAATAATGAACTGTACTAGGCCGTGAATAAATTAAGCTGCTAAATTTGAAAACACACAAGAGAAAGGCAGAATGATTAAAGTCCTCAAACACGATTACTTGCACCTCCTCAGCTTTAGGTGCTTTACCAGCTCTGCTTTGGAGGTCTGCTCTTGGTTTAGCGACTTGGCATAAAAACGCAATCGCATGAGGACGTAGAACTTCACTATGTTAAGTGTCATTTCTTTGTCATGAGTAGGGCAACCAAACTTGGAAACCTCTGCGCGCTTTGCAAAAACAAAGCAAATTCACGCATGCTATTTGCGGTATTCTTTCTTGAACTAAAAAAAAAAAACCATGAAAGACTTTTCCAGCGTGTGCACGAGCTTTGCAAGCTCCGAGGACGGATAAAGAAGACCTCCGTGGTCGAAGTTTGAGATAAATTGATTTTCTTCTTTTTGTGCCGCGCACGATTTGCTTGAAATGAGATAAGCGGAGCAAGTACTGCATTTTGACTTCTTCATAAACTTTCTAGCGACATATCCTGCAATATAAGCTATGAGACGACTAGAACTATGCCTAGTGACGTATCTGTGGTCATCTGAAGGAAGGGAATTCAAAGTAGCTTCGACGTGCTCGAGCCTTCCCTCGTCAACCAAACAGTCAAGCTCATCAATAGGATTTGAAAGAAGCTGGGTAGGTTTCTCGCTTGTACGGCTAATTCCAAGTAAGGCATTTACAATTTCAGCATTACAATTTCCTGTCTTTGGGGGCTTCGCTAAGTTGTAAACTGTCACTAAAAATTGAGCCGGCGTGGGATGATCGTTGCAGCCATTAAATTGCCTCACGATGCCGAAGAGGTTTTCTAGTTTGTCTTTGCTTAGTCTCGATGTGATAATGTATGTAAAACCACTTTTTGCAGATAAGTAGTCAACGAGGTCGACTGTGGACTGCAAAGTTACCCGAAGGCCTTCCGCGGTGCTGTTGCTTAGGAAACCATGCTTTCAGTCAACCATGCTTTGAGTGTATTTCGAGAAGGGAAGGGTTCGAATAGGGAAGGCAGCAAAAAGAGCACGCAATGAGCAAGAAGAAAGAACGAAAGGAAGGAAAAGAGCATTCCGTAAAAGAGTGGGGGGGGGGGGAGGGGGGGGGGGTGAAAGTCATACGAGATGGGCGGAACTGTTACTGTGCTCTCTGCAAGCATGTGTTTTCCTGCTTCACCAATCTTCACTCTTCGCTCAACAATGCGCCATAGTACAACAGCCAGAGAAGCAACGCGATGCAACAAAATTCACGCAGGAATAACGAGCCGCAGAAGCAGACGCCCCAAGCGTTTCCTCTGCGGCGCGCGCACTTGTGATGCGCTCCTACGGCTGACAGCGCCACCTACGCTTTTCATCGCTCTGGCGACCACGTTGCTCCCATTGCCGCGGGCCGAAGAGGGCACACTTCCCAATTTTAGAACACTATAATGCGGGTGCTATTATAGACTGCCTTCATTCCTCCTCCAGGAAACCAGGGATGTCCTGGGAAACGCTGAGGCCATCTCAGTAGGCTAAAAGAGTGAAGACGAAGCAAAAACAGAACTTTCGGAGCCTGTGAGTAGTGCCTCTGTGAGACCAAAGGGGTGGGAGATGAAGCCTCCACTAAAACGCTTCCGGTATGTAGGTGGTAGGTCCTGGTTCCAGCTACGGGGCCGGCGTTAAACCAAGATGCTTAACAAAACTTGGTAGAATTGGGCTCTCGCTTACAGCGAGGCACAAACAGAGTTACCGAAGTCGGGAGCGCTACGGCGTCTGTCAGGGGTGCACATCTGGAAGTGCATCACGGATGTTGCAACCTTGCATGCCCGAGCACGTGGGTGCGACCCACAACATGACCGACGCGGTGGCAGTACAGTGCAGTCCACTTATACCAATATTCAGAAAACCTGAAAATCCGATTATTATAACCGATTATCGTTATATCTGGACCGGCGAAAAAAAAAAGTACACCCACGTATTTTCCCATGCATGTAGGCTTGCCTAGTTACGATGAGTAAATCAGGCTTGAACAAACCTGAACAAACAAACAAGAGCACTAAACACTTCATTACAGCATACATCAACAGCCATAAAATAACTTAAGCATACTTGAAGAAGTCGGAAATTTGTGCTCGCTTGAGCAGCAGCTGAAGCTTGACAATCGCTGTGAGCATCGCTTCCATTAGCGTGTATGCTGGCGGCAGTTCTTTAAGTGCACGAAACCAATTAGCGGCTGGATGAACTGAAGGATATCCCCAGCCTTGATGATCGTTAAAATCGTAGAGTGGAAATGTCCATACTTTTTCACGAGGCCTCCAGCGTTGAAACCCTGCCGAAAATCCCAATGAATCTGCCGTTTCATCTCATGAGCTATCGCGCCATCTGTCAATGTGGTCACCGCCATCTTCCACAGATGCAGAATCGGTGATGGCGATGATGATACGGCCGCAGCAGCATCCTTTGCGCGGCTGTGATTGCAATGATGATAGTGCTCATTTCCTTCCATTTTCGCCACACATGTCAAGTTTTCATGTCATTGCTTTCTTAAAGTTTATCTTTTATTCAGTATTCAATCAAATTTTCGTGGTAAACACCTATCAAGCGGCGATAAAGCTACTGTTGTATCCGATGTACCGCCGATAATCAATTGTTATATCTGGTTTATTTTTCCGTAGGGACTGTGGCAAAAATGATAAATCTCAAGAGTTTGATCGTTATAAGCGATATATCGCTATATCTGGTATCGTTATAAGTGGACTGCACTGTAGTGGACAAGTCGGCCATGTGTGGTGGGAAAGCTGCCAGGATTGTTCTGACAGCTCGACGATGACCCAATGCAAATGGGCACAGGAGCGACCCCCAGCATGGGTGTCAGTCATTTGTGGGACTTAGCTCCTGGGAAGGGGCTCGACCTGGGCAATACCGTGTACGCCTGGGGGATGCTGAGGGAGCTGTAACTCTTCTTGGCACCACAATGGTAGCCTTGTTGTAAAGCATCTGCCTAACATTCGGTAGGTACGAGGTTCGATCTACGGTGCTGCAGGGCACCCACACTACCAGATCATGTGCCGCAAGAAGCATCCACCTTGTTGTGAGCTCGGTACACTTACCGCTCTACATGTGAGCAGTCAGCTTTCTTGTGCGGTGAGGTTTCCTGTACAGTGCTCGTGTAATCTCGATCATTTTTGGGGAATACTTGTGCCTGGTTGTCTAGCCAGAGTTGATGTCCACTCAGTCTACGGCAACCTGCCAGGTAGTACGCTGTCAGTGCTACATTACCCTGCTTAAACCTTGAGTCTAGTACGATAAAATGAACCAAGCTGCCTCGATTCATTTTCAAGTATTGCAGGTCAGAGCACGAACCTTGTATCTCCGTGGGCTTGACACTAAATTTCCCATTCTCACTTGTATAATACCCCAGTCAAGCGTGCAAGCTAAAGTGCACTTACAGGGAGTGCACTTTGCAGCTCAAAAGACACTTTACGGTACCCAGTGTTAAACAGGAAAGCGTAGTGCACTCGCATTAGCACTCATAAATACGAAACTGGCAGCAGTAAAAGCATATTTTTTAAAAGAAATTGGAACATGCAAGCGTAAAGTTCCGACTATTGCTTTTTAATGTAGTAAAAGACAAAAAAAATGCTTAAAATTCAACACTGGGCTATGTTTCGGAGATCCCACATCAACAAACGCCATGAACAATGGCGACCCCCACCTAATTGAAAATGACATCACCGCAGTGGCGCACCGAGCTTAATTTGCAAGTTGCGTACACGGTTACATCACGTTTTGTGATGTGATATTTTGCCCGTCACTATTATAAAACGATTCTTAAAAAATATATATATACAAAACATGCAAAATCAGTTTGTATTCATATCTTATTACATAATATATTTTGCGACGAGAAATTTCTCCCGGCGAGGCTACCCACTCAACCCTCAAAGTCTGTTTTGCGAACGCACTCCACCCTGAGTGCGCACTTTGGCAAGTGCACTTATGTTACACCGCAGTTTAGCAGCAGTAGAGTGCCCTTTTCTTAAGTGACGCTCTCCATAAGTGCACTTTATTTTGCACGCTTGACAGGGGTATAAAACAAGTGCACTCTGTTGAAAAGGCGATATGTCATGTTAAGGTCCAATTATAGGCCTGGGAGCGCCGTACAACACAAAAAGCATGCAAAGCGATGCTCTCCGCGTCCAAAGCAGCAGACTCGTCTTTCAGCACAAATCCCGCGTGGCGGAAGCAATTGCGCAGCACTGCGGGTGCCACTGACTTCCACGCATCGGCGAGCATACTAAGTGCTCCAAGCAAATCGACAAAGTAGGTTTTCCCACTGTCGAGACACACCACCACACACGAGAGCAAGCATGACCGATAATTGACCTTGAGGTTTCGGATCACACCTTGGTCCATCTGCTGCAGGACACTTGTCGTATTCGGTGGCAAAAACTCGACGCGCACAGCCTTCAAGCTGTGAATGTGCCCGTGTGCGCAGTTATCAACAACAACCAAACTCGGCGGCCTTCTTGGTCAAACTTGCGGTCCAGTTTTCGCACATAGCTTTCAAAAAGCTGCTGCGTTATCTATGCCTTCTTGTTAGCCTCATACAAGACAGGCAGGGTCTTTACACCTTTGAAGCACCTTGGGGCTTTCGACTTGCCGATGACGAGCATCGGCAGTCTTTCTGTCCCAGACATGTTGCTGCCGACCAAAACTGTAACCCGCTCCTTACTGTGTTTTCCACCATGGCAAGGGTCACCAGTAAAGGCAAGGGTCTTCTCCGTCATACGCTTAAAAAAAAGCCCAGTCTCGTCGCAGTTGAATGTGTCGTTCGACGAGTACTCTTGTAAGAGCGACTGCAGCTTCTCCGAGCGGTAGTCCGCGACAACACTCAAATCAACAGCTGCACTTTCGTCGAACAGGTTTTTAAAACTGAGGTCGAAACGCTTCTTGAAATTTCATAGCCAGCCGTCACTCACTTTAAAACCTTCAATGTTCATTTGAAGCGCCATCGTCTCAGCTTTTTGTTTGAGGAGGCCATCGGAGACAGGAACCTTGCTGGCCACTGCTGACTTGAGCCATACGATGAGGGCCTCCTCGAGCTTTGGGTAGGTGCCTTTGCTTACATTCTTCTGATGACATCCAGTCAACTTCTCCACTGCTTCCAAAATCTTCTGCTTGCTCTTCATGTAGTCTGAAATAGTCTGTCTCAAAATCTGGAACTCTTTCGCGACATCTGCCTGTGATCGGCCACCTTCCACGAGCTTCACAATAGCCGCTTTCTTCGCCATCGACACGGTGAGGTACTTGCCTCGCTTCATGGGTGCCTTCGAGGCCGACGACAACATCGATGATTGCTTCTCCATTACGAATCACTGAATCACAACACCAACTTTGTTAAGTGCCTTCTCGCTGCCGCGTTGCACGCAAAAACAGAAAAAAAAGCTCCTTATAAAATCCGGAACAGCTTCAGAACTGAAGCCGATTCAATTAAATGCGAGTCACAGTAGCGACCACGATAGTGACAGAACGCAGAACAATCATGGGTAGGCCTACTCGCTACGCTCGGCAATGCACGTGAAAGGCACAGCAAACAAGCAGAGAAACAGGCAGTCGAAGCGATCAAGCTAAAAAAAAAAAAAAAGAAAGCACTCCGGCAGCGACGTTCCGGAAGCGGAAGCTGCTAGGCGAATAATATAACCTCGATCCAACGTCAGCTAAGCAGAGGAGGGGCACGCAAGGCTGGTATCGGTTTCGAGGCTATAGAAGGAAAGAGTAAACAAACAAGATGACGGCGACACCGCTCAAAATGTGTGGCAGTTGGCCCGGCTGACGCTTGAAATGTCCGAAAAATCGATAGCCCTCCCTAGAGTGTCCGAAATTTTGAGCCGCGTAATAGACCTTATGCAAAATTGCCATCTATCGGACCTTCAGCGAACCGCGCTACGCGACGTCATGTTCAAGGGTTGAGTGCGTCGGCTGCGCTTACGGCTGCTGCCGTCGCGTTAGCTGTGTCTGCTTTGTGCTGTGATTTGCATGTATTTGTTCGCATTCAAAGCAAAAAATGACGAATAGACGATTGACTTGTACACGCTGCCTACATTCCAATTTTACTTCGTGAAGCGATACTGCACTGCCAAAACGTCTTGCGAACGGTGGTAACAGCGTAGCGACAAATGGCAAAACCTTTGTTGTTGCTCCGGGGCATTCCTTGATATGGTACTCAAATACGCGTCCATGAAAGTGCAAAACATATTGATATTGTTTCCGGGTGTAAAACATGTCTGCGATGTCATTAAGCGTACACGATAGAGCTTAATATTGTTTCTTTTTTTTTTTTTTCTTTAGGGGGGACACGGCTCTTTGCGGACAAAAATCAGTCTAAAAATCGGATCTTTTTATTCCTTCATTTTTGCGGTCCTGAGATGTTTCCGCAACTATCTGCAGATTTTGGTTGAAAAATACCGCCTAATTCGCACGTTACAGCGTTCCAAAAATGCGAATCAGAACGTTTGGCCCTTTAAATTGAGGTCAAATCACGCTGAGTTTTGATTGGCCGCAGATTGATAAATACGCTCTCTCCACAGGCATCATTTTGGTCTCATTCGAAAGATCGTGATTCAGGCTATTCTCATGTCACAATCGGCAATCGTGAGCAAACATCCGAAGAGGAAAACAAAGGGACAAATTTGCGCGAAACACGCCCTGCTATTGGGCTCTGAAAGCATGTGACACAAATGACCACTTATTGTTGGCTGTCCGCGTCGGCTGTTTGCAGCCTGGCGCCATTTTGAAATGGTCGCGTAGGCCTAGCTGGCTTAGCACTGTCCCGTTGTCACAACCACGGCGTAAAACGGGGAAAATTTAGGTTCGAGCGTCAATCTGGCCCAGAAACCGAAGAAAGGTAGAGATAAGAGGCGCGCCGGTAACGCACCAACTCCGCATCCTGTTATCAGCTATCAATGGGTCGCTAAGGGCGTAGCCTGTGGTGCTGAGTAGCACGACAGATAGGAGAGCGAACGATTTCCTCGAGGCGAATCCTGCCGAGTGCGAGCATCGTAATCATGACGATGCAGTTGAAAAAGTGATACCTAGGCAGTTTTCATGGCAGCAACAGATCGAGCACTCAGAAAAGTTAGTGGCACGACAGTAGCGGCGATCGCGAAACGGCGTCAAGCGCGGCATCGCAAACTTTCTCGAAATAAATTTGCTTTTGAGTTGCAGGGACAATTATCTCGATGGGAAACGGTGCATTCACACCAGAAACAACTCATTTTATCGAGTTATTGTTAGCCTTGGTAATTCAAACATATGCCCAAAACATTTCTCGCCGATTTCTCAAAATTGAATTTTGGACAGTCACCAGATCAATATTTCTGGCCCTGCTCTTGCTTGTTATTTTCTTTAAACCTAACCTCATGTATCTTTTGACACCAAGGTAAATGTAATAACCATACGGGAAAATTTACTGAAAAGATTTGTCTTGGCACCAAAATAGACCTTTCCTTTGAGGTTTTTTTTTTTTTTTTTTTTATGGTGTAACTTCGGCTCAAATTGGTATAACACATTCATTTTTACTTCAATTTACTTTCCAACCATTTCTGATCATATTGATCATGTCAAACCTTGCCATAATTTAAATCTACATGTTCTGACATGTTTTTCCTTGTTTTTCCTTGTTTCCTTGTTTCCTCAAAACAGCATTTTTGAGGGTGCTGCAGTGTTGGAGGAGCAATATCCCTCAAACTATTGTGCTATTGCTTTCATTTTTTCATTGCTGCAAAGATACTTTCTTGAAGAGTGCGGTAAGACTCAAATATATACAATTATGATGAGGCAACATTTGCAAAACTAATTATTTATAATGGGTGTCAAATCGAGCTTTTCCACAGAAACGATTGATGTACTGTAACACAAGTTCATATTAACCTAGCACCTCCATTCTTGGTTAGCTGCACTCTGTGATATTTTTAGATAATTTATGCAGGCTGATTTTCATCATGCCCTTCATCATCATCATCATCATCATCATCATCATCATCATCATCAGCCTGATTATACCCACTGCAGGGCGAAGGCCTCTCCCACATTTCCTTTGTGTGTTTATTAATTAGCTCACCTCCAAATGAAGAACATTAATTCGGCAAAATTCTTGAAACTATGCACTCTACAAAAGAAAAAAATATATATTTAAAATCAGCATGTCAGAATACATAAGTAATGCAAGTTTAATCCAAATCGGTCCATAGATAAGAAAAAATGTTATAAGAGGGGTGTCCCCCTGGTCTTAAAACTATTCTCGTTGTTTACCAATCAAAACTTATGCAACTTGGTGGGTTTGTGTAGTTTTTTGTGCAGATTCCAAAACTGCAATTATTTCTTTTGTGATGCAATTATTTCATGAGATAGTTACACCAATTTGTCTAATTCTCACAAGAATAATTACAAAATGACCACTGAAGAAAAACTTCAGATAAACACATTGCTGGACACTAGAAAGAATGAGGAACCCAACGTAGCAAGCAGTTTTTTGATTAAGCTGAAAAAGCTTAATCAAAAAAGAAAAAGATGCTGAAAAAGAAATTATTACTCTATCTGCAATAGGTGCCGAGATATTAAGGCTGCAAAACTGCTAGTGGTCGACAATGCATGTTTTGAGAAAAGAGCAAAAAAGAAACAGGGCATCATTTAACAGACATTCACTGGTACAATGCACACATTTACAATTTAAAATAGCTATAAACCTCCAGGAATGTAGTCTCTTTGCTTTCCAACGTCCAAGTGTCGCCTCTTTCATTTTAATTTGCAGTTGCAGCACATTCAGTTGTCACTTTTTCGACTGCGCGAGTCACATGAAGGCAGCGGCTTTTTTTTCTTTTTTTTGTTTGTTTTTACGTTCGTCGTTTTGCTGCGTCCTCGCATCAAGACCGCGGTGAGAAACGTTTATTGCGGAAAAGAAATGTAATTTGGAGCTGTTTGCTGCTTCCCAGAGCTCTGCATTGCACTGGAAGCAAGTGCACTCACTAAGGACTATGAACGAGGTCCGATCGGCGCAAACGCGTGGCGAGCTCTACGAAGACGACGTGTCCCACAGTTTATGTATTGGAGAATAAGTTTGACAGCGATTTCTTATCCCCGTTCACTTTTTAAAATGCCAATATCGCCGCCGTATGTTTACGCTTCGCCAATCTCTGCAAACTGTTTAGATCTGACGATCATGAACTCCGCCTCGCCAAGCGGACTGTTCGTCGCGCTGCCGTCATCGTCATGAAAACAATCCATCTACCGCTTCGTTGCTGGAGTGGGCGTGAGTTCAAGCTTTTTCTGTTTTGAGCTTATCTTCCTGCTCATCTGTGGCCTGCGATGTCAGTGTCGCGGCATGTGCGACCGCTGGCAGTAGCAGTCTCCCGTGCTGGGGAACCCGCTAGGCCTACTTCAGGCTTGTACACACGATCGTTCGGCGCACGACTTTCGTCGGCCTGAACGCGCACAGCCAGGGAAGGGCATCACTTGAGATGATTATTCAACTATTTTTTTCAGTTTTTTCACAAATTCTTGCCGTGAACGCACCTCGCGGTTCGGAACCAATCGCGGCCATTGTCACATCTCCGCCGTCTCTCCACGGCTCGGGCGCGCCGAGCAGACGCCGTCAGCCAGCTCCACCAATGCGGTGACGCCTTATCATCACGTGCACCCCGAAAGCCAATGGGATTGCAAATACCACGTTTTCGTTTTTGCTATTTTTGCTATTTTGTATGCGACCAATGGGCGAATGTAAACAGCAGAGACGGCAATTTGAAGACGAAAGCAGGCTCTTTCGAATGTGACCAAGTGTCTACGGTGCCGCGCACGAAATGGGAGCTACGCCTCGCGGAAAATGGTTGTTTCGGGGGTCGTTTTCAGTCCAAATTTGGACGACATCGATTATATAAATTGGCATTGTGACTAAAATACCGACCCTAGAGATGAAAAACTTAGCAGATAGGTAGATAAAGAGCTACTGATTTCGCAAATCACATTTTCTAAAAAGTGATTTTTTCACAATTTTTTGGTCCGAAAGACCCCTGTCCCCCCTTATATAGGACTGATGCCTAATAAACACTGCGCTCTGATGGACCTTCACAGTCCCCAGTGAAGCACGCGCACTACTGTTCCCATCCTCTGTCTGAATGTTTAGCAGCTGATGTACCTCGTTAGCATGTAATCAACCATATAGCAGTACCCATATCCTATATGTAACTGGCTAAAACCCCAAACCACGTGAACTTGCCGACGAAACGTGACAGGTCAACGACATGATTCCGTGCGCGCTGATCCTCCTCAGATATGCAGCTCCTGTTGCCGTCACATTGTGGTTCTATTTCGTGAAAATCAATATATAGCAGAAACTGCTGCCTGCGAAGTCACATAGCAGAGGTCTGCCTTATACCCAGACACAAGTCAAGCTCCTTCGTGGACGCGTATTCGAGCAGTGCTTTGTGCAATGCGCAGTTTTTGCAGCAGTCTTTCTCCTCTCCAATACCGTATTTTTTCTTCTTCTTCCCGCATTTTTTGACGGAATTGAAATATTTCAATTGTTTTTCGTAACCCATGTCAGGGATGAGCTTTCTTTGCTTGTGAAGATATTGAATGAAAAACTAATCGCACTGCGTTCTCATGCAATATTCGACACTAGCAACATTCTTCACGAAATCGTTTTGCGAAAAAGTAGCGAACGTATACGAGCTGTGTAATGTTAAATGGCGGTTTTCCTTCTATGGCTGCTGAACATGTTTTGCAAAGTCCGAATTTATGGGGCTTCCAGTCAGTTGACACCTGAAAGAACACAAATGTTTTCAGTGTGGAGCTGTGATGCATGTTTTTTTTTTTTCCCATATTGCAAAACAACAAACATTATTTGCCAG
Source organism: Amblyomma maculatum (assembly GCF_055883805.1). Taxonomy (NCBI): domain Eukaryota; kingdom Metazoa; phylum Arthropoda; class Arachnida; order Ixodida; family Ixodidae; genus Amblyomma; species Amblyomma maculatum. The sequence continues at coordinate 124,431,339 of NC_139352.1, read as the reverse complement.
CAGCAATTCAGGGAAGTACTAGTAGAATGTACCAAGCAATGGGCATACAGAAAATGTGATGCATACATGTATAGGGCTGGGTACTTTTAGACAAAATAAAGTAGGAAGACATGTGTGCGCTCATTCTTGCTTCTACTGCGATAACTGCAGTAGCAAACTTCACTGCTAAGCGCGGTAAGACTCACTACAAACGATATTGCTCTGTAGATAGTGTCAAATGGTTGGCAGTTTCAATCCCTACCTCATCACACTGTTTAATGAAGAAACGGAATTATTTAGTGATATGGATGGGAGAAAAGAAAACTGGCGTGGTCTAAAATAAGGCGTAACTCCTTTTCGATGCACCTCATGCAACTCGCAGAAAAAATAATGTTGCACTAATAAAAAAAAAGCAAACAGCGCAGTGATCGCCGTCACTATAGCAACAACAATCATGCAAACTCGCGGTAGACAAGAGCAGCTAAACGGTAGGGGCAGCTGCATCTTACCTGTACTCACCTATGGGGCTGAAACGTGGAGGCTAACCAAGAGAGTTCTACTTAAGGGGAGACACGGGGGTTTGCGGCCGAAAAATGACAAAAAAATTGACTTTTCAAAGTATTTTTTTTCCGAATCTTGATGTTCTGAGGAACCCATACATAAAATATTATAACTGTCAGTTAAGTATTTATTGACTTATTGCTCTTCAAAGTCATGAATGTGGCAGTTTTCCTCGCGAAAATGACTGAAAAAACGGTCAAATTCAAAAGCGTGCCATACAAGAACCCCGCTGCGGAGCACCACCATTTTGGTTTCGTTTGAAGCATGAAGCTCTCTGCTATCCATTTTTAGTGGGAAACCGTGCATGCGTCTGGCAACAGCAGAGCCACAAGCCAGTAAAAAAATAAAGAATACTCGCACCGCATTGGCGCTTTTGCGTCACGTGCTACGAATCCTGCCTCCCTATTGGACACTGCGAAATCGTCTGCTAAAAAGATACAAAAAAAAAACGGCATCGCGTCCGACATTTTGGATTGAGCTTTCTCGAACACGCTACGATGGCTGGTGGCAATAGAAAGTTCCGCACTGCGCACGCATTCGGAAAAAAGAAAAAACGACGGCAACCGCGCCCTCAACGGCTGCAGTCACGCGAAATGCTGCCGGATGCACCGACATCGGAGACCGCCGACAGTTCGAGCCCTGCTGCGGCATCGTCGCAAGATGCTGCAACAACCGACGGAGCCGGGAGAGCCGTCCGTGTAGACACGCCTTTTCTGTCCGACGCCGATAGAACAGAACTAGAACATTGCGCGACGGAGGCACAGCGTGAACTTTCGTCAGTTTCAGGCACTCGGCGAAAGCGGTCTCTTTTGGGATCAACGATCGAAGATGCGCCCGCGTCAGGAACGCCGTTCACTGTGCTAACCCTAACCTCCGTGAACGAGCTGCTTGAGTGCGTGAAATGCAAAGTGTGCGGCGGTTCCGTAAGCATTGCAAAAGGTGAGCTGGAATTTGGGCTTGCTGTTAGGCTCGCGCTCAATTGTGAAGTCTGTGGGCAGGTGAAAACCACTTGGAGCTCGCCTAGGGTAGGCACGAACGCAACCTGCAAGCCTTTCGAAGTCAACGTTCTCGCCGCGCATGCTGCTGCAAGCACGGGGAACGGGCAGACCGCATTGAATGACATTTTCTCCGCGCTCAATATTTCGCGGCGTGGTATGCACTGTAGAACATACCAAGACTACTTGAAAGGCAAGTTAAACCCTGCTGCTCTGAACGCTGCCACACAAGTGATGATTGACTGTGCTGATGTTGTGAAACTTCAATACCGGAACCTGAACTTTGGACACACGGGAAATATAGCTGTGTCGTTCGATGGAACGTGGCTCACTCGGGGCCATTCCTCACATGTATGTGTTGGTACTGTAATTGAGCTTTTTACGGGCTATGTTCTCGATTTTGTGGTTTTGTGTAATTTCTGCCTGGGATGCCGCTTTGGTCCTAAGGAGGGCGAACCAAACTTTGAAGCATGGCAAGCCGGCCACAAATGCCAGAAAAACACTTCCAGCAAGCCAGGTGAAATGGAAGTTGAAGCAGCCAAGATTCTGTTCAGCCGGTCAATTGAAAAGTATGGACTGCGCTATGTAACCATGCTTTGTGATGGTGACAGCCGCGCCTTCAACAGTCTTCAAGACGCGAATGTGTACGGATATGTGCAGATTCAAAAAGAAGACTGCACCAACCATGTCAGCAAGAGGATGGGAACAGCACTTAGAAACCTAGTGCATAAAAGGAAGGGAGAAAATGGACCAAGCCTCAGAGGGAAAGGAAAGTTGACTGGTGAGCTCATTACAAAGCTCACCATGTACTATGGCTGGGCACTGAAAACGCACCAGGGTGACATTGACAAAATGCACAATGCGGTGCTTGCTACATATAACCATGTGACATCAACGGATGCAGAGCCAAACCATGGTCAAGGGCAACCTCAACCTCAAGGGCAAGAATCCTGGTGCAAGTATAACCAGGCTTTGGCTAAAGATGAGCCACCCCCAAAGCACCGCTATAACTTGCCAGAGTATGTCGCAGCTGCACTGCGGCCTGTTTTCATCCGCCTCTCCGACAAGAAGTTGCTGCAGCGCTGCCAAAGGGGAAAGACCCAAAACTCAAATGAGAGTCTCCATTCCATCATTTGGTCCCTGGTGCCCAAGACTAAGCATGCCTCATTGTTTGCAGTGCAATCTGCTGTGGCTGAAGCAGTCATTAGATTCAACGCCGGCAAGGAATGCGCTACCAAAGCCATTTTGCAGCAGCTGAGCGTGAACCATGGCACTACAGCCATTGAAAGGTCAGCCGAGAAGGATAGGCGTCGGCTTGTGGCATCTGATGCAAAGCATGCACGCGCAGAAAGCTTCCGCAGCGCAATGAAAAGAAAGCGCACAGCTGTGAAAGACGGTGATTACATGCCTGGTGCATTCTAGAGGTCAGCCCTTTCGTATCCATGGTTGCTTTTGGCCATAATAAAGTTTTGTGGTGTTCTAAACTTATTTTCTTGTTTTCTCAAAATGGACTTTTTTTCCACGCTGACAACCCTTGCCCACGATATCTTGAGATCTACTGGCCCGATTTGCATCATTTTTGTTGCATTTGAAAGCTTATGAGATGCTTTCTGCAATCATACTAATACATTTACATATTTTTGTGCATAAATATAAATAGCAACCAATTTATCTGGTTCAAGAAAATCTCATTTTCAGACTGGAAATTTCCAAAGTCTGTAACTTTTTTGGTGATTGGTCTAAAATTATGCCTATGCTTTGCATTCCCTGGTCCTTCTAGAGCATGTAAATGTAAAATATAGGCCAGTATTTACATTGCAAGTTGCCTTAATTTTGGGCAAGGTGGTCCAACATGACACATTGAACATCTTCACATCTATATAAGTTAGGTAAAATCCAATTACATATTTGTTATCAGCAGAAAAATGTACATCAGCTATAAAAATTTCAACCTTGTAACTTAAGAAATAAGAAAAAAAGGTCAAACCCCACTGTCACAACCCAGAGGGCTATGGAACGAAAAATGGTAGGGATAACATTAAGAGATAGGAAGCGTGCAGAGTGGGTCAGATAAATAACTCAAGTTACCGACATTCTAGTGGAAATTAAGAAGAAGAAATGGACATGGGCAGGACATGTAGTGCGAAGAGAGGATAAGCGATGGTCGCTTAGGGTAACAAACTGGATTCCATGGAAAGGAAAGCGTAGCAGGGGGCGGCAGAAAGTTAGATGGGCAGATGAGATTAAGAAGTTCGCAGGGGTCAAGTGGATGCAGCTAGCACAGAACCGGGTTAAGTGGAGAAATATGGGAGAGGCCTTCGCCCTGCAGTGAGTATAGTCAGGTCGATGATGATGATGATGATATGCTCCGAGTCATTTCTTTTGCAAGTCGTGTTCTGGAGACGCATCTCAGCAACTGAACCCTGGACGTAGTCGACTATATTCAATTCATCGATGAATCGAATACGTAAAGACGTTAGAACATCAAGCTGGAAAAAAGCAGTCTGGCGCCTCTGAAGTGCCGAAACCTGTTCTATCTGGATACCTGGACGTATACATACGAGCGAAATCTGTTGACAGCTTGTATGCATGAAAGCAAAAGCTTAAGGGGGGACGCGGGTCTTAAACTGGTCAGAAATGGGCAAAAAATTGATTTTGAGAAAAACGCATTTTCGAAATGTTTGTACCTCTGAGCACTAGCCTTCAAAATATCAACACTGAATTCAGTCAGGAAATACGGTAAAATCGACTTTTAAAATGCCACGGGAGCCTCGAAATGGCCAAAAAGGGGTAAAAATTGTACGAACTTTGCGCGCGCGCCGCGGCTGAAGCAGCCATTGGCCGCCGCTATCTTGGACTTGTTTTGAAGCTTGTTTCTGTTTGCGCATTTTGCGGCGTCTCCAAATGATGTCGCTCAAACAGAACGACCACCGTCGCGGGTTTTCGAAAGCCGTTTCCGGTCCGCTGATTGGCTGGAGCGTGCGCTCGCGAAGCGAGCCCCTTGTCTCGCGCTTCCCACTGGCCAGCGTGACTGTTTGCCATTTTCTTTCTTTTTTTTCTTCTTACGTTCGCCGTCGCGGCTGCTGCTTCGCTCGTTTATGATGCGCTTTCGTGATCGTTATCAGTCGTTCCAGCAGCCGGTGCTGGTCTTTAGACGTAGCTCACTGGAAGTAGCCCTATCAGGAGTGTATTGAAAACGAAGGCGCCTAGCGAGTGCGCGTCGAAGAACGAGTACGGCGGCGCGCTGCCAGGGTCGCGCGGCGTGGCGGCGCGCGGCGTGTTCTCGACCTCGCGAGCGGTTCAGAGGCATCCAAGATAGCATCGATAGATTGCACTGTTCAGCTGATGCTCATAGTCCCCGCCGACGCTAGCACTTCGTTGCTTATTTATCGCGTCGCTTCAGATGACAGGCGAGCCTGACATCGCGTCGTTGCCCGCGTTCCTCACCCGCAAACTGTTTCGTTTTTTTTTTTTTTCTTTTGCAGATTGCTTAAGTAATAGCGTCGCTGCGCTCGAGGGGCGTGAAAGTTCGAGCTTCAGCTCCAGCAAGGGACTCCGCGGGTGGCCCTGCATGCGCTGTACAGCAAAGTTTCATTCTGGAACATTAGCCAATTTCTTAGGTCATTCTAGTATACCGCTATGTTTTAGCCTTAAACTTTGTGCAAGTTTATTAATATAGCAAGACCGTTTTATCGTAATTTTGAGTATTTGTTTGCCTTGAAGGGCACTGCCACAGGCATATGAAGTGGTAAATGAAGCTTCTCACGCTGGTTCTAGTGGCGGTATATTTAGACTTTGTGGCAAGCTTTTACCAGTATTTGGGGAGGGTAGTGTTATATGTCGAACCCGGTTATATCGAACCCGGATATATCGAATTTTGGTTATATCGAACTCACGAAATATCCCCTTGAAAATCCCATGTAAAAGTATAGGAAAGCCGCGTCATATATCGAACTTAATTTCACCGGTCGTTTGATATATCGAACTCCGCACCACGCACTGGAAAATGTGCCTTCCCCAAAGACGATTGCATCACCCTTGGCTGTTTGCCGTGTGACATTTTCAAGCCACGCGCGGAAGGAATGAGAGGAAACAGTTCCGCGACGGCTGGTCTGGGCAGCGCCGCGCCCATTCCCCAAAGGCGCACATCTGCAATTATCGTTTCCCGCGCGCCAACACATGACGTTTGCAAGCCATGTGCGTGGGTGTGCCCATCCTTTTGCCGAGCTATCTCTCTCCTTTGGGTTTTGATAACTTCTTTTTAGCTGACACAAATTACCTTGGTACCATTTTCTTCAGAGAGAAATGAAGTACCCAATAACATTTTTAATTTTTTAGTTTAGGCAATGGATAAATGTCAATTTGAGATTAGCTTAATGAGTTCATGTCAAATAATGCAGCTTTTTTCTCTCAACATAATATGTGAAAATGACGTGCCTTTTTGAGGAAAACGAATGATGTCATCGGGTATGGGAAGACTATGGCTATCAATCTATGTAATTAAAAGCAACGAAATGCAATGAGAAAGTTCATTAAAGCTGCATAAGAAATTCACTAGTTATGCTCTGGACTTTGTTAGATAACTTTTGATCTAAGGCCACCAGCTCATTTATAATTACATTTTTGAAATCAGGAGAGAAAACCACATCCGTGTGCAAAGTTTCGTGAGATTCTAGTCATAACTAAAAAAGTTAGTTTTAGGACCCTCGTCCCCCCTTAAAAGCTGAGATGAACTGGCAACAAGGAAATCAGGAACAACACTCTTGCATAGCGAAAAGGCGATGCGCAGTCAGTCTACAGGCAAATTTAACACACCGTGGGCGATATATTTCGTCTGCCTTAGCACCGGGTACTGATTCGCTATCTTCCAATGCACACTAAATAAGATATTTTACAATTCAAGCGTGCCGCTGATCGAAAGTGTGCCTAGCGCGACAACCACGTGAGAGCAGATTAACACAAACCTCAAGAAAAAAAAAAGCTCAAGGAATGTAACTTGCTGCTTCTTTTCTTCTACACCCTTATTTTAATTTTGCGTACAACAAGGGACACAACAGTATGTCGATATTATCGGCAATAACGAGCATTAACGCAGCAGGCTGCGCAACCCCTATGCCGCTTGCCGCTCCTCAATGCAGCTACCCTTGAACATGGCGGAAATACGTGCGGCGGCCAGTAGATGGCAGCAATTTTGCATAAGGTCTATACATTGACTTTATAAGGTATGTCCTGGGGCCAGCAAAACGTCCAAATAATCAAGCATGTCCGAAAAATTGGTCGTCGACTGTAAATCTAAAAACTGGTGGTTGCACGCCTTTTCCTAAAATCCGCGCACATTTTTTTTTTTTTTTTGCTCCATTGGCGAAGTCCACATAATTTTTCCTACAATACTGGAACACACTAAACAGTAAATCCCTAATTATTTTATTTTTGCATAAGGCACATTTTCATCGCGTAAACTCGGAAGCAGACATACGCTGCGTGCGTTTCTGCGAGCACTGCCAGCTGCGAATCCCCACTATTGAAGCGACGGTGGCGCCACCTCTTGGTCGATCTCGTGGCAAATTGGAATGCACTAGTCTCCATTTGCAAATGTTGGGTGATGATGATACCAGTGGTGACATCTGGCAGCGACTGAGTATTGGGCACTGCGTTCCCTCTTTGCACACGCAAAAAAAAAATTGACCAGCGCTACTAGTGCCAGATTTTCTTGCTTATTTCCTGAATTCATAATTTACAAGTTCTCAGTAGTGTTCCACGAACCTGTTACTTCATTTGGGCAGCTAAAACACAGCAACCTTGACGTAACTAAATTTTCAGCTGCAGGTAGGACTTCTTTATCATCATCATCATCATCAGACAGATTATACTCACTGCAGGGCGAAGGCCTCTCCCATATTTCTCCACTTAACCCGGTTCTGTGCTAGCTGCATCCACTTGACCCCTGCGAGCTTCTTAATCTCATCCACCCACCTAACTTTCTGCCGCCCCCTGCTACGCTTTCCTTCCCTTGGAATCCAGTTTGTTACCCTCAGCGACCATCGGTTATCCTCTCTTCGCACTACATGTCCTGCCCATGTCCATTTCTTCTTCTTAATTTCTACTAGAATGTCGGTAACTTGAGTTATTTCTCTGACCCACTCTGCACGCTTTCTATCTCTTAATGTTACCCCTACCATTTTTCGTTCCATAGCCCTCTGGGTTGTCCTCAACTTAAGTAGAACTCTCTTGGTTAGCCTCCACGTTTCAGCCCCATAGGTGAGTACAGGCAAGATGCAACTGTTGTATACTTTCCTCTTGAGCGGTACCGGTAAGCTGCTAGTCATAATCTGCGACTGCTTGCCAAATGCGCTCCATCCCAATCTTATTCTTTTTGTTATTTCCTTTTCATGGTCCGGGTCTGCGGTTACTACCTGTCCTAAGCAGACATATTTGGCTGCTACTTCCAGTATTTCGCTACCTAATGTAAGCTGCTGTTCCTTCCCGAGACTGTTGAACATTACCTTAGTCTTCTGCATATTGATTTTCAAGCCTACCTTTCTACTTTTCCTGTCTAGGTCATCAATCATTATTTGCAGTTCATCCCCCGAGTTGCTTAGCAAAGCAATGTCATCAGCAAATCGCAGATTACAGAGGTATTCTCCATCTACCCTTATCCCTAACTGTTCCCATTCCAAGTCTCTGAATACTTCCTCTAAACAAGCTGTGAATAGTACTGGGGAGATTGTGTCTCCTTGCCTAACACCTTTCTTTATGGGAATTTTGTTACTTTCTTTATGCAGAACTATGGTTGCTGTGCAGCCATAGTTCACTTTCACTTTCACGTACGGCTCGTCTACCCCCTGGTTTCACAATGCCTGCATCACCGCCGAGGTTTCAACTGAGTCAAATGCTTTTTCGTAATCAATGAATGCTATGTATAAGGGCTGGTTATATTCCGAGCGTAGCAGGGGGCGGCATAAAGTTAGGTGGGCAGATGAGATAAAGAAGTTCGCAGGGGTCAAGTGGATGCAGCTAGCACAGAACCCGGTTTTAAGTGGAGAAATATGGGAGAGGCCTTTGCCCTGCAGTGGGTATAATCAGGCTGATGATGATGATGATATTCCGAGCATTTTTCTATCACCTGATTGATGGTATGGATATGATCGATAGTAGAGTACCGTTTCCGAAACCCTGCTTGATCCTTTGCTTGATTGCAGTCTAAGGTTGTCTAGATTCTATTAGCGATTACCTTAGTAAACACCTTATACGTAACAGACAGTAAGCTGATTGGTCTGTAATTTTTAAGGTCCTTAGAGTCCCCTTTCTTGTGAATGAGGATAATGTTTGCATTCTTCCATGATTCCGGTGCCGTCGATGACACCACGCACTGCGTATACAGGGTGGCCAGTTTTTCTAGCACGATATGCCCCCCGTCCTTCAGCAAATCTGTAGTTATCTGATCCTCTGTAGCTGATTTCCCCCTTTTCATAGTTTCTAATGCTTTCTTGACCTTGTCCTTCGTCACTGGTGGAACGTCTGACTGTTTTTCCCTACCGCCAATCTCATTACGGTCCTGACTACTTTGGCTACTGTAGAGATCTGTATAGAACTCCTTGGCTACTTTGACTATCTTTTCCATATTAGTGATGACGTTGCCCGCCTTGTCCCTTATCGCATACATCTGGTTTTTGCCTATGCCCAATTTCTTCTTTGCCGCTTTTGTCTCCTTAGACAGCTTACCGGTATCCTCTCTAACTATCCTACCGCCTACTTCTACCGCGCACTCAGTAATGATATCTCTGAAATTATTGTTCATTGCTTCTAGGGTAATGTCGTCATCCTCAGTTAGAGCTGAATACCTATTCTGTAGCGAGATCCTGAACTCTTCTGCCCTCCCCCTCACCGCTAATTCGTTGATGGGTTTCTTTCTTACTAATCTGTTGCGTTCCTTCTTCAGATTTAGGCTAATTCGGGACCTCACCATCCTGTGGTCACTGCATCGCACTTTCCCGATTACCTCTACATCTTGCATAATGGCGGGGGTTGAACACATTATGAAGTCGATTTCATTTTTAGTCTCTCCGTTTGGACTCTTCCATGTCCATTTCCGGTTCTTCCGTTTGCTGAAGAAGGTATTCATGATTCGTAAGTTATTGCGCTCTGCAAACTCAACTAGTAACTCTCCCCTGCTATTCCTAGAACCAATGCCATAGTCACCTACTGCCTTGTCGCCTTCCTGTTTTTTCACTACCTTGGCATTGAAGTCGCCCATTAGTGCAGTATACTGCGTCTTTACTTTTCGAATTGCCGATTCTACATCTTCATAGAAGCTTTCAACTGCCTGGTCATCATAACTACATGTAGGTGCATAGGCCTGTACAACCTTCAGTTTATACCGCTTATTAGGCCTAATTACGATGCCTGCAACCCTCTCATTAATACTAAAGAATTTGTCTATATTGCCCGCTATATACTTATTGACAAGAAAACCTACTCCTAGTTGTCGCCTCTCTGGTAAACCTCGATAACACAGTACATGCCCATCCTTCAGTACAGTATATGCCTCATTCGGCCTCCTAACCTCACTAAGCCCTATGACATCCCATTTCATGCCCTCTAGTCCCTCTAACAGCACTGCTAAACTAGCTTCACTAGCTAGGGTTTGAGCATTAAACGTTGCCAGGGTCAGTTTCCAATGGCAGCCTGTCCAGCGGAGCCAGGCTTTCTTAGCACCCCCTGCTGCGTCACAGGTCTGACCGCCGCCGTGGTCAGTTGTTCCGCAGCCGCTGGTGACTGAGGGCCGGGGTTTTATAGAGCTTATCATAGGAGGTTGCGGCCGATTACTGCACCAGGGTGGCCAACTCCTGTTCTGGTGAGGGAGTGCGTTGCCGGAGGTGTTCACCGACATCAGGTCGCACCCCAAACCTGTGTATGCAATTCCATCGACACGCGGATTTTTTTTTGTTTTGTTTTCGTCCGGTGGAGAATTGCGTGGCACCGGGATTTGAACCCCGGTCCTCTTGCATGCGAGGCGGATGTTCTACCGCTACGCCACTGCTGCACCTGGACTTCTTTATATCGAGGTGCAACTGTATTTTATAAAACTGAGCATGGGGTTTTCTTTTTTTTTCATCACAAAAAGATAAGCTGTTGTAGAAATTTCTTTTCTCTTTTTTTCTGCCTGATAATTTGTCACACAATTAATTCAGGCATTTTGTCTGTCTTCTGAAATCTCAATCAAGAAAGTTTTGCAACAGATGTGTTTGCCTGACATTCAACCTGACATACTATGTATTCCACTTCGCCAAGATAGACAAAGCATGGACGCAAGAATTCTTCTAGCCCATCTTCATCGAAAAACACGAGATAAACTTTTCTGCCGGGAAAAACCGCTAAACTTTCCTGCAGTATTTCAGGACCTCAAAGCAAACTTCTTTGCTTTCAGGTCCCGAAAGCAAAGCAGTTGTTGTCAAGAGAGATGACTTTGTAATGCATCATATGCACAAGATGTTCGAATCAAATTTTGATTTGATTTCATTTGATGCGCGCGTGGTACCAGCATCATACTGAGGGCTCTATGTGATAATGCAAAAATGAATACGCAGACAAGCAGTATGCTCTCTACGAAAAAATTTGGCTGGTGGTGGCATGCCGTATGATTCCACGAAAAGACGAGGTCAATCAACACACGTCGTGATCAGAGCAGAACCGACAGATATATGGGTATAGTGTGCACCTCAGACCAGTCGGACGTCCTCCACACGAAGGGGCAAGGCTGGGCGGCACAGTTCCGCACCACTTTTGGTCTCCGCTGGGTGGCACAGAATCGCTCGGGAGCCTGTCTTTCACTGCGGTCCACACAGATGACAAACCTGGTCTGCCGGCCACCTCCACAAGTCACGGGGCACTAGCCACAGGTAGGAAAAGAAAGCAAATGAGTGTACGCTGTGCAAGTTTTCAGCAGCACAGCTGTGCAAAAGTTTTGTAAGGCAATGTAAAATAGATGCTGTCAATTAGAAGTCAGCAGGAAGTACAGTCGAACCTGGATATATCGAACTCGAAGGGGATCGGGAAATAGTTCGATATATTGATAATTCGATATACAAAAATCGGCTTGTGACGGCACTTACGATGCCAAAAAACGATACCACATGTGTCGCGTAATCAACCCACTCGCATAATGAACCTACCCTTCACTTTTGCACCCGAGAATTCGAAAAAAAAAATGCGTTAAGACCAGCTCGCTCACATGCAAGCGATTGAGCGATCTCAGCGACGAGCGGCAGCGACAGAGCGAAAAATTTCAAACTTGTTGGAACTGCATCCCTCTTGCCGCTCGAGCCACCACGACAGCTCAATACAAGGCTTCTGTGTCGCTGCGGCAGAAATCGCGAGCGTTTTCGCTTGCATGTGGATGGCGCGCGTCACTGCGTTTCGGTCGTCCGTCGCATCCACAGCTCATTTCTTAGCAGCATGCCAAGATGCTGCGCAACGATAACGTCAGGGCGCGTTTATCTTTTTATAGCTCCTCCGGTGGCGGGGAGCGAACTTGGCAGAGTGCCCGTGCTGGCTTGATTGCACAAGCCTGGTTCGATTTATCACGCCGCGCTTGGAGCGGGCGTCATGATCGCAGCAGCAGACCGCGTGCTTCCGTTGATTCATACATGCAAAATAAAACGGCTCCCGCCAAAAAAAAAAAAAAAAAAAAGGCTGCCGCTTCTTAACGTCCGCAGCCGCCATATCTTACGCTACGTCGCGCGTACACCACAACGATAAGAAAGGATAACTCTCGCAAAAAAAAAAAAGAAAAAAAAAAACCAGAGAGAGCTGCCGCTTCTTAACGTTCGCAGGCGCCATAGCCACGTCAGCCGCCGCGGGCAGAGGGTTCGCAACACACGCTGGAGAAAGCGTCCGACGTCTGTCTGAAAACGGGCTGAGCTGGCTTGGCGCATGCGTAGCGCGTGCTGAAGGAGAGAGATAGCTCGGCAAAAGAATGGACAGACCCACGCACATGGCTTGCAAACGTCATGTGTTGGCGCGCAGGAAACGATAACTGAAGATGCGAGCGCCTTTGGGGAATGGGCGCGGCGCTGTCCAGAACAGTCCCCTCTCATTCCTTCCGCGCGTGGCTTGAAAACGTCACGCGGCAAACGGCCAAGGGGAAGGCACACTTTCCAGTGCGTGGTGCGGAGTTCGATATATCGAACGACCGGTGAAATTGAGTTCGATATATGACGCGGCTTTCCTATACTTTTACATGGGATTTTCAAGGGGATATTCCGTGAGTTCAATATAACCAAAATTCGATATATCCGGGTTCGATATAACCGGGTTCAACTGTACTGCCAGTAGTAATCAGCTTTTTTATATCCCTAACAGCAAGCCATGGATGACTATGAAGGCAGCAAATGCTTCAGAAAGCTCTAGCCTTTCCCAAACTTTGAGGTGTCCTGTTAATGTCCTGTTATAGAGCCCTGAATGCTCTTGCGACAGGGGTTTTGGAGTCTGTCAAGAAAGGTGCATGAAAGTGCTAATATACCACTGTTGTTGTGTAGCAGTAAAAAAACCAGTGCTTCTTCTTTCTATTTTCTGAAAGGAAAGCCAAGTTAGTGCCCTAGAACAGTCTCAAAAAGAAACTGCAGAGCAAATTTAGAATCTCACACAGTCTTTATACAGTCGAACCCGGATAATTCGAATTTTGGTTATATCGAACTCACGGAATATTCCCTTGAAAATCCCATGTATAAGTATAGGAAAGCTGTGTCGTATATCGAACTCAATGTCACCAGTCGTTCGATGTATCGAAATCCGCACCACGCATTGGACGGTGTACCTTCTCCAAAGACATCTCGGCCGTTTGCCGCGTGACGTTTTCAAGCCAGGCACGGAAGGAATGAGCCGGCACAGTTTGGCAACCACTGGTCAAGGGAAGCGCCGCGCCCTTTCCCCAAAGGCGCCCGCATCTGCAGTGATCGTTTGAAAGCCGTGTGCATGAAGGAACGAGAGAGAACCAATGCAGCCGTGGTGTTTGGGAGAGGGGAAAAATGTGATAGAGCGAAGCGTAAGGGTGTGCCCACTCATCTGCCGAGCTTTATCTCCCCCCTTCCTCTCTCCCAGTCCTCGTTCGCCGCAGCACGCACTACGCATGCGCGCGGCGGCCGAGGTGCGATTTGCGTCTCGTGTCGTCGTGCTGGACGTGCGTAAGCTACGGTGGCTGCGGACGCTAAGACACTGCAAAATATTTTTTTTTTTTAGATAGCCTGTCATCTTTGCAGTCGTGCTGAACGTGCGCAGCGTATGCTACGGTGGCTGCGGATGTTAAGAAGGAGCAATTTTTGTTTTTCTCTTGCGAGAGTTGTCCTTACTTGTCATGCGCAGCGTAAGCTATGGCGGCTGCGGACGTTAAGAAGCGGCTGATTTTTTTTTTGCCGAGCGTCGTTCAATATTGCATCTATGAATCAACGAAAGCACGCAGTCAGCTTCGATCATGACACCAGCTTTGAGCATTGTTCGCTTCAAACGGCATTTGCAGCTTTTACGCTTTCCAATGATTTTGTGGCAGTGGACTACGCCCGCCCGAAGCGATAAATCGAACCAGGCTTGTGCAATCAAGTCATCACGGGCACTCTGCCAAGTTCGCTCCCTGCCACCGCAGGATCTATGAAAAGTATCATATTTACTCGCATATAGGCGCACCCCCAGTTTGGGTGCGAAATATAAATTTTTTTTATTTCCGCGCATAATAGGCGAACCCCGAACTTGGCACTGAGATCAATGCCGTATTTATACGATTGAAAGCCGACGTGCCTCCCCTAAACTAAGGTGAAAAAAACAAAAAAAAACATGCACATACATTCCACAACACGAGATGCCGCATCTGAAACCTACTGTGAATGAGCCCGGAAGTTTGGGCAAGGAACACTCATGACGATGACGGCGAAGTACGACAGCTTGGAGGAAGGAAAAAAATGTTTTTTTTTTTTCCTTGCTCCATGCACGACAGTATCGGTTGTGACCGCCAAGTACAACAACACGTCAAAAAAATTTAAAAAAAGAGACATAATCAACGGCCGAAAAAAGCTCTTCCGTCAATACCGATACCCCCCAAATGCCACACAAAGTATGTACGCTTTACGCTACCTTCTCTGTGGCAGCTCTGAAAGCTGGGAGACTCTGGGAAATGAATTCCAGGAGAGGAGGAGGAGAAGTGTCTTGTCCATTTGTTTTCTCGGGGAAAATCGGACGCAATGCTACGAGCGACGTTGGTCAGGGACGACGCGACACAAGCGACAGTGTCATCGCCATCGATGCACATTTTAGGCTAGGCGCTAGGCGGCGCAAGTTGCCGTCTGACACAAAGGGTAGACCCATTACCATGTATCCATTCTTGTGTAAGGGGCCACATTTCGCCATTTTGCAAGCAGCGTGCGGGTGGGTTTGTCGTGTGTGCTACAATGGGGAAGTATGCGAGCTACACGGCTGGATTCAAACTGAAAGCTGTGCAGTACGCAGTGGAGCACGGAAACCATGCTGCAAGCAGACATTTCAGTGTCAAAGAAACCAGCGTTCGCTACTGGAGAAGTCGGCAGAAAAAACTTCAAGCCACCAACAAGTCATGACAGGCCTTCCGCGGAGCGAAGTCCGGAACGTATCCGCAAGTGGAGGAGGAACTCGTTCAGCACATACGACACCTCCGACAAGACTGTTGTACCGTGTCCCTCGAAATAGTGCAGACTGAGGCGCGTAGAATTGCCCGAGCACAGGGCATTGACACTAAAAATTTTAGGGCAAGTTCCGGGTTGACGCCATGGGCTAACCCTGAGGAGGCAGACAATGTTGTGCCAGCGCTTGCCCTCGGCATACGAGGACAAGGTGGTGGATTTTCACTGTTTTGTGATATGGCTCCGACTGCAAAAGAACTTTATTTTGTCCCAGATCGGGAATGCAGATCAGGCGCTCCTTTGTTTCGACATGCCAAGAAACACCACTGTGGAGGACAAAGGTGCACAAAGTGTGTTTATTAGAACATCTGGCGCGGAGAAGCAAAGATGTACTGTTATACTAGCGGTGACTGTGGATGGGCACAAACTGCCGCCGTACGTCATTTTTAAAAGGAAGATGCTTCCTAAGGAAACTCTCCGTCGAGATATACACGTCAGGTTCCAGGAGAAAGGCTGGATGAACGAAGAGTTGATGCTGGACTGGATAAAGAGGGTCTGGGGCCGGTGGCCGGGCGGCCTGTTATATCCGGCCATGCTCGTTCTGGACAGTTTTCGCGAGCACCTTGTGGAAACTGATAAAGTGAAGCTGAAAGAGCTGCGCACGGATATTGTCGTGATTCCGGGCAGCCTCACATCTGTACTGCAGCCTTTGGACGCGTCCTTAAATAAGCCTTTTAAGGACAACGCTCGAAGGCTGTACCCTAACTGGATGGCTGGAGGGCAGCATCAGCTAATTCCAGGTGGCAAAATTAAGAGGCCGCCTGTGGAAATGTGCGATTGGATAGTGGAAGCCTGGAGAGAGATCTCCGATGATGTCATCAGAAAAAGCTTCAAGAAGACGGGGATCTCCAACGCACTAGATGCGAGCGAAGATGAGATGCTGTGGAATTCGGACAAAGAACGTGGGTCCCTGGTCAGTGATAATGAGTGTGTGCTCTCGGACTCCGAATCGGATGAGTAAAGCGTCAGTGCAAGTATGCAAATAAATTTTTCGTATGCGTGCACTCGACGTCGCTCGTCTCTTCATTGAAATGTAAGTAGCTTTCTTTTTCACTTTTATGCTGGGTTTATCGTCATTTTTGTGAGAGTAGCCATGTTCTTGACATATGTTAAATTTAAAGCACAAGAATGCGAGTCAAAAAATTTGCGGAAATTTTACCCCGCGTAATAGGCGCACCCCGAACTTTGAGCCGAATTTTCTAAAAAAAAGTGCGCCTATTATGAGAGTACAGTCGACTCTCGATAATTCGAAGCCGCTTAATTGGAATTTTCGGTTAATTAGAAGTGAAGTGCTCGTCCCGTCAGTTTTGCATGTAATCCTATGGAAGAAATCGCTCGATAATTCGAAGTCCTCAGCCAATATTATTGTTTAATTGGAAGTTAATTTTCAGTCGGGATCCTCGATTCAACCGTCATTTTTTGGTAGAATGTGCAATTTTTAAGTTCCACAACAGCTCCATGCTTCGCGTTGGTGTCATCGACACCACAGCCGTCCGCAGCGCCACCCTTCTTGGAGCGGCGCGATTATTCAATGCTACGGCTGCCGCGGCCTCCAAGATCGGCTCCGGCAGGAGGCCAAGCAGCTGCCTCGCGCTGCTTGGAGCGTTGCCGGAGCTGATCGCGGAGGCCAAGTGGGTGCCATAGGTGCGCGCAGCACTGCATACTGGCAGTGGCGAGATTATGCGAGATTAGGCTTGCAGTGAATATCGACGTTGTCGAGGCGTGTGTTGGTCGAGTGCCCTTGTTGCATTGTGCGAGTAGAGTGTTGGCTAGTTTGTGCCGCGGGTGAGCCATGGCAAACCGTGGCTCTTATCGCACACTCGACCTGGCGATGAAAGTCGAGGTTTTGAAGAAAGTGGACAAGGGAGGTGCCGCCAAAAAAGGCATTGCGCGGAAGTACGGTATCAAGCCGAACACGCTGTCCAACTTCATTAAGAACTAGCGCCTAATAATGGATGCATTTGAGAAAGACAAGTTCTAGACGTCTTGGAAGCGAATGCGCACAGGCGCTTACCCAGAGTTGGAGAAGGCTCTGCTGGTTTGGATTAGGGAGGCCCGGACCAACAAACTTCTACTCAGCGGAGATATTGTTGCGATGAAAGCCCGAACACTTGCAGAAATGTTGCGGATCGATGACTTCGTTTCGTCTGATGGATGGCTGAAGCGCTTTAAAGATCGCCATGACCTGGTTTTTAAAAGTGTGTGTGGTGAAAAAGCATCCGTTAACCAGGAAACATGCACAGCGTGGAAGGACGGAAAGCTGCGGGAATACCTAAGCGAATACAAGCCGGAAGACATCTTCAACGCAGATGAGACTGCACTCTTCTATCGGCTGTTACCAGAGAAGACCCTGACGTTCAAGGATGACGACTGTGCTGGGGGCAAACGCAGCAAGGAAAGGGTGTCGGTGCTGATCGCGGCAAACATGACTGGCACGGAACGGTGTCGCCTACTCGTTATCGAGAAATCCGCCAAGCCGAGGTGCTTTAAAGGCGTAAAGACACTGCCTGTGGACTATGAGTAAAACAAGAAAGCGTGGAACGATGACAGCCGAAATCTTCAACAGGTGGATAACCAAATTGGATCGCAAGTTTGCTGCCTCGAACCGCAAGGTGTTGTTTCTTGTGGACCACTGCAGTGCTCAAGTGAATGTGCCAGCCTTGAGTGCTATACACCTTGCCTTTTTGCCTGCAAACACAACATCTGTTTTGCAGCTAATGGACCAAGGCATCATAAAGAATGTTAAAGTCCTGTACAGGCGGCACCTCCTCGAGCGCATGGTTTTGTGTATGGACAACTCCACAAAATATGAGGTGAGCCTGCTCAGTGCCATGCATATGTTAGCGCGAGCATGGGATCGTGTAAAGCAAGACACGATCGCAAACTTCTTCGGGGCTTGCGGTTTTGTGGCAACTTTGGGGGATGCCTCTGCAATTTCTTCGGAGGAAGCGTCAACAAGCGAGCTTGACGGCACCGATTTTGGTGATGCTCTTGGGGACGTCAACTTTGAAGAGTACGTCGCCGTAGACAAGGCGGTAGAAACATGCTGTGTGCTGACGGATAGCGAGATTGTAGAGATTATTCGGCCCTAGGAATCAACCCAGGACTGCGACGATGATGACGTTGAAAACGAGCTGCAACCAAAGGCTGCCGATGTAGCTGCGAGCCTTGCTCTCGTGCAGCACTTTTTTGCCGCTGAAGGTAACGCGGAAGAAGCGTTCCGCCACATCTACAGCCTGCAGAACTTGCTTTCAGCAGCGCGATTCGGCAAGAAGGAGCAAAGCAAGATGACCGACTATTTTTCTTAAGAGAAAATCTCAATTTCGTTACTAATAAAGACGCTGTTTTTGTGTTTTAAGGTTAATTGGAAGTTTAATTGGAAGTTTTTTGCGAAGTTGTTTTTTTTTTTCAAATTCTAGGAGGCAAAAGTGGGAAGTGGGTCCATTATGCGAGTGGTTTGATTACGCGACAAATACAGTATCATTTTTCACGATCGCAAGTGGCGTCTCAAGCCAATTTCTGTATATCAAATTATCGATATATCAAACTATTTTGCGATCCCCTTCGAGTTCGATATACAGTGCAGTCCACTTATAACGATATTGAGAAAACCTGAAAATCCGATCGTTATAACCGATTATCGTTACATCTGGACTGGCAAAAAAAAATTTGAAAAAAAAAGGAAAGAAGAGCACACCCAAGTATTTTCCCATGCATGCAGGCTTGCCTACTACTAACGATGAGTAAATCGGGTTGAACAACACTAAACATTGTACAGAGCACTAAACACTTTATTACAGTATACATCAATAGCCATAAAATAACTTAAGCAACTTAAAGATGTCGAAAACTCGCGCTTGCTTGAGCAGCAGCTGAAGCTTGACAATCACTGTGAGCATCGCTTCCAGTAGCGTGTAGGCTGGCGGCAGTCCTTTTT
This sequence comes from Amblyomma maculatum, assembly GCF_055883805.1. NCBI lineage: Eukaryota > Metazoa > Arthropoda > Arachnida > Ixodida > Ixodidae > Amblyomma > Amblyomma maculatum. The sequence goes on along the minus strand of NC_139352.1, from coordinate 124,412,164 downwards.
GCATGCACGAAACCGATTAGCAGGTAGCTGGACTGAAGGACATTCCCAGCCTTGATGACAGTTAAAATCGTAGAGTGCGAATGTCCATATTTTTTCACGAGGCTTCCAACCTTGAAATCCTCCCAAAAATCATGATAAATCTGCCGTTTCATCTCGTGAGCTATCGCGCCGTCCGTCAATGTGGTCGCCGCCATCTTCCACGGACACAGAATTGGTAGTGGTGATGACGATACGGCCACAGCAGCACCTTTTGCACGGCTGCGATTGCGATAATAATAGTGCTCATTTTCTTCCGTTTTCGCCGCATATGTCGAGTTTTCATATCATTGTCTTCTTAATATTTTATCTTTCATTGAATATTCAGTCAAATTTTCATGGTAAACACCTATCGGGCGGCAATAAAGCTATCGTATCTGATGTACCGCCGGTAATCGATCGTTATACAGTCGAACCTGGATATATCGAACTCGAAGGGGATCGCAAAATAGTTCGATATAACGATAATTCGATATACAGAAATCGGCTTAGGACAGCACTTATGATGCGAAAAAACGATACCGCATTTGTCGTGTAATCAACTCACTCGCATAGTGAACCCACCCTTCACTTTTGCACTCGTAAATTTGCAAGAAAAAGAAAAGCGTAAAGTCCAGCTCGCTCACATGCAAGCGATTAAGCGATCTCAGCGACGAGCCGCAGCGACAGAGCAAAAAATTTCGAACTTGTTGGAACTGCGTCACTCTGCCGTTCGACCCACTGTGGCAGCTCGAAACAAGGTTTCTGCGCCGCCGCGGCAGAAATCGCCAGCGTTTTCGCTTGCATGTCGCACTCCGTTTCGGTCGTCTCATCCACAGCTCATTTCTTGGCAGCATGCCAAGATGCTGCGCAGCGATAACTTAGTGGCGTGTTTATCTTTTTATAGCTCCTGCAGCGGCGGGGAGCGAACTTGGCAGACTGCCCGTGATGGCTTGATTGCACAAGCTTGGTTAGATTTATCACTCCACGCTTGGGGCGGGCGTAGTCCACTGCCAAAAAATATTGGAAAGCATGATACAGTAGCTGCAAATGCTGTTTGAAGCGAAAAATGCTAAAAGCTGGTGTCATAGTCATAGCTGACCGCGTGCTTTCGTTAATTCATACATGCAAGAATGAACGACTCCCACACAAAAAAAAAAAAAGAAAGAAAGCCGCTTCGTAACGCCATATCTTACGCTACGCCGCGCGTACAGCACAGCGATAAAAATAGACGACTCTCGGAAAAAAAAAAAGATAGATCTGCCGCTTCTTAGCTTCCACAGTCACTGCGCGCAGAGGGTTCGCAACACACGCTGGGGAAAGCGTCCGACGTTCTGTCTGAAAAGGGGCTGAGCTGGCTTGGCGCATGCGTAGCGCGTGCTGTTGCGAACGAAGGCCGGGAAAGAGAAAGGAGAGAGATAGCTCGGCAAAAGAATGGGCACACCCTTGCGCTTCGCTCTGTCGCGTTTTTCCCCACTCGTTCCCACCGGTTCTCTCTGGTTCATTCACGCACATGGCTTGCAAATTTCACGTGCTGGCGCGCGGGAAACGATAACCGCGAATGCGCGCACCTTTAGGGAATGAGCGCGGCGCTGCCCTAGCTGAACTCTCCCCTCTCATTACTTCCTCACGCAGCTTGAAAACGTCACGCGGCAAACGGCCGAGGGTGATGCGAATGTCTTTGGGAAAGGCACACTTTCCAGTGCGTGGTGAGGAGTTCGATATATCGAACGGCCGGTGAAATTGAGTTCGATATATGACGCGGCTTTCCTATACTTTTACATGGGATTTTCAAGGGGATATTCCGTGAGTTCGATATAGCCGAAATTCGATATATCCGGGTTCGACTGTATCTGGTTTATTTTTACATGGGGGCAATGGAAAAAATGATAAATCTCAAGAATTTGATCGTTATAAGCAACATATAGCTATATCTAGTATCGTTATAAGTGGACTGCACTGTATCTGGGTTCGACTGTATTATCTCTTGAGCGACTATAGTCTTCTGTGGCCTGTTTCAATACACGGGACGAATTCACAAAGGAAGCATGCACGCCCCCTGAAGAGCTGTTCAATGCACCCGGACATGCATCATCCATTGTAATGCATGCCTGCCATAAGTGGGCAACCACACTCACAGGGCTCCACCGTTTCTTCTTCCACCGGTAGTGGCAGGTGCGCAGGTTGCAGGTGCGCACTTGGGTCTCGGGTCGCTTGCCACGGCACTCCAGGTGGCTCACCTCAACACCACGGCGCACGCACCGGGCCACTCGCTTCTGCGTGCCGTTGCCACATGGTGCAGAGCACTGCGCATAGTAAAAAAAGAAGACTCGTATTTGTTGGTGAGGAAATACAGCGGGGATTAGTAAAATGTAATGCAGCCAAACATGATGAAGAGGCCATCCTTCTAGTTTGGCTACATTTCGTTTTTTCCTTACTAGCAAGTCACAAGTATAAAGAAGAAAAATACTTGAAAAAGCTGCATATTCTCTGGACTTGTCCATGAATGCGTTGTCTAATGAAGGGGTAGGACGCAAGCATGTGCCGCTGCATTCATGACACTATATCATCTTGTCTTAATGTGGCTTTGGCAGTTGTTTATGTAGTTCAGAGCCTGCAGCTTGGGCCACAAGTACGCATCATATATACTACGATCGACAACGGATATATCGAACTCAAAGGGGATCGCAAAATAGTTTGATATATACATAAAAACGATTGAGCGATCTCAGCGACAGAGTGAAAAATTTCCAACTTGTTGGAACTGTGTCCCTCTCGCCGCTTGAGCCACCACGGCAGCTCAAAACAAGGTTTCTGTGTCGCCGCGGCAGAAATCGCGAGCGTTTTCGCTTGCATGTCGATGGCGCACGCCACTCCGTTTCGGTCATCTCATCCACAGCTCATTTCTTGGCAGCGTGCCAAGATGCTGCACAGCGATAACGTCACGGCGTGATCATCGTTTGATAGCTCCTGCGGTGGCGGGGAGCGAACTTGGCAGAGTGCCCGTGATGGCTTGATTGCACAAGCCTGGTTTGATTTATAGTTGGGGCGGGCGTAGTCCACTGCCACAAAATCATTGGAAAGCGTGATAGCGAAATGCTGTTTGAAGCGAAAAAATGCTAAAAGCCATGATCGCAGCTGACCGCATGCTTTCGTTGCTTCATATATGCAAGAATAAACGACTCCCGCAAAAAAAAAAAAAGAAACTGCCGCTTTTTAACGCCCGCAGCCGCCATATCTTACACTGCGCCGTGCGTACAGCACCACGATAAGAATAAACGACTCTCGCAAAAAAAAAAAGAAAAAAGAAAGAGACAGAGAGAGAGATCTGCCGCTTCTTAACGTCCGCAGGCACCATAGCCACGTCAGCCGCCGCGTGCAGAGGGTTCACAACACATGCTGGAGAAAGCGTCCGACATTCTGTCGGAAAACGGGCTGAGCTGGCTTGGCGCATGAGTAGCGCGTGCTACTGCGAACGAAGGCCGGGAGAGAGAAAGGAGAGAGATAGCTCGGCAAAAGAATGGGCACCCCCTTGCACTTCGCTCTATCGTGTTTCTCCCCTCTCGTTCCCACCGGTTCTCTCTGGTTCATTCACGCACATGGTTTGCAAACGTCACGTGCTGGCGCGCGGGAAACGATACCCACAGATGCACGCGCCTTTGGGGAATCGGCGCAGCGCTGCCCTAGACCAGCCGTTGCCAAACTGTCCCCTCTCATTCCTTCCACAGAAGGCTTGAAGACGTCACGCGGCAAACAGCCGAGGGTGATGCGATCGTCTTTGGGGAAGGCACGCTTTCCAGTGTGTGGGGCAGAGTTCGATATATCGAACGACCGGTGAAATTGAGTTCGATATATGACGCGACTTTCCTATACGTTTTACATGGGATTTTCAAGGGGATATTCCGTGAATTCGATATAACCAAAATTTGACATATGCCAGTTCGATATATCCGGGTTCGACTGTATAAAGAAAGGAAACTGTCTTGCGTTGGCAGCTGAAGACAGCCACCCTCCCCACAAACCCCACCAACATCCCTGCAACACGCAGCTTTGCCCTCCAGTAAAGTACAGCCTCTCCAAACCCCCTCATGTACACAATATTATCTGAGAATGCGCTAGCATCCACTCATCTGCCACCCCATCTTGCCCGACTACGAGTTTCTGCTGGAAAGCCTTGCCATTGCAGCCAGCACTCAGTTTTCAAAATAAGAGGCCAAACAACTGCTCCCTCTCTCTGGCATTCGAGACAAGACTATCTAGCCATGAACGCAACCCTTGTAGAACATTTCCTTCAATGAGCTCATCTCAGTGAGTCAAAAAGAGCCTCCAAAATTAGAGTGTAAGTTGTATGCCTTGGTGAATATAGTAGAACCCCGCTGTTGCGTTCCCGGGTGCTGCGTTCTTATGATCGAGTCCCGGCATGTGTCACATAGTGTTCTATGCATTAGAAACCCCGCTGTTACGTCGTAACTTCGGGCACGTTCCCGCATCATACGTCGCGAACTGGCAGGCCTGAGTAACAAGCAACAACGACCATGTTTACTTTTAGGGCCAATTGACTTGGCCTGACTTGGCCTCTCTTGGCCTGTCGTTGCTGGCGTGTCTACAGAAGGCGCTCGCGGCACTTGGGCAGGCGGCGTCATCATCAGCAGTCGCACCTTTTTTTTGCATCTTTTTTACCTATCATAGTGCCATTTTTCGTTCTCCCATGCTGCTTCCTTTGTGTGGTTGGTGCTTGTGCGGCTGACTTCGTGCTTCGGACTGCTTCCACATATCATTGCATCGTTTTGCGCCTCCGGCTAGGAATCATTTCACGTGTATTTTCCTGCTGTAGGATACGCAAGAAGTGAATTCGTGGTTGCGTGCACACGCGTCCCGCACGCTCAATCGCCGACCCTTTCACGCTGCAACGTAAATTGCTGTGGGTTAGTGGCTGCCTCGTTCCGCCACAGCGCGAGAACTTGTTACACTGATGCAATTAATAAAGCGCTCTCCTTGGAGGAAAAGCTCAACATTCTTCGCACCCTGGATGCAAACCTGATGAGGAAGCGGCTGTGCATCGCAGAAGATCTTCGACTCGCACCATCCACCTTGAACTCCATTGTTTCGAAAAGAAACGAGAGCGAAGGAAACACCCGGTCATTCAAGCAAGCCTGCAGTGCAGGACATGTGCAGCTTGATGAGGCTGTTTACACATGGTTCAAGCAAGCCAGAGCTGCAGGTGTGAATTTTGATGGCACCATTTTGCGTGAGAAAGCACTGGAGATAGCAGACAAGCTTGGGATCGACCGCTTTAAGAGAAGGCGCAGAATTTGCTATCGAACCGTGAACGGGGAGGCTGCAAACGTGGACACTGCTACCATAGACAACTGGAAAGAGTCCATGGCGGGCATATCGAGGGCTACGAACCCAGGGATATTTTCAATGCCGATGAAGCGGGCCTCTTTCATAAGGTACAGCCATCAAAGACACTGAGCTTTAAAGGAGAGGCTTGCCACGGAGGGAAAAGCAGCAGAGAACGCCTCACCGTATTGTTGTGTTGCAACTCAGATGGCTCCGAGGTGATGAAGCCGTGGGTCATTGGAAAATTTCGAAGCCCACGGTGCCTGAAAAACATCCGGTACCTGCCCTGCCACTACAAGAACAGCAAAGCCTGGATGACGTGCACAATGTTTGAGGAGTTCTTGTCCTACATGGACTCGAAAGTGGGCAGTCAGGGAAGAAAGGTTGTTCTTTTTTTCGACAACTGCTCCGCGCACCTAAGGACACTACGTCGCTGCAGAACGTCAAGGTGGTGTACCTTCCGGCCAACACAACAAGCCACCTTCAACCCTTGGATGCTGGCATCATAAAAAATGTCAAGCATTTTTACAGAAAGTGCATAGTGAAGCGATCCCTGGCCTCAGTGGATTGCGGGCAGCAGCCGACTGGCATTACAGTTCTTGATGCCATGCATTATTTGGCAACGGCATGGAGCGCTGTCGCTGCCGCAATGGTTAAAAACTGTTTTGCGAAATGTTTCAGCAACGCAGACTGCGCAGCAGTACCTGTAAGCACTGAGGACTGCGAACTCGACACGGCCATGAAGCAGTTGGTGCCTACGGGATTGTGTACAGCGATTATGTTTCTGTAGACGACACCGTTGTCACCTCCGAGATGATGCCCATTGACCAGATCGTGGCCGAGTGTGTCGATGTGCACGACAGTGGCGACGAAGAGGAGGAGGTTGAGCCGCTGCCTGAACCCGCCTTCACTTCGGCTGTAGCGGCATTAGACCTTCTCAGAAGGTATGTTTGCGACGATCGCGAGAGCCACACGGCATTGCAAGTATTGGAAAAACGAGTTGTGCTCACGGGACGCGAGAAAATGCGACAGACAACGCTGCACGACTTTTTAAGTGTTAGCATAGTAATAAACATGCGTTCACTTGCCCACTATCGTCATTTTTTAATTTGTCGTTCTTCCCGGCTCTTACGTTTTTTGTTTTTTTTTATGGTCCCGTGGAAAACGTATCAGCGGTGTTCTACTGTATTAAACATTCTTGCTTCATTTAAGCCTCTACTGTATTGGCAGTAATTCTTAGCTCATCAAGCACTGGTAGTCCCTCCAAACCAATGTCCTGAAGCTGAGACAAGGTGAGCAGGCAATTATGTGGTCCAAATAATTGCCCAGCTCTTTTCACAGTGCCATGCATTTGTGGGGCTCTCAGCTGAACAAATCATGGCGAAGATAGTGTGAGGAGCATGACAGAGGAATGGCTGGGGGTAGGCATCACCTGTGACTCTGTGAAGTGCCAGCCCAGCAGAGCCAATCTCAGCAAGCCCTCCCTTGCGTTCCATGTCTCTCCTATATATGGCTGCACTGAAATTTTGCAGATCTTGTGTCAGAGTCTTGATAGGAATTTTTCAGCTTCTCTGTGCAAAATAACTTGCCCCATTAAACGTTAAACTTGTCAGAAATAAGGCCAACCTTTACAGACGGCATTTGTTGGTTGCGTGGGAGAGTGATAAAACAAACCTGTGACCAGGGTGAAAGTTGCCACCGGGGGCACTCCCGCAAGGTGCAGTCCTTGATGTGCTCCGGTGGGTCACCCTCGCAGTTGGCGTACGGGGCTGCCTGATGTGAGCTGTCAATGCACTCCACGCTGCGCTTCATCACACCACTGCCACACGTGACCGAACACTGCAAGGGATGATTATGCAACCACGTAGGATGGATAAGTTTAAATCCTCAATGAACTGCTCCCAAAAGAAAGTTAAATCAAGACACAATGACTGCACGCAATTTTGGTCTCAGTAAAAATCTAATCTTTGGCTCTTTGTAGCTATGCTGCGGTTTGGTGAACAACGACACAAATATATATTTCTTCAAAATATGTTGAGAATTCCCACTAAAATCAAATTAGCAAAATCAACACAAATAAAACGTTATGACCCAACAACGTATTCTGCTGAAATAATTGACGATCCTTTACACGTGAACGATAGTGATAGGTACTGTAGTCCACCCAGCTTTGGAAATGCCAGTGAAAATCGATTTCATAGTCTTGTGAAAATGTTCAATGGCAGCAAAACCTTAGTTGTCTTTCCAAGTTCAGCGAAAGTAGCCCCTCAGAGGTAACTTTGTGTGGTGGCCAAGGCTACAAGGGCAGAGCTTTCATCACGGCCAAGTAATCCTGACATACCCAGCCTCAGTTTAAATTCTGTCTTTACTTGAAATAATAGTTTTGCAGCTGCCAACGATGAAGAAATGCATTTCTTTGCACTACTCAAGGCCTAAGTGAACCTAAATACGTGGTTAATAAACATCCCACACTATGTATGTTGTCAAAACAAGAGTATTGCAAAAGTATACAGAAATTGACAGGCAGACGCAGGAGAAGCAGAAGACATGGCAGTGTGCTGATTTTAAAATACACTGGATTTTGTTGTAGTGATGTAATAGTAACTTGAATGTTTCCATAATTGTACAATATTCCAGAGCACAAATGAGGAAATTTCTGAAGGGACTATATTCTGCTGATGCATTACAGCTTTGGCTGCACAGCCAGAAAAAGTTGTCCATGCGTCAGTATATAATCTACAAAGGCCAAAATAAATTTGTCCTCAGTGTTAAGACTACAGTCGCATCCATCATAAGTGTCGTATTTATCGCTGTGCACATCTTACGACCGCATATGTTCACACTGGGCCGTTCGGTGTTCTTTACAACTGGCCAATCAGCGCTCTGGGCCAACTGGGTCCCCCATTTCACAACATGGCGCCAGTTAGCAAGAGGCTGCTAGCGGAGGTTGGTTCACATCGTCTGTGCACTCAACCTAAGCAGACGGACAAATAATAGAAGAATTTGGGTTCGTCTAATCTCCGACAGCCTGTCTGCATGGTCCAGCAGTGGTCAACTTCCGTCTTCGCGCTTTCCCAATACTCTGATGCCACCGACACTCTGTCAAAGGAGCGAGAAAATATCCTTTTTTTCAACAACCCCTGCTCGCACGTAGTTCCGGCGTGCAGTCTGCCTGCATCGCAGCCATCACCGACACAGCACTAATAACACCAGCGAGCTGAGACACTGCAGCAGCGTAGGAGCGTGGGATGATGTCGCCTGCTAGCTGGTTTGCGCATGAAATATAGGAGGACCAGAAGCGCCATAACCGGAAAGGGAAAACAGCTGTGTGCATTGGTCACGCAGTAACAGCCGTATTTGTGCTATTCGTAAAGGTCACGGGTCCTGCGATATTTATGTCCACGCTGGCTGCGGCCATTGCGCATCTTACGATCAATGCGACAGCAGCCTGAACATTACATCTTTTGCGCTTATGCTTACGATTCTTATGAACGATCCGTACGTAGCGCACATAGTCTGACTAACGCAGCTTTAGCTGATGCTTCCGTTTACTGTTAACCTTACAGGTTCTCCCAAGATGTGCATGTTGATTAGATATATATACTAATAATAGTAATACTGTGCTTTATTATAACTATACACAGTGAGGGCAAAAATATTAAGATATTTTGTGCACTCATCAAGTTCAAGTACTAGTTCAAGGAGTTGAAAACAATTTTCAGCAGATCATGAAATTCTGTGCCATGGGAATGCACAGTCAATAAATATTGCTGAAACATCCTATGGAAAGCATGCATAAATATGCACACACTATGAGAGCTGAAGAAGAAGCAAATACAGTCAACGACCGATTTTTTTGACTTTCAACGGACCACGAAAATGTCCAAACAATCAGGAGGTCCAAAAAAACAAATGTGAACCAAAAAAGCTCAATTTATTGCCTATTATTCACTTTGAGGCCGGAAAAAGTCATGAATGCTTTTCTGCACCACGCTCAGCTGCCGTGCTAACAGGTCCTCCCGAATTTCACTTGCATCAGCTCAGCTTGCGTCGGCTGCGCTGCTGCAGGTGACTCATCGTCGTCGTCGCTCTCAGACTTCAGAAGCACTTGGCGAATAATTTCTAATTTTAATAATAAATTCGCTCAGTTCCAGCTCCTGGTCTACGTCTGTGAACTCTGAAAACGAGATGACCTATGGAATTTCGACACCAGCAGTGCGAAAGTCGTGAATTAGCTGCTCACTGCCTGACAGCTGCTCGACGACACTCTCCTCGTCCAAGACAGCCAACTCGTCATTCGCCTTAATCCCACGTGGCGGAAGCAATTGCGCAGCGTTGTGGGTGTTACAGACTTCCACGCATCGGCGAGCGTACTAAGTGCTCCAAGCAAATCGACAAAGTAGGTTTTCCCACTGTCGAGGCCCACTACAACCACCAACAACTGGATCACAACACCGACTCCGTTGAATGGCTTCTCGCTGCCGTGTTGCACGCAAAAAAAAAAAAAAAAAAACAACAAAATTTGGGAACAGCCTTTTGAAGAACTGAAGCTGATTTGATTAAATGCGAGCCCCAGTAGCGACAGAACTTAGTTCTCGCATCAGCACGACCACGGCTAGACCTACTGGGTACGCTCGGCAACGTACATGAAAAGCACGGCAAACACAGAGGGACAGGCAGTCAAAGCGATCACGCTAAAAGAAGAAAAAAAAAAAGCACTCCGGCGGCGAGGAGCGACGGAAGCGATGTTGTACCAAAAACAGAAGCTGCTAAAAAAATAGTATAGCCTCGATCCAGCGTCAGTTTAGCTGAGGAACGGCACGCAAGGCCGGCACCGGTTTCGAGGCTATCAAAGGAAAAACTAAACAAACAAGATAGCGGCGACACCGCTCAAAGTGTGGGGCAGTTGGCCCGGCTGATGCTTACAATGTCCGAAAAATCAAACGGCCGTTCTAGAGTGTCCAAAATTTTGAGCAGCGTAATACATTTCAAGAATTTTCGCGCTACGATATACACAGATACACCTTGTCCTGTGTACGTAGTTCCTGCCTTCTTGTGTATCTGTGTATATCGTAGCGTAAAAATTCTTGAAATGATAAATTAACTAGCCCCCATTGCTGCTTTGTAATACATTGACTTTATAAGGTATGTCCTGGGGCCGGAAAAAAGTCCGAATAGTCAAGCATGTCCGAAAATTTGGGTGTCCAAAAAATCGGTCGTCGACTGTATAGCACATTTGCAAAGTGCGTATATTTGGCAAGAAAAACAGCATTTGTGCAAAGCATTCATGACTTCAGAAAATTTCTCATGTGGAAATTGGCAATATCAGTTTTTTAAACCTATCTCAGGAACCCACCCATATGAGAGGACAAATGTTTGTGCTCAAAAAAATTTTGCTGAATGTTTAAAGCGGAATTTGATAAACAAACTTGACAACAGATGACAGCGTAGCAATAGATGGAAAGTGTGAGGATACAAAAGAGCTTTGCTGAAGAAAGATGACAAGCGACTACTACCAGGCAATATAAATGTGTTTACCTCGAGATGTCAAGTCATGGACCAAGGTAGCATCAGGGGCCCATACAGTTACAGTTCTCACGTATGAATGACGAGAGAATGAAATCCAATGCATATTAGTCCAGGCAAGTGAATAAGCTTTTGATGCGTCAACACCAAATAGCTTTAAACTACAAATCATGCCCCTATTATTAATCGTTTGCAAATCAATAACTTGAGTTGTGAGCAAGACTGCGCTCAGACAGACACCTATAAAAGAATACAAATAAGTAACAAGTGACATCAGATAATAACAAACACTGTTCATAAAAAGATACCAGTGACCCAAAGATAATGTGAAACACAACCACGTAAAAATTTTATGTTCACAAAATCCCTTGTAATGATGATATGAATGAAACATTAGGGGTGTGTGAATATTCGAAATTTCCAATATAAATTGTATATGTTTGTTATTTGGTTCATATTTATAATTTTCCAAATATTAAATAATTTCTAAATTTAGCACAGTTTAACGGCACTGTGCAATTCAGTGCAATGCTGTATTCAAAAATTTCAATATTCATACACCATTAAAAAAAATATAATTAAAGCGCAGCTTTACATTCTTCAAGCCAAAGTGAGAGCAGAATCATTCCTGCATTCTAAATTCCAAACTTAGCATTACAAATGATGTCACAAAAAGTGACTACTATAGATGCCTTCAGAATTATGAGGCCTCAGAAGCAGGGTGAGCCAATTTTACATGAAACCATTCATAACATAAAAATCTAAAAAAGAACATTAATTAGGCTCAGTTGTTAGTGGCAGAAGTGTTAACTTAGCGGCATTTATATAGAAACGAAAAGAAAACCTACCCCCCTCAAGTCAAGCACTTGAGTAAAGTCACTGCTTCTTCCCTGGCCCCATAAAATGATTATAGTTCAACCCGGATATATCGAACTCGAAGGGGATCGCGAAATAGTTCGATATATCGATATACAGAAATCGGCTTGTCTGCGAAAAAACGATGCGAAAAAATGTAACCGTATTTGTCGCATAATCAACCCACGCTCCACTTTTGCACCCAAGAATTAAAAAAAAAAAAAACGCGTTGAGGCCAGCTCGCTCACATGCAAGCGATTGAGCGATCTCAGCTTTCAGCTGAGCGATCTCAGAGCGATCAATGCTGTTTGAAGCGAAAAAATGCTAAAAGCCGGTGTCATGATCGCAGCTGACCACGTGCTTTCGTTGATTCATACATGCAAGAATAAACGACTCTCGCAAAGAAAAAAAAAACATCTGCCGCTTCTGAAAGTCCGCAGCCGCCATATCTTACGCTACACCGCGCGTACAGCACAACGATAAGAATGGACGACTCTCGCAAAAGAGAAAGAGAGAGAGATCTGCACTTCTTAATGTCCGCAGGCGCCATAACCACGTCAGCCGCCGCGCGCAGAGGGTTCGCAACACAAGCTGGAGAAAGCATCTGACGTTCTGTCTGAAGACAGGCTGAGCTGGCTTGGCGCATGCTACTGCGAACGAAGGCTGGGAGAAAAGGAGAGAGATAGCTCGGCAAAAGAATGGGCACACCCTTGCGCTTCGCTTTATCGCGTTTTCCCCCTCTCGTTCCCACCGATTGATTCTCCCTGGTTCATTCATGCACATGGCTTGTAAACGTCACATGCTGGCGCATGGGAAACGATAACCGCAGATGCGCGCGCCTTTGGGGAATGGGCGCGGTGCTGCCCTAGACCAGCCGTCGTCGAACTGTCCCCTCTCAATCCTTCCGCGCGTGGCTTAAAAACGTCACGCGGCAAACAGCCGAGGGTGATGCGATCGTCTTTGGGGAAGGCACTCTTTCCAGTGCGTGGTGCAGAGTTCGATATATCGAACGTCCAGTGTAATTGAGTTCAATATATGACGCGACTTTCCTATACTTTTACATGGGATTTTCAAGGGGATATTCCGTGAGTTCGATGTAACCAAAGTTCAATATATCCGGGTTCAACTGTGTGCCTGTATGGGAGGATCAAGTGACGAATTACTATACTGAAAATATGCAGGGCAGTGCAGTGTTCTCTCCTAGGGTTGTTTTTGTCCTATTAACCTGCATTGAAGCTTGGAACAGGAACTAGATGGTGGAAATTATTATTTTCTAGGTTCTTTAATATTGAACTCATTATGGTCACAGCTTCCTATGCAACATGACTGAACAGTGCAGATGATGTACAGTAAAAGCTCGTTAATCCGGATCTCAAGGGACCGGAAAAAATGTCCGAGTTAACCGAATTCCGGATTATCGAATGCACCATGAAAATAAGAAAAATGTACGGCGCATAAACATACCTTTATTGCATGAAAAACTGCGTTATTTTTGTTTGCCTAGTCGCCGGAATTTGCGCAAAAACGATTTTCTTCAACCCCATCAGGTGGTGGTGCGCACGCTCACTGTCGCGACACTCTACACAAAATTCTTCTAGTACAGCGAGGGCCTCCGCGGCCTCCTGCACGGTGCGACGTCGCGACGGCGGGTCGTGATCGTCTTTATCGGAATGATTTTCGTCCCCGTCGAGCACTTCCGATAATATGTCATCGTCAGTCAGTAGGCCAGCAACGGCAGCATCATCGTCTATTGCTACGTAGTCGGCAAGCTGGACACCACTAGGTAGGAGAAATTCAAAGCGCCTGTCATCCACCTCTTCGTTGTCCATATTTTCTGTGGGCTCCGGGGTATCCTCTGCAGTCACCTCTGGAGGAACGTCACAATCATCAGGGCGGACAAACCCGCTGTGCCTGAAGGAGTTGGCTATGACCTCGGCCGGCGTGTTGTTACCAAACTTGCACTAAAATGTGAATGGCACTGAGGAGGTTTAGGTCATATTCTCGCCCTGCCTCCTTGCACAGCAGCATCCGCTCTAGCACATGCTTCCTGTATCTGCATTTTACGTTCTGAATTATGCCCTGATCCAGAGGTTGCAGTGCAGCCGTCGTGTTCGGAGGAAGGAATACGAGCTCGATGCACTCCAGCCCTGTCACTCGGGTGTGCGCGCTGCAGTTGTCCACCACAAGTAAAACCTTGCGCTTGTTAGCGGAGAAGCGGCGGTCGAGCTGCCGCAGCCAAGCTTGAAAAATATCCGAGGTCATCCAGGCTTTTCTATTGGCTCGATACTCCACCGGCAAACGGGGAATGTTCTTAAAACACCTTGGGTTTTTTGCCTTCCCGATGACAAGTAGTGGCAGGCGCTCCGTGCCTGACATATTTGAAGCGAGAAGCACAGTGATCCTTTCCTTGCTCTTCTTCCCTCCAACGCACGGGTCACCCTTAAAGGTGATCGTTTTGTCTGGCAAGGCTTTGAAAAACAATGCCGTTTCGTCGGCATTGAAGACGTCGGCAGGTTCATAACGAGCCAGGTACTGGAGAAGCTCGGTTGTCTTCCAGTCAGCAATGCGGCGTTCATCCACCGCTGCCTTCTCCCCACACACGTTTCTAAAGACTAGCCGTGCCTTTCTTTGAAGCGGGCGAACCATCCTTCAGACGCACTGAAAGATTCTATGTTCATTTTCTGTGCGTACCTGTCAGCTTGCTGACAGATCAGCGGGCCACTCAAAGGAAGCTGTCCGTCACGCATATCTGTAATCCACCGTAGCAGTGCTTCTTCCAGTTTCGGGTGCGCAGCCGTCCTTAGCCTTTTTCTCTTCCCGGTGAATCTGCCACTGTCAAACGCTTCGAAAATTTTTTCTTTGTTTTTCACGTAGTCGCTTAGCGTGCTTCTCTTGACGCCATACTTTTCCATTACCTCTTGACGAGAAATGCCTTCGTTCAGTTCCTTCAATATCTTTACTTTTCTTTCGAAATCATTTGCTGGCTGCTGTGGTCTTTTCGCTGGGGTGGCAGTCGCCATCACTATGAAGAACGACGGCGATGGCACAATGCACAAGCACAGTCGGCGAACGCAACGTGCACCCACAACACAAAGAATGAAGCAGCGTAGGGGCACTGTATCGTAGGCGTAGCACACGTGGCGTTGAGCAGCAGAACAAACCGTCCCGTCGTCCTTGCAGCTTTCAGTAGATGCTGGATGGTCCGGCGGCCCAAAACCCCAAACCCATGCATCGAGTGGTGGCTAGCGCCACCTAGCCACTGCTCGCTCATTCACTATCATCATCGTCATTCTCGAACTCCTCATGCAGCTTTTGTTCGGTTTCGGTTTCTCCAACTCTCCTGCAGTCTCCTGCCACGCCGTCGGTTACGGCAAGGAGTGCGTGCCTCCGAACCGCCGAGCATCGCGCGGCTCACTGGAAGTTTCGATAGCCTTCGGGAGTTGTCCAAGTTAACCGGTGCGCGGCTAAATGCCTCCGAGCTAACGAGCATTTCACACCATTGAACTATACACAGTTTTGCCGGGACCGCGCCGTGAGTCCGAGTTAACCGAATTTCCGAGTTAACGAGATCCGGATAAACGAGGTTTTACTGTATTTGCTTATTTACTACTCCTCAAATATGCCTGCATAAGGTTATGAGGTGCAAGTAAAACTACATGCTACCACATAAGCATTCTGCCGAACAAGGGTGTAGTGGCACTGCCCCAAGGAATTGCCACTACCAAGGATGCACCAATGAGGCTCTCTTATATTTGGAAAAATATAAAACCTTTTTACCAGCACACTGTGCATAGAAAAGACAATTACAAAGTGTCTGGACAAAATACCTGTTTAGCGATGGCACCCTCACATCAAGCTGCCATTAACAGTTAATTACACTGGGTTCAACAATATGGTGAGGAACAGTTTAATACCAAATGCACCATGACAACACCTGCTTCTCAATAAATGAGGTATTGCACACTGGACAGCACAATGCTAAATCAATAAAGTGACAAATAATATGCAACAACAATAAGAAAACCTTCTTCTTGCAACCAATCACACAATGCTACTTCGCTTAGTACAGTAAAACCCCGTTAATATGTAGTTGGCGGGGACGCGGCAAAAGTATGTACTATCCGGCAGTACACCTTAACCGATTACAACAAATTTGCCATTACTCACCCTCCAAAAGTGAAGAAAAAAACCAGGCACTGTAAATTTCCCGTGAATACACATACGTGCACTTTATTCTCGTCCTGCCGACCAGACGTCGGTCATTTTCAGTTGCCGCCGTGGTGGTCGCGCGGCAACAACAGCCGTCTCAAGATCAGCGAAACCGCGAGCAAGCTTTTCCATAAGGCCCGTCTTCTCAGTGAACGCTCTCATAACAGTTAATGCCTGAGCGGCTTCCGTCACAGTAGGGCCTGAATCGGCTCTTTCCAAGTCATCGCCGCTGTCCTTATTCTCGATATCGTCATCGCTTTGGGGAGGGGCATAGTGCTGCCCGTTCACGAAAGGCAACAACCGCTTTGCAAAGCACTACAGCTCAATACAGACGATGCAATCACCGGTTGCGCACCACATCCACGAAGCAAAGAAAGGAAGATAGGCTACGTCCACTACGTCGCAACTGCACGCCTGCATGCGTAGCGCGAAGTCACATGGGTGGGTAGGGTGACTGTGATGGTTACTGCGATAGGGCTGCTAACGTCGAAGCGGCCAACGATTCCCGGGCTGCCTATTGACATGGACATCACCGCGGCGAATAGCCAGGAACAGCGTTTGTTGGAACATAGTCAAAATAACCGCATACTTTCTCTACGCTTTAAGCGGTCAACCAATACATGGGTTTCAATAGCGACTCAGCCAGGGAATCTTCACAACTACGTTTTAACCGCAACTACTTGGTAAGCGGGTACATATTACCGAGGTTTCACTGTATGTTATTCAAATTTGGCAGTTGTTACTAATATACAACTTACCACTGCTTCTCATTACTGAACTTGCAATACGTATTTTTAAGCGGCACACTGCAAGAAACTGCCGTTTGTATGCTAGTCTTCAGCTCTATATTATTGGCACATCACCATAATATAATTAATTACCTTTGGTATAGGCTTGTTTACAAAATGGTCCTCAAGCCAAACTGCCTCTGAACAAATGCCAAAAACAAAGAAAAGTTTATGTCACAATAAAGTGTTCCCATGATGGGTGCAACAAGTACATGGCACAACGTATGCCCACCTACAGCTAAGAGATGTGGTCCAATACAACCAAAATTCAGATCTCTTGGTGTTCTGGCAACATGCCACAATGGCCTCTTTTCTACGCTGTCCAGAGAACAGAACTCTTCACTGTAACACGATGCCACAATCGGTGAAACCATGTGGAAGAGAAGCATGGCCATACCGAAGACCAAGGTCCAGGCCTCCATCGGAAGGTCGCCGTGGGTGCCGCGCACGAGTGCAGGTTGCAGGCGCGCACAGTGTCCGGCTTTGGCTGTGAACAGTGCATGTCCGCAAAGCCAATGGCACCCTGACAGGCGACGTGGCGTGTCTGCTGGCCACCACCACACTCCTGGTCGCACTGGAGCACACAAGGAGCGAACCGAGGCTACTTGAAGTGGGTTCCCCGCAAAGATGCTGCCTCTTGGATACTCCCTCAACAGATGGTGGAGAATTTAGAAGAACACTTAGCTATTTTTTTATACATCCTGTACAGTTAAATGCTGTTCCATTAGCACGCAATAAACGGTATGCTGCATGCTGCTTAGGATGCATTGCTCATCATGTGACTCCGTTGCTCACAAAACACCTTAAAAGCCAACTCTGCAGATTTGTTCAACTATTTGAGTTGATAAACTTTAGGGTTCCTTTTCTCCAGCATAAAAAATAGGTTGTCGAAATAGTGAGCACAAGTGTTTTGAAAAAGCAAAGACGAGAAACCTGAAACTGGGTTTCCAACAAGCAATGGCGTTCAGACTGTCACAAAACCTACTGTATGCACTTTGTTTGGCTAAAGTGGTCAGCGACAGCCTGGGTCATCATTTCTCTGAAACCACTCAAAGCATCTAGGACAGACCAGCACGAAAACACGGGACGACAGAAAAGAAGCACAGACAGTCTGTTGTCCCCTGTTTTCACGCTGTTCTATCCTGGATCATGAACCAACTAGCCTAACAATCCTGCCTTTTGCACTAAAAGCAAGCTCGAAATATTATCCTTCAGAATATAGGTGGCTATGCATCCAGTAACGGTAAGGCTGCCCATAGAAATATCTGCAGTGAAATGTAAAGGTTTCAAACTCAATTGCACTCCATAACATTCCTACTCACAAGTAACCAGAAAATTGCGAGGAATGTACTGTGAAGTTTTTTTTGCACTTCCTCAAAAACCACAAATATAAACATAATGGCATGTGAATTGGTGACACCATTTTGGAAGCACAGCAATTCAGTAATGCGTAATGTTCCTTAGTAAAACACTTTGTGGGACATGTTGGTGCATAGCAACTAATATTTCCAGCGTTTCTTTATCTATGTGCCATCATTGTTGCGCTGGAAATAATAGTTTTTAATGTTCCTTGCTGTTCAACTATCCTTGCTCAGTGCTTTTTGTTATTCCGTTTTTCTTTTCTAGGATGGATTCTAGGACAGCAGCAAAATGCAACGCACCGGTGTCCATTCGCCCAGAGACCACGAGGGACAGTCCTCAGTGTTGCAGCTTCGGGTCTCCGGTGGCCGCAGCAGCTCGATGCATGCATTACTCTTGCTCTCCAGGTTGTCCACGCAAACCACCTGGCGACGCTGGGTGCCACCACCGCAGCTTCGAGAGCACTGTGGACAGCACAGCAGTGTAAATGCTAAGTTAGAATCCAGCACAAGTTTACTCCATGTGACCTTACATTGTAGTTCTTAGTAAGCTGAGGGGAAATTTGAAAAGCTAGAGAAAAACTTGCATGATCTCAACAATGCATGTCATGAAATTACTCAACTGCACTTCACCTCTCAGTATGAACTTATGAGATGGCTTGTTCTACTAACACAGTGTAGTTTCTTAATCAAGACAGGGAAACCAATATGAAACACATTCAGTAACTTGTCCTCATTTCTGTTAAGGGGCCAATTTAATGTGGCTACCACGAGCCAAACACGGCGTTAAATGCATGCTTTTTTATGAAAAGAATACAGCCTGCGGTCATTGTTGCATATAGTATAATCAAGCTTTAGGAGCTAGCTAAGCCCCTGGCATTAGTGAATGGAGCATATTAGAAGTCTCACCGTTCCCCATTGGCCAAAACGCCAGCGGTAAGGTCCCTCAACATGGTTCCCTGAAGGATGGTGTGACAACACCCCTGGTCCCAGGCAGGGCCCCTGGCAGGGCTGTTCCCGCTTGGGCCGCATTGCCTCGTCGCACTGGCTGTCCGGGAGCACCTCCCGCAAGTTGTCTCGCACAAAGCACTGTACGCGACGGCTGGACACACCGGGGCCACACTTGGATGAGCACTGCATGTGGAAAGAGATACGAGTCCGTCTGACCAATGGGGCTAGTGAGTAGTACCCACATGAATGGAAGTGCCTGTTGCAAGAGTGAATGGATTCATGAATGACAAAAGCAAACAATCGACTCAGCCACCACTTTTAAGAGTGCTTGTAAACTACGGCGCATCAACCGCACATGTATCGTGCAACGTGGTTCATCACATTCCTGTGAATGCAACTATTACGTATGACTGAAGTTATACACTGACCGCAGACCAGTCTCCGTGCTGCCACTTGCCACAGGTGCCTGCGTCGCAGGCCTCAGCCACGCTGGGACGGATTGCATACAGGCACTCTTCATCTGGCAGGATGGCACCTGTCACCTCGTTGATGCAGCTCACCTGCCGCTTGCGCACTCCACTGCCGCACGTTGCCGAACACTGCACACACGAGGCATGGGTCAGCTCAAATGCATCCTGCACTCCTGCAGGTTTCCAAGGTTTTATGTCATGAGGACAGCCCACAGATGAGTCAGTTTGTGACAAACTCTCTCAGTAGTAATCCTTGACCTTGAACTAGTGGAGTTGACGTCAAAAGCAGGTTCATCCCCATGAGCCTTCGTACCTGCGACCAGGGTGCCGACTTCCAGCCCGCAAAGTTGGACCGTGGTCCAGTGGATGGGTGCTCCGACGCGGCAGACGTCACCCCATTTGGCCTGTCCGCTGTGGTGGGCTGAGAGTGCCACGGCAAGGGACAGGACATTCGGTTGCAGTCGGACGCTTCATGCGGCCGCGGTGCCCCTTGGCAGTGCACCTCGTCGACTACCGAACCGCTCGCTGACCGGCAGGTCACGTTCCGGTACGCCACTCCCCCGCCGCATGTCACGGAGCACTTGTTGCCACAAAGGGTAGCACAAGACATAGAGGCAGTTAGGAAGCTGACCAACAGACATTATAGCGTTCATATACATCGTGCAGCTGAGATAACATGAGTGCCGATCATAAGAATGGTGGTCCTATCTTGACACACATCTCAAAAGTAGGCATTACCACCAGGTAAACTTGTTAACGTAGAAAGACGGGCTAGTTGGTCTTGATAAGTAGAGTGCATATTTCCTCAGCGCAAAATTACAGACAAGACGAAAAGAGGAGACAGCATCTGTATCCTCTTTTTGTCTGTAATTTTGCGCTGAAGCACTCTAGCACCAAGTAAGCCATGCATTTCCTTGGACGATAGCATGTGTTTTACCAAGCAAATTAAAGAGGCAACACCATCTGCACATAAACTTGCTCAATTGTGTTGTTACAAACATGCAGTGGAGAGCAAACAATTGTTTTCAAAAGCTCTATCCATTCAAACTAGTATAGTGCCTTTGAGTCAGCCTTGTATGAATCTAAGCCCAGAGATTCTTTCAGACATCTGATGTGGCAGCAGCCGTGTCTCGTCCTGGAAAATTCACTCTGGCACCCCTTTGAGAACTAGCTCCTATACACACAACTACTATCTGTAGCAAAGGAAGGAAATCGATTTGATGTTTGTGGTGCCACATTTGCAACTTGGTAAAGCAGCGTGTTCAACCAGAAGACCACAAAGGTGCTTGTGAAAAAGGCAGCACACATCCAGCACTGGGGCAAGGTGGATTAACCCTTGAGCATGCAGAAAGTGAATTCAAATTCACCCATAACTGCGCTTCTACCATTATGAAAAATTATTGCAGTGTCATTTAACACAGCAGATTTATTACAGCATTGCAAGGCCGTACCCCCCCTGTAAGTGATGCATGGATCAAATGAGTGCAATGTCAAAAGCGCATCCCAAAGGGGAATTGTAAAGCATGCAAAAAAGTTAATTCTCCATAAACTACTCTCCCTAGCTTTTGATAGGGGAGAAAGTGCAACTAAAAGAGGAGGAAAAGGAGAGGCACAAGCACTAAGGAGTTAGAGCTTGACCTCTTGTTCTGTTCTATTCTTCCTTCCGCACGTGAGCACTTTTTTTGCCCTGCCAAAAGCTACACACCATCTCGTCCAAGAAACAAGTTTTGTTAAATTACTCTTTGTAAACTACTGCAGGCTATGTTGCACCTTTCATGCTGTTCCAACATGTGCACCACTCACACAAGGTGGTGGCAAATTAGGAGAACACCACAACAATCTCGTACGGAAATGTGCTGTGTTACGAGGACGCCACATAGCACCGTAAATGAGTCATTTAGGTCAATGCAAAAGGGCATGCATTTGCCTCTGCATGCTGACAGTGTACGCATGCTACAGTACTCTACTAGAGGAATACGTGCTTGCATTTGCAGAAACAAATCACAAGCAGGCATGCAATGTGATCACGAAACACTTTACCTGGCCCGACCTGCCCAGATTCCTCGGAGAAGTCTTGGCAAAATTACAAGCCAACATAAGCTCGCCCTTTCAGAATGACTCAATGACCATATTATAGGTGTGGCCAGTCTTTCGCGTCTCATCCACTATGCACCATGGCTCTCCACTTACGGGTCCCTGCTCCCCAAGGTGCCATCGCGCTGGAGCCTCGCAGAGTGGCATTTCACATGGTTCCGAGTCCTGCGGCCGAGGTGCCGGGTGGCAGAAGCTCGATGCCACAGCACGGTCTTCGTGCTGGCACCACAGAGGGCGCTGCCGGTGGCCCGAGCCGCACGTCACCGAACACTGCGCCACGGCGATGACATACACCGCCACAGCACGGCGATGGCACGTGGGCAAGAGTTAACATGGCAGAGCCTAGCCGCCATTTGCGACAGTGTCTGACTAGATGCCAAGCACGTACGGAAGCCTTTTTGCGAACTTACACCTAAGTACATGCCACTTTCTGCGCCCTGCTATAAGCAGCGGACAGTTTGGAAAGCACTGTGCAGATATGCAGGCAACGTCTTTCAGCAAAGACCGTGAGTCAGCTATTCTTCTTTGACAGTCATATCACTATAAACAATTTATTAAGGCCGTCATATCTCTGTATATATTTCAAAATAATTCATTAAGCCTTGTTTTACACAGTTTCCATGTCTGTTTAGTTTGGATATAAAGCTTAAGCTGAAATGCTTTTTTGACAATTTCCCGAGACGCCTGCATTAGAACACATGAAACTTGTAGATTAAGCTCATGAAGTGGTTTTGCGCTACCATTTAAATATGCTATTAAAATAGTAACAATCCTCAGGCTTCTCCTCAAAGCATTGCTGCAGTGTGGTGAAACCGGTCTATGACGTCATTATGGGTGACTCCCAAACCTTTCTGCGAGTTGCCCGATGCCGCCGAACAACGCCTCGCGACTTTTACCTTCGTTGGCGTTGGTCTTCCTCCTCAAAGCAAACATTTCTGCGTTGTAAATAGTACATCACCTCCACAGATAACATCATCACTGATGTCTCTACTTGTCACCGTGTACTGCAAAGAAGCCTGAATGCTGAAATACATTTATTGACCGGTTATGTCGTCAATTTGAATGATAGCGCAGCAAAATGGCTTGGCATGATTTACCCTCAGCCATCACACATTGGACTCCTTTAATTTAGTTGAATTCTAAAAATTATTCAGCTTCCCTTTAATGCTCAGTAGCCAGCACTTTCCAGTGGAAATTTTTGGAACCATGGTGAGCCAGATGCATTATGAAAATAGAGGCATCAATGAGCAACTTCAAGCCACTGCTTGCCTCCGATCTGCTCACAGCATTTTTCTGGAAAACAGGCACATGTTGGATAAATAGGTGTCTACTGTTCCATGGCCTTTTGTTCAAGGCCTTTCAATATGGTCTTTCGTACAACTTGGGAAGGTGCATATTTCAGACTATGATAATTTTTGCTAAATTTTTAATACTGACTCCACAAATGTACCCATTGCCTAGAATGTGGCTACATTAGCTAGAATACTGTGGAGGCAACAATTTGGTTTCCCTCCTTCAAAGCTTGTTTTTAGGCATTACAAGGCTACAGACTGGCAAGCCAGAATTCATGTTGTCGTTTGGTTCAGGTGACTGCCTCTACACCATCAGAATAAAATGGTTTAACAAGTGACCCATCACTTATCCCAACTAGCTTTCCTCATCAAGTCAAACTTTCAACACACTTGGAACACAAGGCTTGGTTTAAATCTAGCCAGAGCTGCAAACACTGCGCACATGCTAGGAAAAACATGCATGCACTCAAGATGCAAACAGATTTCACATAGATCAATCAAAATTATGCCAATGGTAAGACAGAGCATCCAAAATGCCAGGCATCACAAACAGGAGTTGAAACCGACCTTGACCTTCAAGCATCCCTCACTAGAGGAAAAACCTTGGGCACTAATCATGATGAACTCCTGCACAATCTCCAAGCTTTACATAAATGTAGGCTTTAATTGCAACAATTATTCCTGCAAAAAATAAACAACCCAAACTAGAGGCTTCAGAATAACATCCCAGAGCGCACGGGTGCCTTTGTGTCTCCATCAAAATGTGGCTGCCACTGACTGCATTAGTGATCAGGAGTTCTATATCACACTATGTGGGAACGGGATAAATAGGCTGATGTGAAACATGATGGCAGAAGGTGTCTCATAATGCAAGAAGAAAAAAAAGGTAGCCACCCTGCAACCGGAAAGGGCAGTTGTGCCACAAGGCCCTTCATTGCTCACTACAACCAGTGCCCCTTTATCAAACGTAATGTCATTGCTTTATGGCCCATTAAGTGGGCTTGGTAGCTGATACACTGCTTAAGAAAGAGCATGAAGGCAGGCTTCTTAAAAATGCCTCTCTCATGTCACAGGTGCTGTTGCTTAAATAAGGGTTGGCAGTTTAATTGTCCCCATGGCCAGCCATCGATGCTTACCTCTGTCCAATGGCCCAGCTCCCAGCGCGGACAGTCACCCTGGCTGCAAGGCTGCTTGATGAGGCGAGTCGACAGGTCACACTGGGAGTCCGGATGCCTCTCCTGGTTCTCACCCACACAAACGGCAGAGCGAATCTGCTCACCTCCACCGCATGTCTTGCTGCACTAAAAAGAGGAGAGCACACTAACCGATTGGCTGGCTTGTAATCAGCCGAGCATCGTTTTCGCAATGAGCTCAGTCCGTTATTGCCAATGGGCATCCGAGGAAGGACTGTCAGCAAGAATGAATGCGTGCCAGAGATGCAGGAATAGCACCCATAGTGGGAGCATTGCAGGGGAGAAGGAAGCAACATACCTTGCCTCTTTTCCTACACCTCCTCAATTTTTAGGAAATGAGGCAGATGCTGCTGCAGTGTAAATGCATGAAAAGAACGTTGAAATTTCCCTTTCAAAGGGCTCCAGAATTGTGCCTAAAATAAAATATTTTCTTCATTCCGTCATAATGCTAGATTTTAGTACTGTGGTACTTTTCTGGGTTAGTGCTTCATTTTCTTTGGCAATTTTCAATAGTCCTGTTGATACTATGAGGCACAGCACAATACTACAAAAATTATTTTGCTACTCCAAGCTCACGCCAGAACAGCCAAAAAAACCTGTAACATTTTGTAGTTTGTTCCGGAGGGTATTACGTGAATTTCACAACAATGTGCAATTGATATAATTCATTCAAATATGTCAGCTCGGAGTGGCCTAGGAATATGGCCAATTCTTCACATGGCAATCTAGGAGAAAATGCGCAAAGGTTCCTGCAACGAGTGCTGTACCCACTCAAGCAGTGCTAAATGAGCAGAAAAAGCTTTATCGGTAACCCAAACAGCAGTAATTGCGGCTCGATGGGGAAATGGAAAAAATATGGCTATAGGCCCAGCAACAGTCTCAATGAACTGTAAGCCACCCAACTGTCACGATGTGGGTCATCAAAGCAATGAAAGCGTGAAGAGAAAATGCCACATACGAGGTGTGACACAAAAAAACGAGACTGGTCCAACAAATTATTGTACTTACAGAATCAGTTCTCTGTGACATTATCATCTTCAAAGTAGTCGCCTTCAGCATTCACACACTTCTGCTTTCGGTGCTGGTAACAGTTCTGTAACAAGGTTTTTGGAAGGCCCTTCCGGATATGCTCCGTTTTTACCTGAACCTCTTCAAATGAGGTAAAATGGGTTTCTTTTAAGCAAGATTTAACTTTAGGAAATGAAAAAAAGTCGCATGGAGCCAAATCAGGTGAATATGGAGGATGCTTCATCACAGTTATGTTTTTGCTGGTCAGAAACTGCTTGACAGACAGGGCCTTGTCCTGGTGCAACCGCCATCCATCAGTCCACAACTGTGACCCTTTTTCCTGATTCTCTTACGAAGTATTTTTAGTACTTCAATGTAGTAGTGTTAACTCTTTACAATCCCACTGTTTTTTTGAAGCTACACAGTTAGTCTCGTTTCTTTTGTGTCCCACCTCATGAAAGGAGGGCCAAGAAAGGGTAGAAAAGAGAGTGCATAACCCTCAGTCTTCAATCAAGGTGCATGGTATGCACACGTACGGCCTGCCAGTCCCCGTACTCCCAGCGGAAGTTGCGACATGGCTCCCCGCACTTCTCCACCTCAGCCGGCTTCAGCTCACGTGCCTCGCACCGGCTGTCAGGTACCACCGTCTCCTGTCCGCCCTCAGAGCGCTGCAAGCACTGCACGGTACGGGTCCGCACACCGTTGCCACATCGTGCTGAACACTCGGACTGCTCGCCAACGTGCCACCTGAAGGATGACCGAAATGTGCGGAGATCAGCGTGGAGTATGAGACAGCACAGAAGCATGGTGTGGTGTGCAGCTTTTTAGACAGCTCGCGATTTCTACCATCATGGGAGCCTGGTTCTAACAGCTATTTGGCACACATGACGCAAGTTGCGAGAGTACACTGCATGAAGGTGGCATATGGGCATATCTGCCATGCACAGCGCATCAGTGTGAGCGATGTGCAATATCCAGAGCGGTGAAGGTATGCTAGTAGTGTCAATTTCTGGCAAATACACTTCCACCAATTCGTCACTAAGCATGGAATTGGCCATTAATGCCAATCATAACCCAAACGCTCCCAAGATAGGACGTCAGCACTACTCTGATGTGGACTGCCTTGACAGCATCTGTGCTAGCTACAGTCGAGCCCACATAATGAACCAGACGGTCATGCAAATTATGCAAATTATGCAAATTTGGAATTCCCATTTCTTTGAAAAATAAGCTGCTCAGAGTAGAACCTATCAGTCATATGCATCTGGCCGAAACCAATGCTGCAAATAAGCTGCTTTAAGGACACAGTAAGTGTTCGAGCCTCTGGGATCCAGCGAGAAAGCAACCACAATGCAAGTGCATGCAGAGTTCCCAGTGTAAGTCACCTTTGTGTTAACTGCTCCTGTTGGCCTCCCAATTAAGGTACCTCCTACAAGGATCTTGGTGCAATGTTTACGCTCAATATGCTTTAGTAAAACGAGCTTTTGGCCAAGACGAGCGCAAAGTAAGGAAAAACACACACGATACTGACAATCGCTATACACTCATAACTGATTTTATTTCGCCAACGCATGGAAAATATAAAGGTTCTGCCATGGATGTGTGCACAGGAAAGAAGAAAGAAAGAAAGGACACAAGCCACTTTCAACATAAAAACATTTTCACACTGTGTGGCACGTCTTCTAGGCAAAAGCAAAGATCGAACTGCATGTGAACTACTGTAAGCTTACCATATAAGTCTTCTAGGCAAAAGCAAAGATCAAACTGCATGTGAACTACTGTAAGCTTACCATATAAAAGAGGTGATTATTGCATAAGTGATATTTCAATTCACTTATACAAAGCAGATTATGACCTTTTCTCTGCCACACGTAAGATGTGTCACACGGTGTGAAAATGTTTTCTGCGAACATGCGCACTTGGTTGTCAGAGCATTTTTATATATATTCGTGTTCTTTCAATAAATCATGCAGTTGATAGTCAGCGCTGTTCCCGTCTACTCGCTTGTCCTATGTTTGTTGCGCTGTGTATTTTTAAAAAATGATGCACCAACTAGCTCAATTCACAGTCCTTTTGCGACACTTGTGCTGGCGGAAAGAGAAGCAAAGAAAGAATCACCGTCATAATGTGCGCAAATGCGACAGGCACGGAACGGTGCCGCTTGCTGGTGATCGGCAAGGCAGAGAAGCCTCGCTGTTTTAAAGGCATCAAGACGCTTCCTGTTGATTACACCGCAAAACAAAAAGTCGTGGATGACACGGGAAGTTTTCACCGACTGGCTGTGCAAGCTAGACAGGAAATTCACGGCACAGAACAGGAATGTTCTCATGTTCGTGGACAACTGTACAGCTCATTGTGACGTGAATGGACTGACAGCAATCCGCTTGGCGTTTTTGCCTAAAAACACGACTTCTGTGCTCCAGCCTATGGATCTTGGAGTTATTCAGAACTTAAAAATGCTTTACAGGCGCCACCTCCTAGAGAGACTTCTTCTTTGTTTGGACAGTGGCAAGTCGACATCGATTTGCTTGGAGCTGTCCACATGCTGGCATCATTGTGGAATACCTTCAAGCCGGATACTATCAAAAATTGTTTCCGCAAGTGTGGCTTCGGTGACGCCCCAGAAGCATGCAGCGCGGAGGTAGCGGAGGCTTCGTCTGATGATGACTCCGTCATGCTTGACCGTGGCTACGCGGCTTTGTCGGAGGGTGTCGCCTTTCTACGTTGACGTTGACAACGGTGTGGAGACGTCTGGGCCCTTGAGTGATGAGGATATAATCGCAGCTGCATGTGCTCCACAGGGCTCACGGGTGACGAACACGGCTGAAAGCGATGAAGAGTCCGACGAAGGTGACGATCCGGTGCCACCCCCTAGTGCATGTGAAGTAGCGCCGGCGCTCGATCTCGCTGCACGATACTTCTCCGCCGATGAGAATTCGGATCCTGCGCTGGAACTCTTGGGCAAGCTGCAGTCGATGCTTGTAGAGTCGCGGCACAAAAAACACAAGCAAACGCACATTACCGATTATTTTTCCGTGTAAATAAACATGTTTTGAAGCTCGCTACTCACACGAATGCATTCCGGTTCTTGTTTGCGGCGCATGACTGACCGATTAGTCCCGTTCATTCGCCGTTGCGGCTCGATTGCAAAAATTATCGGAATCGCCCTCCATAAACGTGCAGTAGCGCCTAGCCCTCTTTACTCATGGAAATGAGTCAACATGTGGGCTCGGCCAGTACGGTCGGCCACGATGGCGCTCATTCCAGTGCCCGACTGCTAATTCGAACTCCGCTTAATTCGAACAATTTTCTCGGCCCCTTCGAGTTTGAATTAACGAGCTTTTATTGTACTTCTGTCAACCTCGACGTCATCAAATAAACCTCCTACTTCTTTTCATTTCACAACAACCTTTTGTTGCGAAATAAATTTCATTTCAAAGCAACAGCCAACATCCGATTTCAGCCTTTATTGATTGGCACCTCTGTGGCACACACTGTCTGTGATCTGTGCACTGCCTGCGACATATGGCAGCAGGCAGAGATAAGATTGTGCAGACATTGCAATAAGCTATCAAGGAGTAACTCGTGACCAGTATTCAAACTTCTCAGACTGCTATCAGGAGTCGAGCACTGGCAGTAGTTCTGCTTTCAATGCTGCTCCTGCTTTGTGCTAACCACATTTCTTGTGCTTACAGTTTTCACAGCTGGCATGCATGCACGAAATGGCTAGCCTTTTGGGGCACGCTTTGCCAGTGGTTAATCTCAATGTGTATTTTAATTGCTTTTGTTTTATTCTTTTTTTTAACAAAAAGTGGATATCACTAGACTCTGAACACAATCTTTGATCCCTGTGCTGGCTGGAAGCACGTTTTTCAACTTCAACGGTAAGTGTATTGGGGCCACCTTCAGGGTTTGTACAGGATAGAGAAAAAAATTCAAGAATATTCAAGGACTTCAAGGCCCCTCTGGATGCTTTTCAAGGACCTACAGTGCAGCTCTATTAATTTTGAGACAGCATGTTCAAGGAAATATAGACTCGTTGAAATTCACTGGTCGCTGACCAAGGTCAAAAAACGAAAGAAGTGAAAGAAGTTTCGGGAACGCTACGCTGTAGACATGTCTCGTTTTTTAAGCTTGGTCAGTGACCAGTGAATTTCAACCATGATTCCTGACCACACGGTATGCCGTCAAACCATCGACTAAAATATAGCCTCACATTTATTGCACTCAATGGCCAAGGCATACCAAGCAAAGTTCGAGGGACTTCCTCAAGCTTTGTCTCAATCTCTTTCTTCAGATTTAACAGTTTTTCGCCCTTAGCCTCTGCAGCTTTTCTAAGCGAGTTTGATTTTATAATCTTAGCATAGTCATTTGCTGAAGCAGTCAAGTCACTGCTTCAAGGATCCTACTTTCCTGTTGTCACGCTGTTCCTCAGCACAGCGCTTTTTTTACTGCTTGACACATTCTTGTTTGTGCCTCTTCCAAATGTAATGATGTCTCGCAGCCTTCCGCAAATCCTTTGTGATGAAAATGTTAAAAATACCCCCAGCTTCTTTCCACTGCATCGGTTGCGAGATGTAAGTTCTCTAAGCAGATCTGTCGGTTGACGCTGAAGCCTCTCTCAACAGCTGCTTGGCCATGGCTCAACAAAAGCAATAATTTTACAGTCTTCCAAAGTTCTACATGCACTGTGTAGGCACTGAACTGCAAGAGCTCAATAAAAAATGTGTCTAGACTGGTGGCTTCCTCGACAAGTCGCAGTTCTTGCGCTCAGTATACTCTGCAAGTGCTGGTCTGTCGATCTCACCGCTGCTATGGGGGCTTCCAACACTTCCTTGAGGCCTGCCAGGCACTAGTTCGGCCTGCATGACATATGCCGAAAGTCAGGTCACGAATGACCTCTAACCGACTGTAGGACTTTTTGCATTTGTTTTGCACCTCTTCACAATTGGTTAAACTGTGTAAACTAGGGCCACTTTTCCGAGTGGTGCAAGATTTTTCAGGCCTTGTACATCCATTTGCAGCAAGCCAGTGAACCCTGTTGCCGAAGAGAATGACGAACACTCAATAAACTTTGTCGTCAACTTCCTGACGATCGTTTCTCTTGCCAGAAAAAATAACATGGGCTTGTCTCTCCGTCAAGAAAGGCTTTAGTATGGCAGCGACCTTCCACTCCTCAGCCACTACTAATGTGTTCTGGGTGAATTCAACAATGTGCTGAAAACACTTGGGCAGGCTCACTTGCTTCTTCCTTGCAGATTGTAGACATTTATGCACGTCATTCCAAAGTTCCAGAGCTCTTTCGTTGACAGGCACATTCTCAGCCCAGTGATGCACAACATATTTAGAGGAAACTTTGCTGGCCCAGTGACTGCTGAAAAATCCTGTATCCTAGCTGGGGCATCCTCAAACTGCACACAGGCTAGACAAGTCCCCACTCACTGCAATGCCTACTTTGTAGGCTTGCGAACTGTGTGGAGGCCACAAGTGCCTAAGTCGAGACACTGCACTTGGTAGTTTTCTTGTAGGTGGCATTGGAGCATATTGAAGAACTTGAGGTTAACATTAGGTCCAAACATTGAGATTTCAAAACATCTTCGCCAGTGCAAAAGTTCCAGTGTACTCAACACATTCTCTCGGTGTCCATCTGCCATCGAATGCCCCATAAACACAGATGTGTAGTATCTCGTGGCCACTTTTTTTCGCGAGTCCCAAAATCTATCTATTTGTACACCCATTTTTTTCGCCTGCAGCCACTCGTTCGCAGGCTCATCAAAAAGTATGACATAGCTTTTGCACTGGTCTAAATCTTGGTGCAGCGATGAAAGAAAAAAAATGGTCACAGACCATGACAAGTCACATAAGCACATTTCTTTTCACTGCACATGAAAAGCCTTTAGAGATCTCACTATCAGGAAACGTGCGTGAACAGCTTGCCTGTTTTGGACGACAATCTGTAGGAGCAGTGGAATGAGACTAACTTCAGCGTCCACAAAATGTCCACATCTGTCAAAAGTTCATTGACCTTGCATGTGCTGTCAGCATCAGATGACAGCAATGGAGCATCAACGGGTTGCACGTTCGTGCTGGCAGTAAAATATTCGCACGCTGAACTTACCACTGCTCTCTTCGTGTTTTCGCTGTGCTTGACTTTTCAATGCACTCTCTCCCATGGAAACTAGGTCGAAGGATTTCTCGCATGGCTTGCAGTTAACTTGGTGCAGATTCGCTGCATCCGGAGCCACCTAGTCCTTGCAGTCAATGTGGCTCGGCTTTGAAATTTACACTTTCCAGGCATTCTTGTTTTATGTCGAGCAACTGCTGAATTCATATGCAGAGAACTTCGTCTATGAAAAACGTCGCGCCTAGTCAAATGCCAATGCACGTGGAAAGCAAAACAGCAACAAGCCGAGCGGTCGGCGATAGAGATATGACTAATCTTTAGAACAGGCGATTACACCATTACACCACATCAATGTGGCCGACCAATAACGCACATCAACCAAACTTGTGAAAATTCCAAGAATTTCTTTTCAAATGTCGAGTGGAAGCATATGCTCAAAAAATAAACAACTTCCTATTTCAAATAAATTTTGAAAGCTTCTTTTAGCGTAAATCACGATTCCCATATTTAGAACAAAATTTTTCAAGGACCTTAAAGGGTTAAAAAAAATTACTTTTACGGGCCCTTAAGTAATGCCGAAAGTTGGGCAAGTTGGTTAACGTTCATGATGGAAAAAAGCGCGAAAAAGTACATGAAGGACGGAAGGAAGACACGGGCCCTTAAAATCAGATTTCCAAATTCAAGGGCTTTCAAGGGATTCAAGGACCTGTGCGCACCCTGCACTTTGTTATAACCAAGTGGTGCGGCCATAGTTGTTCGTTTTACCTGAGACTCAGTGGCCTAGCCCAGACAGTACGCATTTTCACAGTCATCATTATCAGCCTGACTATACCCACTGCAGAGCGAAGGCTTCACCCATCGTTTATAGATCCTTTTCAGTTCTTTCAGTTCTGAAACTGCACCTCCAAAAGCAGCCGCCCTTCATGCCTAGGCACTGAGATGGCGCTGTGGTCGAAGTTTGCTCCACGCCGACTATGCGCCGATACGGCAGCGCGACTGATGCTACAGTAGCTGCGTGCACTAATTTAGTTTTTTTTTTTTCATACAAATATCCTTTTTTTCTGTGTGAGTGACTATGAATCCTCAGCTGTACTGCATATGTTACCCTGCAGTTCAATGTGGGCGCCGACTGGGCCATGAATTAATAATCTGTTTACAAGTACCTCCACCGCCAAATGGCCATTTGTCTTGCAACTGGGAGGCAACGGTATTTCGGAGAGCCAAATTGTTGAGAACAACATGAAGCGTGTGCAACACACACTACTGGGAAGAGGATATTTTGCTAAATTCAACAATCATGTGTTCACCAAAGCAGTGGTCAAAATCTAGCGAGCGGCATGGTCCCTCAGGAGTCATGCATTTCCTAGCATAGGACCTAATCATCTATATTATACATCTGTCTACACTAGGAACAGTAAAAATCTTAAAAGAAGAGCCACCAAAGTTGCACTCAGTGACACAATGCAAAGCGATGTGCGGAAGATACTGAGTAAATCAGCCTAGTAAAATTTAATCAACTAATGGGGAAAAAATTAGCACTTTATCGTCACTTAGAGATCGGCAGCTCCGGATAAAATTGTGCATTGATCATAGGCTTATTTTTTTTTTCATGCAGGAATATTACTAAGAGCTATTGCCGCAGTTCGCGAAGTAGTTGCGGAATATCGGGCTGCGGACAACTGCATGGTGTCGACGTTGCCCATATGGATCTGACAATCACTTCACTAAGGGATGTAGAGACGATTGTGCATTTTTTTTTAATATTATGCAAGGCTTGTTGGACCTTTAACAGCGGAAGGACTGTCTACTTCAAACAGGAGGAATTTCTTATTAAATATAAGAGGGTGTAAAGCCTTTGAAAATGATGAAGGTTCAGAAAATATAAAGTGCACTATATTAACCCATGTAAAAAGAGCGCTTCGCTGCCGTAATTTTGAGGCTGGCTGATTCGTGCCGTTTTAGCCAGCAGAAAAAAAAAAAAGCAAACAAATTAATAACAGGATGTGTGCCGATCCTTTATAAGGCAGTCTTTTAATTCCCTCAAGCCTCCGGTTCAGATGGCATCAGCTGTCCAGAGGCTTCAAACGTACGCCTCGCACATTGTTTTTTTTTCAGGGTGGGGTGTCTGTTATAGCTCAAAAGAAAAATGATGAGGAAAATGTTGATTTGCATGGAACGCGATGAAAAAAGGGTGAGCATAGCAAGCACATACTCGCTTTCAAGATAATCTACCTAGATCACATTGGAAAATCTAAAAATAAGGGGACACTGGTGCTCCGCTGTTAAGAAGCAAGAGCGTTTCGCACATACAGACAATGCTTGTCAATTTTCTTTTCTTTTTTTAATTTTTACAATTTTTACTCCCAGATATATAGCATCTGCTAACTTTGTCTTTTTATTCTGAGCAGTACACCTCTTAACGAAGTTTTCATTTTTTCAACTATATTTCAATTATTCAATCGATCAATTGCACACTCTAAAATTTACTTAATTAGCATCATAGAGCATTGGCTTCCATTCTGAGCATCCTGACACCATTGAACCCCCTTTTCATATATATTTGCTTCCAATTTCTTTAATTAGCTTTAGTGATTTTGTTAACTCACTATCGTCTACCACAAACCTATCGGTCATCAATCACTAGAACTAAGGATTACCACAGTAAGACTTCGTTTACTCAGGCCCCCCCTTATATCCGAAGCGCGGTGCCGACTACAACTACTACGGCGACGAATTTTCAATCGAATATTTGCATATCAAGGGGGAACAGCGCAAGTTACACACGGACAAAAAGGGGAGGACGAGACACACACACGCACACTGTGTGTGTGTCTCGTCCTGCCCTTTTTGTCCGTGTGTAACTTGCACTGTTCCCCCTTGCAATGAACCGACTAGCCCGCAACATTTTGTACTTGCATATCGCTTAACACCTAACGTGACTGGCAAGATTAAATCACCGTTAAGCACATGGTGAAATGCACACACAAAAAGCGACTATTCTGCCCAAAGCGATAATTATCGCAGACGCCCATTTTTTTTTAAGCATCAATCGTCCTTACTGTCACGTCATTCAAGTCCATAAATCTATAAAGCGCACATAATGACGCCACAAAGCGCGAGCAACGTTACAGAGCAGTTCAGGAAGCAGAGCGGAGCACGGCGCTTCTGTAGCAGACAACGCTCTTCTCTGGCGCAAAGGTCGACAGTAGTGCCATAGTGGCGGGCGCAGCGGCGGGCCGCCTGCTTCCTGCGGGCGCACCAAGGAAATACAGAACTGGAAAGGATCTAGAAATGTTGGCCTCACCTATATTCCTCCAATTAACCCAGTCCTGTGATATCTTATTTGTAATAATTGTTTTAATACCCTTTTATTCGTAATAA
This sequence comes from Amblyomma maculatum, assembly GCF_055883805.1. Taxonomy (NCBI): domain Eukaryota; kingdom Metazoa; phylum Arthropoda; class Arachnida; order Ixodida; family Ixodidae; genus Amblyomma; species Amblyomma maculatum. The sequence continues at coordinate 124,377,557 of NC_139352.1, read as the reverse complement.
TTAAGCGAGCATTATATTTGCAGCCATTAAAAGTGGGCTTGACTATACTCTGCACAAAAGTCTTTGCTGGCACACCACAGTCACTAAAGTGAAAATGCATTTAAAACTCAACGCCTATTCTGCCCTGCATGGTGTACGTACCACAGTGTGCAATGGAGGTTGCAAGCTTCAGCCAGTGTCTGTGGCTTGGTGCTGGGTTCACAGTGGATGTCGTCAACAACAACGGAGTCTGGTCGCCTTTTGCATTCTGGTCGCCTGTGCCGATGACCTGTGATCTCGAAAGCAGTGTGACCGTGAGATGAAACAAATACGAATCCTTTGAATTCTCAGCTGCATTAGGGTTTTCTCAAGTATTACAGCATATCACCTTGAGAGACTTAAGCAATTTACATCCACTGCTATAAGCACACAGAAAACATCTTCAGAAAATGCTTCATGTGGTGGGCAGCGTAAAATGACTCATTTCCTGCGAAAACGTAGGAAACATTTTAAAAGTTAAAATGCGTGTTTAGACAGACAGCTGGCTAATGACAGAATCTGCAAACGTTCTAACACTATAAAAACCCAGTCCTTTTGTGTACAGTTAAAACTCAATTTAACGAAGTTGAGGGGAGCCACGCATTAATTCGTTAAATCGGGAACTTCGTTAAATCGATAGAGACATTCCTCGGTCATTTAATTCGATAAAATCGATTATTATACAGTGTAGCGGCGTCACAGTATCATAATTGCGAAGTGTAAACTTGATCAAAATGAAATTACGTTTTGAATGGACGCAATAGCGCCACTTATATGAAGAAGCAGAGAAGTTGTACTGTTCAATCTTCCGAAATGTAACAATAGCAGCACTTGCTCATTATGCTATGTTGCTACATTGAAACTGCGGCCTGCGTTGACGACCGACATTGATAGCTAGCGCGTAGGAAAAGAAGCAAAGAAAATTGTATGTCGGCAATAATAGTGCCGAGGGACTAAAACTCATTTCCTAAAAAAAGAAGTGCTTGCTTGCTTTAGTTTGTAAGCAAGAACTGCACAATTTTTTCGTGTCTTTCTCCTGCATACTGTCGCAACAGATCAAGGGCATCCAGAACTTAACCCAGTGTCGGCAGCAATTCCGCATGCTGACACAATGGGACGATGGGCAAGCTTTTTACCGTTTCCAAATCCCCTGAATTCAATTCAATAAATTTACCATTTTGTGCCGCGCAGTTTGGCAAATGTGGGATAAAGTTTCTCCACGATGTTACCTCTGGCTCACAGTCAATAAGTTTTTGGCTGTTTTAAACAAAATAGACTAAATATAATTTTTGGTTTTTATTTTTTGACATAAAGTCTGTTAAATCTGGACTGATAGTGAAATTGGTTTTGTTATTTCGAGTTACTCAAAGCATTGGACCATATGGGCGTCTGAAGAAGGGATTAGAATATCTTTGTTAAATTGAGACTTTCGTTAAATTGGATTTCATTACATCGAGTTTTGACGGTAGTGCTTTTGAGTCCACCAAACTCACCTTGACACGGAGAGCTACACTCGCTAAAATGAGGACTCAGTTCCCAATAGTAGCGGCGTTGGTCCCGAATAGACATTGTGTACTGGAACCGGATATCAGGTGACTCCACTTTGCCCACGGTTAGGACCTAAGGACAAGAATCAAAATAAGAGCTTCTGCAAATGGCTTCAAGGTTCATTGTGTTCTGAAGCTCAATAACATGAATGAGGGGAAAGCGAATTACTTGAAAAACTTGTGCGCCTGCTGATTCCATCAAACAAGCCCTTTAGGACTCATCTAAATCTGCAGTAAGCGTTTCTCATGGAACAACCAGGAAGTAATGTTATCCTATATCGCACAGTGCTGTACCACCGCACAAAGCTACCAAAAGTATCCTGAATTTTCTCATTTTTTTCTAAGCTCAATGTAAATCACAGCAGATGAGAAAATTCAGGACGCTGTTCATATTGTTACTGAGCGGTATCCGCTGACCGTGCTGACGAAAAAGAAGTGCGACAGACTCCCAGAAGAAGAAGACGCAGACGAGTGCTGTGCTGTGCGAGTACTGTGCTGTGCGAGTGCTATGCTGTGATCATCCTCAGTGGTGTGGACAACTGCCGTACTGTGAATATTTCCCGTAACATCTCTTGGTGGAGGTGAATCTTTCGATCCCCGTCACAAGCTGGATCTCCGCAGCGGCCGACGCATCATTACCACCACTATGACTACTGACGCCGCTACATCTACTGCCGCCGCACCTGCTGTCGTCATGGCCCATCCCCGTGACCCCGGAACCTTCTGTGGGACCGACGACGTTGATGTCGACGACTGGCTGACCCTATACGAACGAGTCAGCAAGCACAACAGGTGGGATCCCACACTTATGCTTGCTAATATCATCTTTTACTTGACTGGGACAGCGCGGGTGTGGTTTGAGACCCATGAAGAGGACCTCACATCCTGGGATATCTGTAAGCAGAAGCTCCACGACCTCTTCGGAAAGCCCATTGGCCGTCACCTTGCCGCCAAAAAGGCGGTCGCTTCTCGCGCACAAACGTCTACAGAGTCTTACATCACTTATATACAGGACGTCCTATCCCTATGCCGCAAAGTCGACCACGCCATGCCTGAGGAGGATAAAGTCGGCCACATAGTAAAAGGCATTGCCGACGATGCTTTCAACCTCCTTTTAAGCAGGGATTGTTTCACCGTGGACTCTGTACTACAAGTGTGCCGACGTTTCGAACAAGCGAAACAGAGGCGCATATCTCATCGTTTCGACCGGCTACCGAACACTGCTGCCAGCTCTTCCTGTGTCGATCTTCCGCCTCCTCGACCGCCAACTAATGACACTACTTTGACCCGCATCGTCCGCCAAGAGCTCGAGGCAATGACTTCTGCAGCTTCACTCTTGCATTACTCCGACAATACCTTGGCTACAATATCACTCATTCAGGCTGTTGTTCGCCAAGAGGTTGCCAATATGGGTCTTCCTTCTACCTGCTGCACCGACACCGTGGATTCAGGACCTGCCCCTCCAGTAATTGCAGCTGCCTCACCCACCGCCGGTTTCTCACCCCTATATCGCTACCGCAATCCGAATGAGTGGCGTACCCATGACAATCGTCCCATCTGCTTTAATTGTTCCCGTGTTGGCCACATTTCCCATCACTGCCGTAGCCGTTGGTACACGCCATCTCATCAATTCGCCTACGTCGACCGCCGCGGAGACTATGCCCCTCGCTATACCTCACCTTGCCCCGACCAGACCACTGTTGACCCTGGTGTCCCTGCTCGTGCTGCCAACCGTTCACCATCCCCGCAGACCCGACGCTCGCGTTCTCCTCTTCCTCGCCGCCGTTTCTCCCCGTCCTATTCTAGCCACATACCGGAAAACTAGACAATGCAGCTCCCGGAGGTGACGCTGCATTTGTGACCCGGACTGAAAAACCTCTGCTGACCCCTGCCCTACAAAATAATCGCATCGACGTCCTTGTGGATGGTGTTCCCGGTTCTGCTCTCATTGATACCGGCACCCAACTGTCCGTTCTCAGCTCCTCATTTCACCGTCGCCTCAAAAAAGTCCTTACTCCAGCCGTCTCGCCCACAGTTCGCGTCGCCAATGGAAGCCCTGCTGCCGTGGTTGGCATGTGCACAGCGCGAGTTACCATTGGTGGTCGTCATGCTCCAGTGTTGTTCCCCGTCCTCCAAGAATGCCCCCCCCCCCCACGTTATCCTTGGCATTGACTTTTTAACAGCCCACTCTGCCCTCATTGACTGCTCTACCGGCCTACTATGCTTGGACTTTCCGCTCTGCTCTGAAGACCCCTCCTGCTCACCCCGCCTTCGATCAGCACAGTTCTGCCGCCTTCCTCCTGAAGCTGCCGTCTACATCCCTATGTCACCCTTCCCACCCGTCCCAGACGACGACTATCTCGAGTGTCCCATTACTGATGTCATCTTGCAGCGGCACGTCACCCTTCCTCATCTGATTGTGCATATCTCCCAGAACCGTACCACTCTCCCGATCCTTAACTTCAGCTTATAAACTCAATTTTTGCCCGGTGGAATTTCACTAGCAGAGCTGTCGCCAATGACCGATTGTGCCATTTCAGCTCTGACTACCGAAAATCCAAATGCCGTCCCTGCAACACCTCCCTCGTCTTCTACATTGCGCCCTGATCCTGTTAAAAGCATGATTGCAGCTGATCTCCAGCCTGAATTCGCCGCAGAGTTAAAACAGCTTTTGCTCACCTACAGTGATCTTTTTGACTTCGGTACCCGCCCATTGGGTCAAACCACAGTTGTCAGTCACCGCATTGACACCGGTGATGCCAGTCCTATTCACAGGCGGCCCTAACGTGTTTCGCTTGCCGAGCGACATGAGGTCGACAAAATGTTGGCGAACGACATAATTGAGCCTTCCAGTAGCCCCTGGGAATCCCCTATTGTGTTGGTCAAAAAGAAAGATAACATTTGGAGATTCTGCGTTGACTATCGTCATTTAAATAAGATAACCAGAAAAGATGTGTATCCTCTTCCGCATATTGACGACGCGCTTGATACTTTGCACGGAGTCAGCTACTTTTCGTCCATCGACCTTCGTTCCGGCTACTGGCAGATCTCTGTCGACGAGAGAGACCGTGAAAAAACAGCGTTCATCACCCCTGACGGCCTTTATCAATTCAAAGTCATGCCTTTTGGCCTTTGCAATGCCCCAGCAACCTTCGAACGCATGATGGAGTATTTGCTCCGAGGCTTCAAGTGGACCACTTGTTTGTGTTATCTTGACCATGTAATAGTTTTCTCGTCTACATTTGAAAGCCATCTCCGTCGCCTTTCTACAATCCCAGCTCTTTTTCGGCGCTCGGGACTGCAACTAAACTCCAAAAAGTGCAGCTTTTGTTACCGACAAATCAAAGTCCTTGGTCACTTGGTTAATGCTGCCGGCGTTCAGCCTGACCCCGACAAGATTCGTGCCGTCAGAGATTTTCCCACTCCACGTTCATCCAGCATGTTCGAAGCTTTATTGGCCTATGTTCTTATTTCCAACGATTCGTCCCGAATTTCGCAGCGCTAGCTCGTCCTCTCACCAATCTCCTAAAGAAAGACGTTTCATTCTCCTGGGGGCCTGAACAAGTTGCAGCTTTCTCGGAACTTACTGCTGCTCTCACAACTCCACCCGTCTTGGTCCATTTCAACCCATCTGCCAATACTGAACTCCGCACCGACGCAAGTGGCCATGGCATTGGAGCTATACTTGCCCAGCGACAACACGGCCACACAAGGGTGATTGCGTTGCCAGCCGCCTCTTATCTACGTCCGAACAAAATTACTCTATCACAGAGCGAGAGTGCCTGGCACTTGTTTGGGCTATTACAAAATTCCGTCCTTATTTGTTTGGCCGGCATTTTACTGTTATAACAGACCATCATGCCTTGTGTTGGCTTTCCTCCCTCAAAGATCCTACAGGCCGTATGGGGCGCTGGGCGCTTCGATTACAAGAGTATACATTTTCCGTCGTGTACAAGTCCGGCCGGCTTCACCAAGATGCAGACTGCTTGTCCCGTCATCCCGTCGACTCCCCTAGTCCTACCGACTCTGACGATGACGCATGTGTCTTGTCTGTGTCGGCCTTTTCTGACATTGCCGACGAACAACACTTAGATCCTTTGCTCCATTCCATTATCCTCCGTCTGACCTGTGACTGACATGATCCATCTCTTGCCTTATATGTACTCCACGAGAACACCCTATACCGACGCAATATGCGACCGGACGGCGCAGACCTTTTGCTCGCCGTTCCTCAACATCTGCGTTCCACCATCCTTGACCAGTTTCATGATGCTCCAACGGCGGGCCACCTGGGTGTCTCTCGCACATACGACAGCCTGCGCCGACGCTTCTACTGGCCGGGGCTCTACCACTCCGTCAAGCAATACATTGCCGCATGTGAATTGTGTCAGCGTCGAAAGAAGCCCGCAATTTTGCCTTCAGGCCATTTGCAGCCGATCCCCATACCCACTGACCCGTTTTCCTGAGGTGTTGACCTTCTTGGGCCCTTTCCAGTTTCTGCCTCAGGGAACAAATGGATCGCCGTCGCCACCGATTACGCTACGCGGTATGCTATTACCAGAGCCATCCCGACCAGCTGTGCCCCAGACGTCACTGACTTCCTCCTAGAAAACGTGATTCTACATCATGGTGCCCCTCGTGAACTACTAACTGACCGTGGCCGCTGCTTTCTGTCGAGAGTGGTTGACGAAATTCTCAGTTCGTGCTCCGTCCGTCACAAATTCACCACAGCCTATCACCCGCAGACCAACGGCCTCACGAAACGCCTAAACCGTACCCTCAGAGACATGCTGTCCATGTATGTGTCTGACGACCACCGTGATTGGGACGTTCATCTACCCTTTGTGACATTCGCCTACAATTCATCTGTCCATTCTACCGCTGTGTACTCCCCATTTTATCTGTTATTTGGCCACCAACTGTTACTGCCCTTCGACACCTCACTACCCGCGGCAGACGCCACCAGTACTTACGCCAGTGATGCCGTAGCCCGCGCTTATGATGCCCGCCGGATAGCTCATGCCAGGCTCTCTGCATCCCAAGACTCTCAAAAGTTCCGGTACGACAGTCGCCACCGTGACGTCCACTACCCTCCTGGGTCACTCGTCTTGCTGTGGCTCCCGTGCCGTCGCGTGGGCTTTTGTGAAAAACTTTTGTCCCGTTACACAGGCCCTTACCGAGTTTTGCGCCCCGTGACAGACGTCACATACGAAGTTGAATCTGTGCCTCCGAAATCCTCGTCCAGAGCGCCATCCTCTGAAATAGTGCATGTGTCCCGCCTGAAGCCTTATTATGCACGTTCTGTTTCACAAACGTAGAGCGCACCGGGACTGTGCTTTTCCCGAGGGGGGGGTAGTGTTACTGAGCGGTATTTGCTGACCGTGCTGACAAAAAAGAAGTGCGACAGACTCCCAGAAGAAGATGCAGACGAGTGCTGTGCTGTGCGAGTGCTGTGCTGTGATCATCCTCAGTGGTGTGGACAACTGCCGTACTGTGAATATTTCCCGTAACAATATCTTTGTGCAATACATAGCACTGGGCAAATATAGAACATTGCTTTCTAGCTCATCAACAAAAGCATAAAAAGTATGCTGCTGATTCAGGGTGCTGATCTACATCCGTACTAACTTCAGCATCGTTTTCATGTTTGCTTTTATGGACCAACTAGAAAACAACCATATTGTATTTCATACACAATTTGAAGTACATTCTAATTTTCACAATGATTTCACTTGAAAAATTATGCTGCTGCCTTTTGCCTTAACGGTAGCTGCCCCATTAGACTTACTTCATTGGCTTTACATCTGCCACTGTAATTGGAAAGGAGATGTGCAAATTATGTTTTTTAAAGCACTCCTTATTGGGAATTTTCCTGACCTACAGGCCTCATCAATGCGGCAGAATTATGAAGCACTGCTTTCGATACCAGCCTAGGTGAATTTACACTTGCTTGTCGATAGTGACAACATTATTTGAGCCGAACAGTCTCTTCTGATGAATGCAAAGCAATAAACGACAGACCAGAGTGGCATTTTTCAGTATAGCCGGTGTGAAAACAGAGCAGTACATATTTAAATCCCAGTAATACGGAAAGTTGAGCTAGTTGGTACATGATTGCAAATTACGGGGAACGGGGAACCTGGCAACATGTTGTCTCAAGTTTTTTGCAAAGTAATTTATGTTCGCTTTCCGTAGTAGATCCATTTCTCGTTCCTAATTCAGTGGCAGTTGTAGAATTTTTGAAATGCAGTAATCCTGGTGTGTGTGGCATGTTCAGTATTGATGTGCAGGATTTATTCTATTCATTATCGCATAGTAGGCTCCTCCAGTGTGTTAAAAAATGTATAGAAGAGGAAAATGATGAGGGGGCATTCATTTCAAAGTGCGGTGCATCGGTTGGCTCCTTTTTAGAGCTTTTGTCTTTTTATCTTAAATCCACATTTGTTGAATGGGAGGGCAGACTATTTATACAAAAATCTGGGGTGTGCATTGGCTCAAAAGTGGCTCCAGTTCTTAGCAACATATTTCTTTCTTACGTGGACAGATCCATTAATGACAAATTAGGTAACTATGTTAAAAAAGTCTTCCGATATGTAGACGATTATCTGGTTTTTGTTGAAGCTCAGGACTTCAATAGTCAAGTGGAAATGGTTTTAAAAACATTTGTAGACTGTGGGTATGGATTGGAATTTACGTTTGAATTACCGGAGGGAAATCAGCTTCAATTTTTGGATTTAAGATTGGAAAAAAAGTTGGATCATGTTTGTTGGTCTTTTTTACAGCGGTCGGAGAAGCCCTTGCTTAGTTACCGTTCAGGTCATTCGAAGATAGTAAAATGTGGCATTGCAGTGTCTTGTTTAAATTCTGCTGTTACAAAATCATGTGTTCACGCCATAGATAGTAGTTTCAAACAACAGGTCCAAAGGTTAAGGTTAGCGGGCTTCCCAATGGATGTGATAATTCTAGCTATCAATAAAATCATAAAGAAGATTAAGGCTTTTGGTAGAGAAGATACACAAGTCCATATCAATAGCGATAGAAAGAAGTATGCAGTGATCCCGTATATCCATCGGTTATCCCACAGGCTTAAGCAAATCGGCTGTAGATATGGAGTTATAGTGTTATTTTCGGTTCCTAATAAGCTGGGCAAAATTTGTGCGGTTGTTGACAGAAGGGCTAGAGATCAGAAACAAAAAAGTAGAACAAGAAAAGGTGTGTGCCAAGTGGACCATGATTCGCGTTTTGTCGCATGTGAAGAAGGGGTTGTGTATGAAGTACCTTTCAAATGTGGGAAAAATTATATAGGGCAAACCGGCAAATGTATTAATACGCGCCTGCGCCAGCATAACACTTCTTTGAATAGTGCCCCCTCATCCAATTTGGCCCTTCATTACAGGGACTGTCATTTGAATAAACCTAGTGGGTCAAATGTGCCTAGTAGGAAGAAATGCCTACCGCTTTTTAACAAAACCAAGATTAAGTTTAGACACAAAGATCAAATGATTAGAGAACTGTCAGAGTCATATCACATCCATAAAAACAGTGACACGTGCGTGAGCTCACCATCTGTAAGCATCCAAGAATGTGAGATTGTTTATCTGGATACCTAGGAAAAATCTGTGAAGCGCATGTGCCTTTGGTTGTCTTCTGCGAGTATTTAATCTGTGTTCTTCGAATAAACGTTCAGTTGATAGTAGCGCCTGTCCTTGTCATTACTCTCTCGTTGTTGTTCTCCGTCGCAGCGCTCGTAATTTGCAATTTAAATCCCATTACATGGAAATGTCCAACTGGTGAATTACAAAAACTTCGGGGTACGCTCCACCTTTAAGGGCTGATGGCTTCTGCCTGCAGTGCCACTTGCAAATCCTCATTTGCATGCACGCACATTGCCACTTGCCTAATCATTATTCCTTTAATTTGTGCTCCTATTACCTCACACAAACTCATTAGCATACAGCCATAAGTGACCACATTATTGACGATTTCCATTCGTCAATTTCCCAAATCAAAACCGAGTCGCCTAAGCACCTACAGGGCAAATCAGCCTTGGCTGACCAGCGGAACATGCAAAGCGCACAACAGAAGTATAATGCTGAGGTAATTCTGGAATCCTAGCACCAAAATGTGTTGCGATTGATAAATAGGTGGGAGTGTGGCACGAGCAGCACTCTGCACCTTGCTTTCGAACAATTTTAACACTGCAGACGTTTTTCGATAGATGACGTCATCATCATCATCATCAGCCTGACTATACCCCCTGCAAGGCGAACGCCTCTCCCATATTCCTCCAATTAACCTGGTCCTGTGGGAGCTGCATCCACTTGACCAGTCTCATCTGCCCACCTAATTTTCTGCCGCCTCCTACTACGCTTTCCTTCCCTTTCATGATAGATGACATATGCATCACACACAAAAAACGGTGATGCTGTGTCCTCTGCTGATATCTCTGAAACGACTAAAAGCAGCAATATGGAAGCTCCTGACAACTCAATGGGATGCAATCTTGAGACATCCCACCGACCAAGTACAGTGCCAGGTCATGTCATCTGCCAGAGGCATGCTCATGACTCCACGACTTCACAACACTAATAACAACGACATCAATGCCAACTTTCCTGCAGGAGGGCCCTGAACACATAAGGTCAAGTAGGAAAGGCCCAACGGTTATCAATTCTTTATGGCATTTCACAGAATACAACAGAGCGAATTTTGTCCACCATTGCCTTTCGTTTTACCCAACAAACCTGCCCCTCTTGCATTTGTTTGTACCAGAAGAGATACTTTAAATATGTGAATACAGTCAAACCCACTTATAATAATATTGAAGTGCCACGAAAATAACATTGTTATAACCAATAATTGTTATATCTGGACTCAGCCAGAACAACAAAGAAAAGATGAGAAACTTGAGAAATTTTATTAAAGAGGAAGTAGCTTATAGCTTTCATTTATTTGCAGGCAAAAATGTGTAATCAATCAGCTTAAATATAATATGACTGGTTCACGCAAATGTTATTATCATCTTTCTGCAGGGCATCCAACTGCTGCACAAAGCCGAGTGAAAGATTTTTAGCACTAATGATGTCCTGCAGGGGCTTGATCACTCTAAGTACTTCGTGATGTGGTTTGGCTGGCATGGTCGTAGTGGTGAGAGTTTTTTCCCAGCTAGGGTTTGCACTCAGTAACTAGATTTAATTGTTATAACCAATAATCTACTGCTACAGCATTGCTATAGATGCGGGTTATTTTACCATAGAACACATGAAAACGTTGATGGTGATACGGCTATCCATTGTTATTATCAAATGCAGTAAAACATCGTTACAAGAGACATGGTTACAAGAGACTCTCAGTTTGTTTGTTTTTTATGCAAGCTTGCCATAAGGCATATTATAGAAACTTGTGTAAATTATTTTCGGTAAGGAACCGGAGCAGGCTTCCACTCTTTTGCAGGTCCTTAAAGTAAATTCTTCACTATTTAGAAGAGACGCAACTCATGCAACGCAGCTGACTCGTACCAACTTGAGACGCATCAACTCGTATGTGCGGCAATTTATGTTTCCTTATCTAAATTCTGTTCCATATGAGTGTTCTTTTTGTTGCAATATGTCAGGAACTGAGAAGGAGTGCCCCCTCTTGACTGGGAAGTCAGTCTCCGTTGTTTCAGTCACACAGGAACGTTATGACAGTAGCTGAAAGAACGGGGACATTTTGACATCTCAGTCAAGAGGGGGCACTCCTTCTCGGTTCCTGACCACATTGCAACAAAAAGAACACTCATATGGAACAGAATTTAGATAAGGAAACCTAAACTGCCGCACATACGAGGTTTGAGAAGAATTTTTGCTTACAAGAGAGCTTGGTTGCAAGAGACCGCTTTTTCGGGTCTCTTGAGTGTCTCTTGTAACGAGGTTTTATATATTGTTCAAAGCGGTATTGTTATAAGAAGGTTTGACTAACAATGTTTAATCATGTGCGCAGGAGGAAAGAAACAAATCAGGTAACCTTTTCCCAAAGCACTCAAGCTCACCATGTGCCCTCAGTTTGCTCACAAGCTGTGGATGGGAGGCATAAAATGCATGTTGGACATTAAAGCAATTCTTATTAGTCCAATGCTGTTCAGTTCCTGTCATAGGTGCTGACCGATTCTGAGACATCGGGTGTGTGGAGCAATTGAAATGCAGAAAAGATCAGAAGGGATGGAATTCCAGTAAAAACAACTGCACAATTTCAGTTCATCTTCTCTTCATAGATAACAAAGTGCCATGTCATGACACCCTTATGCTGTGATAAGGAAGCATGTTTTCGGGCTTGTAAAAATACCTTTTTGTTGTCATGTTCCCCACATGCCTATTCAGGGAGCAAAACAATTTGCACGCAGCCAATAAACGATGCAATTACACCTGTCAATCCTCTTTTCGACTAGTTTGAGACACCATCGCAGCATGGCATCAATTGCGTGAAAAACAGCAACAAAGCCGCAAGGAAACGTTCACATATCATACGTCGTCTCTATAGAGGAGATAATGTTTTTGTGTTCATGGAGGCATGCCTGGAACATTAGCAATGCTGTGTCCTACCCACCAGACTATTTTGTGCACAATACTATCGAAAGCGTGCTACGTACCATAAGGTGTAGCTCCTTCCCGAGAGGCTTTGTGGCATTGATGCGTTCCACTGATGCATTAGAACCGCTGTACTCTATGACAGTGCCCCCATAACGGATGGTCTTGCGGAACATGCTCACTGTGAAGTTACCATTCAGTAGGTACTCGTCTTCGGCACTCTTCAATGCTGCATCCCCAGAAGAAGTAATAATAATTTTGGAAAAAGGCAGGCAAGAGAAACGCTTGTTCTGATCTTGTAATGACTTAGACAAGCCTGTAAAACCATGCAATGCATTAGAAATAAGGGCATTGGATGAAAGTTCTAGGCGTTTTGCACATGGCTTCTCAAGCTTTGTATATTGTGTTAATGAAGAAAAAGACTACACAACTGACTCAGTTATCAAGTAATAAGAAAACAGCTTATTAGGGAAAACGCCACCTTACATGCACCTACAAATATATATTCTTGCACACAGAGCAAGCGATAATCGAATGCAACCTCGACTGGACCTCGGCTGACTTAGCACTCCGCCGATTACAATTTGAGACATGTGATTAAAAATATACAGATCATCTATCTCCTGTCATTTTCTTCAAACATTTACTCTTTAGATATGACCAAAAAATGTGATACTCTATTTTTCAGGCTGCAATTCTCTATGTTCCATATTATTTCTGCAACACATTTCGAGCCTGTCCAAATGTTGCTCCAAACAAAAGGCACTGCTAGACAGTTTCCTACTTACCAAGATAGTTGTCATCCTTTTCGAATCCAAACTGATGAATTTCCACATAACTGGCCCCAGCTGGAATTACTGTCACAAAGTTGTAGCCTGTAAATATATTGCGAGCTGGCATTGTAACATATTGTAAAAGCAAGCCCTCAGCGATATGTTGAATGACATAAGCTCAGCTGTCATTGTTCACTGTCAAAACAAAAATGGGAAGTTGCCTCAAATATTGCAGATAAGTTGAACCTGGATATAACGAAGTTGACAAAAGTTCAAAATTTTTCGTTACATGCAGGTTTTGTATGAAGGCTCGCACGAATGATGCAGAAACGAAACCGAAAGGCTTCAGATATCAGTGAAGGTGAATTCACCCTTCAGGCATTTATTTTACAGTAAAACGCTGCGTAATCTCTCCTTGTTTCCGCGCGAGCGAAGGCACAACACGGCATTCTAATGAAGCTAAATCATGTAATGCTCCTTTGTCGTCGTGCGAGCCGACGAAACGGCGCAATACGTTGATTGCGTTCATCACCTCCTTCGCGGTGGGCACGTCACACGGATCTGGCTCACAGGGACACAGACATCGGGATTATGCACGCTTTCGGCAAGTGCCTCATCATTGATTTCTTCCGTAGCTACAGCGGAATTGTCGGCAAACAAACACCACCTTTGCTGCGTAGCTCATCCCACACTTCGGCCACATCGGATGAAGCTGAAGTCTCTTCTTCCTCGTTGTCGGCACCAGGCTGTGCGTTTTTTGTAATCCCTGCTTTCATAAAGCACTTCTTGCCAGGAGGCAGCAAGCATTCCAACTGACTGATAAATATCGATCTTCAGCTCCCGTTCCAGACGGATGTTCAGAAAGCTTCTGTATCAGTCGGCGCCAGTAACAGCATTTAAAACTGTTGATTATTCCTTTGTCCAGTGGCTGTATTAGTAATGTGCAATTAGCCGGGAGGTAGTGCAGTTCGATGTGAGACAGCTGCAGGCCTTCAACATGGTGCGCAGCGCAATTTTCCAGAAGTAGGCAAACTTGACTGCCTTGCCGCTTGACATCCTGGTTGAACTCTTTCAGCCATTCAGAAAATATTGCCCGAGTCATCCACGCTTTAGTGTTCGCTGTGTATTTCACAGGCATATGCTCCGTCCCCTTAAAGCACCTGGGACGGGCACTTTTTCCCACAACTAGCGGGACTCGCTTGTCAGTGCCGTCGAGGTTGGTGCACAGTAGAACTGAGTTTGCTCTGCTTTCCGCCGCGGCAGCCATCTCCTTTAAGTGCTAGCGTGCGGCCCGGAAGCATCTGATAAAAGAGAGCCGTCTCGTCGGCATTACAGATTTCAGCCGCTTCGAAGCGACTCAGTATTCCAGGAAGCGTGTCAGCCACCCACGAAGCAGCAGCATCGCTGCCTGCAGAGGCAGATTCGCAGCAGATTACTTTCCCGATGCCATTGTGTCGGCTCTTGAAACCAAAGTTAGCATGGCCCAGGATGCACGCAAAATCCTTATCCTTCGCCTTCTGTTGTAATAATCGCTCCGCTTATGGGCACGTTCCTGGCTCACGTGTCCAAAAACACGTGAACACTGCCTTATCCACATCATCATATGTTGACAGTTTCAATTACAGTGTTCTAGTTTCAATCTTTTCTTAACCTTTTTTCCCGACTCCACTGCACTTCTAATCTTCTTTTCCGGAATCAAAATTGTTGACAGGGTGCTCGGCGCTCGCAGGGATGTTGAAACCAACACCGACTGAAATACAGACCATGGTAGAAGAACAGCGCACACCTTCTAGTTCATAACCTTCGCCGCTAGGGAACGAACACTGCGGGTAGCCTGGCGCTACTGTAAACATGTTAATAAAAATGGTCTATTAGTTCTATCATTTTTCTTCGTCGTTATAGTTTATATATCTGGCCACGCTGTAATGCGCAAGCACCTGTCCTGCGCATGTGCAGCGAGTAACTGCAGTGCCGTCATGGTCTATGTGCCGTCGCACAAAGCGGAATCGCGGTATGTCTTCTGGCGAGAGAAAAACATTATAAAAATAAACATTCTCCGCTAAAATACAAAAAGCAAAATTTTTGAAGTATAACTCGGGCAAAGAGTTTTTTTTGGGGGGGGTACAGTTTGTTTATATTAATTTGTGATTTGATGATGATGAAAATAACAAACGATGGATGGATGGAATATAGGAGCGCCCCCTTTGAAACAGGGTGGTAGCAGTAGCTATCATGCTCATTTTTCTCCCTATATCTTAACACTGCAGGTAGCCTGGTGCTACTGTAGACCTGTTAATAAAAAAGGTTTATTAGTTCTATCATTTTTCTTCGTCGTTATAGTTTATATATCTGCCACGCTGTAATGCGCAAGCACCTGTCCTGCGCATGTGCAGCGAGTAACTGCAGTGCCGTCAAGGTCTATGTGCCGTCCCACAAAGCAGAATCGCGGTATGTCTTCTGGCGAGAGAAAAACATTATAAAAATAAACATTCTCCGCTAAAATACAAAAAGCAAAATTTTTGAAGTATAACTCGGGCAAAGAGTTTTTTTGGGGGGGTACAGTTTGTTTATATTAATTTGTGATTTGATGATGATGAAAATAACAAACGATGGATGGATGGATGGAATGGAGGACGGATGGAATATAGGAGCGTCCCCTTTGAAACAGGGTGGTAGCAGTAGCTATCATGCTTATTTTTCTCCCTATATCTTAATTATTGATTTCGAATGGGTAACTAAACCATCGTTCTATTTATTAAATTTTTGTTCCTACAATACTAACATTATGTCACTTCTCTGCTTTTAAGCCACCAATCTTCCAGTCGTTTTTTGCTAGTTTCCACCGCCGGTTTATTCACCCGGCCACTGTTATCTCTAAACCCCAGAGCTTCAGGAACAGTGATTGCGCCTGCATCAACTTCCGGATGGATACCATTACATTCGAGTATAATATTATAGTGCCTAGAATATACTCGCAGTATGTTCTAGGCATTGTAATAATATTGTCAATTGTTTCACTGGAGTTTCCACATACAGCACATGCGTCATCTCCATTGTTAAATTTCTTTTTGTAGCTGCGTCATGGTAGAACAAATGGTAGCGTAACTCCCATAGAAGCCTGCGTGTCGACTCTGAGCGAGGCTTTAGTTTCCCAGCGCCCCCTGCGAACTGTGAGGCACAACAAACACGTGACGTTGCTTGTGACGTCACAGTAACATACTTTTGGCGGGGAATTTGATTGTCTTTTTACTTATGAATGAAAAACAAGGCCAACAACGACGGAGGCAGAACGATGCTCAGATAAGGCAGAAAAATGGACACCGTAACTGTTCAGCCAACTTTACTTGACATGGATTTCTACTGTCAAGTTTTACGTTAACTGAAATGTTACGGCATCTTTAACCACCATATCATAGCATCGTTCTGCCTCCGTCGTCGTTAGCCTAGTCTTTCGTCGCGCGTCATGTAAACGCATTCTGGGGCATATTTCTTCGGGCACGTTTGTGAACAAGGGCCTTCAAGTGAATTCGGCAAGCACATGGATAGAACCACATGGCTTGAGGCATTTCACAAAGGGCATAAATGATTGAAGCTGTGCTGCATAGAAAGCCAGGCTTTATTAATTCACGATTACTTACATAGACGCTTCACGGCAATGAAATCTTTAAGTGTAGGAGAGCGACCACCGCTCATTCGTCACGATCTTCATGAAATCCTCGTGATAACAAAATTTCCTGAGCATAGGTCTCCAAATGAGACGCGGTGAGATTATAAAAGGCTGAAAGATCTTGCTAACAAACAAAGTGCATATCAGCGTCAAAGAACAACAAAAACAAACGAACGGAATAACTAACGCTAGCGCTAGAACGCCAACCTGTAAGAGCTTAGGTAAGCAATTCAAATTGGGATTGCTAGTATTTAGAAGTTAATGCGTCTGAGAAGTGAAAATATCTAGATATAGCTTCACTCCAACAAATCTCGCCCTGTTCATGATTCCCATATTTTACTAGCGCTTCATTTGCCACTAAGAGGAGTCAATGTGAGGTTACAAATTTACAACTTAAGCATCCCATTGACAATAGGAACATCACTGTAATAACAGCTAAAGCACGTTCAGCGAACGTTTGTGCGGTAATACGATGCAGTAAGCAAAACACGCAGCAAAGGGAGCGGAACGGAAGGCTTAGATCAATGCGGCACGCGTCTTGGGGGCAATAAAATCTCACCTTCACCGTTCAATAAAAACATGCAGCGATACGCCGCTCATGCAGACGTGTATCCGTAAAACAAGCCACCACTTTAGCGACGTGCCTGGGAGGCCGAGCCGAGCCGCCGAGCTGTGATGCAGCATTGTCCCATCGTCCGGAAATGAGCACATGCAGCGGCAATCAGTTTCTCATCGAGCACAGACAGTCTTCGCATTGCTGTAAAGCTCTACCACAACCAGCAGAATGAAATACTGACTGTTTGGTACAGATAACCCACTCTGTACGCAGCACGCAACGATGAACGTTGAACCGGGGCTGACGACGCACCCATTCCGCGGATGAAAAACGCTTTGGTCTGAGCCATATCTGAGCTTTGGGCAACTACGCAGCGGATAATAAGTGGCCGAGAGAGGCCGTTAGAAACAAGTTAAAATATTATTAAAAATGTGACACGTTTTTTCTTACGCAAGAAACAAAAACTGCATTCATTCCTGAGTGCGAATATTATGTTTACTTTCTAGTTCTTTGGAGTTCTGGCAGATCTTATTTTCTGTGCGCTAGTAATTTGCCTCACAGTTCGCAGGAGCCCTCATCATCGAGGTGATGCCGCTGGCAGTAGGCAGCTGCACGCGTTTTCTTCCAAGTTGCGCAACCAGTTGTACATTGACCTTGGCTGCGTGTTCTAAGGCACCCTGATCTAGTTTCAAAAAGTAGGGCATTGCCTCTTGAGTTATCAAAGAAAGCTTCCTTCCTGATCTGCATTTTCCACTTTCGGTATAATTCCACACTCTGTTTCTTTTCCATCGAATTTATCCAATTTTTACCTTTTGTGTTTTTCACCTATTGCTTAATGCTCTTTATTTCTCCGTCCTTGTGACTAGCATACTTACTAGTTAGTTTCCTAGTTCTTTTCCTCCATTGTGAGTCAACGTTTTTTAAGTACAGGTATTTAAATACTTTAGCTGCCCATCTGTTACTGTCCAATTTCCTCAGGCGTTCCTCATATAATATTTTACTCTGAGCTTCCCGTACTTCGAAAGATGCCCAGCCCATATCTCCCTGTACCGCCTCATTTGTAGTTTTGCCGTGGGCACCTAGTGCTAATCGTCCAACGGATCTCTGATTTCTTGCTAATGTCGACTGTACCTCTGATTTTAGGCACAAAACCGCATTTCCGAAAGTAAGTCCGGGCACCATAGTTCCTTTCCAAATACCCCTCAAAACCTCATACCTATTGTATTCCCACAATGCCCTATGCTTCATTATCCCGGCATTCCTTCGCCCTTTGGCCTTAAGTGATTGCTCATTGAACAGGTCAACCGAACAGGTCAACAGGTCAAACAAACAGGTCAACCGAACTCCCTCAATGGCGAGAAAGGTAACGAAAGTTGGCGCTCGAGGCAAGGTCTATGTACCATAGAGTTTCTTACCTTACCTAGAGGGAAAGCTATGCTGCCATCTATGGGAATTTACATGGAGTTTCCAGACGGCCAGTTCAGCCACCATGGGCGCACAAAGCATCATGGGCCGGAGAGCTACCGAGTGCAGAACTACAACTTTTGGCCAAAACTAATACAGAGATAAACGTTGTTCAACCATAAATAATGTCCTAAGATTGAATATTGTGACTGTAAATCGCAAAAAGAGAGAGAAACAGCATGTCAGTGGGATATTTATCCAATATAAGCGATGGCTGTTTCTCCTATTGGCTTAGTTTTGAGCAGCACGAATACCAATATTTCGCACTTAATAGGCAAAATTTGAAACAGAAAAACGTTATAAAAATTTTTATGGTTATGCAATCACTTAAGGAAGTTTTTAGTGGCATTTCGGGAAACAAAAACCATTTATTGGCGACGTCTGCTTCTGCGCCTTCGCTACTATAGCTTTCGCGGTCTATGTACGCACCTTCAGATGATGACATAGAGAGTGTGAGGAACTCTATGGATGATGATGACGAAAAAGAAACATCGCAGTAATGCCACTCCACGTACCCGAGAAAAACCGACTGTCCCGCAACAAGTAGCACACCGGCCCATGATTCTTAGCGCGCCCATGGTGGCTGAAGTGCAGCGCTCACAACTTTCCCTCCAGTTAGTGTAAGGAACTCTACGCTATGTACAACTCAGTACAACTGGTCACGCAACTTGGAAGAAAACGCGTGCAGCTGCCTACTGCCAGCAGCATGGAAATGTGAGGCAAATTACTAGCGCACAGAAAATAAGATCGGCCAGAACTCCAAAGAACTAGAAAGTAAACATAATATTCGCGCTCAGGAATGAATGCAGTTTTTGTTTCTTGCGTAAGAAAAAAACGTGTCACATTTATAATATTATTTTAACTTCTTTCCAACGGCCTCTCTCGGTCATTTATTATCCGCTGCGTAGTTGCCCAAAGCTCAGGAATGGCTCAGGCCAAAGCTTTTTTCATCTGCGGAATGGGTGTGTCATGGGCCCGGTTCAACGTTCATCGTTGCGTGCTGCGTACAGAGTGGGTTATCTGTACCAAACAGTCAGTATTTCATTCTGCTGGTTGTGATAGAGCTTTACAGCAAGACGTAGACTGTGTGTGCTCGATGAGAAACTGATTGCCGCTGCATGTGCGCATTTCCGGACGATTGGAGTCCCAGGGTTCCAGATTTGGCTACGTTACGCCAAATTGGCCACTTTCTGAGCCGCCTGGCAACAAAAATTTTAGGTTGACTACTTGGCTATGCTTGGCTACTTTCTGGCTACATTAAAAAATTTTCGCCTATTCCAACGAGCCCGTTTGCGCGCTGTTCAGGATGCTCATTTTTATAGATAGACCGATAGCAAATCTATCAACGGTAGTGCTGCAATACAACCAACTGTGCATGGTGACGACTGCTCCCACCCTGTTTCAAAGGGGACGCTCTTAACGGCTCTTAACATCCATTCACTAAAACCCCTTGATAATTTGAAAGTAGCGACACTCTCCTCCGAGCCGCGCTTTCTCTGCACACGACACGCTTTTTCTCCCTGGCGCCCGCCGGCCGCCCGCAGCAATCAGTGAAGCGCGCGTTTTTGGGCCAGGTCTGCGCTCCAGGATCTAGTGCTGCCTCTGACTTTGTCTGTGTTTGTTTTTTTGTTGTTTTTTTTTTAGCGTGAACTCTGTCACCGCGGTAAAACTTCGCAAAACGAGAAAACGACCCAGGCTGGTGCTTTGAACTTTAAGATCAGAGAAAGTCAAAGCGGCCACTTAGTCTATTTCGCTACTTTCAAGCTATCTTGACTAAGCATAGTATATGTCACGAGATAAACCTTGAGTTTGGATTATTGGTTAATTATACACTTATTTTAACCAATTACGGGCCAAATTAAATGATATTTAGTAAACCGCACTTGAAACCCAAATTTGCACTGCAGCATTGAGTCATATACCATTGGAAAGCTTAGGCCAAGTGTAATGGCACTGTGGTCGTTAGCGATCCTCATTAATCTGCGTTAAATATTTATTTTGTATAAAACCTAACTTTGAGCTACACGATCAAGTCATATACCGTTGAAAAGCTTAGGATGAATCCAAATGCTCTGAATTAGCGATCCATATTAGCGTTAGTGAGCTATATGCAATCAAAACCACCCTTTGCATTATAGCATTGAGTCATATACCTTTCGAAAGCTTAGGTTGAATGCAAATGAGTTGTGCTAGTTATCGAACCGAATTAATTAGTGCTAATTATTTAACTGCACTTAAAGCCAAACTTTGCATTATAGATGGCCAACAAAGGGCAAGTGTAAACGCATTATGCTAGCTAGCCAAACTTAGATAAACATCACAACAGAGCTAACACACTAACTAGGCTTACCACGAACTGCTTCGAAATGTTTTTCTTTGCCCGTGCGTATTTGCGTGCAGTAGGTCTTATTTAGCGTGCACCCGCTGACAATAAATTAGTCATGAGTGCATCTTCCGTCCATAGGTTTGTCTCATCAGTGTGAAAGTGGCTTTTGCACTCTAGTTTGTTCACTGAATAAAACAGTTGCGCACTTTCAATGCGATCAAGGAGGACGGACAACCATTCATTGACCGCAATTCGCCGAACATTATTAGGCACTGGTGTCAAAGAAGCTTAAGAATATACTTGGTATACCTATGAAAGAATGATTTCTATATCTCTAGGCAAGGTAAACGCCTCTCGATAATGTAATATTATACTTGAGAAACCGAAGGTTCCCGTCCAACGCCTAGTAGTCATGATCAAAAAGAAGTGTGTGTGATCATGTGAACACCCCCTGCACATTGGCCATATCCTTGATAAACCCAAAGCATGATTGAGAAGGTCAACTCAACTATTTACGGCAGGCCTGAACATCGCACCTGAGTGGATGCAGTTTCGTTTCGTCGTGTTCTCCTTTTGTAGCCATTGTTTGAGACGTCCAACTCTACTAACATTTTATACTTACATTTTCGTGGATATAACTTTATGCATTTTATACTGTTTCTAATCATCACAGAGAACTTTCTGATAACATGTGTGTTTATCTGGCCAGTTTAGTTTTATGTCTGTTTATATAATATTGAAGTGTTACGCAGCCAGTTTTTTTTTTTTCTGAAAACTTTTCTATGTGATTTAGTTGCTATAAGACGCAACTGGCATTTGTTTCTTCACGAGAGTTGGAATAAAACGACTATTAAACAAATGTTTTTGGTTGTCTTTTTGCAGTGAGCGCTCTATTTAGTGCCACATGCATGGCCCCGTGGCTCCTTTTTAACTACTTTTTATTGCTCTTCCTCTGGTTGGCTACTTTCTGGCTACTTTTCCCATTTTTGTGGCTACTTTTCGTTTTTTGGACCTGGCAACCCTGGGTAGGACAATGCTGCGTCACAGCTCGGCCGCTCGGCTCAGCCTTCCAGGCACGTCGCAAAAGTGGTAGCTTGTTTTATGGATACACGTCTGTATAAGCGGCGTATCGCTGCATGTTTTAATTGAACGGTGAAGGTGAGATTTTATTGCCCCCAAGACGCGTGTCGCATTGCTCAAAGCCTTCCGTTTCGCTCCCTTTGCTGCGTGTTTTGCTTACTGCGTCGTATTACCGCACCAATGTTCACTGAACGTGCTTTAGCTGTTATCACAGTGATGTTCTTATTGTCAATGGGATCTTTCTCATGAACATGTTAAATGCTTAAACTGTAAATTTGTAGCCTCACATTGACTCCTCTCAGTGGCAAATGAAGCGCGAGTAAAATAATGGAATCGTGAACAGGGCGAGATTTATTGGAGCGCAGCTATATTGTAGATATTTTCACTTCTCAGACGCATTAACTTCTAAATACTAGCAATCCCAATTTGAATTGCTTACCTAAGCTCTTAAAGGTTGGCGTTCTAGCGTTAGCGTTAGTTATTCCGTTCGTTTGTTTTTTGTTCTTTGACACTTATATGTACTTTGTTTGTTAGCAAGATCTTTTACCCTTTTATAATCTCCACGCGTCTCGTTTGGAGACCTACGTTTAGGTTATTTTGTTATCACGAGGATATCATGAAGACCGTGACGAATGAGCGGTGGTCGCTTTCCTACACTTAAAGGTTTCATTGTCGTGAAGCGTCTATGTAAGCAATCGCGAATTAATAAAGCCTGGCTTTCTATGCAGCACAGTTTCACTCATTTATGCCCTTAATGAAATGCCTCAAGCCATGTGATTCTATCCATGTGCTTGCCGAATTCACTTGAAGGCCCTTGTTCACAAACGTGCCCGAATAAGCCCCAAAATGCGTTTACGTGACGCGCGACGAAAGATTAGGCTAACGACGACGGAGGCAGAACGATGCTATGATAAGGTGGTTAAAGATGCCGTAACCTAAAACTTGACAGCAGAAATCCATGTCAAGTAAAGTTGGCTGAACAGTTACGGCGTCCATTTTTCTGCCTTATCCAAGCATCGCTCTGCCTCCGTCGTTGTTGGCCTTGTTTTTAGTTCATAAGTAAAAAGACAAATCCCCCCCCCCCAAAGAATGTCACTGTGACGTCACAAGCAACGTCACGTGTTTGTTTTGCCTCGCAGTTCGCAGGGGGCACTGGGAAACTACATTGGAAAGCATGAGCAATCACTTAAAGGTCCACGGAAACGGCCCCCAAGAAACCACTGATAAACGTGTTCAGTGTGTAGAACACATCCTTTTGAGCATTAACGCAAAGTATAACTCCTTGGAACAAAGCCAGCGATTTATTATTAATTTTTAAAAACAGCGTTTTTTGAAATTCGCGGGCAGAGGGAATGTCGCTTGGCGGTGTCGCATGGAACTATTTCCTAATCCCGTGACGTCACGGGTCGGTTGACTGGCAAGGCTTGCTAGAAGCTGCCATTCGCTGCGGTCACTGCAACCATGACGTCACGAACACACTTCCGGTAGCTGCGAAAGTCGTCTGCTTGTGCGCTGCAAGAACTCTGTGCGGGCTGTTACAGCTCGCCGCGCTTATCGGTTAGGTGGCCATTGCCCATTAAGTGCAACAACCGAAGCGACGCAGGGATCGGCAGAACGAAGCTGCATTTACAAATATCTTATTTATATAATGTGGTTTCAGGAGTATCGGAGTGTCGTCCGACGAGGCGTCAACAGCACGGTCAAGCACCGCACGATGGCAGCACCTCCTTGACCGCCGTAAACATCGCCGCTGTGGCCCCTCCTCCCGCATACCGTTCGCGAACGACACGGCGGATCGTTAGCACCGATGTCCGAAATAAAGCGTGCTAAAATTTGTTGGCGTCTGGAATATTGAGCCATATATCAAGTATGAAGCCCTCGTGAGGATCGCTGACCAGCAGCAAATTGCTGGAAAGAGCGATAGCCGTGATACAAGCTAGTTTCTGCTCAAGCCAGCTGCCGCTGGTGCATTTCGGCTGATCCGGTCTGCTCGTACTAGCTCTGCGATTAATGCGTCGGCAGAGTTAATCCTATAATTATTTTACTATGGCAGGATAGGAATCACTATAAGGCAGTTTAATAAGTAGACGATTTACGACAGCGTTGATCATGTTCCAAAGCGTCGACCGCCGCGGCTTCGAAGCGAAACAATAGGCCTAGCGACGACTAGGGACGGTCACGCACGGCGCCGGCGTTCGCCGCGCTCGCACGTTCCACCCCCGCGGTAATTGTGTAACGTACCCCAGCCTGCTCGCGGCATCCCGTGCTGCAAGCGTTGCAAACTCATGTACTTTGATAGCTAAGGCCGCGTATTTTTTGGCGTTCTGCTCAGCAACAAGCCGTTCAAACAATACTGTAGGCACGACAAGGCTTCAGTACGCAGTCGCTGCGCTGTCGGCCGTAATCGAAGACGTCGGGCGGCACCATAATCTATACATCGATCTTTAAACGTGATACAGTGGGCAAATGAATAACTTTGTGAAGCCGACCCGCTCGTACGTTTCGCGCACTCGGGCGCCGACGAGTAGCTTCCATCAACAGACGCCGTCATAACCTCGGTTAACGACGCAAACCGAGGTCGTCAAGCTCGGTTTGCGGTAACCGCGGTTAGTGGTGCAACCATGGTTTGGTCCGCCGTGTAACATAGGATAACCACGGGTTCGCGGTTACACTAACCGTCGCTGCGCGAACTGGCAAACTCCTCAGGCGTGTGCAAGCGAGGACGGGTTGGCGCAAGTACGCCAGCGAGCGAGCGTGCGGCAACCGGAAGTTCGTCGAAGTGACGTATGTCTGGGCAGAGCTTTGAACTTGCTTGTATTCTTTGTTTTTTTATGGCTCCCTTCGGCGTACGAGTTGAGAGGGAAAATTGGAAGGGTCATTTTTAATCGCCGATATCTCTGGTATTGCAGAAGCTAGATCGAAAATTTTTGCGGGAGAATGATGGGTGGTTCAATAACTATCAGTGTTATGGCATTGTTTACCCTTCTTTGTGACCCCTTTCAGTGGACCTTTAAGGCTAAAGGACGAAGGAATGCCGGGATAATAAAGCATAGGGCATTGTGGAGATACAACAGGTTTTGAGGGGTATTTGGAAAGGAATTATGGCGCCCGGACTTACTTTCGGAAATGCGGTTTTGTGCCTAAAATCAGAGGTACAGTCGACATTAGAATTAAATCAGAGAGCCGTTGGACGATTAGCACTAGGTGCCCACGGCAAAACCACAAATGAGGCGGTACAGGGAGATATGTGCTGGGCATCTTTTGAAGTACGGGAAGCTCAGAGTAAAATATTGTCACCGCCTAATGTGACAATATTATATGAGGAACGCCTGAGGATATTGGACAGTAACAGATGGGCAGCTAAAGTATTTAAATACCTGTACTTAAAAAGCGTTGACTCACAATGGAGGAAAAGAACTAGTAAGTATGCTAGTCACAAGGACGGAGAAATAAAGAGCATTAAGCAACAGGTGAAAAACACAGCACAGCACAGTTCCGTTGGGGCTTGCATCAACACTGCAGCAGGCAGTGGGTTCGGAAAAGCCATCGCTGAGTCACTCGCATGCTATAGACACACTTAAGGGTGGACCTTATTTCTGCATCACCTTTTGCAGCAAAGCCGGCCATGCAACATCTGCCACAAGCCTTTAGAGTCAGCATTCACTGCACAAATGCCAATTTCCTCGCGTGGCAGCATTGGAAACAAGCATGCCACACTCATGGCCACTTAAAGTGGACTCAATGTTCACCTCGTCACTGGGTTTAGCACTACCAGCAGCTGGCAGCGCTGCAAACCCAGCTCAGTGCGCAACAAGTGATCACGGGCATGCCATTAGGAAATGCGCCCCTTGTAATGGCACAATGCACAGTTTTGATATATTTTGAAAGTTTCACTGAACGCAGCAGTTCAATAAACATGAAAAACAGTTCTACGTGGGATTTCCAAGAGGATAATGTGACAGTTTGATACATACAAGCAATAGTTCAATATATTCGAGAAGGCTTTGGTTTTATGGTAAAAGCTATGTACTGTAATTTACATATGGTATAAATCATAGATATTTGTTCACCTCTTTGTTTGTTTTGATCATCCTGTTGAGCCTTGTAGCACAGTGAACTAATTGGTATCATTTAACTGACAAAATTTCGCATTATGTTGAAATAAAAACAAACATTTCTGTCATCCTGACTATCAAAGGAGTTAGTAAGCAGGCTATGCTGACCGTAAGAGGTAAATCTGACACACAAGCACTTGCATCAATGCTTTCCAATCAGTAGATCCAGATCAGAAGAATTACATAATTGCCAGTCACATTGGCCAGGTGTTAAAGTGTGGTAATTAAGAACAAAATGCAAAACGATCTAACATATAACCTGCAGAATGTGGTCTCGACATGCATATGCTGTGAAGCAGCACCTTGTGCGATCTGGTGAGAAAAAACGAAAATGCCTTTTCAACAACTTTCAACAGCAATACTTCAAAGGTGCTATCTGTACACCTATTAGACATGAGTAATAGACACCTTTGGAGCCGGCTCCTGAGCACACAGCGCAGATCCCAGCACCATAATACCGTATTTACTCGCGTAATGAACCCACCTTTTTTCCAGATAAGTTGACATAAATTTGGGGGGAGGGTTCATTACGCGGGGAAAAAAAATTTAGATATTTTTTAGGTTGAAATTTCATGTCACAATGAAGATAGGAAAATCGCAATCCCAACCTTACCTTTATAGTAAAAACACGTATGCGATGAATGTGAATTAAAAATTCATTTTTATTTTCATGCTGCTGGCTGCTTATGGTCTGTCTCACTAGGGCTCGCTATCTGAATCCACGCTTCAACTCATATCGCTTGCGACTTCGTCGGCGTCGTCGTCTTCCCACAGCGCGCCGTCTTCACTGCCGTCGAGGCTGTTGGAGATGGCAGTCTTTTTGAAGCTGCGGACGACCATCTCGCTGGGAATCACACTCCATGCTTCTAGAATCCATCGACAGAGCATGTCGATGGTGGGCCTTCTAATCTTACCTGCGGGAGTCAGGTCGTGGTTTCCCGCGGCCATCCACTCTGTATAGAGCCGGCGCACGTTGTCCTTAAAGGGCTTATTAATGGAAACATCAAGGGGCTGCAGCACTGATGTCAAGCCACCTAGGATGATAGCGAGGTCCGTGCGTAACTCGCTCATTCGGCAGCGGACATTTTTTTTCCAGATGGCCGCGGAAGCTGTCCATAACAAGCAGCGATGGCAGGAGAAGAGCCCCGGGCCGCCGTCCCCAGACTGTTTTCAGCCAGTCGGACACCAGCTCGGCCGACATCCACCCTTTCTCCTAGGCGCGAATGTGGATACCAGCAGGAAGAGTTCCCTTTGGCAGAGTCTTTCTTTTGAAGACGACGAACGGCGGCAGCTTCCTGCCGTCCGCTGTTACAGCTAACATTACGGTGCACCGCTGCTTCTCGGCGCCCGTCGTCTTAACCTGCACACTTTTCGCACCTTTCATATCGACAGTGCTGTTTCTTGGCATGTCAGAGTTTATAGGCGTCTGGTCCGCGTTCCCGATTTGCGACAGCAGGAACTTTTTGTCCTCACGGATCCGAATGACAAAGCGGTGGAAATCACGCACTTTGTCCCCACAGTCTGCCGGCAGCCGCTGGCATAACGTAGTACGCCTTCTGAGGCACAACCCGTTCCGGCGCATGAAACGAGTCGTCCAACCACTGGTCGCCTTAAATTCACTCGCGGCAATGCCGTGACTTCTTGCAGTGGCCCGCGCGTGATTCTGTATCAGCTCGTGGGATACGGCACATCCTTCGTTGCGGAGCCTCTTCACATAGCTCAGAACTTCTTCCTCGACGCGAGGAAACTTGCCCTGCTTCGGCCCGCGAAAGGCCCGGCGATCTTTCTTCGTCGCTCTGAGTTCCTCTTGTTGATTCCTCCAGTAGCGCACACGCACGGGGTCTACACTAAAATGCCGTCCAGCCGCGCGATTGCCATGCTCCAAAGCATGCTCCACGACTTTGAGCTTAAAACCGGCCGTGTAGCTAGCGTAACGCCCCATCGCACAACGCGCAGAAAATGCACAGCACGCACGAAATAATGCAAAGGTCGTAGCGAAGCACTTAAACAGCAACAAAATAGGACTGGCGAAATGGCGACCGATGCTGTCCAAGTGCGTTGTCTTTACTTCGTTCTGCCGCCGCCGCGCATGCATGGCGCTATAAGCAGAGGTTTGCTTTGCATTTAATAGATGGCACTCGGCAACCTGCATCATCATCATCATTGTAAAAAAAAATCTAGAGAAGTTTGACAAACTGGTTCGAGAAATACAAAGAAATTAGCCGAGCGTGGTGGAAACTGCCGTCACCCCATTTCAAAGAGGACGCCCCAGTAAAGCCCTTTGCGCATCCACCAACGAATCATGCAAGGTCAATGAACGATCAATGAAAGCGTGCAGTCGACGCCCGCGTCACCCGCGTTCGCGTCGCCGGTGTTCAGCATCGTTGGCTTCAAATGATGTTTATTTTATCACTGCGCGATCAGACAATTTTATGATCGTCGACAGTCGACAGCGCCGGCCAATTGAGCCGAGATAACGCGAGCATGCTGAACACCGACCCTGCGGGCGGGTGCGCGTTATTTACGCGACGTAAAAAAAAAATTCAATTTTCGACGACAAAAGTGGGGGGTGGGTTCATTACGCGAGTGGGTTCATTACGCGAGTAAATACGGTATGCAACTGTCATTGCTCGGCGATACAGCGGCCAGCATGCTTACCAAACTCTGCACGGTTAAAGTGACCCTTGATAGTTCGGCAGGTGGCATTGTCCCCACCACAGACACCACACATGTCGGTCGTTGCGGTCGAGTTCAACTGGTGGTCACAACCGGCAGGCTGTGAAAAACATAAAAGGCTCAATATATAATATGCTGGTGCTCATTTTAGTGCTCATGCAGCCAAGAAATGAGGAAGTCAAATTAATAAAGCTGCTTGTCTGTGCAGTAACTGACAGACTACAGGCATTGCAGAAAAACGAGGGATGCTACCTTGCAGATGCCATTGATACAGACGTTGAACGATTCCGGATTGCAAGCTGTGCCGTCTATGACCTTCTCCTTGAGCAAGTAATAGGCAGACTGGCCGACCACCCGGCAGTACAGTTTACAGGAGTCCACATGAGAGACTGCAAATGGAAAAACAGAACTGTGGTGAGTCATGCTGTCCCATGACACATCCACCGAAAGTGTCTCTACGAGAAAAAAAGGGCTCCAACCCCAGGCATTGGTCAGAGCGAATATGTGCCCTTTCAAGTGATCTTATATGGTAACAGAAAACACTAGACGCTCATATCACATATGAATTTTAATAAACACAAGTGAATTTGCAAGTAACTATTAAAGCAAAAGCAGTTGAAAGCATCTATGAAGAATTAGCGGTGAGGGGGAGGGCAGAAGAGTTCAGGATCTCGCTACGGAATAGGTATTCAGCTCTAACTGAGGATGGCGACATTACCCTAGAGGCAAGGAACAATAATTTCAGAGATATCATTACTGAGTGCGCGGTAGAAGTAGGCGGTAGGATAGTTAGAGAGAATACCGGTAAGCTGTCTAAGGAGACGAAAGATTTGATTAAGAAACGACAGAGTATGAAAGCTTCCAATCCAACAGACCAGATCGAATTGGCCGAGATATCAAAGCTAATCAATAAGCGCAAGGTGGCCGATATAAGGAAGTATAACATGGAGAAAATTGAGCATGCTGTAAAGAACGGGAGAAGCCTTAAAGCGGTAAAGAAGAAATTGGGCATAGGCAAAAACCAGATGTATGCGATAAGGGACAAGGCGGGCAACGTCATCACTAATATGGACAAGATAGTCAAAGTAGCCGAGGAGTTCTATACAGATCTCTACAGTAGCCAAAGTAGTCAGGACCGTAATGAGATTGGCGGTAGGGAAAAACAGTCAGACGTTCCACCAGTGACGAAGGACGAGGTCAAGAAAGCACTAGAAACTATGAAAAGGGGGAAATCAGCTGGAGAGGATCAGATAACCACAGATTTGCTGAAGGACGGGGGGGATATCGTGCTGGAAAAACTGGCCACCCTGTATACGCAGTGCCTGGTGTCATCGACGGTACCGGAAGCATGGAAGAATGCAAACATTATCCTCATTCACAAGAAAGGGGACTCTAAGGACCTTAAAAATTACAGACCAATCAGCTTACTGTCTGTTACGTATAAGGTATTTACTAAGGTAATCGCTAATAGAATCAGGACAACCTTAGACTGCAATCAAGCAAAGGATCAAGCAGGGTTTCGGAAACGGTACTCTACTATCGATCATATCCATACCATCAATCAGGTGATAGAAAAATGCTCGGAATATAACCAGCCCTTATACATAGCATTCATTGATTACGAAAAAGCATTTGACTCAGTTGAAACCTCGGCGGTGATGCAGGCATTGCGAAATCAGGGGGTAGACGAGCCGTACGTGAAAGTGCTGGAAGATATATATAGTGGCTGCACAGCAACCATAGTTCTGCATAAAGAAAGTAACAAAATTCCCATAAAGAAAGGTGTTAGGCAAGGAGACACAATCTCCCCAGTACTATTCACAGCTTGTTTAGAGGAAGTATTCAGAGACTTGGAATGGGAGCAGTTAGGGATAAGGGTAGATGGAGAATACCTCAGTAATCTGCGATTTGCTGATGACATTGCCTTGCTAAGCAACTCGGGGGATGAACTGCAAATAATGATTGATGACCTAGACAGGAAAAGTAGAAAGGTAGGCTTGAAAATCAATATGCAGAAGACTAAGGTAATGTTCAACAGCCTCGGGAAGGAACTGGAGTTTACATTAGGTAGCGAAATACTGGAAGTAGTAGGCGAATATATCTACTTAGGACAGGTAGTAACCGCAGATCCGGATCATGAAAAGGAAATAACAAGAAGAATAAGATTGGGATGGAGCGCATTTGGCAAGCACTCGCAGATTATGACTAGCAGCTTACCGGTATCGCTCAAGAGGAAAGTATACAACAGTTGCATCTTGCCTGTACTCACCTATGGGGCTGAAACGTGGAGGCTAACCAAGAGAGTTCTACTTAAGTTGAGGACAACCCAGAGGGCTATGGAACGAAAAATGGTAGGGGTAACATTAAGAGATAGAAAGCGTGCAGAGTGGGTCAGAGAAATAACTCAAGTTAACGACATTCTAGTGGAAATTAAGAAGAAGAAATGGACATGGGCAGGACATGTAGTGCGAAGAGAGGATAACCGATGGTCGCTGAGGGTAACAAACTGGATTCCAAGGGAAGGAAAGCGTAGCAGGGGGCGGCAGAAAGTTAGGTGGGCGGATGAGATTAAGAAGTTCGCAGGGGTCAAGTGGATGCAGCTAGCACAGAACCGGGTTAAGTGGAGAGATATGGGAGAGGCCTTCGCCCTGCAGTGGGTATAATCAGGCTGATGATGATGATGATGATTAAAGCAAAATGCTCAAAGAAGGGCTTAGTTTGTCGTTGTAACAGACATGGAACATTATTACAGTGCTTCGTAAGAGCTCTTCTTGAATTTCCAGCAAGTAACAAAATTAATACCAAGGCAATTAGACTAATGCTGAAACTGTTGAAACGATCCTACAGGCTATTGTAGTCGAGCAGTAGTAACACACGTTTTGCTACGCTGCAGCTATACACGAGCAACAGAGAGGACAGTAAAGCGGAACTACTGTACTAAAGTTTAATTCATATTCCCCAACAAACATTCTTGAAAAAAATTTCCCAATTCTCCCTAAGCTAAGCAGTACAGAAGTGAAAAAGAGCAAAGTTGTGACCACGTGAGAGGGACATGCAAGCATACTTCCGGAATGATGGGCAGTCCACTTGGGGTTGTAGGGCACATCAGGAAAGTTGAAAGTCTTGCCGTTGAATGTTGAACACTGTTGCTCTCGGAAATCCATCACACCAAGAGGGCAGGGCTGGTGCATGGGCCCAAGAAAAACAAGGCAAAGGCAAAGGAACAAGGGTCAACCCCACCTTACTTGCCATAAGCCGCTCAAAAGGCATATACAGCAAAAAACGCATTGTCAAGCACAGCAGTTATAGACTGCCACACACACTTTAGAACGTACCCTGGTGATGCATGAAGCAAATTCAAGGTAAGGTGATGAAACGACACCAACATACCTGTGTGTTGCATGAACGGTACTTGACTCGCTCGCCAGTACAGTAGCGACCGCCAAAAGCTGGACTGAAAAGAGAGAATGGAAATGCAACTGTGCAAGAATGCCTCTGTGACTGCAGGCGCAAAACAAGATCTCATGTTCATTATATATGCTTTACTGCAAGCTACCCTTGTCAACACTTCATCTTTAGCTTTGCTTCATCTCTATATTTGTGAAAGGCAAAGCCACAGCCTCAACAGATTGAGTATGAGGTCACGAGTGCCATATGATGAAGTTCCAAGCATAGCTTATTTTATCACCGCCTGCTTGGGCAATGAATGCCCAAGCAGGCGGTGATAAACAGACCACAAAAATGTGCAGCTTTCCAACCTGCTTCTCGTCTCAAACATAGAGCAGCCAATACATTCTCGATGCAAGCTATTTGAACCTTTGACACAGGCTAAGGCAGGTCTAAAATTATCCTCCAGCATGATGCGACTTAAAGCCATTTCTCGAGATGGGCTTCCCCATTCTTGTCATGTTCCCCACGCATTTATTCACTAAGTAAAACAATCCGCAAAGCCCTGATGAACCTTCACAAAGGATCGTGTTTAGAAGGTGACAAAAAAGTTTGCCGTGGTTTGACCAATGGCCATACCAAGTAGAATAGACCAGTTGCAAAACCTACGAGCGAGCTTCACTGTGCGGCAGAAATTCTTACACTATAGCGGCATAGACTTCAGTTTACTTCAGTCGTTCAGTCGTGTCCGACTCTTCGTAACCCTATGAACCATATTGCGCCAAGCTTTCCAGTCTCCCATTGTCTTCCTAATATCACATAGCTTCATCTGCAGCACCTCGAGGATGCCATCTAAACATTGCGTTCACTGCCTACCCCTTCTCCTGTGACCCTCAATCTTCCCCAGCATCAAAGATTTCTCCAGCGACTCCTCTCTTCTCATCAGATGACCAAAGTAGCTGAGCTTTAACTTTTGAATTTAACACTCCAATGAGCAGTCAGGGTTTATGGTCGACATTATCGACTGATTTAATCTTCTGGCAGTCCAAGAAAATCTCAAGAGCCTCCGCCAGCACCACAATTAAAAAGCGTCAATTCTTTGGCGGTCAGCCTTCTTCACAGTCCAACTCTCGCATCCTGGAAAGACCATAGCACGAGTTATACGGATCTTGGTTGGCAGACTAATGTCTCTGCTCTTTACTAGGTGGTCAAGGCTAGCCATGACTCTCTTTCCCAGAAGCAGGAGTCTCCTAATTTCATGGCTGCAGTCACCTTCCGGGGTAATCTTGGAGCCCAAGAAGAGAAAATCTGTCACGGCTTCCACTTACTTATTGTCCCTATATGTTCCAGAACTTGATAGAATTACTTTGGGGTAATAGTTTGATACAGTGCTGACACATCATCTGGCGGGCACCCCTCACCCATTCGTCACAGCATTTCGCACGTGCGCATTGGTGCCCCTCTATTACCCTATCTGGTTAGGGTCCCCTATTCTAAATCTTCTTTCCTCACCCCCGGGATGACAGCACAGTCGAAAACACAGTTGGTTAATTCCAACTGTAAAAATTCCAATTGATACCATTTGAATTTTCCGGTTGTGTTTTGCCCCTAGTTGGACAAGTTGGCACCAACTAGAATTTGGGTAAAATAGGATCAATATGCCTTAGGCAAATGGATTAGATCCAGGATATGATAACAAAGTGTACCTCCTGTGCAAAAAAAAAAAAAAAAAAAACAATTTGTGCTCCCTACATTTTTTTCTATTGTTAAGTTGAAGTGTAAGCTGGGGTGGGGTGTACATGGGAGGTGCTAGCTGATATTTTACAACAGAAGTAAAATGGAACCTCTATATATCACATATAAGTCAGATACACTGCATAGACAGGCAGATGTGGAAACATACTTTCTACAGATGTATAATTTTGAATTCATACACTTACTCGAGTTATTAGACCT
Organism: Amblyomma maculatum; assembly: GCF_055883805.1. NCBI lineage: Eukaryota > Metazoa > Arthropoda > Arachnida > Ixodida > Ixodidae > Amblyomma > Amblyomma maculatum. Next base: position 124,343,427 of record NC_139352.1, on the reverse strand, counting down.
TAATGGTGGAGTCAGTGGCACTTGCGCATTAGGCGTGGATATCTAATTTATTCTATCATGGGGATGACGCGAGTGCTGAGTACAGTTGCTCAGGCCAGGCTACTGACATCTTCTATTAAAAATTCAACACTTGTTCTATGCTGTGTTTATAATGAGCATATATGATGCGCAGTAATGCACAGCCAGAAATGTCCAAATGGAATGTTGAAAAACCCAACTGGAACCAGTAGGAATTGTATTCCACTTGAGTGCAATTGAAGCCAGTTGGAAGACCATTTATTCGATAGACCAGCTGGTCTTAGCAGTGGAAATAGCAATTCCAACTGGAATCAAATGGAACCAGTTGCACACTATTTGAATCCAATTGGAACCTGTTGGAAACCCAACTGTTTTTTCGACTGGGAGTGCTCCCTCATTTATTCCTGCATTAAGAATGCCTGAAAACCTGTTCTTTCACAATGGCCTGCGCGACAGGAACTGCATCTGAAGCAGGGTGGACTGTAGTAGATGCATACACTGCACTATTATCCCTAACTATTATCCCTCAGTCAGGTTCTGTCGCCATTGTGTATGGATTCTTACCTTACAGCTGGAAGCTGACTTGTAGGTTTTGCAACTGGTCTATTGCGGAAGCAACACCTGCGGCGAACGCGGCGGCGGCGGAACCTCGAGTCACCGCCCCACGAAAGAGTCGGAGGTGGCCCCAGCGCCAGCTGTGCTCCCTGTGCCGTCACTCTCTCCTGGCGCATGCGCAGCTGGCGCGACGGCGCCACCTCTGATACCACTGAGTCAACAGCGCAGCGGAGGAGTCGACGGCGGCTCCGACGCGGCTCTACATGTGACATGACTCACTCCTCGCGCATTCGCAGCTTGACTCATGCTCCACTAGAATAGCTCCGCGACACCGTGCTCCGCGAAATGGTTGAACGACTAGCGTAGTGTTGCTTCCGCAACAAAATGGTCGCAACTCACGTGGGGCTGTTGCACTCCCGGCGCGTGCTCTGGATGCCTCCGCCGCAGGTCCGCGAGCAGCGCTCGTACTCCTGCCAGGGCCCCCACTCGCCATCAACCTTCTTCCGTCGCTCGGCGTCCACGGGACGGGCCACGCACTGGCCCTGCTGACACCACTGCGCCGACACGCGGACTCAGCCAGCCGCTGTACACGGCCAGAACTTGCGATATCGCTAGTTGATCTCGTGCCTTCATCATCATGATCATCAGCCTGACTATACTCACTGCAGGGCGAAGGCCTCTCCCATATTTCTCCACTTAACCCGGTTCTGTGCTAGTTGCATCCACTTGACCCCTGCGAACTTCTTAATCTCATCCGCCCACCTAACTTTCTGCCGCCCCTGCTACGCTTTCCTTCCCTTAGAATCCAGTTTGTTACCCTCACCGACCATCGGCTATTCTCTCTTCGCACTACATGTCCTGCCCATGTCCATTTCTTCTGCTTAATTTCCACTAGAATGTCGGTAACTTGAGTTATTTCTCTGACCCACTCTGCACGCTTCCCATCTCTTAATGTTACCCCTACCATTTTTCGTTCCATAGCCCTCTGGGTTGTCCTCAACTTAAGTAGAACTCTTTTGGTTAGCCTCCACGTTTCAGCCCCATAGGTAAGTAGAGGCAAGATGCAACTGTTGTATACTTTCCTCTTGAGCGATACCGGTAAGGTGCTAGTCATAATCTGCGAGTGCTTGCCAAATGTGCTCCATCCCAATCTTATTCTTCTTGTTATTTCCTTTTCATGGTCCGGATCTGCGGTTACCACCTGTCCTAAGTAGACATATTCTCCCACTGCTTCCAGTACTTCGCTACCTAATGTAAACTGCTGTTCCTTTCCGAGGCTGTTGAACACTACCTTAGTCTTCTGCATATTGATTTTCAAGCCTACCTTTCTACTTTTCCAGTCTAGGTCATCAATCATTATTTCATTCCCCGAGTTGCTTAGCAAGGCAATGTCATCAGCAAATCGCAAATTATTTATTTATTTATTTATTTACATATACCTTACAGGCCTCCAGAGAGGCATTGTGTAAGGGGGGACAAATACAAAGATATCCGCATAGTCAGTAAAAAGCAAAATCACAATAAAATGACAATCGCAAGTACAGGAAAACAGTGGTAATTATACAAATCTATAAACAATATATCGCAATGCAGAGAGAGTTATCAGAACTACTAAACACAAATCAAATTACTGAGGTATTCTCCATCTACTCTTATCCCTAACTGCTCCCATTCCAAGTCTCTGAATGCCTCCTCTAAGCAAGCTGTGAATAGTACTGGGGAGATTGTGTCTCCTTGCCTAACACCTTTCTTTATGAGAATTTTGTTACTTTCTTTATGCAGAACTATGGTTGCTGTGCAGCCACTATATATATCTTCCACCATTTTCACGTACGGCTCGTCTACCCCCTGATTTCGCAATGCCTGCATCACGGCCGAGGTTTCAACTGAGTCAAATGCTTTTTCGTAATCAATGAATGCTATGTATAAGGGTTGGTTATATTCCGAGCCTTTTGCTATCACCTGATTGATGATATAGATATGAGCGATAGTAGAGTACCGTTTCCGAAACCCTGCTTGATCTTGCTTGATCAGGTTGTCCTGATTCTATTAGCGATCTTATACGTAACAGACAGTAAGCTGATTGGTCTGTAATTTTTAAGGTCCTTAGAGTCCCCTTTCTTATGAATGAGGATAATGTTTGCATCTCGTGCCTTACTACGCGATAACTGCACTGACAAACTTTTAGCGTTTTTAGTGTGAAAGCACACATACGAACGCCAGTTAGACCGAGACAGCCCACCAAATCGTGACGTCACAGACGACGTTTCCTGGTGTGGGTAATTCAATAGTATGAGCTTGAGCACAATATCATCAATCTAGGTTAAAGCACGGATAATATTGATGAGAAAGAACTTATTGATGCGATCAACCGAACCGCGAATGTTGCAGCTTGCATATGCCGAGCTGGGACAAAAAAAGAAATAACATTTGGCATACAAACTTGGCAAACGTGTTCGACAAATGAGAATATGGTTAGCCCGAACTTCAAGCTGTAGCAGTCCTCTTCAACCTCATTCCAACGTACCTTACGACTCTCAAACATGCAGCTGTCACCAACCAAACCAACTCGGGCCCACGATGCAGGTTCATGTGAGACAACATGTTTGTAGAGTTATCGGTGTCATTCTAAGCCGGTGTTTGACATTCAGCTGTCATGTAGCGTCGTAACTCAGCAGCGCAAGAAACCGGAGATCGTCCCGTGCCACCTCCGGACTCATTTGGCTCGATGACTGCGTACGGAAGATCGAGCGCTGGCAGCCTTGTCTCTCTAAAACCCCTCGGGCTTTGTCTCTCAACTATGCAGCGCCAGCCTTAGTGAATGCGTGCACTCCCTCGCAAATGAAAGGGTGCTTAGACTCGCGAAATTAGGGGGGTGCTTATAATCGCGAAAATATGGTGTATGTCGTCACAGCCGATGGCCCCGCGTACAGACTGCGACACACTCTCGCGCTTTGCATTGCATGCGTTGTCGTTCGCCAACTTCCATCTGTGCGCAGAAGTTTTAGCCCTTTCTACCCGATTCCACTGCCCTACCATTTCTTAAAAAAAAAAAAAAAAGCAATGTAATCATAGAAAAATTCACGCGAGTGCCCATTCCGACCAAGCGTATTAACAACCTCCGCGAAGAGGTGATCGTAATCGCTTCCTTCCCTGGAACCAAGGCCGCGTTTCGATGTCTGCGCTCGCCTTAGGTGGTCTCAATTAACCCACAGCCCTCTACTATACGGCCGCTATCAAAGCCGCCGTCGATTTCAGAAACTAAATCGAATAAGTCCTCAATGCGGACACTTAAGTTCACGAGGAAATTTGTCCATAAAGCAAGCGGTCCATAATAATGAACTGAGAAGAAGTATCCGGAAAGCAACATGCTACAACTCCTGTGGAATGTGAAGATTGTAACAGCAACAATCAAAGCAGAAAGCTGGGCTAGTTGGTGAGTCATCATAAATAAGAAGAGTAGCGCAAATAAAACAGACACAGACATAGGAGAAGACAGGACGCGATTGCTAATTAGCACTCGTCCTGTCTTCTCCTATGTCTGTGTCTGTGTTATCTGTGTCTGTGTTATCTGCACTAGTCTTTTTATTTATGAGAACAGCAACAAGTCCGCTGATATAATATGCTAGGGTGGCTAATAATGCAGTGCAGTTTGACGAGCTTAGCAATCTATGATGCACTTGATGGTCTGGCGACTCCATAATTCGAGTTCCATAATGAGTCGTTCATAGTCGTATTAATGACCATAAAAGGTGGTATATAGACTCACGTGGTTCTTCCCGCAGGAAGTTCCGTCGGCCCATGGCATGTGCTGCGTGCGACATCCGCCGTGGGCGTGTCCGTGCACAGTGCACCACAGACGCTTGCAGACGGGCATGTAGGGGCACACCTTGGCTCCGCGGCCGAACACCAGCTCGCATTGCTCGTCCATGTTGAACAGCTCACCAGCCTGTTTGCTGCTGGGCGAGGGCCGGCCGCCGCCACTGGCCAACGCGGGAGCCACCAGAAGATTCTCGCCGGGAGAGTCGCGCAGGCACTGGCCGTAGCCTGCACTGCGGTCGCCCAACACCCCGCGCGGTCAGGATATGCCCCACGTCGCTTTTCATGCAGCGTGTTTACTAAGCTTCCGCAGTGCCCCAGTCATCTCTGTATAACCACAGAAGCTCGAGCCGCGGACCAAACGCTGCAGTCTTTCTGGGCCTTGGAGCTATTTCCAGTGTGGGCGGTCAAGTGCCGGGAAACGCTGACCATGCATTTGCTGAAATGCTTAATGACTTGCACAAAGGTTGGCACAGCGTGGAGTCCCTACAAGTCGCCACAAAACGAGAGGCAAAGAGATCCCTTTTTCGGTGGAAATGCGTTTCCCCGCTCTATGCATAGCTGATACTCTTTCCATTCTGCATCCGGGGAACTTGAGCAACACATCGCGGGAGGTTCAGAGGAATTGCCCCCTTAGCAGTCCAACCTGAAAGGAGTTGATCGCTTATTGCGCCCATACACTCCGAAAACAACAAGTTGACACGTGTGCCACCTGTGCCCGCAAAGTCTGCATGGCGTGCAAGCAAGCGTAGACCACTTATAACGTAGGTCGCACTATAAGTACTATAACCGAAACATTATTTTTCAGGTCTAAAATGCATGCCACATGAGTAGCTTCCTTTTCAAAAATGCCTTATTAATCAATGAACAAAACAAATTTAGGGGGCACTTTGACGATCTAAAGGGCTGAGAGTCGAAAGCCCATTGCGCAATTGTGACATTGCGTGTGCGCAGTTGTGGCTACAGATGTCAGTTGAGGTTTGTGCGAGGACACTGCATGTGCAGTGCGTGCGTTTAAGATTTCGTTTAAGTGTGTTGTATTCTTTCTCTGTCCTGTTTTAACGCGCTGTTTCTGTTGAAAATGCGTTTAAGATGTCTCAACATGCTGATGGGAATCTTAAACAGACATCGGACCAAACACATTCCCGAAATGTTCCAGACCAGCTGCAGAAGTGGATGTTCGCCACCTGCTATGGACCTGTGCAGGGACAAGGGCATCAAGGACACAGATTCTGCACGAAGTGGGACTAACCACAACAAGGGAAGAGAACTTTTCTAAATGGCTCACCGACAACGCTGAGCGCGGGAGCCTGCTCCGGCTCCTCACAGAAAACCATTTACACGAGTTTCTATAATCCCACACAACCAGCAATATCCATCGGATCTTCACAAAAGGTCTCAATAACAAACGTCATTTTTGTACACCCATGAGATGTCCATATGTCCATTATTAAAAGATCATCTTTTAGTGGATATCCTCATGACCTTACCTTTGTGTGGTCGTGAAGATATCACACAGTGTACACAACTTCGACGTTATAATGTGACTTTCAGTGCACACGCATAGTTCAGCAGATTTTTACTTTAAATTTTGATTCGCACTAATGAAACATCTGTTCTGCTGGCACATCTAGATTGTGTTTCTAGCGGTTCGCCGCAATTTCAGGAGCGCGCACTAGCCAAATGTGAATGTTACCGCGCCGGCCTACTAAACTTTTTTTTTTCTTTTGCTGCCGAATTCCGTTGGTAAATACCATGTAGATTTGATTGACATGTTCAAATTGTCGAATACATGAATATATGCTATTGCAAAAATGTAACGGTGCGAAATTTAAATTGCCGTAAGAAAATAAATAATCGAAATATCCAGTAATTGAGTTGCATATTAATGCAGTTTATTTTTCGCGCCGTGGTGTTGGATCGTGTTTGCGTAGCGTACTGCGCGTGAGCACGTGCCCGTGAGTCGAGCTTCCTGGAAATTTGACCGATTTGACGTGGTTCATTGTCACCGGGCTACGGGAGAAAAACGTGAGGGTAGCTCGTTGTGCGGGCCGGATAGAGGTAAGTGGAAGGGCAGACAGCGTCTTCAAGTAAAGCCCCTCAATTTCATCTTCAAGACCCTGTTGTCTAACTAATACTCGTACGCTACTGATTGATTAACTATTAGTGATGAAACCATCATAACCCTTCTGAAGATGACAGTTTACGCAGACACGCCAGAGAGTCATGACCGGCTTTATATTCTAGGCACTATAAAAGCAACCCACTATGTCCGCTGCACACTTATATAACTTTCAGCATATCGCATGCAGCGCGACTCACGGCCGGTCTCGAGGGAGAGCGCGCGCTCTTTCTTACGGCCTTCTCAATCGCCGCGGGAACAATGGGAATGGGAATGGGAATGGCATTAGCAAATGTAAAAAGGGTCACCTGGAGATATTTTTTTCCGTTAAAACGCACAAACCCGAAATGCCTTTCAGATGTATTGTCAGCGAGCGCGGCTCATGGCAACAGCAAATTAGCCGATTTCTTCTTGTAAACTTAAACAAACTTATTACTAATGATCCCTTCGCTACCAAGAATGCGACAGATGTGACTGCCTATTTAAAAGAGCAGAAGGACATCGGGTTCATGTTCTCCATTGATGTTCAAGATTTATTTTATTCCGTCCCGCATGCAGAACTGTTTGAGGCCGTACGTGAGTGTATTGATTTTAATGGGGTTACAGCCTTTCAGAATTCATCAGGTATTAGTGTGGAAAGTTTCCTGCTTGGAACAAAGATTTTCATTCAAAAAAGGGGAATTTGCATAGGTTCCTGTGTCGCCCCAGTGCTATGTAATATATTTTTGTCTTCTATTGACCGTGCCTTAGCACATTCTATTGACAACGGCTCTGTACTGCGAATTTTTAGGTATGTTGACAACTTTCTGGTGATTTTAAAGACTAACCGTAACTTGACGCATGCCAGTAGGGTAGAAGGAATCTTAAGCCTGTTTGGACAACAAGGAAAAGGCCTTACTTTCACCCATGAGATACCGGAGAACAATTGCCTGCAATTTTTAGATATTAACATCAGCTTTTCAAAAGGACGTGCCTGTTGGATGTATTTCCCCAGAGCTAAGAAAGAATTGCTGCCTTACGCTTCATCACATTCTAAGACAGTAAAAAGGGCGATCGCTTCTCTTTGCTCGGAATCGGCGCTGATCAAGTCCTGCGCTCACATGATGGAAGTAAGTTTTAATAATCAGATTTAACAGACTTCAAAAAGCAGGCTTCCCGTGCTCTGTTGTGTCTGCAGTAGCAGAGACCCTGTTACAAAAAATGAAAGGCAAGAAAAGCTCCACCGCTAAGCCTCGAAAAGGGAGACCACAGGTGGTCCCTTATACGTATCGTGTCGCCCACAGCCTGAAAAAGGTTGCAGCCAGGTATGATGTGCCTGTCGTATTCTCAGCCCCGAGAAAGCTGAGCGGTTTGTGCGCACGCATCGGGCGGAAAAAGAAGCCCCAGTGCGAAAAGAGGCATGGCCAACCCTTTGTGGAATGTGTGGTCGGTGTGGTGTATGAAGTACCACTGACCTGCGGCAAGGTCTATATAGGCCAGACGGGTCGTTGTATTAACGACAGAGCACTGGAGCACTCGAATTCCCTAAGGAATGGAACCGGGTCTAATTTGCCCCTTCACTGTAAAGAGTGCAGATGTGAGCCGGTGCTTGACGGCATTAAGATTCTCGGCAGAAGTCGCGACAAAATAGCGCGTGAAGTTCTTGAAGCATTTATGATAACACAGAAAGGAGATGCATGCTGTAGTGATTGTTCTGTTGCCTTACTAAGTAAGGAAATCAGGTTCATTCAATCTGTTTTGTAATCACCAGGCCTTGTTAGATATGTGTGTGCCCGTTATCATGGCGTTGGTTCATGGTTTAATACCCGCGCGCAAAAATGTTTGTAATGTTTGTATGTGAAAGTGTGTATTGTGTATGACTTTAGTTCCTCCTGACGCAGCTTTGCATAGATAGTGTTGTTTTATAGTTTTATATGTATGTAGTGATTACTGGGTAAGCGTAGGTACGATAAAGGAGTTACGATGAAAGTGAATTGTGGTACCACGACGGAAGGATGTGATGGCGATTGTGGAAAGGTCATGTGACTGAGCGCCTCTATATATTTGAGCCCCGTTCTTGCTAATAAGTTCAGTTGGTAGTCCAGCCTCTTTTTTTCTGTGTCGATTTTTCCTGTGTGCGTCTTCTTGGCCGGTTAGTCTTACTTCATGCAATGCACCAACTAGCCCAACAACGTGTTTTACGGAATGTTTCTCCTTGAGTTGCGCTCTCCGCCGCCGCAAGGGGTGCGACCTGCTGACCGCTCCGCGTCTGCTTCAGCGGCGGCGGGTGGCTTTTGCCTGGTTTCGCGCTGTCACTCGCGAGTTTCGTGGCAAGTGCAGCCCCGAAACTAAAAAGCACACAGAAAATAGATGCTGCAGCGGCATGTCGTCAACATACTACACATGTGAACGGATATAAAAAACACTGTCGTTCAGCAAACATTCGACAAGCATGGCATACATTGCGGCATGGTAGCTACTTTGGTCCACATTAATCCGAATTTTTCCCAAGCTTGTACAAGAATGTAGGAACAAAAAAAAAAAAAAAACTGAATGAGCAGTGATCACATCGAAGCTTCTTCAAGGCTAACATGACAGCAACTATTCTGCAACAGCAAAACTGTCTTTCAGCGCAAGATGCGAAACCCTTCATGTAGCACCGAAGATGAAAATAATTTCATAAAAATGTAATGGAAATTGCAAAAAGCTTGCATGATATAAAGTATTAGTATAACAGTCAAAGTAAACGTTGTAGGGTTGAGTTTTAAATCTTATTACATTCTATATTAGCCAATGTGTGGTATTATAAACATTTTTTAATTTTGCAAATAAACATTGTTTTAATGAATTTTTTTAGATATTAAGCTTATTATGAAAACAATAAAAAATGGTTTGATATTCATGACACCACTTGTGCTCGAAGTAGTAAAAAGAGGCCAATAAATGATGAAGGTGATACTCGATGCAGTGACTTACAAATGAGTTCACCTGCTATATCGAAAGTATGCAAGAAACTTCTAAAGCGTTAAAGAAGGACACTCTCACTGAAGACTCATTTAAAGCCTTATATAGCGACCCATTGAGGCTCTCTTCGGGAAAGTAAGGTTAATGTGCGGAAGGGAATGACATATGCTAGATATCATCATCATCATCAGCCTGATTATACCCACTGCAGGGCGAAGGCCTCTCCCATATTTTTCCACTCAACCCGATTCTGTGCTAGCTGCATCCACTTGACCCCTGCGAACTTCTTAATCTCATCCGCCCACCTAACTTTCTGCCTCCCCCTGCTACGCTTTCCTTCCCTTGGAATCCAGTTTGTTACCCTCAGCGACCATCGGTTATCCTCTCTTCGCACTACATGTCCTGCCAATGTCCATTTCTTCTTCTTAATTTCCACTAGAATGTCATTAACTTGAGTTATTTCTCTGACCCACTCTGCACGCTTTCTATCTCTTAATGTTACCCCTACCATTTTTCGTTCCATAGCCCTCTGGGTTGTCCTCAATTTAAGTAGAACTCTCTTGGTTAGCCTCCACGTTTCAGCCCCATAGGTGAGTACAGGCAAGATGCAACTGTTGTACACTTTCCTCTTGAGCGATACCGGTAAGCTGCTAGTCATAATCTGCGAGTGCTTGCCAAATGCGCTCCATCCCAATCTTATTCTTCTTGATATTTCCTTTTCATGGCCTGGATCTGCGGTTACTACCTGTCCTAAGTATGCTAGATATACGAGGGCCGTAACAGCTAGCGGCACATAACTACATTGTCAAGACAGACGTTTCATCTGAGAGCAAAATCAAGGCACTGAAGGAAGTGATGGCATCTCCTACCATCCCATTTCCCACTGTCACATATTCCGGATTTGCTGGATATATCGTTTAGTTAATCAACTTCGGGTGTGACGCTTGCGCTATTCTTGAAACTAGCGAAAGAAGCAGCCCCATGTAGTACGCTCTTCTACGAGGACAATATTCTAGTGGACTGCATTATCCAAAACCAGAGCTTGTATACATGTGAATGCACATTCTATTCAGGTGGAATACATAAAATGTTCTGAGTATGCAATCGGCATCAAAATTAACATATCGGCATATACCAAAGCGCGCCTAAGATCTTTTATTAACTTCATAGGCACCAACTAGATTAGATCTGCAAGCTCTTCAGAAATTAAACAGCACATCTGGGCCTTAATGAAATGGGTATAATGAAATACTTGCCTCAAATCCCACGTCGTACACGATGTGGTCGCTGACCTGCGACACCCTTCACGATAAAAGCGTTATCTTCTACAATCTGCTCAACAGAATGCACATGGCTAACAGCTCTCCCTTTTTGACATTTGCGCTGCGAAAATAGCCACCGCTGTCGGCTATTTTTTTTTAAAACCACATCGAAGAGTGTTGCACACTCGCTTCAAACACCACTTCGTCCAAGCGCGAGTTTGAAAAGTCAGCACGGAAATCCAAGCGCGCCGAAAGCACTGAGGTCAGGGCGCGCGCAAAGCGAATTGCTTCCGCGTGCAGAAGCCGCAAAGACACGAAAGCATCCATGCACGAAAGTCTACAGGAAAGCACTCTGCCCGACCACGGCGGCCGCAGCGCCACCCTGCAATGCTTGGGTCCCCTATGCGCTTGTTATCAATGCATGCCCAGTTTCGCGAAGGCGCTAACCTTCGCGCTGCACGCGGTTTGCTTGGTACTTTTTGTTCCCACAAAGAATTCGAGGTGTTCCTTTTGGTTGGAAAACAAGTCTTGCCTTTTTGAGGAATCCTTACTCAGTGTTTTAGTGCACTGTTGAGGCAGCCCACGACATCACAAAAAGTATCGAAAATCTTGTGCAAGACGGGAGCAACGCGTCAAGACTCAAGGAGCGGCGCATGTCTGTTCTCAGCGAGCGGATTTCAAAACCGCACTACAACCGGTATTTCACTTGGCGCATAATAAGCGGTGTGAATTTATACTGAGTCCTATGTATGGGACAAAATCCATGTTATTACCGGTCCTATCCACTAGATGTAAGAAAGGAAGTGCGAGAAGGGTCATTTCTTCGTTTGCACTAGTTTGCACACTGACGTCGTTCAAGCCGTTAGCCGGATCTGACAACCTTCAAACAAATTACGGTGTCTAAAGGTACGTCCGACGTATCCATTCGATTCTCGTAAAGATACGGCGTGGCTATATGCACGTCGAACGCGGCCACATTCCGCTTGCTACGCGTGAATGAATCTTATCCTCTATGATATCACCTAGCCGGATGAGGTGCTACAAAGACTGCATCCGTTCTTACAAGGTGTTGCACAATTAGACGCGCGCTGTAGAATGCTTCTCCCAGCTAAACCGCGGGATCCTTGCAGTTCAGATTTCGCACAGAAATCGCATTTTGTCGCTAGTATTTTTTAATACTAAATTTGTTTGGGGTACTTGCCTGATTCGATCAGAAGAAGTAAAATATTCCCATCGCCTGCGGCGGCGGCGACGCCAGACGAACCGCTGCCCCAGCGATGGGACTGGTGGCGCCACCTCATGCTGCTTGCAACAACTCAAACCTTCTGCCAGAAACATTCGCCCCCTCTTTTCCTGCACGGCCGGTCTCGAGGGAGAGCGCGTTTCTCTCTTCGCGCCCTCTCCCTCGAGACCGGCCATGTTTCCTGCTACAAAGTTGTTGTAAGCAGCATGAGGTGGCGCCACCAGTCCCATCGCTGGGGCCATAGAGTTAATACAAAGTCTTTGTATTAACTCTATGGCTGGGGCAGCGGTTTGTCTGGCGTCGCCGCCGCCGCTGGCGATGGGAATATTTTACTTCTTCTGATCGAATCAGGCAAGTACCCTAAACAAATTTAGTATTAAAAAATACTAGCGACAAAATGTAATTTCTGTGCGAAATCTGAACTGCAAGGATTCCGCGGTTTAGCTGGGAGAAGCATTCTACAGCGCGCGTCTAATTGTGCAACACCCTATAGATCACGGTCTTCGCTTAGGGTGGTGTACGGCAAGCATCGCTGTCACGCACATAGCTGCAGGTGATGCTACGTACTGCACCAGCTCCACCAGCTGGCATCCAGGTACGCACATTCATGAGTAGCTTTCGCTTCGCACTTAACTATCACCTCGATCTGCCCGTAATGCGAGCGAGCTATTCCTAGCATTTACGCTGTCTTAGGTCCTGCATCGACCTCCGAAGATCTAGCGCCGGCACAACACACACACACCTCGCCGTGCAAAACATTCGGCAGTCCAAAGTATGTATGTGAAATGGCATTATGCTCGTTCCTCACATGCAGACCGAGGAAACAGGATGTTTCTAGCTAAATTCTTCGTTTAAATTCTACCTCAGAGCCGTGGCAGAAGACATGCCGAATCTACTAGAGGCCTGCGCTGCTACTGCGGCGAGCTGCACATCGACTCGTCGAGGCGAAGACCTACTGCACCGCACCGCAAGAGTGCACAGCCGGAAGCGCGAATGATTCGAATTCCCTGTGAACAGCAATGTTCTTTGGTATTTAGGGGAAGACTAGACTAAAGTGCCTGCATCTTTTTCTTGTCGTTGAAGTTTGCGTACATGTAGTTTAAACCCCCGCATGCTCGATGTTAGCGTAACCCGACTGAACGGCAGCGCAGCTTTGAAACGATCGGGATCGATAAGCATGCATCGCCGGACTTAGGTACGCGGTAGAAAATGTGCGCTGCACATTTCGTTGCAGAAGCTGACTCCTGGAATTTTGCAGAGTGCGCCATGCAAGTGATCGTTGCTACAACCACGCATCCATGTTCGAACGGCTGGCCTACCCCGAGGCGCATAAATGTTCAACCGTGGACGTATCAATGATCGAAGAGAGGACAGATTTTCACAATATTGGGCGCGAAATCGATAGCTACCAGTGCTCAGTGTTAGAGAAATTCTGCCTTGATCATGCGCAATTCAGTGGTCAGTAGCTATAAGTTTGAACAGTTCGCCTGTCAAGTCAGCGGCGCCAGCGATGGACCGGCGGAGCGATTTTCCACGCTACACCGCTGTCTTGCTAGAAAGCCTACCTAGGCGGCGTTTGACATTCAGCTGGTTTTTGTGGGCCCCGTAATTGAAAGCAACGCCTTCAGAAATGCGTTAAATATTCGAAATTGTATTCTCTTCAACAGTTTCACTCCAGGCTGTCAAAGCAGGCGGACGTTGATAAAACAGTTGAGCACTCCAGTCTTTAGAAATCTGTAGAATCGCCTTCAGTTTGTAAAATTATTGGAATAGGTCACTTTCCGATCGCTGGGACATAGACCCTCATGACAGCGCTTTCACGTGAATAAGGACCACACCAAACCGAAAGCTTGTCACATATAACATAGCTAACCAAGGTATACCTTACAGCATTGTGTTGATTTTTATGGTGCATAAGCCACTAATGCTGCCATGCACCAAGAACAAGGTTTAATGTATTTATTTTGTGTGTAATGACTAAAATGTTCTTTAGGATGTAGCTTGTTTAGGAACATTTTAGGAAACCAAAAATGCAGGAAATTTGCACGTCTCTCCTAGGATCATGCTGGGATGGAAAGGGATCTGTTGCAAAATTGTACAAAATGTTTCCTCTTATTTTCTCGACTCTGGCGCACGTGTAAGATGGTTTATTGTTAGTTCATCTCCACACTCCTTGCATATTGGTTTGTCCTCTTTCATAAGTATGAAGCTGTGTGAGGTGTGGGTATCTGTTTTGTGAAGATGACCTAAAATGGCCTCCATGTTGTGTTTTTGATTACTGCATGATTTCCATTCCTTAATGACAGGTTTGACAAGTATAGTTTGTAGTTTATTTCAATGTTTAAAAAATCCTGCCATTTCACTCTCACTTTTCTTTGTACGAGCTTCTTGGTATCTTCATGCAGCATATTCATCCTCTGTAATTTAGCATTGCGTCAAGGTAACCTGGTTATTTCTTTTCATCACCTTTCAGAACAACTGTCCCGATTTCATAAAGTGTAGGGTTTCTGACGACAGGAACTCCTTGGAAGTCATAAAAATAAATGAGATCCACAGTCATGAGCTATCTAGGGTATGCATATACATGTCCATCGCTCAGTGGAATGGTGTCAGTACACTGTTAGAACAGGTCTTGTGGTAACAACAACCATTGTTTGTGGGTGGTCCTTTAATGGGCATTGAAATGCTAGGTAACTACAGGTACTGATAGAACTCTTGATCATGTTATGTGACGATGCGATCTTTGCATGCATATAGGTATACATTTCAGAATCTGCAGTGCACCACTTGACCATTTGCCACCAGTTCGTGTGAAAATGTATTTTTCATGCATGTTAACCAGTATTTAACAGATGACCCCTGTGCACAAGCCAAAAGTGCCACGAGCCAAATGTCACGAGGCCACACGACATGGCAGGAACTGTTAATTCAAGCTTACAAAGTTATATTTGAAATATGTTCTGGGACGTTTCAGCTCCAATTAAGTAAGGTTGAGGCTTACAGAGGTCTATGCCAGGTTGTCTGTCACCTAACAGGGCAGCCTACGACCGTATGCTAATGAGTATATCTGAGATAACAGAGACATGAATTAAGGAATTAGTAATTATGTTTGTAGCAAAGGGCATGTAAATTAACGGGAATCCACAGTGGGATCTGCAGACAAGAACCATTAACGCTGGCACACCATACCCTTACAGGTGGAGATTAGGAGTTTCCCTATTTTTTTTCCGCTCAAAGCTTGTCATTTCCTTCGTTCTTCCAGATGAGGAAGATGTGAAAATGATAGCATCGAAAATTCCAGAGACCATCGTTAACAAGGATGCTGATCCCAACAGCGTAAAAAGGAATTTCAGAAAAGATGGGCGACTAGTAATGCTGGCAACAGTTGAAGCTAAGGGGAAAGGCATGAAATTGAAATGCAACATATGCAGAGATATGTTGCAAGACGACCAGTCTGTGGTGTGCGACATCTGTCTCTGTTAGTTTCATCAAGCGATTGTGGTTTTGTGATAAGTGCAGTGCAGTAGCATAGATGCAACCTTGCCCATTAATAATTGGAGTGGAGTAAGTGCATTGTTTTGTTTTTGTAAGATGTTCATGGTTTCCATGCAAACATTATGAGAATTTTTTTCCTAGAGAATGTTTGCTGAAATGTGAATATAATGTGCAATAAAACTAGTGTTTTCTTGCTATTTACTTTTCCTTGTATACATTAGTTCTGTGAAGAAAACCACAGGCTAGAAGGAAATGTAATGGCATGCATTTTGATACTTGGCCCTGTTGTGCTGGCTCAGTAGTTAGAGTGCTTGGCTGCTGAACCCAAAGATGCAGATTTGGTTCCAGCCAGAGCAGGAGCATTTCAATAGAGGCGAAACAATAGGCCGTCATGCACCGTGCGGTGTCAGTGCATGTAAAAGAACCCCAGGTGGTCGAAATTATACCGGAGCTCTCAATTATCGTGTTCCTCATAGCCGCAGTTATTTTGGGATGCTAAACCAGATATATATCACATCATACTCTGAGTAAGATGCTATTCATGGTCAAAAATGATCAATTTTTTTCTGCATGGTACAGCAGCTGTTGTACAATTTTACTTTAGCCTTCATGAAGAATATCACACTGGCTCCACATGGCCTTCTGTTGACCCTTGATATGCGTCACAATCACACACCTGAGTATGTATTTGTCTAAGGGCACCTATGCATGCAAGGAGGGGACCGTTACTTTCCATTTGTCAGAACTGAAATGCACGATCCACATCATTTCTGTAATTCAACTGCCTGCTATTTGAAAGAACTGCAATTATCAAATTATTCCAAGCAGGAAACCATGCCAAGAACTGCTTCGGTTTCATCTTTAACAACTGTTTGAGAACTAAAATTAGCCAAATGTTGCAAAACATAGATGAGAGGTTACAAAATCTAAAAAACAATGCAGCCTACCTGTGGCAAGTAGGGTTTCACATCCTAAAGTGACATATGTAGCTATGAACAATACTGTAGTGGAGAGCTCCAGACTAATTTGACTGCCCGGGCTTTGTACTTTGCATTGACATCTTGCAGGAAACAGAAGCATTTGCATTTCACCTGCACCAAAGTGTGACTGCCATCACTGGAATTAAACATCACGACCTTGGGGCAAGTAGCCGAACGTGCCGCTAAGATGTCGCAGCATGTACATACATGCTATACACGTCAACCTTTCTAGTATTAAAGCTGTCACATGCATGGCAGATATTCATGTTCAGCTTTGGACTGACAAGTTTAAAAGTGTACCATTTGTGTTTGTCTAGCATGAAAAACAAAGGAAACTAAGGAAAAACGAAAAAAAAAAATGAACATATGTTGAAAAAGCACTAGTCAATAACACATAAAGCATATTCGTTCCTTTATTAATGATAAAGTGGCCTTCAACAATAATACAAAGCCTGAACATTTAGGAAGGTGCTGTGCAGGCAGCTATTTTACAGAAACCTGAACCATTTCACCTGTAGTAATGCGCATCCCGGCGGTGTGGGCTGGGCATTTATTTTTCGGTCCACTCCAACATGCGAAAACTGCATCATGTGCATTCCCATTTTCCGAGTTTTCAGCTCTGTAGTGCAGGCTAACAAATTGTCGATGACTTATTTTCGTCTGATTGTTGCACAGCGCGTGTAAATAAATTACCACTGCACCTAATAAACACTGACATGCACGTGCAACATCGCCGATCATAAACGGACACACTGATGTCCGTCCGGACATCGGCGCACTCATCACAGCACTCTAGTAGGATGTAATCCGTACATCACAGCATCTCACGGTAAGCACAAACCACACCTCCAACAAACACGAATGACGCGATGCTTGGGCTAGAGACACTCCGGCGGCACCCAGCTTTTTCAGCGCCGCTTGTATATGTACTACGTAGAACTTGCAGCACCAAACCTCAATGCGAGCAGAAAGCGATGCGTTACGTGACGCATTTCATCACAGATGGAAGTGAGGAAACTTTGAAGAATCAAAACTACATAACTACATAACGACCGTCGTAGACGTTAATCCACATGATAACGAGGACCAAATGAGCGGGCGTGCGGGCCGCGGGCTGGCCGTCAACACCGCGATTACATGCGCTTGCGCTCTGGTCGTGCTTGCCACCCTGACGCGGTCCAACTCACGTAAACCTATCATCATGCCATCACGTAGTATATCACCCATTCTAGGCACTATTCTTGCCACTGTACTATTCTTTGTAATTTCACATTTCACGCATGCAGTATGTAGTACATACTTCTTGCACCTCGCACGTACACCTCATACCAACTTCGATTTGGCTACATATGGCTACCATGTTGTTGCTACAACCACATCTGGGGATCTCGGATCCGTCCGGCTTTCCCGACGGATCCCAAGGCCCATATCGGAGAAAAATGCGTTGGGTCCGTCGGAAGAACCCTACCGATCGGGTCCATCCGCTGTACCTCTGAAAAATATTTCCCGGATCTGTCCGTCGTATCCCGAAGAAAAACGCACCGGGTCCGTCGGACGTACCTTTAAAACCATTGATCGGGTCCGTCCGACGTACCTTTAGCCACAGCCAACAAATTAACCCTCCTAAGAGGCATGGGCACGGATCTGTTGAGTCTCCGACGCTGTTTACCGCTGCATGCGCGAGACCAAGAAATAAATCAATGCGGTAAAATAACGTGGTAAAAAAAGGCGCCCTCCTTACGCGAGATGTTAACGCTAGCGTTTGGGGCGAACCTGATAAAACAAGGTGCCGCCGTTGCCCCCTTCGCGTCCGCAATCCACGTTCAGCGCAGGTTCTCGAATTCTGTTCCGACTACTCATCATTCTGGCGCAAGCAGCGCTATAACGGATCGACAAGGTCAAACAGAAATCTCGCCCCTGCTGCCTTGACCTTCGCCGAAGCTGGACTACCGGATTTAACGCCTTGACGCGACCTCCATCCTTTGTAAACTCTACTTTTAATCGTCGTCCCGTACAACACCGCAAGCTTTCTCAATGATCGGGGTGGAAAATGAATGAGTATATACATATATTCACTGCTATATGAAATGCAATATATTATTCTGTGCATTTTTGAAATAAACTTGGAAACATCTTGTTTTTGTAGATAGAAGAATTTATGAAGGCATGTTGAGGCAGTGACGTGCCACAGATTCACCAAGGTTGTCGCGAAAGGCATCGTTTAAAGCCAAGACGTACAGCGCCTCTAAGTATATCTCCTAGCCGTAAATAGCATAAAAAAGCATGCACAGAACAGTAGCCCGCTTCGTAACAACCGCCACTATCCGCACAATGACAGATGATCCTTAAAACGATGATACCCTCTTATGGAATAGCCATCGGAATCACGCCGAGGATGGTTCAGAAGAGAATGACTTGATTTCTCCACTCACTCGAGAAAGGTGGTGACATAGTGGCGGCTGCAGACCGACCATGACCAGGGGTGGCTGTTGTAGTCCAGCATGCGGGCCATCACGTGCAGCGGTTGGCTGGCAAGTCGGTACTTGGCGCACTTCTGGTCGTCGTCATGCGGAATGTTCAGTCTGCGCACAAGGGCCCGATGATCGTCAGATATTCAGCCTCCCATGAGGCTACTATAAAATGCAGGGAACACCTCGTGACAGTTATTGGCCCATTGTGAACTTAGCAGAGTTGATAGGTCAACCATAAAAAAGACGGAAGACAGATATGCCACGAAAAGCGGGTTTCAAAGACTGATAAATACTTTTGATGTGAGAAAGAAACGTTCAGAAGGGCCCACAGGAACAGATAGTGGCGATAAAGAGGGCGGAAAAACACTCACACGTGTCCCAGCTCGTGGGCGATGGTGAACGCTGCACTAAGGCCGTTGTCCTCGACAACAGCGCAGCTCCCATGCGGGTCGCAGATCATGCCAGACTGGGCCAGCCCTGGCAGAACAGAACATCCATTCGGCTTACGCGACAGCTGCGAGGATTTTGGTGGCTAGCATTTTCTTTGCCTTTTCAGCTAAAATTTCTTCGGTGCTTGAAAAGATTTTCTTTTTATTCAACTTTAAAAGCTGGACCCACGCGTAATAATAAGTGAAACATGTTCCGTTCAGTGGTTGATGTAACGAGATGAAGCACATTGCTACTCAAGGGTGCGACAGCATTTGCCATTCAGGAGGGGCGCGCTTCTCTACAAAAGTGCTTTTGCGTTCAAAATGAGAAAATAAACGGGATTTCGCATCTCGAACGAAACACAAATGTGCCTTGAAACTGAGGCGTACAGACAATTTCAAGAACGAAGGCAGTCTAACGGTTAAAACCCACCCCTATGACGCCCCTTAGCTCACAGGGTGGAATGAAGGCCAACTCACCGAGTGTGTCACATGTCTTGGGCAGTCTGCATAAGTCTTCTCTTCAAGAAAAGGAAATGCAGAAAGTGTTACAAAACAACCTTACTTAAGGACGCTGTATACACAACAAACTTGGCGGCAAGCGCAAAAGTTATTCGGGGGCTTTAAGGCCGGTTCACATGGAGGTGATTGAGAGAACTGAGCGGCGAGTGGCTGCGACAAGAGCGCGCGAAAAATGTCCAAGTTGGAACTACGTCACTCTCGCCACTCTAGCCGCCGCGACAGCTCAGGTTTTTGTGCCGCCGCGGCAGAAATCGCTAGCGATTTTCACTTGCATGTGAACCCGGCTCTAGGGTGATTATGATGATTTATTGACCATACCCTATGTATCGGGAGGACACCGTGTTGGTGCTCCAGTCGTAAGAAAAAAACAACAAAAAAACACAGGGCTTTGGGCAAGGGTGCGCCATCTGCCGTCGCCCAGAGACCGCGGTCTCGAGCGGAGAGCGTGCGCTGTTTAAAACGTACCGTAGCAGATGCCATGGGCCGGAAGCAATGTTACATGTATTCGTGCGTGGATTCTCGGCCCGGTTGCTAACATAAACGACGATCTCCACCCATAGTAGCTCGGCCGCGAAATGACGTCTGCTTCTTATAGAAAAAACAGAACAATTTATGTAACAGCTCTTGTAGATGTATCGACAGCAAAAAGTTTGCGGCACGCCTGTTCCGGGGTACTCTATAACTTTGTCTCGCAGGCAGGTATCGTTACCGGAGGTTATAGTGTGGGCCTCCGATCATAGCTTAATTTTCACATTTCAAGTGACCAGATTACGATAATCTGTTCCCTGGCCACTCGCATCCCGTAGACTCTTGCTGCCGATTATTGCGTTACAAAAGCCCACGTATTACACCAACCAAAAGATTATGTTGTTTTCACAAACGACGTTCCAAAAGTGAAACAGGCAGTCATCATCGTTGTTTTTTTGTGTGTAAAGTATGCAGTCTAAACAGCCTTGGAGGGCAGCGTGGGAATTACCTGGTGAGCAAGATGGCTGTGTCGTGGTGGTACGGGTGGCTATCCTCCGGGTGGTTATGCTGTTGCTGCCAGCGGCAGAAGTTCTTCAAAGTGGAGGATGCGCTGGGCGAGATGATGTCGTTGTCCTGCGCCAAAAAGTCACACCTGCCTCCTGTGCGTTGCTAGGCAGCAAGGCATACACTCGGGAAACAATCTGCCCGAGGCAGATTGTACGACTTACATTGTCCGTGACTATAAAAGAACTGAGTAACTGGAGATATGCGTCCATGCAAAAAAGAGAAAAAGAAAACGAAAGAGCGCCGATTGGTCCACTTCTTGATGCTGATGTTGATTCTGAGGACGGCGCGAAACGGACCAAGAAATAACACAAAAACAACAGGACAGGCGGCTGTACTGTTGCTTTCGTGTTCCTCAGAATCAACTAGCCCAAACCAAATTACTTCTTGATTCACTTCTGTTAGAATAAGCACCATTCGCGCAGTATATATACGACGTGCAGGGTGAGCAGTAACTACGATATTAAGGAAAGCACGCACGGTCAGAAATAAGACCCAACTGCAGTACTGCGGACGCCTATTGGTGCAAACGGCCATTAAGATGTCAGGGCGCCTGAGGCCAGAACGAACGACTGCCAGCTAGCTTCGAACGAACGACTGACTCGGCTAGCTTCGGTTCCTGGTGATAATGAACATGCGCTGGCCGGAAGTAATCGGACCGAAAGAAGGACTTCGACCGGAATAGAGAACTCAGCCTGCGTGGCACCGGGGCGACGGGCGGGAGAAATTGAGGACTCGGTTGGCGGTAAGCAGTAAGGAAAATAAGACAGATGGCCGAAAATGATCGAACCCGCCGAAAAACATGTGCGCACTACCGGGACTTCGTCGCTGTCCACAAAAAAAGTTGTGCTTTTTTCTTCCTTTTTTTTTTCTGCGCCGACTTTGCCCATATTTCAACGCGAAGAAAGCGCGGACAGACTATTCGCTAGCGATTTAAAAAGCCCGCGGCAAATAAAAATGCTATAAAGATGTGCGCACTGCAAGCAAGCACCGCTGATTCACTTCGTGACAGGGTGAATAAAGTAAGGCAGAAGTAGGCCAGCTATGCTGTTTTCTGGGCCGAAGAGCGAGTTCTCGAGATGTGTCTTTTCGTATATACGTCGCGCATATCTATTATTTTCCTTCCTTCCGTCGTTACATTCTCGCGATACATGCAACGAGCTTCTACGTAGACATTAATGCTAACGATGTCACCGAACGGGCAAGATGGACGACGGGAGGCGAGACCCACCTCGTCTTCCTCCATGATGAGCAGCTTGACGACGGCGATGTTGAGCAGGTTTCCGATGCTTGGGTCCTTGTAAATGTGTGCTACCTGGCACAAAGAGACCGGGCGTCGCCCTCAGGTACAACGTCACAAAAAGTGGGCAGACGCAGCTGCCCTTGAGACACAAAATGGCGTCCTATTTCGTCTGAAGGAGTTATTGTCGGGTGCACAAGCTACGCGGGTATTGAAATCGGGCAGTATATGCTTACAGTATAGCGCGAAATCAAGCTCTTTCGTAGATTCTGCATTCCGAAAAACTTTTGTGGGTATTTGTGGTTCCATAAATACAAACACGCGATTCATGCCAGATTTCTAGGTATGCAAACACAGTCAAAAGCGTATTTTCGTCAATAATTTGAAATTAATTCTGCAGCTGCCTTAGAAGTTGTGCCGTAACTAGGCCCCCTTCTTCCCCCTTTTCAAGTCCATCCAAGGTCATCAATCAAACTCATCAATAGAGTTTCTGCTGCCATGTACAGCATCTTGGGCTCGCGGACCGCCTTATCACATACTTGACAAGAAGAACTTGAGGTCAAAAGAACCATGACGAAAACGAAGCAGCTATAGAAAAATTCGAAAGAAAACCAAGTGGTGTCGCCGGCAGATTTCGCAAGTAAAATGCGTGGATCGACGTAAATTTCTTGTCGCCGGAGAACTACACTTCCTTCAAAGCGGTAAGGAGTGCACTGGCGCGAAGATTTTTAAGTGCAGTTTTCAATGCGTCTTTGGTTTCAACTTCAGACAACAGCGCAAATAACATAGACGGGACTCAAGAGCAAGAACACACAACGAGCGCTCACTTTCAACAAGTTTACTTCGAGGCATACATACACTGTTGCAAACCACACGAGACACAGACATGTGACTTCTGCCACCCGTATCATCACTTCTACGAGAATCATTGTACTACATACAAAAGCTACATTTCATTTTTGTTTCGCCAAAATTACAGATACAATCATCTCCAAGCTTTGCTAT
Organism: Amblyomma maculatum; assembly: GCF_055883805.1. Lineage (NCBI taxonomy): Eukaryota > Metazoa > Arthropoda > Arachnida > Ixodida > Ixodidae > Amblyomma > Amblyomma maculatum. Next base: position 124,320,292 of record NC_139352.1, on the reverse strand, counting down.
CTCGGCTGCTTCAATCATCTCGCGAACCAGCTGCTCGGCGTGTTTATCGACCACTTTACATCGCGCATACTCAGCCATGCAAGCCCATCCAAACCCCGGTGTGGCGATTGCCGAATCGGATGTGTTAATTGTGTGTTTTGTGATTTGATTCGATGTCGTGGCAAAACAATTGTAACGATGTAAAAGTTCCAAAAAAGATCGCGCGTTGGGACAACTTCAGTTATTTATCTATGTTCAGTTGCAAGGCCTGGCCTTCTTGTCCGGAGGACAAGTCTTGCTCAGAAAATGCAACAGCCGCGTGAACGTCACTACTTTCTTTCATATAGGCTATAACTGTTTATTTCGTCAGGTGTTGCGGCTCACTCCTAGACGTTGGCCCGCCCTTCGTTAATGTTTCTTATTCCTCTCGCAACGCCGACTCCCCTCGTGAACTGCATTTCAACATTTGCTTCCATTCTAAGCCCCAAACAGAGGTCTCGGCTCTCACGGGCAGAAAAACTCGACGCGGCAGCAAATTTACATGTTCGGATTCTACTCGAAGCACAGCTCGGTTCAGAGACTTGGAATGGGAGCAGTTAGGGATAAGGGTAGATGGAGAATACCTCAGTAATCTGCGATTTGCTGATGACATTGCCTTGCTAAGCAACTCGGGAGATGAACTGCAAATAATGATTGATGACCTAGACAGAAAAAGTAGAAAGGTAGGCTTGAAAATCAATATGCAGAAGACTAAGGTAATGTTCAACAGCCTCGGGAAGGAACAGCAGTTTACATTAGGTAGCGAAATACTGGAAGTAGTAGGCGAATATGTCTACTTAGGACAGGTAGTAACCGCAGATCCGGAACATGAAAAGGAAATAACAAGAAGAATAAGATTGGGATGGAGCGCATTTGGCAAGCACTCGCAGATTATGACTAGCAGCTTACCGGTATCGCTCAAGAGGAAAGTATACAACAGTTGCATCTTGCCTGTACTCACCTATGGGGCTGAAACGTGGAGGCTAACCAAGAGAGTTCTACTTAAGTTGAGGACAACCCAGAGGGCTATGGAACGAAAAATGGTAGGGGTAACATTAAGACATAGAAAGCGTGCAGAGTGGGTCAGAGAAATAACTCAAGTTACCGACATTCTAGTGGAAATTAATAAGAAGAAATGGACATGGGCAGGACATGTAGTGCGAAGAGAGGATAACCGATGGTCGCTGAGGGTAACAAACTGGATTCCAAGGGAAGGAAAGCGTAGCAGGGGGCGGCAGAAAGTTAGGTGGGCGGATGAGATTAAGAAGTTCGCAGGGGTCAAGTGGATGCAGCTAGCACAGAACCGGGTTAAGTGGAGAAATATGGGAGAGGCCTTCGCCCTGCCGTGGGTATAATCAGGCTGTTGATGATGATGACAGCTCGGTTCGCTGCATGAGTGGCGATGCAGAACGTGTCCGGAGTGTCAATTTGTTCTGCCCCATGTCGACCACAGCGCCATACTCACGAAAAAAGTCCATTCCCAAAATAACAGCTTTAGAGCAATGCTCTAAGATCACAAATTTCGCGGGGCAGGTCTCACCATGAGTTTCGATGCGGGCAGTGCATAAGCAGAATGTTCATTTGGGCAAGTTGGTAGACGTTCATAATTGTAAAACAGCGCGAACAATGGTACACAAGAACTAGAAAGACACGGGACGAGCGCCGACTCCTCAGCTCGTATTGGAGGGCCATCCTACGGGGTAGTCACTTCACTAAATACCGAATAATCAGCAACGGTGTCAACGAGCGCGGCAACTTCGGGACAGTCGTTTATTTTCTTGGAGACCCGTTTGTGTATCCAGTGGTGAAATCGTTCGTTGCGCTACGTTGTAACGTAAATGGAAGCTCTTTGTTTTGGCCGACTTCAGCAACGTCACCTCCAGGCGCATTCAGTTTTCCCGACGAGGGGACAGGCTCTGCCGGCGGGAGGGGAAACGAGGTGACGGCGATGGACATGAAGTTTGCACCGGCGACGATGGAGGACTTCGATGATAGGCTGTTCACCGTAACGGGGCGCGGATCGCGTCGGTTGAATCCTCCAAGGCAGAGTTCTCGATACGGGCGGCTCACCGCAGTGAAAACAACGGTCGCGGCTCAGTGCACATATTCTGCGGCGCACATTAGCGAATCCTCAGCACGGGGAGACTGCCGACGGGCATAGCTCACCGTCGGTTGTGTGTACTACTTCTGAAGCGTGTTGCATTTCTTTCCGAACGGCTGTAGTAACAGTTGCTGTTGGGAGAACATTGCTCTGAAGCAGGAAAAACCCTCTTGAGCTCTTCTCGCACGACTTCCCAGATGATTTCGCGAATATCGGCGATGCCAAAACCTCCTGGGCCAGACGAGGTAAGGATCGATACGTCCGGAAAGTTGCCCAATCGCTGATAGTGGTTGTTTCTTGTGGCTCGACAGTAGTCGCTTCGGTGATGAAACTCGCTACTGTAGTTGGTGGATCCACCAAAAATTTCACTTCTTACACCTTGAATCAAATACGTACCTTTTCTTCCTCTGTAGCCCTAGGGTCATGTATGTTGCTGCGCGAGGTAGAGCATAACGAAAAACAGCGCTAGCAGACGAAGGACAAGAAAAAGGAGGAGGTCCTCAACGAAGTTTCTCACGCTCTCTGCTGGGCCCTGAATACAACAGCTCTTCAGCATGCTGTCGTCGGTTCGCGAACATGTGTTCGCTCTTGCACGTCTCCCAAGATGTCAGTGAGGTTCTCGAACCAGTACTCTGCCTCCAGTGAGAAGTAAATGTTTTGCATGCATTGGCGTCCACCCGTTCATATTGCTGGACCCAGTCTTCAACGTCATCCACGCCACGGGGCGACAGTACTTGGTGATACAGGCTGTTGCGACTGGGAGGACATCTTCCCCTCGGTGAGGAGTCCGAATTCCGGCGCTTGGCCTTGCTGACATCGGTTAGCCCGGATCTCAGGTGCTGCTGCGGGCTCCAAGAAAATCCGGCGGCCAGGACTAAATACTGGACTCGAATTTCGGGTGCACTTCATGAGAATCTTTACCCTGCGCCTTCATAAATGTCACGTTCTGACGCACAGAGCGGCAGCACCTCGGGTCAACATAATAGACATATGGATTTATTGAAAGGAAAGGCAGAGAGGTTGGCCGGAATGATTAAAATCTGGCCTTCTACTCTGCACTGGGGAAGAGCAAAGGGAGAAGAAAGCAGTATGATGGACGACGATGTGGGAGAAGGCATATGAAATATATATACAGGTACGGCAGTTTGCTTTACAAGCGCGAATCAAGTCCGCTGGCACACAAAAAACGGCAAAGAGTCCGCACTGCCTGGACACCCTTGTCCTGACAAGCGTTCCTCCGACAGAGGCCTCTTGTCCAAACGCTTCAAGGAAGCAGCTAGCACATTTCTTTCACACACATACACAGGGCACACCAATAATATACGGTCCACAGTTTCGGGGATGCCACACATTGAACATTCCGGGGAGTCCACATGCCCAATGAAATGTAAGTACCTGCGAGTGAAAGCCACGTTTAAACGAAGTTTATGATGACACGGAGCATAAAATTTCAATGCTCCATCGAGCCTTTTTCGAATGTGTCGGGCGTCTGGAACAGCGCAACGGCACAGGGCAGCGCAACAGCAGCGGAGCCAGCACGCGTGCGAGTCACAGCGTCGTCTTCGTCGAAGTGATCGGGCGTTACAATATGAACTGAGGATTATAACTGGATGGCGCCCCTTTGAGTTTATGGACGGTATGCGAAGAACTTGACAGGCATGATCCCTCAGAGGGTTGCACCTCCGAGACTGCTTTTTGCAATTTCTTTATGACGCGCTTGCTGCTTTCGCAATACCCCTTACGCCAGGAGGTTGGATGATGACCTTGAAAGGTCTTACCAAGATATCGTATATCATTACAAATTAGGCAAATGAATATTTCCAAAAAACAACTCACCAAAAGCGTATGTGGCGTAATTAAGCTACAAACTGGAGTATTCCCCTAGCTTTACAGCAATTGTGGCGCCCGGAAATTTTCAGCCCCATTGTGAAGGCATAGCGGACATGATCGACACGATATGGAGGTGTCCTAGACTTTTGGAACCTGACAGAACAGATGAGTCCTGGGAGGCACTCGGCGACTGAGGAGGAGGACATGGCTGGGATCCTTTGACGGGTGCCAATAATTATTTCTCTTTCTCTCTCTCTCTCTCTCTCGTAACTTAGAGGGCGGGCGTTGTGCCGTAAGCAGCACATAAAAAAACATGGATTCAGTGGCATACAAAAGACTGTGGCGACAACGGCTAAAAATACGTCTCCTAAAAGAAAACCTACCTCGCTCGTGCGTCCACTACTGGAGTATGCTGATCCCATACTGAAATGGATGTCACTTGGATTCATGCCTACGGAAGACTCAACCGCTCCGGTTTGATCCGCCGAAAAATGTACCGCTTGAAAATATTATTTAGCATCGTTAACAGTCAACCAAACTAGAATTTCAGTTATATGCTGCTGCATATAACTATCAACTATGCAGTATAAGAGAACATGACAAACTCGGCACAAACATGAACGAACAATTGCCATTCCTAAGTGCCGAGCCAACAAGCTGTCATTCTTCCCAATAACGATAGCCGAATGGAGTCCGATGCGTTTTTCTCTGCAATACGTTTAGTGTGCTCGGTTTTATTTTGTGACCATGTTTTTGATTTTTCTGTTCTGGATTTGGATGTTTCTTCCTGATTCGCTCCGCAGTAACTTTACTATGTGTGCCTTCTTTCTTTTTCTTTGCTTTGTTGTTGTTTTGTAGTTGTTATTATTGCTCTGCTTGATAGACCGTGATTTTTAACGTACGTGATGTACCCACTCCTGCCTTGGCTACCAAAAGGCGGCCGGTATATTGAATAAATAAAATATATAAATAAATACAATCTGCACACAAATGTGCACACAAGCCATGGAACGAGTATAAAAAAAAAAGGCTCGGTCCACCCGCCAAGCGAGGTGATGTTCCATCATTGCGTTCACTCGCAATGTTTTTTCTTTCCGTTTGTTTCATTGGGTTGATGAGCAACCCAGCTTTTAGAAATATACTTGATTTGCGTCTCACGACACAATCAGCAAAGTTGGGCTAATAATTTTCTTTCTTTCGCAACAGTGGTTCTCGCAGGAGGACTAACCTAAACACGGTGACTTCTGTCATAACAGTTACCACCCAAATCAAACTGTGACTTGCGAGTTCAGAAGTGCTCCGCACATGTCACTGAAAATAAAATTAGGGGCGATCTTTCCGAAAGGTTCGGAGGGGATGCCATAGCATGTTTCCTTCACTCGGCACTTGCACTCCCCTTATGATTATGTTCCAATTCTCATACCTTTTCACTCAACAACCTACTCGAGCTTTGACTTTATGATAATTCTATTTCAATTCTGATTTCATTGCCATTCCATTCGTAACGCGACAGTGTTAACCACACCACAACGTTGCGAGCGAGAAATGCTCTCCTTTGGTCCGTTCATATGTGGGCTGCTAGCCTACGCTGTCCCTAACGGTGAAGCTCAAGTGTTTTCCTGAGGTTGGTCTCTGAGTAACACCTGGCAGGTGTTGCCGACAGAGACTGGGCATAGAATGCATTATCGTTCCAAGCCTCTCACCAAAGAGTGGGATTTTTCTCTCCACCTGCCAAGTCGGAAACCTTCTGCGGTTAAACGGAACCTCTGCAGAAGTGTCTTCTTCACCTTCTCATAATCAGTCGACTCAGATGCGGGCATCCTCCCAAAAACTGTCAATGCCTCGCCCGCCATACAAAGGCTCAGGGCGGTTGCCCATTCGCTCTTATTCCATCCTTGCCCTGTTGCGATTCTATCAAACCGATGCAAATACGCACCCAAATCATCCCGCTTATCATCAAAATAAGCCATCAGCTTTCTCAGACAGACCGCTGTTGGGAGTGTCGCTCCAACACCTGACGCCTCTGACGCAACTTCAACATTCATGTTGGCGTAACTTGATTTCTTTCTCCTGCGCCATTCTTCTAACTCTGCCATCCGCTTAGCTCTCTCTTCTGCTTCACGTGCTTGCTCGCTAACTCTGTCGCTCTCTTCAACTCTGCCTCGTTTTCTCTTCCTCATAAAGAGCCATCGTTTCTTCTTTCGTGAACCCGAGCTTTTCGGCACTCAACATGAGCGGAGGTCCATCTCTCTGGTTTCAGCACGGACACAAGCATTCCCAACAGAGTGCCTCCATTTCTCAGCAATGCCAGGTGGAGGCGTCAAAAAGACGCCGAACAGTTTTCGTCTTCATGGCACCCGATCTTAATGCAATAGAAGTAAGGAAAAAAAAAAGCGTAATCCTACCTCGGTAAACAGTTTTGGCCGAAAACAGGGCGAGATTTGTATCTCGAAATAAACATTTTCAGAAAATAAAAAGCTAGCAAACGACGCTACACCAGCTCGTTTACTCGATCTTTTTCGTCGGGCGCGGCTTTGATGACACCTTGAGAAAAAAAGAAGATTCCCTCCGAAGAAAAACCGAGGATGAACGGTTCGCCGAACTTGCGCCAAGTAAGACGGCGAGAGCGCATTCTGAGGCGTGCATTCTTTCTGCCGCGCGAATGACGTAACATCGACAGTTTCAAGAACGTGCCTCATTTTTTGGCAACGCGTGGTAGAGAGACCGCTGTTGCTCGCATCAAGGCGCAAAGAAAAAGCGAGAAGAGTGTAAGGCAAAGTCATAAAAATGCACAAAATAGTGCTTGCAAAGAGAATAAAAAAAAAAAACGAAAATGGGACATGGTAGCAGACCAGCCACTAAATGGGTTTTGCTCCAGTCGCCAAACAAACAAATGTGAACATAAACACTAAGGCAAATAGAAAACACCCGACGAACGCTCCACTCATTTTTCTTGTATTTTCTCGACACGTTCGCGCGCGATATGAAGCGACGGGCTGGCCGCCAAGCAGGGAGGGAGGCGGACGGACACAAGCTCCGGTGGAAAGACGCATGCCAGCACGAGAGGAGACGCGATTGCCGACCGAATTTCTGAGACCATCCTATTCTGAGACACCGAAGCGGAGGAGCGGGGTTTTAAATCATTCACGAGAGTCACACAGCCACGGCTCTTTTTGGGGGGAAAACGCGACGTCCGGCGCAGAGTCCTGGAAGGCTGCCTCTTTTTGGAACATCGCTAAGTAAACCACCTGGTTCTGACATCCAAGGCCGGGTGACCAATAGTGCCATGGAGAAACACACCGGAAAGTTCCTCTGCATCCAAAATTGCTGCTTCGCTGTAACCTCGCTCACATAACTAACCAGCGTCACTCCTTCGGAAACTATCCGCCGTCCCAATAAATCTTTACTCATGGCCAATATAGGCTACGGAGTGGGTGCCGTCAGGAATCGCACCACTGGCGCTAAATTGTGTGCAGCGACACCTAAACAAACCTTACCTCGCATCAGGACAGGGAAGGTTCCAGAGCAGACAAATCAATTCTTCTAGCAATCATTCTTCGCGTAGAGGCATATGTAAGTCATAACTCTCAAATACCAGTTGTTGTTGTTGTTGGCCAAATAACTTATGGCACATACCAGGGGATCGGCCAAGAATTACGTTGCAAAGAAACGTTTTGAAGTATATGTACTTGCATAAAAAAAAAAACAGAAACGTGATTTGAGGGGTAGAGGAAAGGAAACAAAACGGGAAATTAGTGAAATATAAAATGAAAGCTGGTAACTCGAGAAAGGAGTGAGGCAAGGCTGCATACTGTCACCCTGCCTATTTAACCTATATGCAGAGTGCATCATGAGGAAGGCCGGTCTGGACGAGTCTCCAGCTGGAGTGAAGATTGCTGGAAAACGTATCAACAACCTTAGATATGCGGATGATACCATTTTAATGGCAGAAAGTGAAGTGGAACTCAAGAGACTTCTGATCCGCGTACAAGAAGAGAGTGAGAAGTTTGGGCTTAAACTGAACATTAAAAAGACAAAGATCATGGCGTCTTGCCCTATCAAGTCCTGGAGCATCAATGGACAAGAAGTGGAAGCTGTGACAGATTTTCTGTTCTTGGGCTCCAAGATTACCTCGGAAGGAGACTGCAGCCATGAAATTAGGAGACGCCTGCTTCTGGGAAAGAGAGCAATGGTTAGCCTTGACCGCCTAGTAAAGAGCAGAGACATTAGTCTGCCAACCAAGATCCGTATAACTCGTGCTATGGTCTTTCCAGTTGTGATGTATGGATGCGAGAGTTGGACTGTGAAAAAGGCTGACCGCCGAAGAATTGACGCGTTTGAATTGTGGTGCTGGCGAAGACTCTTGAGAGTTCCTTGGACTGCCAGAAGATCAAATCAGTCGATATTGTCGACCATAAACCCTGACTGCTCATTGGAGGGTCAAATTTTAAAGTTAAAGCTCAGCTACTTTGGTCATCTGATGAGAAGAGAGGAGTCGCTGGAGAAAGATTTGATGTTGGGAAAAGTTGAGGGTCGCCGGAGAAGGGGTAGGCAGCGAACGCGATGGTTAGATGGCATCCTCGAGGCACTGCAGATGAAGTTATGTGATGTTAGGAAGATAGTGAGAGACCGGAAAGCGTGGCGTGACATGGTCCATAGGGTCACGAAGAATCGGACACGACTGAACGACTAAACTGAACTGAACACACACGGGATATTGACACTGCAATTTTAAAACAATTGGTGATGTTTAAATATTTAGCAAGGCAAACGATTTGATTCCAGTAAAAAATTTTGCATGGCGGTGAAAGCAGACCTGTGGCCAAGGATTGTGACTCCAATGATAATATCGGGCTACTTAAACTGAGGCCAAGCTGTTGCAATGGCCTTTCCATCAATTGTCTTCTCAACGTAGTGAAGCGGCGGCAAAACAATAAAAAGTGATCTAATTATTTCTGTTCACCGCAAAATGCGCAGACTGGAGAAAGTGCCAAACCAGACCTGTAAAGATAGAAATTTAAAGGTGGGATCATCGCATCCTTGTTACAGAAATCTCAAGTTGCCTTGAATGGCAATTTTCTATTCCAAGAATAATTTACATGCAGGTAGTCATCAGATCTTAAAACATGTCCATTTTTCCTACTTATTACAACGTTTCTCCGAAACCTCGCTGCGGTGATTTACGCTGTCGCCGGAAGGATAGATAATATGGGGCCATTGAGGGACTCTTTTGTCAAACTATCAGCATATTCATTTAAAGTCACATTGCTGCGGCCGGGTACACATACAATATGTACAATCATGGCCTCCGAGATCACCCTCGCGCGCGTGTTTCTCTCCAGCCGTTCCAATCGGCGCGCGCCCCAGCCAAATGTTGTAAGTTTGTCAGTTCCTCCAGGCGCCACCAGGCGTCAGTGCGCGCCTATATTTGGTAAAGCCCCTCTATCTGGAAAGTAGCGAAACTCTCCTCCCTTCGGATGTTTTCCTCCTCAATTCTCCTATAATTTCACTCTCCCACCGGCGGGAGCGCTGCGCACGGCACGCTGAACCTGCCTGCGCTCGAGGGGCGCCGAGGAAGTTTCAATGATAGTGAATGGCGGGGGCTTTTTGTGCTGCCTTTTAAAGCGTTCTTTTAAATCTGCTTTGTACAGGTAACTACTAATCGATTTGAAAATGTTATGTTTGGTTTTAGCGGCACATATTGTTCGCAATAACAAAGAAGGAAGGAGAAGACACGCTCAAAACGGCAAGAAATGTTTGCACTCAGCATCGCGCTCGGGTACTCTGAAGCATCAAGAACGGGAAATAAACTGAGCAGGCAATTATGGTGTCATCTGTGTTGGGTGACGGATAGATGACCCTGAATGAGAGCCAATGGCCCCTTCAGAAATCTTGTGCATCTTTGCGCGTGAGCGGCAAACCGGCGAATTCTAACATCGTTCGTTTCTGGCTAACCTATAAGCAAAAACGTCGATTGTTGTATGATTTCATTTTCAAATCACATCTGTAAGAAAACGATGAAGCAGTGTCCCTACAGCTGCTAATCAGAGGCAGTGTAAGTGAAAAAAGTGGCTTTTATTTCTTCGCAAAATCAATTGATCGGCAAAGTGACTCAGGCAAAATAGGGTCTTATTTTATTGTCACAATACTGGTTTGCTTTAAAGGTCGTAAGATGTGGCGCATACAAAATACACAGTTCCAAATACAGAAGAAATGTAGCGATAAACACTGTTGCACATTGGAACCAAGTAGCATCTTTGATTTTACTGACACAGCACAGGTCGCTTTGAAAGGGGTCCTAAGACTGGCGCAGGCACATTAATTGAAAACACACATTTTCAAATAAAAATAAATGCAAAGAAAAACACTGTTAGACAATTGGAAGATGATGAGAAACCTTAACGAAATGAAAAGATATGAAAACGAAGTGCAAGCAAATAATTTTCGTAGAAACATTTTTCACACACGCTACAATCCAATTTTAATTTCGATGTTTATAAGCTTCAGATATGCACGAGAATATCTTTAAAAAATGCAAGCAGTTACCAGAAATTTTGAACAATTTACAGATTCATTCAGGCGACAGGCAAAATATTAATTGTATGCAGATTTTCAAACCACAACTTTCACAAATGTTTCAAATTAATAAAACATGAAATTACGACTGCATACTGTCACCGAATCTGAGCTGCAGGGACCCGCATGCCTACGCTTTTGCTACCGCATTTACTACTAGTCACTGGAGATATTTTGAAGGCTTCATCTCGGACAAAAATCTGGATCCGTACTTTCACGAAAACACTCACAATCTCTTTTACAACATCGTGGCAGGCTGGGAAGCAAGATACCAATGAAATGCTATCTTTTATCCGGGCCTGCAGTTGTGCAGTGCTGATTGAATTTTTGAGGAGACCCTCTCTGTTACTGCGGAAAAAGTTCTCAGCAATTTTTACAGTTTCGATTACGGCTGGCGATGGGTTCGTCAGTGACATGTGAGACTGTGAAAAGTTCTTCAACTCAATTAACCTTGCCGGTGCTGTGTTGGTAATCAGCGAAGCACGGCAGTCGTTCTGTTCTACTATTCTATGTTCTGTTTCTGTTCTACTTGAACACTGAAACGCGCAGCAACACAGCATCGCGTGCACGAAACTGCACGCGCGCAAGCCACAGGAACGGTACGACGAGGCAGTTTAATGGCGGCAGCAAGAAAATAAAAAACAAGCAAAACAAGATTTTGCGCGCGCTGATGACGTATGGTGACGTGTTTGTCACGTCAGGGGGCCCGGCAGCCAACGACAAACCAGAAAACCCGCCCTCATTCTCTCTTTGGAGAGGGGAGCGTAGAGGAGCGAGGAGGAAAGCGCCGGGAGAGGGAAACAGCGGCAAAGATCTTACAATTTCGCTACTTTCCAGAGATAGAGGGGCTTTAATATTTGGCCTTCCTGGACATAAACGGGGCGTACGACAACGTAAGCAGGGAACTCCTGTGGAACATATTAAAAGGAGAAGGTATCGGTTATAAGATAATAGAGTTCCTACAGGAAATCTACCGGGATAACAAAGTAGAAATTACGTGGGAAGGGATAAGAAGTACGGAGGATGTCAAAGTATGCAAAGGATTAAGACAAGGCTGTCCTCTATCACCGGTGATGTTCCTGCTTTATATGATAAACCTGGAACGGAGGATACAGGTTAGTAACCTATAGGTTTTAACCTGTCATATAGATTAGGTGGAAAGGCGGTAGAGCAGCGCCTCCCCGGTTTGATGAATGCAGACGATATTGTGCTGCTAGCTGATAGTCTGGAAGAATTGCAAACTCTAGTTAAGTATTGCGGAGACGAAGGGGACGCTCTAGGCTTCAGTTTCAGCGCAGTTAAGTCGGGGCTGATGATTTTCAACGGCTCAACTGATCAGGGTCTTAAAATACAAGGCCATGAAATACCTAGAGTAGCTGAATATAAATATCTGGGGCTATGGGTAAACGAAAGATTGGCATACATTGGAAAGCATGAGCAATCACTTAAGGCCAAAGGGAGAAGGAATGCCAGCATAATGAAGCATAAGGCATTGTGGGGATACAATAGGTATGAGGTTTTGAGGGATATTTGGAAAGGAATTATGGTGCCCGGACTTACTTTCGGAAATGCGGCTTTGTGCCGAAACAACAAGGAAACAAGGATAGCGAGTCGGCAATTACAGCCACTTTTGAAAAAGAGGAGTATAATTTCCGTAAAGCGAGTACCAGCGCCAGAAACTCCGTTTCAAAAATTGGGGTGAAGTCCGGAAGCCGGAGAGAAAAAGACCAGTTTTCATTACATTGAGACGCGTCAGTAGCTACTACTAAACTAGCAGAAAGGCTTCTTAAATGATCTTCTAATAATCCGTTTAGAATAACAGATGATAAGTCTTTAGCATTATTCGGGAATATGTCGTCAAAGACAATTTCAACAGACGAACCGTTGGTTTGTATGGGTAGAATACTAGGCAGGGAAACATATAAAGGGTCCAGCAAATTTTTGACCATAGCTACCTGCGGGGTGCGAAATTTAGTCCAATGGACACCGAAAAAGGAGGTCGGTTGACAGCAATAAATAGACATAGATCGGTGAAACTATGATTCATATATACTTAGGTACGTAGAATTTGTAATCTACATATTGTTACCGGGACACGCGAGACCAAAGGATGTGCTCACTGACAAAGACGACGATCAAGGAACGCAGGCACGACGAAGCGTTGAAAAAGAGGACGACGCTCACAGAGTGGACACTGCACGTCTACTGAAGTCTCAGCGCCGAGTTCAGCCCGTCGCAGTGCTGTTACATTAAGTGCATCCCCGTAACATCTTGGTGGAGGTCGCGGGTTCGACACAATCTGACGCTGGATCTCCGCAGTGGCCGTCACCTCGGAACCGTCACGATGACAACCGACGCGGCTCCATCTACCTCCGCAACCCCAACTGTCGTCGTAGCCCACCCCCGTGACCCTGGCTCATTCTGCGGTACAGATGAGGTCGACGTCGAGGACTGGCTTTCGCTTTATGAGCGTGTTAGCCAGCACAACAGGTGGGACGCCACGCTAATGCTGGCCAATGTCATCTTCTACCTTACTGGCACGGCACGCGTTTGGTTCGAAACGCATGAAGCAGAAATACCCTCCTGGGATATTTGCAAGCAAAAACTCCGTGACCTGTTCGGAAAACCGGTTGGCCGTCAACTCGCTGCTAAGAGGGACCTCGCCAAACGTGCCCAGACATCTACCGAGCCTTATATTACGTATATACAAGACGTTCTGGCCCTCTGCCGAAAAGTTGATAAAGACATGCCAGAACCTGATAAGGTGGGGCACATCCTGAAAGGCATAGCCGACGATGCCTTCAATCTTCTACTCTGTCGGGACTGTACTACGGTTGACTCCGTTTTGCAGGTTTGTCGACATTTCGAGCAGGCCAAACACAGACGCATTGCACATCGCTTCGATCGGCTCCCCAACACTGCCCCTACCTCCACGTGCGAGGATCTGCCGACCCTAAGGCAACCTTCCAACACTGAAAATGTGACACGCATTGTGCGTCGTGAACTAGAAGCGCTCGCCCCTGCTGCATCCAACCCGCCCTCCTCGGACAGCAACCTAGCGACGATATCCCTCATTCAAGCCGTCGTTCGTCAAGAGGTTGCCAACTTGGGCGTCCCCTGTAGCCACACCGTAGAACAACACAGTTCGAGCTCCGTCCCTCCCATGGTCGCCACCGCTACACCCCGCAACACCTACGCGCCACGCTACCGATACCGCAATCCTGATGAGTGGCGCACTCCTGACGACAGGCCTATCTGTTTCACGTGCTCGCGTATTGGCCACATCGCTCGCCACTGCCGCAGCCGCTGGACATCACCACCTCGACGTTTTCCTTACGTCGACCGCTACTCCAATTACGGTCACCCCCGTTTCACGCCTCGTTATGAGCCGCCCCGCACCGATACTACTCCGCCTCCTCCTGTGTCCAGTCGGTCTCCTTCCCCGCCAGCCCGCCGTTCCCGTTCACCTCTTCCTGGCCGCAGTTCCTCGCCGTCCTCTGCCGGCCGCTTCACGGGAAACTAGCCAATGCAGCTCCCGGAGGTGACGCTGCATTGGTACCCCGACCTGGAAATCCTCTACTGCCCATTTCTTCGCCCTGTAACCTCCTGTCCCTGTTCGTGGATGGCGTTCCCGTCTCTGCCCTCATTGACACTGGTGCCCAAGTCTCGATCATGAGCTCATCGTTTTGCCGCCGCCTCAAGAAAGTACAGACCCCCGCCGCTTCGCCCACCGTTCGTGTTGCCGATGGCAGTACTGCTGCCGTCACTGGGCAGTGCACTGCCCGAGTCACCCTTGCCGGTCATCACATCCCTGTTTTGTTCACTGTCCTCAACCAGTGCCCTCACAATGTGATCCTCGGCCTTGACTTTTTAACGGCCCACTCTGCCCTTATCGACTGCTCCAGCGGCCTTCTTCGTTTGGACCTACCTGTCTGCTCAGAACATCCTCCATCTGCACCCCGCCTTCGCTCCACTGAGTTCGCTCGCCTGCCCCCTGACTCTGCTGTTTACCTACCTCTGTCACCTTACCCGCCTGTGCCTGACGGTGACTATGTTGCTTGCCCTATCACCGAGGTCTTTCTTGACCGCAACGTCGTTCTTCCTCATCTCATCGTACGCGTTACACAGAACAGCACCTACCTTCCTATCCTGAACTTCAGTCTGTCACCCCAAGTTCTTCCCGAAGGAATATCCCTTGCTACCTTGTCCCCTCTCACAGACTGCACCATTTGTGCACTCACTCCTGGCCCACATTCAAGCGTCATTCCAACACCCGTACTCCCCTCCACAATTACCGACCCTATTTCCGCAATGATTGCCTCTGACCTCAGCCCCGAACACGCTCAGGACCTCCACAACCTTTTGTTATCCTTCTCCGACATTTTTGACTTTGCTGCCGGTTCTCTCGGCCAAACATCAGTTGTGACTCACCGCATTGACACCGGCGATGCAAAACCTGTACATCGGAGGCCTTATCGTGTGTCCATTTCTGAGCGCCAAGTCATCCAGCAGGAGGTCGACAAGATGTTGGCCAACGATATCATCGAACCTTCGAACAGCCCCTGGGCTTCTCCTGTCGTGCTCGTTAGAAAAAAAGACAACAGTTGGCGCTTTTGCGTCGACTATCGACATCTGAACAAGATTACAAGGAAAGATGTTTACCCGCTGCCGCGAATAGACGATGCCTTGGACTGTTTACATGGAGCCCGCTACTTTTCCTCTATCGACCTTCGTAGCGGCTACTGGCAGATTTCTGTTGACGAACAAGACCGCGAGAAGACAGCTTTTGTCACACCCGATGGCCTTTACCAATTTAAGGTTATGCCTTTTGGACTTTGCAACGCCCCTGCTACGTTTGAACGAATGATGGACTCCTTACTCCGCGGCTTCAAATGGACGACTTGTCTATGTTACTTGGATGACGTGATTGTCTTCTCGCCCTCGTTCGAAAGCCATCTTCGTCGCCTTTCTTCCATCTTGGCACTTTTCCGCCGTGCCGGACTTCAACTGAACTCAAAGAAGTGCAGTTTTGGTCGCCGCGAACTTAAAGTGCTTGGCCATTTGGTGAATTCCACCGGCGTGCAACCCGATCCTGACAAAATTCGTGCTGTCAGTGCTTTTCCATCTCCCCGTTCACCCCGTGATGTCCGCAGCTTTATAGGACTGTGCTCTTATTTTCGCCGGTTCGTCCCAAACTTTGCCGCTGTTGCTCGTCCTCTCACCAATCTCCTGAAGAAAGGCGTTCCTTTCTCATGGGGACCAGAGCAGGCTAACGCATTCTCCACCCTCATCGCTGTTCTCACCAATCCTCCTGTGTTGGCCCATTTCGACCCGTCTGCCCCGACGGAACTTCGCACCGACGCCAGTGGCCACGGGATTGGTGCCATTCTTGCACAGCGACAACGCGGCCAACACTGCGTGATTGCCTACGCCAGTCGTCTCCTGTCATCAGCGGAACAGAACTATTCGATTACGGAACGGGAGTGCCTGGCTCTCGTCTGGGCCGTTGGAAAATTCAGACCCTACTTGTTTGGCCGACCATTCACTGTAATTACCGATCACCACGCCCTATGTTGGCTCTCTTCCCTCAAGGATCCTACTGGCCGCCTCGGCCGCTGGGCACTGCGCTTGCAGGAGTATACCTTTTCCGTTGAATACAATCACCGGAAAGAAGGAATCCGGGCTTCAAGGTAGAGCACATTGTTTGCAACAAATTTCGGAAGTCCAAGACACAACCGAAGCGCTTCTCGCTCCAAGAGAACAACAGGTCGAATTTTATAAGCTGCTGAACCAGAAAACAAAACTGAACCGAACTCTAAAATTGTACGCACATACATACCATAAACCAATAACATCTCTCCGCATTCCAGACCTTCCTTATCAGTTTCACCTTTCGTGAGATGCTTACAGATCAATTCAGATAACTGAATGAATTTAAATTAATATAACAATTTAGGAGTTGCCATATTGTTCAAATCTTGGTTGCAAATCATGAAAATGCCAGCGATTGACGATGTAAAAGGGATATTATGTAAATTTTGTGGGGCCCTGCTTCGCGCAGCACCACATTTCAAGGGCGCGCCACTTCCCGGCAACCCCTTCCCTCAACTGCCGAGGGGGTACCGGTCCCCCTCGCACCCCATAAAACGAAGCGTCTCGCTCCCTCTTCGCTCTTTCCTGATTCCCGCTGCCTGGCTACTCCCCGAATCTGCATGGACGGACTCCTTCTGTAAGATGAAGATGTTTCTCCTACGGCCCGCTGTGTCTTGCGGCTTCCCCAGGTAGAGGAAGCGCCCACAATTTTATAAAAATGTTCGTTATATGTTATGAGTCATATACAAGTGCAAGTGCTCCTAAATCTGAACGAATATATATATTGTTCGCTGTCCTCTCTTAAAGACCCGTCCGGCCGTCTCGCGCGATGGGCCTTCAGGAATTTGACATCCGCGGTGTATATCGCTCTGGCCGTAAACACATGGACGCCGACGCTCTGTCTCGTTCTCCGCTACCCAGCGAACCTACTTGCTCCACGGCGGCTACCTTGCTACCCAGCCCCTCCAGCAAGTGAAAGGGGGTTTTACTGTGTTTAGCAAGGAATATAGCACTCTCTAAGCTGGCGAACAACACAACACAGCTAGGCTAGGCATACACCAGCGAGCTCGGGCAGCGCAGCGGCACTTCGTCGTTCCCTTTTTCGTCTTCGTGACATCCGCTCGTATAATTCACTACAATTTATAATATATATATATTGAAGAGGGGTTTAGTGGGGGTTATTCGGAGGACTGGAGACGGCGACCGGTGACACAAGACAATCGTAAAGCGAAGCACAATCTCGACCGAACAAGACAGTCCGAGCTCTCAGTGCGCGCGCCAGCTGATCGGCGTCTTCATCGTCGGCGCTGTATCATCTTCTTCCTTACAATTGCCCCGGCGGAAAGAGGGAGCCATCCTGGCAACTTAAGGCGAGGGTATGACCAAGAGCCATTTGCGACCATCCGGGCGATAGTTTTCGCGATACAGCAGACCACCCCGGATCATAAAATGGAATGCTTGGCGACGAAGGGCTCGCAGGAATGAAGATGTTGAGGACGCGGTGAAGACGTCTAGGAGTTAAGATATCCAGGGATCCCGGCGTTGTTCAAAAGGAAGATCGTCGGAAGTAAGGGCTGCGACGGAGGGTTCGGATATCGAGTCCAAGGGTGCCGGAGAAGGCAGCGGCGAGCGCGACAAGGCGTCAGCGTCGGAGTGTTTGCGTCCCGATCGATATATCGCGTCAAAGTAAACATCTTGAAGGCGAAGAGGCCAGCGGCCGAGGCGTCCTGAAGGGTATTTCAGAGAAGCCAACCAGCAGAGGGCATGGTGGTCGGTGATAACGTTGAAGCGGCGGCCATATAAGCAGGGGCGAAACTTTGTTAAGGCCCACACGATTGCAAGACACTCCTTTTCCGTGACGGTGTAGTTTGATTCCGCTTTCGTTAGCGCTCGGCTAGCGTAAGCAACTACATATTCAGAAAAGCCGGGTTTGCGTTGAGCGAGGACAGCACCGAGACCGATGCCGCTGGCGTCAGTGTGCACCTCTGTAGGAGCGGATGGATCGTAATGGCGGAGAATGGGCGGCGAAGTGAGTAGACGTCGGAGCGTAGTGAAAGCCTCATCGCAGAGTGGTCCATGTAGACAAGTCGGCGGGACCATTTAGCAACTTTGTAAGCGGTGCAATGATGGTAGCGAAATTGCGGACAAAACGGCGAAAATATGAGCATAGGCCGACGAAGCTGCGCAGCTCTTTAACAGAAGTCGGCTTCGGAAATTCAGTGACCGCCCGTAGTTTGTCCGGATCGGGCAGGACACCATCTTTGGACACATGACCCAGTATTGTCAGCTTGCGGGCGCCAAAACGACACTTCTTAGGTTAAGTTGAAGACCGGCGCCAGTGAGACAGCTCAGGATTTGGTGCAAGCGCACGAGGTGCGTCGGAAAATCGGGAGAAAACGACGATATCATCCAAATAACAAAGGCAAATGTTCCACTTGAGGCCGCGTAAGATGTTGTCCATCATTCGATCAAACGTAGCAGGAGCGTTGCAAAGACCAAACGGCATCACAGTGAACTCATATAGTCCGTCAGGAGTAACAAAGGCTGTCTTGGGGCGGTCAGACTCAGCCATAGGGACTTGCCAATAACCAGAGCGCAGGTCCAGGGACGAAATGAACACGGCTCCTTGTAAACAATCGATGGCGTCGTCAATGCGGGTTAATTGGTATACGTCTTTACGTGTTTGTTAAGACGGCGGTAGTCAACGCAAAATCTTATGGAGCCATCCTTCTTTTTCACCAGTACCACTGGAGATGACCACGGACTAGATGAAGGCTGAATTACACCACGTTGTAGCATGTCGTTGACCTGCTCAGCAATATCACGGCGCTCCGTAGGCGAAACATGGTAAGGGCGCTGGCGAAGTGGGGCATGACTGCCGGTGTCGATGTGGTGAACAACCTCGGTAGCACGGCCAAAGGAAGTCGTCTGCACGTCAAACGAAGACCGGAACTGGTTGAGGAGAACAAACAGTTGCTCACGGTGAGTCGGGTCGAGGTCACTGGCCACAGATGATAGAAAAAGGTCCTAACTCGGTATATCGGAAGACGCAGTAATCGTCGTTAGGGAGGCTACGTGGGCACTCTGCGGTAAATACCCGTCAACATCAAACGGCGAGATGAGGTCAGCCATTTCAATATGGCCAAGGCATTCGTCACGAAGTAGCAGAACCACAGCGGTTGCGGCATTCGCAACAACAATGTCAGCAGCGCCGCGGTTAATATCGATGATAGCAAAGGTAAGAAGGAGTTTACGGCGAGAAGCGAACATGGGAGAAGGCAAAAAGAACAGTCGCGTTTAAGGAAAAGGGTACACACACGGGAACAATCACAGCACAATTTGACGGAATGTCGGTGTCGTCGGCGACAAGTTTGACGCAAGATAAAGACGGCGCATTGTCAACAACCGCATCACAGAGCGCAGAGAAGGCAACGTGGGCGCGGGCGCAGTCAATAACCGCATTGTGGCGGGACAGGAAATCCCAGCCAAGAATTAAATCATGCGAGCATGACGCAAGCACTAAAAACTCGACGATGTATAAGACGTCCGCGATAACGACACGCGCTGTGCAAGCAGCAGACGGACGAACGGAATCGGCGCTGGCAGTGCGAAGAGAGAGTCCAGAAGGCGGGCTGGTGACTTTATGCAGCGAGCGACAAAAACTTTCGCTAATGACGGAGAGAGTGGCCCCTGTATCGACGAGTGCAAAGGTACGAACACCATCAACAAAAACTTCGAGAATGTTCGGCGGAGACAGACGAGGACTTGTGGTAGGCGATATGTGCGCAGTTCGTGCCGCAGGAACTGCGGCCGCTAGTTTTCCGAGTCTTGTGTCACGCTGCGACGCCGCATTGGAGACGCGGACCGACGGCGAGGGGACGGCGAGCGGTGCAGTGGAATGTGCTGGCGGCCCGACGAGTTGTGCGGCTGCCCAGGAGATGTAACCGAAGGTGGGCGCAAGGTGTTGTATTGATAATTGCAGTCATCCATAGTGCGTGCAGGGGCAGAGTGCGACGGCACAGGCGGGCGACGTGGCCGGGAATACCGCAGGCATGGTAAATAGGCCGGTTGTCATTCGTGCGCCTAGGATTGTAGGGAGGCGTCGTAGATCGGAACCGTGGGGCGACAGATGGTGGCGCCATAGTCGGCACGTACGCAAAGGACTGTGGCGGCGGTGGGCGGACGGTAACTTGTGCATACGTGGGAGGCATCTGTACTTGCACAGGTAGAGGCGGCACGACAACAGGGGGGCTGTAACTTAATGGCGCAGCAAGAGGTGTGGGCTGCAGTGGAACAGGGTCGGCATGAGGTGTGACAGGCGCTGGCTGGTCAAAACTGGGAATGGCATCAGCAACCTCCTGCGTGATGGTGTGTCGGATAGAAGGGTTAAGCAGCTGGGCTGTAGACGATGGGCGTGGACTAGACAAAAGCCCAAGCTTTCGGGAGACCTCATCCCGAACGAAGTCTTTGATGTCAGCCAAAAGCTCGCTGCTCACAGCCAGGCCAGATATGGACGCAGCAGGTGCGGGAGAGCGACGAGTGCAGAGGCATTGCTTGAGCATTTCGTCGAACTTTAGCAAAGGTTGTATACTGATGCCACCGTGGTTGGGCTCTTTGCCCACAGCATGTGAAATGCATCGGCATCAATTCCCTTCATTATGTATTCTATCTTGGCAGCCTCATCCATAGACGGGTCGACACGCTGGCATAAATTAACGACGTCTTCAATGTAGCTTGTGAAGCTTTCCCCTTCATGCTGAACGCGTACGCGCAGGGCTTCTTCAGCGCGTAGTTTCCGAACTGTGGGACGACCGAAAACGTCCGTGAGCTTTGCCTTGAAGTCGGCCCAAGTTGGCATGTCGGCCTCGTGATTTCGATACCAGAGGTTAGCACTCAGGTAGAAGATGACGTTGATTTTCATGCGGTCATCCCAGTTGTTATGACGACTCACCCGCTCGTAGGAGGCCAACCAATCTTCAACGTCCTGGTCGCCCTACCCGCTGAAAACTGCGGGATCTCGCTGCCGAATGGTACCGGAGCATGAGATGGACTGCGAAGGGGCTGCCACTGGCTGTTGACCTGCCTCGTTTGTCGCCATAGGTATCGTTCGGCTGCGGAGCTCCACGGTGATCGTTTAAGGGTCGTACCTCGGCACGTTCCACCAAATGAAGAGGGGTTTATTGGGGGTTATTCGGAGGACTGGAGACGGCGACCGGTGAGACAAGACGATCCTAGAGCGAAGCACAATCTCGCCCGAACAAGACAGTCCGAGCTCTCTTATATATATATATATATATATATATATACATATATATATATATATATAATATTGTAAGGAAGAAGATGATACAGAGCCGACACTAACGACGATGAAGACGCCGATCAGCTGGCGCGCGAACTGAGAGCTCGGACAATATATATATATATATATATATATATATATATATATATATACATATATATACATATATATATATACATATATATACATATATACATATATACACATATATACATATATATACATATATATATATATATATATATATATATATATACATATATATACATATATATACATATATATACATATATATATATATATATATATATATATATTGTGAGCCTTCCACGGATCTTCTTTCATTTGTACATACCATAATCTTCTTTCTTTTGTACATACCATCGTCATCGTCCCGCGGCGCCGGCTCCAGCACGCGCCTGGGTTCTCCATCAGATTAAAACGCTGACACGGCGTACCTTGCCTTACCGTCACGACTTTGGCGTCTCGACCTGGCCTTCTTTCACAATATATATATATATATATATATATATATATATATATATATATATATTGTAGTGTGGTAATCTTCGTCGTCATAGCCACTGACGTGCATCGCGTGCTGGCGCACTCGAGGATGAAGTTGGCCGCTGTCTTGCTGATTCGCCACACCTGACGCTCCGCTGCGAGTTCATCCTGAGCGGCTGGATCCATCTGGGTTTACTGAATAAACACACCCCTATAATTGGTGGAGGTGCTGACTGTACGTTCCCATCCACCCTGGAACTAAGAAGCCGCACATTGCCCTCTGATTCCACCATGCCGGACGAGTCCACCACGACATCGCCGCCCATCCCAACCACGGTCCTGTGTTCTGGCGTTCTACGGCAGCGTGATCCATGCCTCTTCAGCGGCACGGCCGACCAAGACGTCGACGACTGGTTGTCGGCGTATCAGCGTGTCAGCAGTTGCAACAGATGGGACGACACTATCAATCCAAGTGTGGCGAACCTCTGGTTTCGCACCCATGCGGCAGACCTGCCATCTTGGTCTGCATTTATGAAGAATTATGCGGAAGTGTTCGGCCGTCCTGCAGTTCGCAAGCTCCGAGCAGAATAACGCTTGCGTGAGCGCACTCAGCATGCCGAAGAGTTATTCACAAGTTATATAGAAGACATCGTTGACCTGTGCAAACGTGTCGACCCACTAATGTCCGAAGCGGCTAAGATCGGAAACATCCTGAAAGGTATCTCCGAGGACGCGTGTCAGATGCTCTGAGTGAAAAATCCTGCCACCGTTAGTGACGTGATTAAACTTTGCCGGAGCTACGACGAGCTTCGTAAGCAGCGCGCTTCTACCGGGGGGTCCGGTGTTACAGACGACACCATCTCTACATTAGTACTGGGCGGTTCTACGCCATCAGAGGACAGCCCTTTGATTCAACAGATCAAAGCCTTCGTTGGAGAAGAGGTCGCCCGCCAGCTATCCCTGGTCCCTCAATTACAAGATACTGATCGCCTTGTTCCTGACATGGCTCCATCTTTGGCGCCTGCCATTCGGCGTGTCGTGCAAGACCACATCGCTGATGTCCTTCCGCCTAGCCCTGTGCAGGCGCATGCAAGTAACGGCACCACTGACGTGCGCCCAAGTTACGGCCAGGCCGCTAATGCCAACCGCACCTGTTTCCTACCAGATCGCCCCTTCCAAGCATCCTTCGCCTTTGCCTGGGTCCGCATTCCATGTCCCTATTCCAAGGGTACGCCAATGCCCTACGGGACCCTTGGCATACCGCGGACAACCAGCCAATCTGCTACTCTTGCGGGCTGCCGGGCCATGTTGCACGCCTTTGCCGCCAACGCCTTCCACCTTCTCGCCCTGACCCCTGGAACTACTCGTACGACACCGACCAGCCCTCGCCAAGAACTCAACCCAGTTCCGACTTCGTTTGTCGGAAGAATCAAACGTATAGCTGTCGCCGATCATCTTCCCCTCGTAGCGTTCACCATCCCCGCTTCTCCGACGTTCTACCGGCGCTGTTGAGGGAAACTAACAGTCGCAGTTCCCGGGGCAAGAACTGCGCTTCGTTCGAACTCTTCAAGTTCTCCGTCTTCTCCCGCTAACGTAATACAGGTGTTTGTCGACGGTGTCGCAATACTCGCTCTTGTTGACACGGGCGCTGCCGTATCCGTCATCAGTGAATCTCTTTGCCGTCGTCTTCGCAAGGTGACCACCGCACTATCCGAGTTTTCGCTTCGCACCGCCTCATCCCAGCGCATTCATCCCTCGGCAGCGTGCACGGCCCGTGTTCTCATCAAAGACGTCTTATACACATCGAGTTTATTGTACTGGCTCACTGCTCACACGGCATCATCCTGAGCTACGATTTCCTTTCTACTCATCGTGCCGTTATTGACTGCGCCAGCGCAGAAGTTGCCTTTTTTCCTGTTTGTGATACTGTCTTGTGTAACGTCCCTACCCGGTCTGCGAAATTCCTTGTCGCCAATGACACAGACATTCCTCCATTTTCTGCTGCTCTCGTTCCAATCTGCTCTGAAAGTATTACTATTTCGACTGTCTTCTTCACAACTTCCGATGCCGCTTCACGCCATCCCTGCCTCCTGCTTCTATTTGCTGTTCTCACGAAGATGGTCTTAGTGCAATGTACGTCTCGAATCCATTTTCGTGCCCCTCCGTCCTGCTACGCGGCGAGTGTCTCGGTCGTATTGAAGAACTTGATCCCGTGCTTGAAAATACTCCTCCTGCCACGCCTACTTCATTAGACGTTAATGTTCTCAGCTCTTGCGATATAGCGACCGCCTCGACACTACCCGATGTTATTCAACAAGCTATTAACGCAGATCTTCCAGCCGCGCAACGCGATCAACTCGCTCCCTTCTACGGAGCTTCACTTCTGCCTTCGACCTTCCTCACATTGCTCTGGGTCATACGTCTGTCGTTACTCACACAATCGACACAGGTACAAACGCACCTTTACGACAGCGTCCTTATCGCGTGTCGGCCTCTGAGCGTCAAGCCATTGCTGATAACGTGGACGATATGCTTCGCCAGGGCGTCATACAGCCATCAAACAGTCCATAGGCTTCTCCGGTTGTCTTGGTCACGTGGTCACCAAGAAAGATGGCTCCATGCGGTTTTGCGTTGATTACCGTAGGCTAAACAAGATCACGTGCAAAGATGTCTATCCTCTGCCGCGAATCGACGACGCCTTGGACTGTTTACAGGGAGCCGAGTATTTCTCCTCGTTAGATTTGCGCTCTGGCTACTGGAAGGTGCCGATGGCTGACGATGACCGCTCGAAAACTGCCTTTATAACCCTTGACGGCTTATACGAATTCAACGTTATGCCCTTTGGCCTTTGCAATGCCCCGGCTACTTTCGAGTGCCTGATGGACACTGTTCTTCGTGGACTCAAATGGCAGACCTGTCTTTGTTATCTGGATGACATCGTAGTTTTTTTTTTTTCGGACTTTTCTTCTCACCGCCTAAAGCATGTTCTCACGTGTATCGCCGACACTTGGCTTCAGTTGAATATCAAGAAGTGACACTTTGTCGCTCGAAAACTCACAATTTTAGGCCACGTAGTTTCTAAAGACGGCATTCTTCCCGACCCCACCAAACTTCGCGCAGTTGCAGAGTTTCCGAAGCCAACCTCCCTGAAGCAGCTCCGGAGCTTTACCGGCCTCTGTTCCTACTTTCGACGTTTCATCTTGAACTTCGCCTCTATCATCGCTCCTCTGACCCAGCTCCTTGCCGGCAGCTCCGACCTTTCCGCTTGGACTCCAGCTTGCGATAAAGCCTTCGACACTTTACGCCGCCTTTTGGTTTCGTCTCCCATTCTACGCCACTTTGATCCGACTGCGCCTACGGAGATTCCCACTGACGCCAGCGGTATTGGGCTTGGTGCCGTCCTTACCCAACGTAAGCCTGGTTTCAACGAGTATGTTGTGTCATACGCCAACCGAACATTGACGAAAGCAGAGTCTAATTATTCAGTAGCTCAAAGAGAATGTTTGGCCATTATTTGGGCCATCGGAAAATTTCGTCCCTATGTGTATGGCCAACCGTTTTATGCCGTGACCGATCACCACGATTTGTGCTGGCTGGACTCTCCGAAAGACCCATCCGGTCGCCTTGCTCGCTGGGCTCTCCGTCTCCAGGAGTACGGCATTCATGTCATTTATCGATCAGGTCTGAAGCATACGGACGCGGATGCTCCTTCCCGCTCGCCATTGCCTAGTGATACCTCGTCTGACCACATCTGTGCTTACGATTTGTCGACTCTTGCCACTGTCGACATGGCTACCGAGCAGCGGAATGACCCGTGGATCAGTGCACTTTTGGATTTTATTTCAAGTCCTAACTCCCGGTCAGTCATCCAAAGCGCTCGTTCGGCAAGCCCACCACTCCTCCATTCGTGACGGTTTTCTCTACCATACGCAATTATTTGCTTGATGGACGGAAGTGACTTCTAGTCATCCCTCGTCACCTCCACGCCAACATTTGCGCTGCGTTCAATGGCCACCCACAGTGCGCCCACGGTGGCGTATTGAAAACCTACACACGCCTACGTCTGCGAATTTACTGGCGTGGAATGTGCCGCTTGGTACGACATTTCGCGAGAGCTTGCGAATCTTGTCAGCGCCGAAAACCTCCTCAGAAGTCCCCTGTTTCGTTGCAGCTGTTATCCTGTCCTGCTCGTCCGTTTGACCGCGTTGTCATAGATCATATGGCCCTCTTCCTACTACTGCCGCTGGAAACCGGTGGATTATCGTGGCAGTAGACCTACTTACTCCCTACACTTAAACATCACCATTACCCTCTGCCTCAGCAAGAGACGTTGCTTTGTTTCTTCTCAACAACTTGATTCTTCGGCACGGGACTCCGAAGGAACTACGCAGTGACCGCGGAAGCGTTTTCTTGTCCGAAACCCTACAATAAACACACACACACACAACACACACACACACACACACACACACACACACACACACACACACACACACACACACACACACACAGATCATCACAGAAAGCCAAACTATATATGCTAATCTTGACTGGCGATTTTAATTTACCGAACATAGGCTGTACGACCTTTTCGCATTCTACTAACACCATTGAACAAACTGATATTTTCATTGCTTTTCTCTCTCTGTAGGTATTTAATGATTTTATGAAGTTCACAATGGTTCATGCTCAATTTTTATTTTTTTGCAAATGGTGCTGCATACGAAAACGTCGAGTACTACGCAACGACAGGTGTTTTTCATCTGCTGTGCTCACGTTGATGAACGCAGACTTTGATCACCGAGATACTCTCAGGTTATTTTTTTCTAATGCACACATTGGTATATTATTGATATGTTCGATTTTCACTATGACCCCTTTAGAAATGTTAATGGTAGTGTGAATGAGTTATGGCTATTTTTCAAAGGTAGCGTCTTTCAGTGCACTGAACACTTTGTTGCAAAAACCGCGAAAAAGTCTGCAAGGTATAATACAAAATACGTTCTGTTTGGGCTAGGTGGTAGTAATTTCTTGCAAACATAGCGCAAATAAAGACAAGGACAAAGAATAAACATCAAAGTTCATGGAATGCCAAGCAAACATCGCGTACTATCAGGCAGACAATGAGAGAACACAGACCATTGCAGAAGCTAAACAAATGCTGTATACTCATAGATAGTTCATGACATCGGCTTAAGAAGTAAAAGAGGCGTAGCTTATAAGAAAGGCCTTAGCGCACCTTCTATCAATTTTACTTGAGAGCGAGTCTCAATTCCTGGATGGCCACGTTAACATTTTTGCATGCTTTTCACAAGCACCCGGTTGCTGTTTGATTCGGAACGAGATCACGTCTAGTATTTGTTTTTATTCCTTCGTGTTACTTTTCTCGATATCCTTACTCTCCATAATTGCTTTTCCATACGCCCATTCTCGTCTCACCTGTTTCATCTCACATCAATGTTTTAGCCTTGTGCACTCCTGTTTTTAGAGTTTTTCTTGGTTTCCCTCTCCATTTTCTTATTTTATCAATTATTGCGTTTCTTTTTTTTCATTTCCGAATTTTTCGTCCTTTTGTTTTTGTTGTTCTTTTTACTTCCTGAACTCTAATTTTCAATTGGTTTCTATTCTTTCCCTAAATTGTTAAATTTTTACACTTTCTTCTTGCTTTTTAACTTGACCTTTTGTTATGACTTTTAGCTGTCGTTAACGTGTCTTGTTTTTATATGATTCGCCCTCCACTTTGCCATCTTTAATCTCTTCACCTCATTTTCTTTTAGCATGGAGCTTTGTACACTCCCGTTTCATCTTATTATATTTCTTGCCTGTTTCTTCTTTTGTTTTAGCGTAAAAGTCTTGCACACTCCTTTTCATATTTTCTACTTTTCACGTCACCTTTATTCTGGTTGTTTTCATCATTTCACCCGTTTTTAATGTAGGGTTTTATTATTTTGTGGTAAACCTTTAGGGCTAAGGGCTTTCAAAGGTGATTCGTGTAACAGGGCGTGTCTCCTGTTTGTTTGGGACTACCGGCACCGTGCGTTTATGTTCTATTTCCCTTTTTCTTTTTCCACCAAGTGTTATTTTGATCGTGCTGTGCGCATGCTCACCGATTGATACTGGCAATGGTTCCTATATATTCGATGTGATAGTTTTTCCTAAATAAAGTTAGCGCCTGTCTTGTTTCGATGGAGGCGAAACGAAGAGGCGTCGTGTGCTGTGCGATGTCAGCGCACGTTAAAGATCCCCAGGTGGTCTAAATTACCCCGTAGCCCTCCACTACGGCTCCTCTTTCTCTCTTTCCACTTTCACTCCCACCTTCCTCCCTTCCCTTACGGCGCGGGTGCGGTGTCCACAGAAATCAAGTGAGACACTTACCGCGCCTTTCCCTTCCTATAAATAAATCAGTTTTTTAAAATAAGTTTTTTCCACCGATATAGGAGGCCCCCTACTCCCCGCCCCCGGCACGCAGGCCTATGGGACGGAGGATGTGACGTCCCACAACCAGAAGTAGAGCCGAAAAAGGGCATAGGAAGGGATTGGCGCGCAATTTGAAAGTACCAAAGACTAAAATAGGCAAAACAAGAAGTGAAAAATAACTAGAAGCAACCAACAGCAGCATCCGTGTTTTCGCATTAATCCAATGCAGATTCTTAAACCATATGCTGTGTGGTTGTGCATCGAGCAACGCCTACGCCAAGAACATTGGGACAAAGTGTTAAAGAGTGCTTCACTACATGATCAGCTTCGGGCTCTGTGTGCCGACGTGGGAGCTGCCCTCTACACCTGGCGCCTAGCCGAGTGTCCTTCAGGGCCCCTACTGTGGGAAATAAAGTTTTACCAAACCAAAATGCAGATTCTGCAGTGCTCTTTAATTTTTCCTTCCTCTTCCACCAATTTGCCGTCAATTTCCTGTATAGGCAGCAAAAACTCTCGGGCAAGATAAATGTTTTTGTGAAGCGCTATGCAGAGTGGTGTTCGAAGTGTGTTTTGTTTAACAAGTTAATAAATGACAGGAAAGCCCCCCCAGGAAGAATCTAACCAATTCATAAAACAGAACGCCGGTTCAGAACTGCCGCTCTATTATTAAAAATCGCATGGTCACGGGACTAAGAAGAAGGAAAAGACACACGTCTTTTCCTTTTTCGTAGTCCTGTGTCCATGCGCTGTTTCATAAAAAAAAAAAAAGCATAACCATGCAACTCGCCCAAACTGCCGTTCTACTAAACCTTTAGAACATATTATTCGTAAACAGCAGATTTTGTTGAACAAAACCATTTTGTACATGGGTTTAGACGTGGATTTTCTCAGCTTATAACTCAGCTAGTGCTAATTATACACGAGTTTGCGCAGGTAATACAGGAAGCTCAGCAGAACTGTGATAGTTTCGCATAACCAGCTTCCTTACAAACTAGCTTACGTACTCAAAAATGACAAACCGCTTTCATAGATTGAAGAAACCGTAGTCAGTATTTGGTAATAAACCATTATTCTTCCGCTCCAGTTCCTGTTGATTAATGATATTAATATTGCTGAAGATCCGGTTAAATAACGACTTCACCAAGGTAATAGCATGGTGGGTGAATGAGGTTCGCATGGGTCAAGTGGATGCAGCAAAGGACCGGTTTAATTGAAGCATGGTGTGATCAATGACAATTACAATAAAACAGTGTTCATGCGTGTAAAACACTCCTCTCCTGTTTAACCACACCACTAATAATACTGCTCCAACTCAAGGCCACATTTGCAATATGGCCTTCGCATCTGCAATAATCTCTCTTGGACAGATCACATTGACAACGTCAGCACTAATTCCCTCCGTAAATTATTTTTCCTCGGACGTGCTCTGAAGCTCGTCTACAATTCCTTTCATATAAGACCATTATTCGCCCCATGTTAAAATACGCTGTCATAATCTGGAATCATTTTTCCAAATCTAGCATTGCTAAATTAGACAAAGTTCGAAAGAAACCAGTATGAGTTATCTACAATTCATTTAGCCACACATCTTTCACTGTTCTTATTAACCAGCATCCCAGCCCCCCACAACATCTGTCATCTTATATTACTCTCAATTTAAAGGCCAGTACAATATTGACAAAATCAATATTATATCGTTCTACTCTGGGCTCAACACAAGACAATGACGTTACACCATTACAAGCACGAATTATTGCCTGTGAATGCCCCTTTTCCCCCAAAACAATTACAGACTGCAATAATCTCGCTAATGATGCAGTAACAAAAGCTTGACTAAAGGAGGCTATGCTAAAACGTGTCGAAAACCACCTTTTTTTTTTCTTATATTTTCTGTACCGCTACATCACTTTTGCAACTTTGCTATATTTATATTCTTCCTTATGTTGCTTGCAGTATACATGTATTTCTGTATTGCGTGCCCACCTTGCTAAGGTCTTGTAAAATATTGCAGTGCCGATAAATAAATAAATAAAAAGCAGCAATTTGCACTGTTTAGACAAAACGTCCGGCTGCGTCCACAGTGCTAGCTGTCATATCCTGTACTTCCCATCGCTGTAGCTTAATTTCTTAGGGCCTCAGATTATTAAGGCAAGGGATCGATCTTGGCCGTGTTTCAACGGATGGGAAACGCCCTGCGGTGACGCGGTTCGACCTCGGTTGGTTTCCCCTTCACTGGCATTCCCATATCCTGAGGTACCACTCGACGTTAAACCTCCATGTCTAGACGCGGAGATTGACAATCTGGTGAAATAAGGTTACGAGAAATCGCGCAAGGAACTCATTTCAGTAAGCTCTAGCATAACTTCGGCAAAGAAGGGGTCGGTATGCCAAAACTTTGAGAGATATATAACGCACCCAGCACACGCTGGGCAACGTTTTGTAACACGCAATAATGACGAGAGCGCGGCGGCTGACGCCGAGCGGCACTGCGGCGTGACGCAGGCCGAGCAAAGGGGAAGGAGCTGGCCCGCAGAGAAGCGCTCCATACGTCAATCCGCTTGGGCAGTGTCCAAGAACGCCGCGGCGCCTGTCAAAGGGCGTAGATCGCTTTTTGTCAGAGTAACGCTTTGAGGCGCTATACGTCGCCGCCACGCCAGTGAAGAAGATGCGGTCTTGTCTCGGCAGGTGCCCCGCGCACTACCAGTGTCCCGCACTCAAAGCACAGTTAGACTAAATGAATAAGGCGGGACGGACTAGACTAAATGGACAGCTCCGTGTCGCCGGCCCGCCTCTGGACCAAACGCAATATTTTTGGGACCGCATAACGCTGCCTATCATCCGTCAGGAAGAAAAGCATAGCAGCTCCAATCTGCGCTGTCGATGAAGAGAACGGTGGGTCCCTGCTACGTCCGGTTACATTGCGAACCGCCTTGATGTCTGAAGTGCTACAATATCGCCCTTTTACGACAGGGTTTCGCGCACCGGACGTCTATAGGCCAGAACACAGTCAAGTCCTTTACGTCCCTTTCTGACTGGCTGGCGTTTGAAAAAGCACAATCTGCAATGAGCAAAAATACTGCTCTCACATCGTAGGCCTTCCCAAGGAATACATTTTTGGCGACAGCAACACGACAACGACTCCCCTCCCCCCCTTAAGCTATGGCAACATGTTCAAGTTCAGATTCACGTTAAGCGATAGGAAGCGCGCAGAGTGAGAAATAACTCAAGTTACCGATATTCTAGTCAAAATTAAGAAGAAGAAATGGGTAGGACATGTATTGCGAAGACGGGATAACCGATGGTCTACAAGAGTAACCAATTGGATGCCAAGGAAAAGAAAGCGTAGCAAGAGGCGGCAAAAAATTTAGTGGGTGGATGAGATTAAGAAATTCCCAGGGGTCAGGTGGATGCAGCTAGCACAGGGCCAGGTTAATTGGAGGAAAATGGGAGAGACCTCCGCCCAGCAGTGGGTATAGTCAGGCTGATGATGTTGAAGAAAAAGAGTCAATGAAAGGGAAAGAAGGAGGAAAGAAAGGGATCCCAAGGGAGAAGAGGCAAAGAAGCAAAGCACTCACCGCAGCCATGAGAGTGAGTATGTAATGCTTGAGGTTCTTGCCGTGGTACCGCGCCATCTTGCTGTCGGCTGCCACCAGCACTTCGACATGCTGCTCGATGGAGTAGGAACGCTTGCGACGCCGCCTCCGTTGGCTCCCAGTCCACGAGGTAAAAAGCTCGCCCTCGGGTTCTCCTGCGAACAGATGAGAAGAACCAGCGTGGACGACCAGGAAGAGTGGCTTATTACTAAATAATCAAAAAGAAGGAAAAAAGTGTTGCCGGAAGCGGCAACTGATATCTAAAAAATCTGAAGCACCCGAGCGGTGGAAAGCGAGGGGAACTTTGTACATTATTTACAAAATACAAAAGGTCAACGAGTTCGCGTCGCTCCCGCGCAAGTGTCCGAGCACAGTCCACAAATACCTGCGCGCGAGCGGCCACCACATTTGTTAACAACATAGTTAAATGGGTATACAGACATAAAGTGCAGCATCGCAAAAGAGAAACAAATTTAATGTCCCATGACGACATCCGGGTCACGTATACAAGGATATCTCGGCTCATGAGGCATCCATGGTGCGCGCACGTGCTCGGACCGTTGATAATCACTGACATCAGTTGCCCACCTTCGTTTTAAAAACTTGTAACCAAGCATTTTTGAATGATTACTGAACATACGCTGTGTGTAACGAACTTGAGCCTTTACGTAACCATGGACACGATATTTATTTCTGAGACAGGCATCGAACACGCGTGAATACCGATCGAGGCGCATAACTGTCATGCCCGCCAACGATCATCTGAGTTCAACTACACATACAACGCGAGCGTCCGCAGACGTGGCGTACCTGCTCACATACAGGGAGAAATTTTCTCCCCTATACGGCCACTACCAACAGTGAGCACATTTCGCACTTTATTCGTACAATATATGCACAGACATGCTTCTTTACCCACCAGTAGACCAGACGAAGACAAGTCCACTTGTCGAAACGTTGGCTCATCTGCGAACTGAGGCGCACCCCATTTAACCTTGTTCAGTTCTTCATATCTTTTACCCACATATGTCACATAAGTCGCAAATTAACCGGGTCATTTGCTAGGGTGCATCCACTTCAATCCTGCTAACTTGATACGAGTACGCATTTTCATTTTTGATAGGTGGCACATAGATGCGTTCGTCAACAAGCAATATTGTTTAGACTGGAAACGTACCGACTAGAGGCCTTACATATGTAGCAAATTAACCCGGTTATTTGCCAGGGTGCATCCACTTCAACCCCGCTAACTTGATAAGAGTATGCATTTTCATTTTTGATAGGTAGCATATATATATGCGTTCGTGTACCAACAATCTTCTTTAGACTGGCAATACACCAATTAGATGCCTCACATATGTCGTAAATTAACCCGATCATTTGCCAGGGTGCATCCACTTTAACCCAGCTAACTTCATAAGAGTATGCATTTTCATTTTTGATAGGTAGCATATATATGCGTTCGTGTACCAACAATCTTGTTTAGACTGGCAATGTACCGACTAGAGGCCTCACATATGTAGCAAATTAACCCGGTTATTTGCCAGGGTGCATCTACTTCAACCCCGCCAACCTGATAAAAGTATGCATTTTCATTTTTGATAGGTAGCATATATATTCGTTCGTGTGCCAACAATCTTGTTTAGACTGGCAATGTACCGACTAGAGGCCTCACATATGTAGCAAATTAACCCGGTTATTTGCCAGGGTGCATCCACTTCAACCCCGCTAACTTGATAAGAGTATGCATTTTCATTTTTGATAGGTAGCATATATAAGCGTTCGTGTACCAACAATCTTGTTTAGACTGGCAATGTACCGACTAGAGGCCTCACATATGTAGCAAATTAACCCGGTTATTTGCCAGGGTGCATCCACTTCAACCCCGCTAACTTGATAAGAGTATGCATTTTCATTTTTGATAGGTAGCATATATATGCGTTCGTGTGCCAACAATCTTCTTTAGACTGGCAATACACCAATTAGATGCCTGACATATGTCGCAAATTAACCCGGTCATTTGCCAGGGTGCATCTACTTCAACCCGGCTAACCTGATAAAAGTATGCATTTTCATTTTTGATAGGTAGCATATATATGCGTTCGTGTACCAACAATCTTGTTTAGACTGGCAATGTACCGACTAGAGGCCTGACATATGTAGCAAATTAACCCGGTTATTTGCAGGGTGCATCCACATTAACCCCGCTAACTTGATAAGAGTATGCATTTTCATTTTTGATAGGTAGCATATATAAGTGTTCGTGTACCAAGAATCTTGTTTAGACTGGCAATGTACCGACTAGTGGTCTCACATATGTAGCAAATTAACCCGGTTATTTGCCAGGGTGCATCTACTTCAACCCGGCTAACCTGATAAAAGTATGCATTTTCATTTTTGATAGGTAGCATATATATGCGTTCGTGTACCAACAATCTTGTTTAGACTGGCAATGTACCGACTAGAGGCCTGACATATGTAGCAGATTAACCCGGTTATTTGCAGGGTGCATCCACATTAACCCCGCTAACTTGATAAGAGTATGCATTTTCATTTTTGATAGGTAGCATATATAAGTGTTCGTGTACCAAGAATCTTGTTTAGACTGGCAATACACCAATTAGATGCCTCACATATGTCGCAAATTAACCCGGTCATTTGCCAGGGTGCATCCACTTTAACCCCGCTAACTTGATAAGAGTATGCATTCTCATTTTTGATAGGTAGCATATATATGCGTTCGTGTACCAACAATCTTCTTTAGACTGGCAATACACCAATTAGATGCCTCACATATGTCGCAAATTAACCCGGACATTTGCCAGGGTGCATCCACATTAACCCCGCTAAATTGGTAAGAGTATGCATTTCCATTTTTGATAGGTAGCATATATATGCGTTCGTGTGCCAACAACCTTGTTTAGACTGGCAATACATCAATTAGATGCCTCACATATGTAGCAAATTAACCCGATCATTTGGCAGGGTGCATCCACTTCAACCCCGCTAACTTGATAAGAGTATGCATTTTTATTTTTGATAGGTAGCATATATATATGCGTTCGTGTACCAACAATGTTGTTTAGACTGGCAATACATCAATTAGATGCCTCACATATGTAGCTAATTAATCCGGTCATTTGCCAGGGTGCATCCACTTCAACCCCGATAACTTGCTAATCTCGTCCGCCCACCTGCCGTCCCCATTCATGCTTGCTCGGAATCCAGTCTGTCGCCCTTTGTCTATGCCTATTCTTGATCTCGACTATAATAACTGGGGTTTATTCTCTCCGTCACTCTGCACTTTTTTTTTCTTTACAGAGCTCTCGGCGCTGTGCTCATTTTAAGGACCATTTTCTTTCGCCTCAATAGCCAGTAAGGTACAGCTCTTGAGAGATACTGACAAGCTACCATTCATGTTCTGATGACACTTGTAAATTCAATCTTCTAATTATTTGACATCCGAAGTTACGGTCATATAATAGGCGTAATACTTCCAGCGCCTCTGCTCACCGTAAACGGTACTTCCCTTTCGAGGCTTTGGGAGATTCGCTCTTGTGCATATTAATTTTTAGGCCTATCTGTTCTGCTTTCGTTGTCATCAATCATCATTTGCAATTCGTTGGCTTAGTTCAATAGCAAACTAATGTCACCAGCGAGTCACAGATCAGTGAGGTATTCGCCCCTACCTCTAACTGTTCCCAATCTAGACCTCTGAATGCCTCCTCTAAGCAAGCGACTAACATAAATAGCATATTGTACCCATTCTCATTTCTCCTCTCCACCAGCATGTGCAACGGGTAATGAGCACAGCAAGCGTATTGAGCAATCTAATGTGCAATCGAAGCAGTAATCATTTACCCTGTACGATGTGTTGATCAACTGATTATTTTTCGGGATGCATATCCTAAGAATCGAAAACCGGCCTAGGCGAACGCACGAACAGACAGCGCCTCATAAGAAGTTAAAACAAAACGTTTTCGTTTCACAAACAGGGCGGCGGACACGTCGCTCTTCCCTTATGTAATGTGCACACGAAAGAGGAAGACGAAGATTATTGCCAAAGGACGCGTTTCTCGTGCGCGCGGTCTGCCCGAGAACCACGCTCAGATTCGGATCCTTGGCGTAGGCTTGGCGTCCGTTGATGAGAGCGGGCTTCCTTCGAGGCTTCCCTTCAACTCCTTCGCAGGCACGCAACACCGAAGCACTCACTAGGCGTGACATCAATTCAGCAAGAGGACGGAATGATCCAGGTAATAGGGTTACCTCTGTCGCAGCAATAGGCGTAGAGCAAGTATCGGCTTACACGGCGGTTTCCCCAGCTCACTGTCCCTTTATTTCGGCCAACTGCAGCTCAGGCGCTTTCCCGACCGACGCCACGTGCCGCGGCAGGCGATAATCTATTTCTTCCGTTTCTTACCATTTGATAAACAACCAGTCACTTGGGCGCAACTCTTGTGGCAGCAGCTGCACCGCGCTCCTACCATTCGCTGCTATATATGATGAAACTATCGCTCGCTATCACGCGTGCCTTGCGCTGTCGTCGTCCCGGTTTGTATTTTGGAGACCGGCAGCGCACAAGAATTTCCCGTTTTTGTTGAAATCCGGGTACCGACATCAGCTACTCCGATGTGCCTCCCGGAGGAAGCCCCCTGTTGACCACAGACACCGCTTTGGCGCAGAAAACACCAGGAGCACCGCCACCAGTGCCCAGTGCTGCGCGTGCCTCGTCGGAGAGCGAGAGCAGTGAGAGCGCTTCAAGCACCGAATCGTACAGCAGCGGCGGCAGCATCCGCGAGTACGACGGGGCCATACTGGAGACGACCAGCACCTCGTCCAGCAGCGCGGCCATCGAAGCGCGAAGGAAGAGGCGCCTCTACAGCGACACCGTCTACCCTGCAACGGGGGTCCGCAGGAAGAGGTCCTCCTCCGTGGACGCCGGCGTTGGGACCGAGGAAGAGCGGTGAGCTTACGGGAAAGAAAAGTATTTGCCCCACACTTGAGCCGCGCCGTAAGGGAGTGAAAAAGCTGCCGGAATGGAGGGCTGCTGAAAATGTTCGACCGGCTATTGAGGGTGCGCGTGGCTGGAAACCTAGAGAGCGTCTACGGAGCGCCTGTTCCAGCTTGGGATCCATAATACAATAGGGGAGCTGATTGAGGCCCACAGAACAAGCCAAATTGCTAGGCGGTCGGTGACCAGCACCGGCAGGCAAGTCCTCCGAGACCTCAATCTAGGGCTTCTAACCACCACAGAAAACAGAGTGGACATCCCGGAAGTGTGGAAAAATACTTTGACGGTTAAGCCGCTCCCCAAAAACATGAATTAATCAGGAGAGGCGTGAAGCCAAGGCAACATTTATACAAAATAACTATGGCAGTCAGACAGGCACATATTACGTGGATGCAGCGGGTCCCACCGAGGTTGGCATCTGCAGCATTACTGTTGTGCACGAAGGAAGGCAGGTGAACGGGCTCTCAGTAAAAATTAACGATGCGCTAATGTTGGAGGAAGTCGCGATTGCACTGGCCGCCACCCACTGCGACGCAGCCTACATAATGTCGGACTCGCAACATGCCTGCCGAAATTACGTGCGGGGTAGGATAGCGCCACTCGCCCGCTGAATATTATTGGCACATACAAAAAATTCAGATTCGGCTACTAGTAAAAAACAGGTTATTAGGGTGCCCGGTCACCAGGGGGTAGAGGGGAACGAGACCGCTCACGCGGCTGCGCGAGCGTTCCTCCCCCGGGGTTCCGCTCAATCCTCCGGTTCTACCGAGGCAACCACTAGAGGCAATCCCGCTCATAACTTATGCGGAAATTACAAATTATTTACGCCTCTGCAGGAGGGCACTCCCGGGACCCGCCAAAGGTCCCGACAGATCTGAGGAGTGCCACCTTAGACTGCTCCAAACCGGGTATTTTGTAAATGCCGCCATACTAAAACACATGGACCCGACATTCACGGGTAGGTGCAAATTCTGCGGGAAGTATGCTGAGTTTCTGACCTATACCACATGGTGTGGGCCTGCCAGCAAAATACAAAAATAAAAGCTATAAAACAGCCAACTAGGGAGGGCTGGGAGGCGGCCCTATCCAGCTTGGACCTGGAGGCCCAGCGTCTCCTGGTCCAGAGAGCTCGGGCAGCGGCGGCGGCCAGTGGCGTCCCGGAATAGGGTCTGCCACTCAGCTCCACAACCAAACGCACCTCCCTTTCCAAATCAAATCATCGTACATAAATGTTTTCTCCTCCTCCTGCAAGCCCATAGAGGCCTTCGCCCATTGTGGCGAAGGCTCTTTACCGACTGTGTATTTTGTATCTGTTGTGCATGTCGTGGTGCACTCGGTGCTGCGAAGCCTCATTTCTTGGTTCTCTCGTTTCTTGCAATTTTTGTCCTGACGAGGCAGCAGCGGTGGTGAGCCAGCTTCTTTTCCTCCTTACGTACTACACTGACATCGCACAGCCTTTCACCGGAACGCGGTGGGTTCAGTAGCTGAGCATTTAATAACAATTGTCAGCAAAGACGCTTTCCTAAATTGAAATGTGGTCGCTATAGAGTCCTGAAGCAATACGCGCAGGATATGGAGCACGCCATATGTGGAGCACTTCGGACCAAATTAGACCACCGGTTTGCATGCGGCCGAGACCACGGTCTGTGAGCTTTGATATGTGAGTCCCTATGTCTGATCTGATGAGTAGATCTAGCAGGCACTTTGTTTCTGCCGCGTATGGCACGCCTGCACTTTTGTGAGTCCGCTGCATCATGATGGGTACGATCGTAATTCCTAACACCGTGGCACCGTGGAGTGCGGGAGCGAGAGGACAGGTCTTCGAATGTTCTTGAGATCCCGGTTGTGGCGCAGCAATGGGAAGATCGACGCAGATTATTTAGAGAAAAAATGTCTCATATCACAGTAAAAATAATCACACCCTTGAAGGTGCATTTCGTGTCTATAACTCAAGCCCTCTAAAATAGGGTGCATTGATGTTGTGATGCATCCTTTTAATGGGCGATACGCTGCTTGCTGCACCCAATAAAAAGCGCATCAGTACTTCAAGGTACCCTTTCGTCGAGGGTGTGAGCTACAGACAGGCAAGGGTGCGAATTTTTACAGTAATGCTACAATGTCAAATTTTGCCATGAATTTTCGTTTCTCATGTGATTCTTTTTTTCTGCATAACAGAAATAACAAGTTCTGTCTGTACGCGGTGCTAACCATCGTCCTGACAGTGGGCACGGCCAGCGTCATCAGCATGTCGCTGCGGGTGGGCGACTCCGAGGGTGACGAACAGCACGAGTACATCATTCCTAAGCAGGCGACATCGCGACAGCCCCCCGAGTGCCGCTGCAACGGCGGCCAAAACGGTACAGCCGCCGAGCCGGACTCGACCTCAGGTCCCACCTTGGCCGCAGGAAAGTCCGCCGTACGGGCAGGCGCCGCAGCGGGCGAAGAAGCCGGCGGAGGCAGGACCATCGAGTCAGACGGTGCGCTGACGAAAAAATTAGCTCACAAGGCAACGCGTGCCTTCATGGCGTACAAGATCGGGCCGGGCAGACGCAGGCCCAGCGCCAAGGTGTCCACAGTGACGCCGCAAGAGAGCGTGTCGGCAGCATCCCCAAAGCAGGACTATCATCCTGGGACGCAGACCACGCGCGCACTCAATACACAAACGAGGAAGAGCGGGCAGTCCGTACGGCCCAACACGACAACCGGCACCCCACCGACGACCGTGGAAACCAAGAGGAAAGTGTCGAGTCCGACGGCTCCGTCCTCGCAAACGGTATCGAGAACGGAGCCCCGAGAGGCGACGGCCTGGGATTTGGGAAGGCCACTTGTGGGCATTCTCGGGGTGGGACAGCGTTTGAGAGCTGTCCGCAAGAAGGCCCCCCTGCCAAATGGCGCTAGAGCGCAAAGGTACAGCAGCAGGTGGGACAGCGGCGGAGGCGCGGCGACGGTGCGTCAATGACGTCGCCATGAAACGAACCGCTGGTTTAAGCGAACGCGGTAACAGAAAAACAGTTGTTAATAAAATGTACTAATTCATGCGCAGTCGTAATTTATTGTAGGGTGAGACCAATGCAAAATGAGTATGCAAAATGCAAAGCACTACTTGTCAGGCCTGATCACTAATCTTGTGCGACAAGGCACACTCGGCAAAACTTTAGCCATAGCAGAGTCATATAGTGTAGTACAATCCCACCCAGGGTCTCACGAATGAACACTGTCCACCATGGTGGACCTTTGGCTTCAACTGCACGTGGGCAGATTTGTGACCTACACGCTTTCGCAGATTTGCCGGTTTAACGGTCATTTTGTTTTATAACAGTGCACCTTTTACCGATTCGATAGCAGCGCATTATTTCAGCGCTGTGTATCGCTGCGCCCTTGAATAAAGCGAGCCGCTCGGATGGCGGCATCGAAACACCCTAAACTGAACGCTGGGAAAACAAACTTCATAAACCCAGCTTTACAAATGTGTGACATCACTTACACAGAACGGAAGGGAGACAAGATGGTTGCCTGCAAAACACAACCACCGACAACTCTACAGGAGAGCCTGTAACGTGAAACCTTAGCTTCGGAATCCCTCTATGGAACATGTCGCACCATTGCTGCTTGTGTTGCCCTCCTAAAAATGGTGCATCTTTTTCTTGGCCTTTCAAAATATGGCAAACGCCCGCATGGAAAGATTGGCATACACTCATAAGCGACAAGGATATTTTCTCTTCGCTAAAAGTAGAGAATGGAAGCCGCTGCAAGCAACATTGTCAATTACTGTCCCGCACACTCAGCGAGTCGCATATCTAATAACGTTGGGCCTGCCTTTGCCTACTATTAGTATTGCGACTTATAATTGCGACTGAGATCATAATAATTATTAGCAGCATCATAATCTCGTAAAGCCACGTGGTGGTGGTAGAAACTGTAATCACTGCCTGATTATAGCCGGTCGTGGCCCTTGTGGGTATGCGCCATTTTTATGAGGACAACAACAACAACAATAATTTATAAATATACAGACGGTTGGGGTCTGTGCCTCTGTATGTACTTGTGGCGAAACTGCTCGTGCTGGTCGGGCACAATCGCCATTTTCAAACATCTATCAGCCCGGGTCAACGTTACTAGATAACGTTGGCCCGGGCGGACGGCGCCTGCAGAGCTCCCAGCACCCACAGAAGCTAGGTCTGACGCCACAGCCATGGCGACGGACGACTCAAGGGGCCAGCCTGCCGCACTGCACTTATCCAGCCTTGGTCGGAACGTCCAATGTCACGGCGAATCCCTGCCCGGTCCCATTCAAGACACAAGCATAAGAACCGATCCTTGTGGCACCTCACCAAAACCACAACCACGGTGCGAGGCGTGGCTCTCAGTTGGTTTTCCACGACAGCGTCCCTGACAGCTCGGCGCATCCATGGTGGTATGCATTCTCTCTATTTTAAAGCGAGAGCATTACTAGCCACGTGAAAACTCGGTCGCCGGCGTGTGCACCCCAAAAAAGGCTTCAGGGCCCGGGTACGCGTCGTTTTCAGAAGTGTCGTCATCTGTCGTTATCTCGCTGGCATCGAGTCGCCTGATCGGTGCAAACACCAGAACCGGATGTCGGTTACTGCCACGTTCAGTTCCGGCGTTCCCACCAATATGATTCGACGTCAGGGAGATAACACTTCTGAAAACGACGTAAAGTGGTACTCCCCTGATAGGGCTGCGACAGGTAGGTCACCGCCGCTTGTGGCGGAGGCTATCCTGCCACAAAATTTTTTATCTCTTGTAGGCCGTCATAGCACCCGCCACCGCTTGTGGCGAACGACGGCTGTTGTTGCGGCGCGCGTCTTTCTCTCCCTCCTTTTCTTATCTATTTTCTCTTCTGTCTGCAAGCAGCAACGGAGGTGACTCATCTATAAAGCCAGTAGCAGGCCCGTGCATTTTCTTTTCCTTCTTCCTACAGCCACAACAACAACGACGTAAACTCGGAATACGGGCCCAGGTGTCCACAGAAACAAGTGCGACCACGCATTTCCTTTCCTTGAACCAGTTATTAAGGCGAATACCTTTCTAGAGTCATTGTGAAAAACAAATGGCAGAGGCTTAGCTTGGTTAAGCCCGGTAGGTTGCGAAAGCATCTTTAGCAGTAGGCGGCATCGTAGTCATGCGCACCGCCGTCTCTCACGGACGGCGCGAGTTGGTCGCCCAGCTTTGAGGCGTGACGTCACACAGAGGTCATGCGAAACGTCATTTCATGTGCACCGCCGTCGCACCGCAAAGGCTTGAAAGTGAAATTAGTATTGCTTTCGCAATAAAATTTCGGAGAGCACTTCAGAATGTGCAGTGGAGAAATGCAAAAGCCTGATCGTTGCTGCTGCACATCGCGCGGCCCTTGTGGAAAACGTCTCGTTGGCCGCATCACCGGCGTCCTATAATTGGTTAACAGGATAGGAAAGGCCCAGTCACTCGCGGAATCCTCACGACAATAATAATTGAACACTGTAGCCAAACGGGCGAGTTGGTGGAACATACTGAATGGAAAACAGCGCAAGAGACAACAAAGCAGAGAACCACAGGACGAGCGCTACAACTGAAAGTTTATTCAAAGCCAAAACACAGTATATGGGGAAAACTGGCCACCCTATCATAAGTACTTTCTGAGTACAAGTTAATGTCTGGTTAGTGCTAGTTAAACACCCCTTAACTATTAAAAGATGGTTAGTGATAGTTACGATGACCTCCAAATGCATGGGTTCTTATAGGCATCTGCTCAACTATTTTAGTATTAGTCGTAAATTATCATGAAAGTATCTTGAAAATGCCTTAAATCATGTTCCGAGATCATCCGATTGCTATTGATTAGGCATCGATTCAATGGTGATTGGCATAGGCCCATATAAGGCATGCATCCGAAACGCGGACACATCTTCGGACGACAGTATGAGGCATTAAAGGCTTTTGCCTTAATAGGCCATCAGTGACAACCATGCGAATCATGATATGCACCCGACCACGAAGGCGGAGCTGCGCCGGCTGCCAGCCTAAGTCATTGAACGCCGCGCTGACGATGGTGCGCATCTCCCTTCATATTTCTAAAGTCAGACGCTTCAATGGCACCGCGGTGAGCAGGGACTCTTCGTCAGACGAACGCTAGTAATCGGCAGGGAGTTCAGGAGACGCAGCATTAAAGCAGCGTCTG
The DNA here is from genome assembly GCF_055883805.1 of Amblyomma maculatum. Lineage (NCBI taxonomy): Eukaryota > Metazoa > Arthropoda > Arachnida > Ixodida > Ixodidae > Amblyomma > Amblyomma maculatum. Next base: position 124,277,167 of record NC_139352.1, on the reverse strand, counting down.
TGACACTGTCCTAACCAAGTAACCTGCGCAACGATTGCAACATGCGCTCTCAAAGGTTGTCATCGCTTAAGCCATAAATGGCGTGAGGCGCTGTCGAAACGAAATCAGTCTTTATACAGCGTTCATTTCGCTTCACACTTGGCATTCACCTACGGGGCCCGGCGACAATGTATGCATATGAAATTGTATGGCGCTCATTGTAAGCGAGGGACAGATACTGCGTCTTTCTTCAAGACTGTACCAGTGTGGCGATGCTGCACCGGCCAGCGGAATCATCTGGAGTAACCTATAGTGCTGAAACGTGGAGGCTAACCGAGAGGGTTCTACTTAAGTTGAGGGCAACGCAGACGGCTATGGAAAGAAAAATGGTAGGGGTAACATTAAGAGATAGGAAGCGTGCACAGTGGGTCAGAGAAATAACTCAAGTTACCGACATTCTAGTGGAAATTAAGAAGAAGAAATGGACATGGGCAGGACGTGTAGTGCGTGTATTGATTGACTGAATGTCCTTTATTGACATGGATGGGGGTAAAGGGGAGTAGACAGAATCTTCATTGTTTAGGTCGTCACTCAAATCCTATTGCTCTAACCAGGCCACTAAGCGAGACATGCTTGGCAAATATCATCTGTGTGTTAGCATCAGTTTCTAGAAGGGAACGGTAGTTCAGGCGGTAAGGTTTGATCTCGGAGCACCCAGTAGAAAAAGCAGGACAATCCCAGAGTAGATGAGATATGCCGCCGCGCGTTAGAGTCGTACAGTGGAGGCACGTAATCATTTCCTCTTTATACTGACGCCAGCGGGTCATAATACGTGGCGTGTAAGCCGCATGGGCGATGAGCTTATTCAAAGGGTGAGGTGGGTTTTTCGCGTAAAAGGTGGGTCTGGTGTGGCCACCTGCATGCGATGCTGACTGAGGCTACGAAGACTGGTCCGAGTATAGTGCATAAGGGCAAGACAAGGGGTGTGTTGCCCGCCCAAGGTCGAGTAAGGATGAAGCAAGGGGGGTGGGGAAGTAAATGTGGACATCCCACCTGCCAAGGCAGCCGCGGCGTGTGCCGCCGCATTGCCCCCTGATTCGTCCGTGTGACCTGGGGTCCACTGAATAACGACAGTTCTGGTCGCGGGTTGGTGGCGTTTAAGGAGGCGCTGTATGGCCGTAGCAGTTGCATCTTGTGAACCCGGAATAGCGATTTCCTTGTAAGCTTCATAGGAATCAGTAAGAATACGTATTGAACCAGTTCCGGTTCAATACGTAGTTCCAGCCCATAGATGAAAATTCGCTTGTAATCGATGCGTCGGTGTATATGTCAGTCGTATCAGGGATTCGCTCTTGTCGGTGCGGTGATGGGCAGCGAGGAGCTCACGGGGAATGACAAAATCGCGGTTTATAGGTCGGCGATGGAGGCGTGTGACTACTGGCATCTCCCGAGGGGGAAAAGAGATGCATACAGTGTGCTGGTGTTTTGTCGTTCCGCTGTTCATCCCAGGCCAGCAGGCGACGCCCTTGGACAGTGTTCTCTAGACGTATTTGATGACGCGTCTGTGACTCGGAAACGATGGTAGCGAGCGGTGGAAGAGCGGCCAAACGCTCAAGTTCGGCTATAGGAGTGAACTTAGGTAGACCGGTAATAGTACGTAGTGTTGCGCGATGAAGGCGTTCAACCTTAGCGAAGTCAGTCTTCGACAGTTGGAGGACGGGTGTGCCATACAGGAGTTTTCCGACCGCCGCTGCTCGGGCCATCGCACGGCAGGCATGTTGCCGCGCACCGCCGTGCCGGTTGGACAGGCGACGAATAGTGTGTAGCAGTACTGGCCAAAGGCGTTGTAGCTGATGAACCCATTTCTGGGGACTGTTGCAGCTTGAGATGGGCAGGCAAAGAATGCGGATTTGCCCATTTGAGGAGGTGATGGTGTTGCCTCCGATGTGAAGATGGATCTGCATACTGGGGTTGGTTTTATGTTCTCCGTCGATACTAATCAATTTTGTTTTATCTGGTGCGAGTTCGAGGCCAATTTTGGTTAGTGTATCTTCAAGACAAAGAAGGGCCGCCTGAAGTTCAGTCTGCATAGAATATTTGTCTACATAATCTGCTGCCTCAGTCCAGACGGTAATATCATCGGCATATATAGCGAATCTTGCGCTTGTGCCGAGTTACAGATTTTCGGCAACGCGTGTCATGGCCAAGTTGAACAATATGGGTCCGAGAATGGAGCCCTGAGGTAAACCCCTATCCAAGTAATAGGTTTTGGGGACCCATCCCGGATCTTTGCCATGTAGCTGAATGGGTAAAAAATGTAAAAAAATTGCGGATCCAGATTTGGGCACGGGTACTAGGAAAGCGCTTGGCGAGTTCTTCCAGGATAACCTCATAGCGAACATTGTCAAAGGCTTTGTGTATATCGACAGCCAGGAGATAGTCAGGTAGCGCTTTACGATGAGCTCTATTCAGAACTCTTCGCAAAAGCCAAAGGCGGTCATGAGTTTCGAGGTTAGGGCGGAAGCCGGCTTGAGCTGGATGAAATTTTTTAAGGAAAGCCGAAGTATCTGTCACATACTATCCGTGGATAGATGGGAAAACTTTTATTTTCATCGGTTTTTAGAGGTGAGGGTTCAGTTTGATTGTTGGCCGCGTCAGACGGCCTGCGTCCTGTCGGCGATCTCTTCGGCCCACTCTGACCCGTGCCTCGATGTCGGAGTACGAGCAGCACGGCCTCCCACTCCTCCAAAGATGGAGCTGGCTGCAAATCGGCGGGTGGCGGATAGGCCGCGCACCCCCATGTCTAGAGTGGCGTCGACGCCACACTCTTTGCATTTAAGGTCAACCTGGTCTTTGAATATATACGAATATACTTTGGGGCCGGGGAAGAGTATCTCCTGGGCCTTGCTTAATGAACTATGTGGTGGAGGAAAGATGCGCCTTCCCAGGCTAAATAAATTGCCGAGTTGTCATGGAATAAGAGCAAGCCCTCCCTCGAGGGACTCACCGCCCGGCCGACGAAACCTCGGGCATATTCGTGAGCCTTCTCGCTCCCGGGACTGCCCGAGTGAACCGGAACCCATACCAGTTCTATAGTCCCACCAGGGACTGGAGGGTAGCTTTTAAGGATATTCCTGGCGGAAGCCGGTAGACGGCCCCTCCCGAAATTCCGTATGGCTTTTTTGGAGTCACTGACTATAACATCTGCTTCGGTAGAAGCGACGGCCAGCGCTATGGCTGTTTCTTCTGCAGCCTCGGAGGTTCTGGTGCGGGCCCAAGTAACCGCACAAATCGCGAAACCTCGGTCCGTCTCTTCATATTTGGCCGCATCTACGTAAGCAACCAAATGGTTTCCTTTGTATTTGGGTTGCAGTGCACGTGCTAGTCGCCAGCCTTAATTGTGAATGGGGTGCATATTCTTAGGGACAGGCTCCTACCTGATTGCTGTGGGCATTTGCAAGGAATCGTCCACCATGGGTTCGCCATTGATGCCTTAGCAAGACAAGCCTCCCGGATTTGGTGCGCGCCAGTTTTGAGTACTGCGATATTAAACACGCTTCCCTTATTGTGCATTCTAATCGCTAGGAGCCTATCGGTTGAGGTGTACCTCGATAGTCCTAGTGCTGTCTTGTAAGCTTGCTGGATAAGACAACCTTTTGCTTTTCGTCTTGGTAAAGGTGCAGATAGGTTGTAGACTAGTCTGGTGCAAGACCCAGACGACTGGCTAGACAAGTACTAACGAATTGCCGCATTCAAAAATTGGGACGACGGCTTGAATCTCCGAAACGTGTTTTCGTTCTTGACGGAACGAGTGGTATGAAAACCACTTGTCTTCGCTAACCACGTGGGGGACATCAGGAAGGAACTGTTGAAACAGTTGGCGCTCTTTCTTTCGAAGGAAAGAAAGAGCGGAACTCTTTCTTCAGTCCAAAGCCCAGTTCCCAAACTCGCTTACGTTGAGGGAATGAAACGCCTCTTCCGTCGGGCCAACCCAAATATGACTGAAGGTGAGAAAGTCATTTTTGTTTTCATGCGAGGCGTCAAAGAATGCCTGGTGAGAAACCCACCCTAACCTGTGACCGAAGTTGAAAAGGAAGCGTCGTCGATAGAACGGACCCTCGACGCCCGGACTTGACAGTACAACCCCCCGTCACAACTCAACGTAGCTCCCCTAGAAGCGGCAACCACCAATGATTAAAGAGAACTAATACGCAAAGTCGTCCGGAAAGAGCTTCGCCGGCTCTACCATCGCCTCAATAGCCTTAAGTGGCGACGCTTACGAACATCGTCCGCGAAGAAGTGCAACAGGCGCTTGGTACAACTGCAACCCAGACGACCGCTCCTGAGAAACCACTGCCGTAAGCTACGCCAGCGCGCTACGTAGCGTGCCTCCACGACAAGACACCTAGCCCTCACCGCTCCCTCCTGCTCCCGAAAGCCGCCCCTTGGCCCCCGCCCGCCAAGTCTGTGAACGAACCTCAAGTCCCAGGAAATGCGATGCCTGGAGGACTTCGAACAACCGCCCGCAGTGCTTCCATTACGGTAAGGTCGACCACATTCTACATCACTACCCACACAGACGCACCATTTTCGCGGCTTCACCATCGAAGCCTCACGACCCCATCGTGGTGAACGACCGGAAGAAATCGAGAACTACTTGCGGTGGGTAGTTAAAAATCCATCTGTACCGCTCTCCATCGCCGTACAACGCCTGATTTGCGTCTCCAGGTCGCAGTTACGTCCTAGGAAGGTCCCCTAACCACCGTAGGGGAAAACAAAGACAGCAGCCTTTGGAGGTGAGGTTGCTAAACGGTGAACTAACAAAGATCCTCTAGCGCCGACGACGAGTGACGACGCTTAAGCCAATACACCGCCACAACGTACGGCGAGGACATAGACGACCGCGCGACCACACGTTGAAATAACACCACCGCCCACTGAAGAGACAGCGGTGTGCCCTGGCCGCGACCTGGGCAAACGACGAAGCAGAGATCGAGCACCGAAGACAACATGCAATACGAGGACACGAACAAGTGACCTCGACATTGCTGTCGACGGTCGCAGGTTACCGCCTTAGTGGACACCGGAGCCAACTATTCTGCCATCAGAGGGCGTTCGCCGCCCAGGTAAACGACCGCTTGGGACGGGCCTCTGATCCGCGTTGCTGGGGGCAACCTTATTACGCCGCAGGACGGTGCACCGCGATAGTAAAAGTGAATGGACACACTTATCCTACCAGCTTTGTGGTCCTGCAGCAGCGTTTCCGCGACGTGATTCTGGACATGGATTTTCTGAACGAACATCGGCCGATCATCGACCTTCGCTCAAAAGTCGAGCTCTCGACGGACAACACCATACCTTCCACGACGACATCGATGCATCATATCGCTCTAAATGTCCTCAACGAAGACTTGACTATGCCACCCCGATCAAGCGTCGTTGCCTACGTGAGAAACGCAGTCATCGGAACTGCCGAAGGCGTCGTCGAAGGAGTTGCTTTTGGAAAGAGGGCTCGGCCTCGCAAGAGATGTCGCCCATATCTGAGGAGGACACGCTCAGGTGCCAGTGACGAACTTCACCGAAGAATACCGGCATCTTAAAAAGGGCACGACGATCGCTTTCCTCGACGAGCTAGTGTGTGTTCGCCCTTTCCCGTCAATCCGAAGACAATACGTGCAACCTATCTAAACAGCCCACGTTGGACATCAACGCAGCACTACCCCGAGACTGGCAAAACCGGATTTGCTGTCTTCATGAAATATACAGCGAGTGCTTTTCTTCAGCGTCAAAGGTGCGACAGACTGTTTGCAAAGCACCGCATTATCACAGACGAACACGCCCGACCTCTTCGTCAAAGCCCCTATCGTATATCGCCACGTGAACGCGAAGCCATCCGTCATCAAGTTGAGGAAATGCTTCGTGGAGACGTGATCCAGCCATAGGATAGCCACCCATAGGCGGCACCAGTCGTCCTAGCGAAAAGAAAAACGGCACGCTTCGCTTCTGCGTTGATTACCGCCGCTTGAACAACGTCACGAAGAAGGATGTCTACCCGCTCCCTCGACGACACTCTAGACCGTCTCTGCAACGCTAAGCATTTCTCGTCCATAAACTTGAAGAGCCGGTACTGGCAAATTGAGGTCGACGACAGAGACCTCGAGAAGACGGCGTTCATAACACCAGACAGCCTCTTCGAATTCAACGTATCCATTTGGGCTGTGCTCCGCACCAGCCACGTTCCAACGAATAATGGGCACTGCCCTGGCTGGATTGTGACAGATTTGTTAGCTATACTTGGATGACGCCGTTGTCGTCTCGTCAAACTTTGAGGACTCCCTGAAAAGGCTGTGGACAGTGTCGAATGCCATCCAGTTGTCGGGAATAACGTTAAAATCAGAAAAGTGCCACTTCGCCTACGAGGAGCTGTTATTCCTGGGTCATATCGTGAGCAAGGATGCCGTTCGCCCAGACTCGAAGAAAACAACTGCGATCGCACAGTTCTCACTGCCTGCCGACAAAAACGCTGTGCGCAGTTTCCTTGTGCAATGTGCTTACTACCGGCGATTTGTCAAGAACTTTCGCGTATCGTCGAGCCGTTGACTCAGCTTACAAAGGCTGATGTCCCTTTTAAATGGGAAGCACCGCGAACACAAGCCTTCAACGCACTTAAGCGCCGCCTACAGTCCCATCCTGTCCTAAGCCACTTTGATGAAAACGCCGAGACAAATTCACACTGACGCAAGTAGTGTCGGCCTAGGCGCCGCTCTCGTTCAGACGAGTGGCGGACAAGCGAAAGTCATCGCGTACGCTAGCAGGTCTCTGTCAAAAGCCGACCACCGAGAAGGATTACTTCGCGATCACCTGGGCCACCTAAAAGTTCCGCCCTTACCTATACGGCACACTATTCGAGGTGGTAAGCGATCATCACGCGCTCTGCTGGCTCGCCAGCCTGAAAGACCCCTCACGATGGAGCCTACGTCTTCAGGAATTTGACATTTCTGTAGTCTACAAGTCTCAACGCAAGCATTTCGACGCAGACTGCGTATCCCGAGCCCCCGTCGACGTTCCCCCGAAGGACGACGAGGCCTTCTTAGGACAGGTAAGCGCCACCAGTTTCGCACAACAGCAGACCTGGAAGGCAAGACCACTTCCCCTCCTGTTGTGTTCAGGCTTCATTCGTTGTCGTTCGCGTTAAGCAATGACGCCCTCTTGAAGAAGAACTTCGCACCTAACAGGACCGCGCCTTGTTGTGCCTAAAATCCCCCGGCAGGAAATTCTGCAAGCGTTGCACGATGAGCCCACAGCTGGGAATCTCGGCTTTGCGTCCATGTTGCAGCGTGCCCATTACGGGAAAACATGTCAGCGATGCAAGACACCCCCGAACAGGACACTTGAGCAAACTGGGATGGATCTGCTCGGGCAACATCGTGACTACCTTACCCGCTACGCCGTAGCGAAAGCCCTGCCTCATGGCACAGCATTCTCCTGCGACACGGCAGCCCGGAAGTGCTCATCACGGATCATAATTTGCGGCGCAGGTCATCTTGAAGTCAAACGAGCCACAGGAGGACATCCGCAGACGAATGGACTTACAGAGCGTCCCAATTCAAAACAATCGCAGACATGATCCCCATGTATGTCGACACCGAACACAAGACCTGGAACGCCATCCTGCCTCACGTGATCTTCGCGTATAACACGGCAGTCCAGGAGACGACCACAACGACCCCGTTCAAGCTTGTGTACTTAGGGAGCCCACGACGACGCTCGACGCAATGCTGCCGCACGTAACCGACGAGGACAACCTGGACGTCGAGCGTGCAGACGAAGCTGCGCATAAAAGACCAGCCAGATGATACAACTTGCGTCGGCGCGACGCAGAGTAGGGAGAACAAGCGTGGGTTTGGACGCCGATAAGCCGCCGCGGACAGAGTGAAAAGCAAGACCGACTGAAATACAGACCTGCACAAAAAACGGGGTCCTATGGGACCTCGTGCGCCAACTTTCGTTACCTTTCTCGTCGTTGAGGGCGCTCGGTTGACCTGTTCGTCTATCATTTTCATCATCATCAAAACACAATTTAATATAAACAAACTGTACCCAAATTAAAAAAAAAAAAGATCTTTGCCCAAGTTATACTTCTAAAATTTTGCCTTTTTGTATTTTAGCGGAGAGTGTTTCTCTTTATATTGTTTTTCTCTCGCTAGAAGACATACCGCGATTCCGCTTTGTGCGGCGTCACTGCAGTTACTCGCTGCACATGCGCAGAACAGGTGCTTGTGCATTACAGCGTGGACAGATAAATAAAGTATAACGACGAAGAAAAATGACAGAACTAATAGACCCTTCTTATTAACAGGTTTACAGTAGCACCAGGTTACCCGTAGCGTTCGTTCCCTAGCGGCAAAGGCTATGAACTAGAAGGTGCGTGCTGGAGCAGTGCTATCTGTGCAGGTCTGTATTTCAGTCGGTCTTGGTGAAAAGCTCCTGCGGCGGTACTTCGACGCCAGCTTGACTCATCCCCAACCGCTTCCCAATGGCGCCTCAAACCTTATTACGCGCTCTAAAGTTATTTTTATGCCTTTTTAAGACGGGAGTGATGCCGCAAACCATTCAGTTCTTTTTCCACTTTATTCTTTCTTTTTTTTTTCATGCTCCTTGTCGCGAGATGAAGCTTTATCAGACGCGCCTGAAAGATTCCGGCCACTCGCGTATGTTTCTGCAATGTTCCAGGTTGTTCTAGTCACCGTTTGCGGCTTTATTGAATGCCAATAGATCCAACAGGCATTCGAGGATCGCGTTTGCTGTTAACGCCGATTCCCTTAGTTCTTTTGCGGGCGCCCAATAGAGTTTCATTCAAGTACCAGTGTCTTCAATTAGGGCTACAGGGCTTGTCACCACTATGCGGCAATATTGAGACGAACCCTGGTCCGGACAAACTTGATCGTGTTCTTGCTGAACTCAACAAGTTGTCAGCCGGTCAAAGCCGAATAATCGCACAGGCGCGTTCTGTCTAGCTAACCATTTCCGATCTGAGCAAGCGCCTGGCAGACCTCAAGTGTCTTTTACAAGACATTAGAGAGTTTTAGAATAGGGGGCCCCAAGCTTTGGGGCCCCCAAGGAGCTTGGGGCGTCCGGAAATAGCGTTCGCCCCAAGCCGCCGTTGGGTCGCTTGGGTTACGGCAACATGGCGGCGACCGGCCAAGCGGCGGCCGCTCGCCTCGGCACACATTCGTCGTCACCGCTCCATGGTGTCACGCGTTCATGGCAAACGAAAGGCCAACGAAGCTTATGCTATGTCTCATGATGCCCGCACCACCAAATTTTAGCAATAAAACGCCCTAAATTTTCTGATTGCTTCCGGATTTACCGAGCTGCTAGGCCTAGCGAGTTCGCCTCGTTCGGTTGCCATGGGGACCAGACGGCGGAAAGCGCGGAAGGTTCAAATGAGTTTTCCCGGCCTCGGCCTGGATTGACAATTGGCCGATTTCGTCTTGTATGACAAAAACAGTTTATATAACTGGTAGTTTTAATATAGTTTTGTGCAATAGTAGCACTTTTTGATGAACAAAATAGCGTTGTTGGCTCTTATATATTTAAATGCGTTTTCTTGGTTTACCGTCGTGGCGCTGCAATCGACGAACGCAAGCCCGGCTCCGCTGCGTCGGGAAAACCCCTATTCTAAATCTCGCCGCTCGGCTAGCACGTTGCGCCGCCGCACGCTATTTCCTTGGGGGCCCCAAGCCTTGGGTCCCCCTATACTAAAGCTCCCTATTATTACTCTAAAATCTGACCTAGAATCCGCGCAGGCTGTTGCCGCTGACACGGCTGCTCTTGAGGCTCGAATAGACGACACATAAAACCGGTCACGCAGCAACAACGTGATATTTTATGGCCTTCCAGATTCCGATTCCCGCGAATCAATAATCGAATTTGAAGAAATATTAAGCATTGTCAGAGCGTGCTCATAGCTCGGGATGACATAAAGACGACCGCCAGCGGTCAATTATGGTCAAATTTGCCTGCTTCAAAACGAAACTATTCTTTCCAAAGGTCCCACGATGAAGGACCGCTCTTTTCAAAAAGCCCGTATCTTGTCGCGTTTGCAAGAGCAGAAACAAGACCGTTTTCTTTGTGGTACAATATCCTATTTATCGGCAAAAACGCTACACCTTTGATGCTGACACTGACACGGTTAAAGAAATAGCATAGCGCTTACCGCACCGATCTAATCCTCGCCATACTCCCTCTCCTCGACAGAATATGTTTCCTTTTCGGTTACCTATACCAACATACGCAGTCTGCTTTCAAGTCTTCATTAGGCTCGTGTTTTAACCTGCTCGTGATGAGAGACTAGGCTTAGCGGTAATGTGGGCAATGATGAAGTTCTATGCCCAACTAATTTTTCCGTGCTGATCGCAATGCCCCGAGGAGGAGGCGCCCGTATCGCTACCAGCAATCAACTATAGTGTTCCACATATTACGCCTGCTTTATCTCGCCACACCAGTATCTGCACTACTTGGTGTTGCTATACAACCCCTAATTCCCTCGAAGCTGCACTACACTCTTAGCGAACTTAAAACAAAATGCACATGTTCTACTTTTTGGAGATTTTAACGATCCTGGAATAGATTAGAATAACCCTCCCTCATCAGCCTATTTTTAGGCAGTCTCAAGCAAGATAGTGGTTAATTTTAATCTTTAATCTTACCTTGCCTAGACGCATAGCTAATGTCTTTGACCTTATACTATCGAGCCACCTGACAGCCACAACTCCATTTATCTCTGCGAATTATCACAAATCATCCATGCGTCTTTCACATTCACTCCAACAATAAAGAAACTTAAAAAACTCTCATAAAATGCAACCTACAAGGCCATAAACAGGGCATTGGAAGGTTTTTTCCATCTTTCAGCGCTCTTTCCAAGAACGAACCATACACGAAAATTGTTCGATGTTACTCATACATTGAACGAACTTACTAACAATATGATCCCAATGCAGCTTCCGCGCAAACAAACAGAAACCATGGTTCACCAATGCCCTGGGAAGCTTACAAACAATAAGAAACTTTTGTTCCGCAGTGCCAAACGGACTGAAAATGACTGCGCATGGAATAATAATTGCGCTGCTGAAAAGATATTGCCGCGAAACCTTCTTTGTTGTTCAGAAGAGCGTGTGGTCGGGCTAGTTGGTTCTGCATAGTATATAAGAGAAATGCGCAATAACTTAAACAGGACACAGGAAGAAACACTACAACAGTTCACGAGCGCAACTACCAACTGTTTAATGGGGTGAAGCAACAAGAGCATATATACAGAAAATATATACGCATGCCCTGCTTTTCTGTATATATGCTGTTGTTGCTTCACCCAATTAAACAGCAGGTAGTTGCGCTCGTGAACTGTTGTGTTTCTTCCTGTGTCATGTCTAAGTTATTGCGCATTTCTCTTATATACTATTCTTTGTTGTTTTTTAACAGCCGCCGGCATGCGGCCTTATCACTCTGATTCTGGATCGCGCATCAGTTCTGTATTCTTTGTTTGTTAATGCTCAATGTCGCGAGTCGCACCTTTATCAGTTTCGCTGTAGCGCAAGATGCACCGAGATCTGCCTCGAGGATTCCGGCCACTCGTGTGTCTTCCTTCAATGTTTCAGCTCGCGCTGTAGCAGTTGCGACGTTATCTAGATTGTTCTCAGCAGCCTTTAAATTGAGCGTTGACGAGTGCGACGGGCAATCTTTGTTCGACGATCGACGTGCACGTTTGTTGCTATCGCCGCCGCGGAGTTGCTTAGTTCTTTTGCGGGCGCAAGTCAGCCCAATAAAGATTTTCTTCAGTGCAATCACCGACTCTTCATTTGTGTCATCGACCTTGTCACCACCACGTGACAATATAACCGGTCGCTGTAAAAAAACGCCAAACGCTAATCTTATCATACCGACCTGCCAAACATAACCCGACTAAATTTTGTCAGCTTTTAAACCCGCAATCCCTGTTGCCTTCAGTTTCCGACGTTATTTTTGCATCTGTATTCACTAATGAACAGGATCTCCACAGCAAATGCCGTTACATTCTCTGAAAGCGGCCTTATAGACGAACTAAAACTGTCGACTGCCGGCTTTGACGACGTCGACATAAAGGCACTAGAAAATGTCAATTATACTTCAGTTTTTGCAATTGCTGTTCTCGCAGTCTTTCTACAGGTGTCATACTCCATGACTTGAAAGTGGGGAAGATCATTCCGGTCCACAAGTTTGGCAACAATGATTCACCACTTAACACCGTCGCATATCGCTGACCAGAATACCATGTAAATTCATGGAACACGTTATTTATTCTTTAAGATGCAGTTTCTGGATTCAAATAATTTGTTTCGCTCATCGCAGCGTGGATTTTGCAAAAGAAAGTAACTAGCATTTTTCGTTCATGACTTGCATGCTAACTTTGATGCTAACCTTCAAACTGACGCAATGTTCCTCGACTTCGCTAAGGCATTTGACAACGTACCTAATAACCACTTATTTCTGAAACTTTCTCGCCTAAACTTATATCCCGACATTGGATGAAAGAATTCTTAACTCACCGCTTCCAGTCAGTCCTCGCCAATATTCAAATGTCTAACCTCTTACCAGTCTCCTCAGGCGTGCCCCGAGGATCCGTCCTTGGGCCACTTCTGTTTCTAATTTATATTAACGATCTACATGATAAATTAGATTGCCATATTAGGACACTGGGGAATACTGCGCTACTTGATAGACAAGTGAAAGACGACACACAAATGAAGCGCAAACTTACAACTGTTTATTTTATCGACTAAACATGTATGCTGTTTGCGCTTCATTCGTGTGTTGTCTTTCACTTGTCTATCAAGTGTATGATCAACCAACTGCCCCCGTGTTTGCATTATTGGCCATATTAGGATGTTCGCCGACGATGTGTTATTTAGTGTCTGTTTTTCGAGATTTATAACTTTTGCATGTACACCTTTTCTCTCAAGCCAATAATTAAAAATAGCTAATTATTATTTACTAATTAATCAACAGTAGTGAACACAAAAATACTGGAGGTTAGCATAGGCGACTCTGAACATCTCTGAATTTGTTTCCGTGTGCTAGGGCAAACCGTATTTTTTAAAACCTTGGTCCAAGTTAGCTGGGACACCAGGTATATATATTGCCTCTTTAATTATTTCAAACAGGAATTACCACCACGTAGAAGATATATTAAAATATTTCTAAGGGTATTTATTCCCTAAACTTTATGTTGTATTCTGGGGTGCTCCGTTTACAAAGCTTTCTGACGAGCAGAGACATAACTGCACAGTTCGAGAATACGCATCACTTTTGCACAAAACAGCGCTGCTGCCGGAAGTTCTAACTGACCTTCAGTTTTGGGACATCAGAGAGCCTGGCGCAGAAGTAAAAGTGATTTTCACAATTGTTCGAGGGCTTCGCCGATTTTATTCATCTCCTGGGCTATGTTAAAGAAGCCAGGTGGTCGAAATTATCCGTAACCCTTCACTGTCGTAGCCCGAGTCCCTTTGGGACCTTAAATACAGAACACTAAGCCAAACCGTATTGATGGCCCGTTCACACCTGCATGGTTATATCCGTAAGGATAGCAAGGCGATAGCGTTAAAACCTCGTTTTGCAGAAAGCCCTGCCCAAAGCGATGGTGGAACGATCGACCAAGATTATTGTCGGTGAGCGTATGGGCCCTTTCGCACTTATTGAAAACTTTAAAACCACAGATAGAGGAAGTTCCCCTACTCCCTCACTCAGGTACGGGACTGGGGGAGGAGGAGAAAAAACTTTTGTGTCTGTGTGTTCTTTTCCTCTCCCCATGTGCCGCCTCTATGCTGCAGGCCCGCTAGAGCAGCTGGCGCTGGCCTTGCGGTGTGATGCTGGAGAGAGCGGTCTCAGGGAAAATACAGATTACTCAGCCGCCCTTGCTATTAGCACGGCCCGCTTCATCAGTCGGCGCTGACTGGTTACCAAGGCTTGTTCCCGAGGACGGAATGGGAAAATATAGAATGTTGCCGGGTGGTGTTGCCCATATTGAATGATATAATGTAGCTCTGCATTGTTGGCAACTGGGGAAGAACAAGTGTTTGGGGTAGTTAGGATACGTTTGTACTGACGCCACAGTTTTGACCTTGTTTGGTGCGGTGGTGGCAATGTTGTTCTCTGCTTACGGTAATATTGCGTAACATGTCCTCTGTTTCGTCCGCCGCTTCCTGCGGACAGCGCCCGGAAAGTTGCTTCTCGGGCGAGCACATGCGCACTCTCGTTGCCAGGAAGGCAGGCGTGATCCATACGATGCGGACGTTGGGGAATGTGACATATTGGCGACAATACGCGTGCAGCTTGCAAAGATATTGCCTTCTTCGAGGACCTGTAATTATTGTGTATGTCAAGAGTGGTGTATAAAAACGAGTGCTATCTGTTCTAATGGAGACCGTACTTCTACGCGGTTAGTGACCACCCATAGAGTCTCTGCCAAAAGTATATTTTGCAGCGTCGACATCACGGCTGTATTGGCGTGCCTTGACTCTTGCTGTCCTACGGCCAGTGTGGGTGCATGTTTTTTGGAACTGGTTAGGGCGGATGGCCTGACACCTCTGATGCTGTCGTTTCTCGAAGGCGCGTAAGCTGGCTTGTCCTTCGAGCAGTTCTTGTGTCGAAATGTACGGAGGCAGTCTTGACTACCGATCAGGCGATTCAGCCGCAACTGGAAGCGCGCAAGAATACACTGAAATGGCCTCCTTGGCACGCGCCGGACAATCACGCGCAACCGAGGCCCCATCTTTATAAAACCGCTAACAGTGCGATCTACCAAGGCACAATGTCGATCGTCATGGTAGGTCCCTTCCCGGGTCCGTTCGACAGGACACACTATTCGGACTCCTTCAGCGAGGGTACGCCTCAGCGGGAGGCCGAGCAGTTATCTCGGCATGCTCCCTCTGCCGCCGAGCAGTCCTGCCAGTATTTTCTGCACCCTGACGCCGCGTACAGCCCAACACAGGCTGACTCCGCCGCAACTGTGCCGGTAAGTGAACTAAATATTTGGCTGGACCAAAGTCGATGCATTCGGTGATGTTGATTCTGAAGACGGCCTGCCCTGTTGTTTTAGTGTTCCTTCTTGGTTCTCGTCCCTTTCGTGCCGTCCTCAGAATCAACATCAGCTACGAACCAACTCTATAGCATTCGGCTTCGGAGGTCGAGCACACGGGCTCTATACCGGCCTCGGCGGTCCCGCTGGCCTGTTTGCACGAAGCGAACAATCGTGAATATATAATTGGTTCACAGGAAGGGAAAGGCGCCGTATCTGCCTCACCTAAACCACGCCGTAGGAAAAGGGAGTGAAAGTTAAAGGAGGGAAAGAGGAGCGTAGGTGGAGGGCTGCAGAGTAAATTCGACCACGTGGGATCTTTAACGTGTCCTCCTACGTCCGCATGAGGCAGCGGAGGTGGCTCAGCTACAGAGCCAATAGCAGGCACGTGCATTTTCTTTTCCTTCTTGCTACAATTGCAACAACTGACATTAAGGGTCGATGCAGTGGCAAGACGACCGACTACTGTGCCGGAGTACCAGGGTTCGAACCCGACCTCGGCGGCTGCGTTTCGATGGAGGCGAAACGAAGAGGCGTCGTGTGCTGTGCGATGTCAGCGCACGTTAAAGATCCCCAGGTGGTCGAAATTACTCCGTAGCCCTCCACTACGGCTCCTCTTTCTCTCTGTCCACTTTCACTCCCACCTTCCTCCCTTCCCTTACGGCACGGTTGCGGTGTCCACAGAAAACATGTGAGACAGTTACTGCGCCTTATAAATCAGTTTTTTTTAAAGGTCCATAATCTCGGTTTTAAGGAACGGACAGGCGCATGCATAGGTGACTGTCGGTGACTAAGCGTGCTGTGAGAAAAAAATTTGGTTTATTGTTTGCAGGGTTTAAGTTATGAAGAACCAACTCGGAGTACGAAGGACGCAGCCGACGCGATGGTTGTGCTCAAGTCGCCCGGCCACTGAACCGGAGTAGCCGGATGCGTATTAGCAAGCCATATCCCGTAGGAGCAGACAAGGCTCTGGCGCGTGATGATGATAATGGTGGTGATGATGGATGGATGGATGGAATATAGGAGCGTCCCCTTTGGAACGGGGTGGTAGCAGTAGATATCATGCTCATTTCTCTCCCTATATCTTAATTATTGTTTTGGTTAACTATACCATCATTATATTTATTGAATTTTTGATTCTACATTATTAACATTATGTCCCTTTTCTGCTTTTAAGCCACCAATCTTCCAGTCGTGTTTTGCTAGTTTCCACCGCCGATTTATTCGCCCGGACACTGGTAACTCTAAACCCCAGAGCTTCAGGAACAGTGACTGCGCCTACATGATGATGGATGGGATGGATGGAATATAGGAGCGTCCTCTTTGAAACGAGGTGGTAGCAGTAGCTATCATGCTCATTTTTCTCCCTATATCTTAATTATTGTTTTGATTAACTGTATCATCATTATATTTATTGAATTTTTGATTCCACATTATTAACATTATGTCCCTTTTCTGCTTTTAAGCCACCAATCTTCCAGTCGTGTTTTGCTAGTTTCCACCGCCGGTTTATTCGCCCGGACACTAGTATCTCTAAATATAGTGCCTAGAATATATATTCTAGGCACTATATCTCTAAACCCCAGAGCTTCAGGAAGAGTGGCTGCGCCTGCATGATGATGGATGGGATGGATGGAATATAGGAGCGTCCCCTTTGAAACGAGGTGATAGCAGTAGCTATCATGCTCATTTTTCTCCCTATATCTTATTTATTGTTTTAGATTGGTTAACTAAACCATCATTCTATTTCTTAAATTGTTTGTTTCTACATTACTAACATTATGTCACTTCTCTGCTTTTAGGCCACCAATCTTCCAGTCGTGTTTTGCTAGTTTCCACCGCCGGTTTATTCGCCCGGACACTGGTATCTCTAAATATAGTGCCTAGAATATATATTCTAGGCACTATATCTCTAAACCCCAGAGCTTCAGGAAGAGTGGCTGCGCCTGCATGATGATGGATGGGATGGATGGAATATAGGAGCGTCCCCTTTGAAACGAGGTGATAGCAGTAGCTATCATGCTCATTTTTCTCCCTATATCTTATTTATTGTTTTAGATTGGTTAACTACACCATCATTCTATTTCTTAAATTGTTTGTTTCTACATTACTAACATTGTGTCACTTCTCTGCTTTTAGGCCACCAATCTTCCAGTCGTGTTTTGCTAGTTTCCACCGCCGGTTTATTCACCCGGCCACTGGTATCTCTAAACCCCAGAGCTTCAGGAACAGTTACTGCTCCTGCGTCAACTTCCGGGTGGATACCATTACATTCGAGTATAATATGGTCAATTGTTTCACTGGAGTTACCACATACAGCACATGCGTCATCTTCATTGTTAAACTTCTTTTTGTAGCTGCGTGTTCTAAGGCACCCCGATCTAGCTTCAAAAAGTAGGGCACTGCCTCTGGAGTTATCAAAGAAAGCTCCCTTAATGATCTGCATTTTCCACTTTCGGTATAATTCCACACTGTTTCTTCTCCATCGAATTTATCCAATTTTTACCTTCTGTGTTTTTCACCTGTTGCTTAATGCTCTTTATTTCTCCGTCCTTGTGACTAGCATACTTACTAGTCAGTTTCCTAGTTCTTTTCCTCCATTGTGAGTCAACGCTTTTTAGGTACAGGTAT
The DNA here is from genome assembly GCF_055883805.1 of Amblyomma maculatum. Lineage (NCBI taxonomy): Eukaryota > Metazoa > Arthropoda > Arachnida > Ixodida > Ixodidae > Amblyomma > Amblyomma maculatum. The sequence continues at coordinate 124,259,442 of NC_139352.1, read as the reverse complement.
TTAAATACTTTAGCTGCCCATCTGTTACTGTCCAATTTCCTCAGGCGTTTCTCATATAATATTTTACTCTGAGCTTCCCGTACTTCGAAAGATGCCCAGCCTATATCTCCCTGTATCGCCTCATTTGTAGTTTTGGTGTGGGCACTTAGTGCTAATCGTCCTACAGATCTGTGATTTATCTCTAATGTCGACTGTACCTCTGATTTTAGGCACAAAGCCGCATTTCCGAAAGTAAGTCCGGGCACCATAATTCCTTTACAAATACCGCTCAAAACCTCATACCTGTTGTATCCCCACAATGCCTTATGCTTCATTATCCTGGCATTCCTTCTCCCTTTGGCCTTAAGTGATTGCTCATGCTTTCCAATGTATGTCAATCCTTCATTTACCCATATCCCCAGATATTTGTATTGTGCTACTCTGAATTCCTCTGAGTAGCGCCACCTGGCAACAAATAGTGGATATATTGTCTAAACGAATAGGAACGTATTTAAAAGCCACCGTTCCCGTCGTTTTGGTGACGCAATGTATTTTTTTTCTGAATATCGTTTTTTGCAATTGCCTTCACCGTAATTATATCCTGCCTTCATGTTACCTTTATGTTGCGTTCACAGACACCTTTAAGATAACAATCGGTTCGACACTAAGCAATTATCTTCCTCATAATTTGCTGCCTCTAGGTTGCGCTCAGAGGCATCTTTCAGCAACAATCACCGTTTAACTCGTCGTCGTCTGCGCCTACGGGATATGGTTTGGCAATACGGATGCGAAACCAACCGCGTTTCGGTGGAAGCAAAACGCAAAGGAATGCTGTGCGATGGCGTTAGAGACGCCCAGGAGGTCTAAACTGGGGCTCCTCTTTCTTTATACTCTCACCTTCCTCTCGACGTCCCTTACGGCACAGTTCCTTGCCTATAAACAGGCAAAGTATTTTCCCGGCGAGATGACTCCAGTCGCCGTCTTCTGTGCACAGCGATTTTGTAGAAGCATTTTGCCTCCCGTTGGCTCCTTTGGCGGGCGACTCCGGTAATCAGTGCAATCAAACAACCGCAAATCAAGCCGAATTTGTCACTGCCACGAATGCTTCCCTCGCTGTCACGTACGTAGTGCTTTGCTCGAGGACTCAAGACGAGTGATTTTCACAACGTGGTTCTCGTTGCAGACATTTTACATGCTTCATTGATCGCCAGAAAAGTTGGGGATTAGTCGTTCAAAGTGAGAAAAATTTCCATCTATCTGCCACAGGAACAGTGTTTTCCGGCGCCAACGCAGATGGTGTACGTGCTGCCCATGCACCAAGAGCTGCCTCCACCTGTGCCTGCCTCTCTGCCCAAGGCACGCAGCGTCGCGCTGGCTAAGCGCATGTGGTGAGAATCTACCATATCCTATTCAAAGACCCCTGAGGCGAGAGCTCTCTCTCCAACATACTGTTACAGTGTTCTAGAAGGGGGCAGTGGGCTCACTGCCGTATCCATGCGCCGCTCCGCCGTGAAGCACTCAGTGTCGATATCTCCGGCGCCCGCCAGGGGCGCTGCTGCCAGCGTCACCTGAACGATCTCGCTAGTCGCTTCTTTTGCTTCGCGGCAGCGGCGACGACGGTTTGCTTTTCACAGCCCCTTTCGAGCAGTTAGTCCTTTATCGCCTGCTAAATACGTGTGGTCTTTTTGTGTCGCACGCTTTTTTAGCGTGCTATGTCAGAGAAAAATGCCGGGCCGTCGTCGAAATTACTGCTTCGCTCCTGGGTGCAGAACTGGCTACAGCCGTGTGAAAGACGCGCCGAAGGCGTCTTTGTTTGGCGTCCCCAAAGACGAAGAACGGAGAAAAGAGTGGGAGAAGAACCTGCATCGTGCAGATAAGAAACTTGACGAATCATGCGCAGTCTGTGAGCTGCATTTTGAGCCGCGGTTCATAATTAAGGACTTTGTGCACATAATAGATGGGAGGGAAGTGCGCATCCCTCGTGAGAAACCGCTGCTGTCAGAAGATGCCATCCCCACGATTCTTCCGAATTTGCCGCACTATCTAACCAAGAAAACACCTAAGTTAAGGGCTAAAACGAAAAGGTGTGAAAGCGACGAAGGCCCCGCGAAGAAAAAAAGCCGAAGCGCACTCAACAGTGAACGTCTCCAACTTCTACCGGCTGCTCTCGGCGCTTCTGGCGAAGAATACGTCTCTGCACAAGAGGAAGAGCTTCAACACTCTTCGTCGTTCCTTTTTCATTTAAAGACTCCCTCCAAGTACTGGAGCACGCACCAGCTTCCCGACGTTGACGGAGTGCTTTACTGTACATCGACGCACCTTGAAGGAGGCATTTTGACCTCCGAAAAAGTTGTCATGTTCATCTGCAACAAACAACCCGATGTCTATTGCAAGGTCTATGTGATGGGGCGTCTGATTGAAGATCGTAGCCTACAGTCACAGGAAGAAGCAGAGAATTTGCTGGAAAGCGTAGAAGCTATCGAACTTTGTGTTGGCGCTCTTAATGCAAAGGATTTGGATGCACGCTTTTTAACAGCAGCACTTCGAAAGCAGCTAAAAATCAGGCGTGCGACGTACTTCAACATAAACTGCACCGGAAAAGTGACAGCCAAAGGTGGGTAATATATAGCCATTCCATCTTGCTTTTCTCATTTGCATGTAGCTAGGCACTTTTTTTTTTCTAATTAGAAGTAGTGCTTCTTTACAACTTTTGCACATTTCTATTTTTAGGTGGACAATGCATGGGCTGCAAATACTTCAGAAAGGCCCTTTTGACAAGAAGATCCAGAGTCCAACGAGCACCTGTCAGGGCTCGTAAAACAATCGCTCAAAGACTGAGATCAGTAGCACAACAGAGCAAGCGTTATTCTTCCAAGATTGCTACAATGAAAGAGGATATAGAGAAGATGCGAGCGCACAATGCTGCCATAACAGATGACGCTCTAAGCAAACAGATTTCAAAGTTGCCCCAGAAACAGCAAGAATGCGTGAGACAATGTTTTGCAGCAATAGGGAAGAAAAAAAAAGGTTACCGCTACAGCAGGATGTGGATACTTGAGTGTATCATCATGAAGATGAAAAGCTCTCAGCTTTATGATCATATCAGGGACAACGAGATACTTGCCCTCCCAAGCAAGGCAACACTTAAGCGTTACACAGCCCAGTACCGGACAGCATTTGGCTTCAGCAGGAAGGTCCTGGAGCAACTGAAGCTCAAGACGCAAGACATGGACCCATTCAAGAAGCATGGTGGACTTCTTGTTGACGAGCTCAAGCTCTCAGAGCACTTATCTGTGAAACAGTCTGGCCAAATTGAAGGTTTCGTAGATTTAGGGGAGTTCACTTCTGCAGAAGATAAGGCTATGCCCTCAGATCACGGTATGGTGATTCTGTTTGTGCCATTCGTCGGCGGGTGGTCACAAGTAATTGGAACATTTGCAACAAGAGGCAATATAAAAGGAGATTTGCTTGCTCAGGTGATGATAGAGGCCACAATACTTGCAGAACAAAGTGGACTGTTTGTTGATTTTATCACCTGCGATGGTGCGACATGGAATCGCCGGATGTGGAAAGTGCTTGGCGTCAGGGGTACAGCTAAAAATGTAAAGTGCAAAGTAGCCCACCCAGTTGACGACAGCCGTTACTTGCACTTCGTTTCGGATTTTCCGCACCTTATCAAGTGCATGAGGAATGGGCTGCTGAAGTGTCCATTCAACACACCAGACGGACATGTAAGTCGTTTTCTTGATAAACAAAAAAGGAGGCTTTATGAAATTAGATTCTGCTAATGTTATAATTCCCACTTTAGCTGGTTCAAGCAAATGAAAAATGTTTAATTTGCTTTGTTCCCCTGCGTTAGCAAGTATTTTTTTTCTTGTACAGGTAACAATGTGGCACGTCAAGGAAGCCTACAAGATTGATGCGAGCAGCCTGACGTTAAAAGCAATGCCGGGAATAACAAAATGTCACATGCAGCCAAATTCATTCGAGCAGCAAAGAGTATCATATGCGTTCCAGCTCTTCGGAGAAAGAGTTCTTCAAGGCCTCCATCTCTACAAAGATGAAATTGAGGCGAAGACGGGACCTATAAATGGCACACAGGAGTTTTTCAGGTAAGAATTTTCAACTATAATGCTGGTAAGGGAATATGGTAGTTGCCTACTTTGTATGAATGCTTATTTCTGTACATGGATATGTGTAGTATGTGTTTTAATCCAATCAAGGTCAAAGTGCAGCTGTAATTTAGAATTTCTTGTGTGGCTACATAGTACATTTTGTGATGACAGAACTGTAGCGTAACCAAGACGCACACAAGAAAGGACCACACAGGGCCAACACTAACTTTATTCACGGACAAGGAAAACCAGGACATGTGCAAATACAACTTCACTCGCACACTATACACAGAGCCGTTCAAGATATTCCATTTCCTAATTGAAGAGGGTTACAGACGTATCGCTAGCACAAAATACACCTCTATTTATATGAAATGGTCCCAATAATTTCCTTGCCCTTGTATCTTTGCTTTTACCTAAAACCTCTATTTCCTAAAAGCGTGTTGACACTTTTTGCAATACTCGCATCTAACCAGTGGCGAATGTTCTGAATGTTCGTTGCAGCTATAATGCCACTTAAAATATAAGGCATGTATCTCAAGGGACCTGAACTCATAATATGAGAAAATTGTTTTCACAGGAGGATCAACCGGCTCATCAGCATCATGACTTCTAGGTTCCCGGCAGAAGCTCTGCGACCCAATTCTTCATCAGCCAAAGCACTCTCGGATTTTCTGAATTATATCACGTCTTGGGAGCAGCACGCTGGTGGAGCAGGAGGGTTCTTAAGCGAGTCAACAGCGACTGGTCTGCGTGTGACAATCTCAAGCACTCTAGAGCTACTGTCATACCTAGAAAATTTAGGGTATGCATATCTAATGACATCTCGGCTTAGTCAGGATCCTATTGAAAATTTGTTTGGAATCGTGAGACAAGCCTCAGGCTGTAATGACCATCCAACTCCCACTCAGTTTCTCATAACAATGAACTGCATGTCATTCTATAGTTTAGTCAAGACTGTGAGATATGGCAATGCAGATCCATGTGCACTCAGTGCTTTGCTTGATGCTGAGCACAGCAGTGCAGGTGGCCCTCCCAGCAATGTGTGGGACCAGGTGGATGCCCTCATTGCTTCGGGGAACTTGCCAGATGCTGAAGCGATGTTGTCTTCAGTGGATCATGACGAACACATAGAGAGAAGCGACTCTCGCTTAACTTATTATGTGTCAGGATACGTCGCGAGGAAGTGCATAATGAAAACTAAGTGCCAGGAATGCATGAAAGCTCTGACCGTGTCATCTGAAGATGAGAGTCTTGGGCTGGCTGCATTAGTACGATACAGAGACAGGGGCGGGCTTCTATACCCGCACAGCACACTGTTTTCTTTTGTGAAAACTCTTGAGGATATGTTCACAGAATGCTTCAGCAAAAAGCAGTTGCATACCGATAGCATTTTAGATGTGCTCAGCCTGGTGAAGGCAAGATGCATGCGCAACATTGGTTGCACTGAGCATTCAGCTGAGCTCACCAAGAATGTGATCAGCTTTTACCTTACAACGCGGCTTCATTTTTTTACAAAGGGCATTAACTCGGAGAGAAATGAAAAAAGGAAGAGGACCATGCACAAGAAGATCGCGAAAACTTCCTAGTCTGCATGCTGTAGGATTATGTCCACTTGTAAATATTCGGCCAGATTTTTCGGCTGCACGTGTTCCGAGTATTAAAATAAACGTTATTACGTAAGAGTGCCTTGTGTTTATTTCCTTTACATGTTCTGTTGGGTTTAGAGCGACGCAATGCATATAAATAGCTTCTGATGTCGAATTTCGCGCGCATAGTTTGGGAAGAACACTGCTTAATAACATGCATTTCCGCAGCCGATGGTAGTTGTAAAAAAAAAAAAAAGGTTACGTTGAAATTGGCCCTGTGGTATTCTCACTGCGAGAATGCGGTGACCATTACCGTTATATTATCTAAATATCATTGCACATCCTGAAGGCACCCTTCGCCATTGTCTGCGGTGCAAAAATTACTCGGCCCCATAGGTCACTGCATACTGGTAAGATGCAGCAAAAGATGTATCGTGCATCAGACGTCATGAATATTGCATTTCGTTCGGCAAATCCAGCAGTGAACAGTACCCGTTCTACTTCGGCGCGCGGTCTAGCTTCAGGTTACGCTGGGAAGCGCGCCATCTGCCGGTGTCGACATGAAGTGCGTCACACGCCGCCGCCATGTGAGCGCACTACAATATTCTAGAACACTGTAATACTGTATACCGTAGCCGCTTTTCAATGCTTTGTTGTGCGAAATTACTCCCTCACCTACGGCGTCTGCCTGAGTCGGTTTGGTTCCATTCCCACACACTGCTTCAGGCCTGAACGGCATAGGCGAACTCTGCTCACCTGGTAGCAACAGCGCAGGGCATTTTGGTAGCTGAGTGAACCCGGTGGAGCAGTCTACGCGAAGTGGTCAGCTTCTCCAAATGCATAACCGCTCGCCTACGCTGCTGTAGCGGCGGAGAAACCTACTGGGAGCCGCAATAGTGAATTTTGTTTTTCCTGACGAAAATGTACGCCTGGCACGGAGGCGTTGAAGACCAAGTTCATCATCTAAAAGTCACACAAGCTGCGTGGATTAGGGACGTGCATCAGGCGTGTGTGAAACGTGTGCAAAACGGCGGAAAAGAGGGCACATCTGAAAATCAGACCAGCCTCATATTTTTGTGAGTCCCCACTGGTAATGCAGGTCGGTCAATCATGCACCAATTGTCTCGGAAGCGTTCTTCGTCGAATGCACCGGAAAGACTGATATGTTTTTGCATTGACAAAGGTTTTTGTTACTTCATTGAGCGATGAGTAAACCCAGGCGGCCGTGACTGCGCTCAGGCAACGGCCATCATCATCATCAAGCCTGACTATACTCATTGCAGGGCGAGGGCCTCTCCCATATTCCCCCAATTAACCCGTTCCTGTCCTGGCTGCATCCACTTGACCCAGCAAACTCATTGACCTCGTCAACAAAGCAAGCGCAAAATACCACAAAGGACGAGGAGGGGACAGGACAAGCGTTACTTTAAACAAAAGTAGAGCTCGTCCTGTCCCCTCCTCGTCCGTTTTGGTAACTGGGCTTTGCTTTGTTGACGACGAACCAACACGCCCAGACATTTTCCCTTCCTTATAACCTAATCCGTCCACCTAACTTTCTGCCGCCCCCTGCTACGCGTTTCTTCCCTTGGAATCCAGTTTGTTACCCTAAACGGCCATCGGTTATCCTCTCTTCGCACTACATGTCCTGCCCATGCCCATTTCTTCTTGATTTTCACTAGAATGTCAGTAACTTGAGATATTTCTCTGACCCACTCTGCACGTTTCCTATCTCTTAATGTTACCCTACCATTTTTCGTTCCATAGCCCTCTGCGTTGACCTCAACTTAAGTAGAACCCTCTTTGTTAGCCTTCACGTTTCAGCCCCATAGCTAAGTACAGGTAAGATGCAACTGTTGTATACTTTCCTCTTGAGCGATACCGGTAAGCTGCTAGTCATAATCTACGAGTGCTTGCCAAATGCGCTCCATCCCAATCTTCTCCTTGTTATTTTCCTTTCATTCGCCTACTACTTCCAGTGCTTCGCTACATAACGTAAAGTACTGATCATTCTAGAGGCTGTTGACCATTACCTTAGTCTTCTGCATATTGATTTTTCAGCCTGCCTTTCTACTTTTCCTGTCTAGGTCATCAATCATTATTTGCAGTTCATCCCCAGAGTTACTTAGCAAATCGTAGATTACTGAGGTATTCTCCATCTACTCTTATCCCTAACTGCTCCCATTCCAAGACTCTGAATACTTCCTCTAAGCCAGCTGTGAACAGTACTGGGGAGATCGTGTATCCTTGCCTAACACCTTTCTTTATAGGAAATTTGTTACTTTCTTTATGCAGAACTATGATGGCTGTGTATATATACATCTTCCAGCACTTTCACGTACGGCTCGTCTACCCCCTGATTTCGCAATGCCTGCATCAACGCCGAGGGTTCAACTGAGTCAAATGCTTTTTCGTAATGATTGCTGCGTATAAGGTCTGGTTATTTTCCGAACATTTTTTCTATCACCTTGTTGATGGTACGGATATGATCGATAGTTGAGCACCCTATCCGAAAACCAGTGATCCTTTTCTTGGTTGCAGTCTAATGTGCTGCTGATTCTATGAGCGATTACCTTGGTAAATACCTTATATGTAACAGGCAGTAAGTTGATTGGTGTAATTTTTGAAGACCTTAGTGTCCCCTTTCCTATGAATTAAGATAATGTTTGCGTTCTTCCATGGTTCCGGTACCATCGATGACACCAGGCACTGCGTATACAGGGAGGCTAGTTTCTATAGCCCGATATTCCCCCCCCCCCCCCCCCTTAAATATGCCAGTTTCTAAACTACGGAGCCTCATAGCTATTTTGCCGCTTCAGCAGGTTGACGCCTGCAATATAAAATCTACTAGAATATCTCTCCGCAACTATTTTTGTCTCCTCCGTGGGCCAGGCCGTACAAATTTCGGTGAATTCAAAGCGCAAGAGCAGACCAGAGAAACGCATACCTTCACTGGCATCGACCGGCTTCTTTCGACGGCGCACAGGAACACCCAGCTCTGCCGCCTGGGTGCCGTCGCCGCAGTGATGGCTGTGGTCGCCCTAGTGGCGATCACGGTGACTGCGCAGCCCGAGGCGGCAAAGCCGGTGCACGTCGCCGCCAACGTCACTCAAAGCAGATGCACCGCGGGCCACGACGGCAGGAAATCGCCCACGGCACGCACGTTGCCCCAAGAAGTTATGACCGGCCACAGCGTCAATGTGGCCGCCGGGCTGGCCGAGCAGACACCACGAGAGGGCAGCCGTAAGTAAGAGAAAGTAAAAGAGAAAGTCCCTTACTCGATGGTTGCGAGCGTGATAGAATGGTGGAGAACTGAAAAGGAGACCTCGTATTTTTGTTACTTTCTGTAACGAACCGTAGTAGGAATATACACGCGGCATTCATCTACTACGGTTAAAGAATCGCCAATGTGTAACTTACGGTAAATACGGAGTTGTTTCTCTGCTCTCTGAGTCGCTTTGGGAGGTTAAAACCATCTTAATCCAAATCAAACAATGTTTAGAGACTGCATAGCAGTTTAAAATGCCTACGAGAGATAGTTTCTTTTTGTTTTGCAAATATCCAATTTAACGGTTCTTAACGCTGTTTCGGCTTCTTGTGGGGTTTTTATGTTTTACTTTAGTTGGCAACACTGATCCGCTCCGTACAAAGGCCCTGGTTTTAAACGGGCTGGCTTGTGTGTTGTAATGGTTTTAAACTCCGCATCAAAAAATATCTTGCGGCTTTTTAAGTGAATCATATGCGACATAAACGCATCTTGAACGCCATAGTCATCTTTAGGCTGAAGCCGAGAGCAAAGAAGCTTCACGAAGAAAAATAAATTAAAGAGCACTGCACAATCTGCATTGGAGTAATGCGAAAGCACGGATGCTGCTGTTGGTTGCTTCTGATTGCTTCTAGTTGCTTAATTCACTTCGTTTACCCATTTTAGTCCTTGGTATTTTCAAATTGCGCGCCAATCCCTTCCTATGCCCTTTTTTGGCTCTAATTCCGGTTGCGTGACGCCACATCCTTGACGTCTCCACTATCCAGCAGTCCTTTCTCTATGTCCGCTTTCACTCCAACCTTCCTCCATTCCCTTACGGCGCGGTTCAGGTGTCCACAGAACAAGTGTGACAGATACTGCGCCTTTCCTTTAATCTGAACCAGTTATTCTAATTAATTACCTAATTAACTTATGTCGTAATTAGTTTTCGGGCACATTACGTCCCCCTCTATCGATTGACACCACTCATTAACCTCTGCCACTTCTAAATTACAACTGCTGCGGACACGGTTTGTGTGGACACGGTATGCGGACCCGGTGTGCAGACAGAAATCTGTGAACATAGCGAAGTAATGCTTTCGCATTAATAAATTATAAGTTTACAGTGAACGAGGAACACAACGGGTGATCCACGTAACAGTTGAACGAATACACACGAGAAAGAGGCGATCTCTCTTAAGTGCCGTATCTCGAAAGGCATTCCTGCGAACCTTTGTGCCACTTTTGAAGCGAAAGCTCACTACGGCAGGTAGTTCGATCCTTCAGCGTAGCGCCGGTCTTCACCTTCAAGTGATCTTTCCTTTCTTATAAACCAATGTAAGTGAAAGCTTCACTGCGCTAGGTCTTCGTGAGATTAGGCTTGGCTTTCTGGGGTTTAACGTCCCAAAGCGACTCAGCCTATGAGAGACGCCGTAGTGGAGGACTCCGGAAATTTCGATCACCTGGGGTTCTCTGACGTGCACTGACATCGCACAGCATTCGCCTCCATCGAAAAGCTGTCGCCGAGGCCGAGATTCGATCCCGCATCCTTGGGAACAGTAGTCCAGCGCCGTAACCACTGCGCCACCCCTAAATTTTCCTTTTAAATGACCTTGGCCTAATTAAGTCTGGATGTCCAGGATCTCGTGGTGTTCACCCAAATGTATACATTAGTTGGTTGATTGCACAACTTTTATTTCCATCTTTGCACTGCCAAAAGTTCGAACTATGGCATTGAGACTATCGGGTTTTCGCTAATAAAGATATGGAATTCTTTGCCTCATTGTATGAAAACCATCTCATGTGTATCTTCATTTAAACGTGAGCTCCGCTCATTTATTGTTTATTCTTGATGCCATTTTTTCACCGCATATTTATCCGGTTTGCTTCCTTTAATCCCGTTTTAGTGTATTTGTTGCTTGCTTTTTATAATGCTGTATTTTTTTTTTAAATTTCGCTAACAAGTTTTAAATCATGCAATGCAGCTTCATGTTCTTTTTTTCGTTTGTACATAGAGGTCCCAGTACAGTGTCAAACTTTGGGACCTCTTTCTGTAACCTTCTGTGTACTCATATGATTTATTTATTTCTGAATAAACTAAACTTTGAACCTACGTCCCCGCCCCGCAGTGCCAGAAACTGCCCCCAACGCTTTTCGCGATAGCCTATAAAGGCTCACGCTGTCGTGGACAAAGTGTGTCCCACTTTTGAGGCGTTCTGATTGGCCGAGGCGGGATGCGTTCTGATTGGCTGAGGCGGGATGCGTCCCTGCCATCTGCAATGCTACACTTGAACGCGCGGGCGAAACGAAGAGGAGTCCATGTGCTGTGCGATGTCAGCGCACGTTAAGGATCCCCAGGTGGTCGAAATCGCTCCGTAGCCCTCCACTACTGCTCCTCTTTCTCTCTTTCCACTTTCACTCCCACATTTATCCCTTCCCTTACGCCGCGGTGCAGGTGTCCACAGAAAACAAGTGAGACAGTTACCGCGCCTTTCCCTTCCTATAAATCAATCAATCAATCTGTGAAAGGTGACTGTTCCTGGCCTTACGGGGCTGGGACTGGTAGGTCAACGCCGCTGGCGGTGAAGGCTAGACTGCCACCGAAATTTGTGGCGGCTGTCGCGTGGCATTCCTTGGCGCGCGTTGAGATGTGGCATTGCAGATGGCAGGAACGCTAGAGAAAATTAGATTTCTGGAGAAAAGGCGCAGTATCTGACACACTTTCTACGACAAGTGTGCGTTGGTACGCCATCGCTCCAGTCGCATGGCGTTTCTTGGCGCGCGTTCAAGTGTGGTATTGCAGATTGCAAGAACCCAGGACAAGAAGAGACCTCAGGCTTTCGCCTTTCACTACTTTAGTCGCTTAAGGCCCTCGTAATTTTTATTAACGCGAAAGCTTTACTTCGCTATGTACACAGATTTCTATCCGCAGACCGTGTCCGCAGACCCCGCCCGCAAAATCCTGTCCGCAGCAGTTGCGGCTAATTGAGAACTGGTAGAGGTTAAGGAGTGGTAGCATGACATTGCCTTGCTAAGTAACTCGGGAGATGAACTGCAAATAATGATTGATGACTTAGACAAGAAATGTAGAAAGATAGACTTGAAAATCAATATGCAGAAGACTAAGGTAATGTTCAACAGCCTCGGGAAGGAACAGCAGTTTACATTACGTAGCGAAGTACTGGAAGTAGTAGGCGATTATGCCTACTTAGGACAGGTAGTAACCGCAGATCCGAACCATGAAAAGGAAATAAGAATAAGATTGGAATGGAGCGCATTTGGCAAGCACTCGCAGATTATGACTAGCAGCTTACCGGTATCGCTCAAGAGGAAAGTATACAACAGTTGCACCTTACCTTTACTCACCTATGGGGCTGAAACGTGGAGGCTAACCAAGAGAGGTCTACTTAAGTTGAGGACAACCCAGAGGGCTATGGAACTGAAAATGGTAGGGGTAACATTAAGAGATAGAAAGCGTGCAGAGTGGGTCAGAGAAATAACTCAAGTTACCGACATTCTAGTGGGAATAAAAAAAAAAGGAAATGGGCATGGGCAGGACTGTAGTGCGAAGAGAGGATAACCGATGGTCGCTTAGGGTAACAAACTGGATTCCAAGGGAAGGAAAGCGTAGCAGGGGGCGGCAGGAAGTTAGGTGGGTGGATGAGGTTAAGAAGTTCGCGGGGGTGAAGTGGATGCAGCTAGCACAGAACCGGGTTAAGTGGAGAAATATGAGAGAGGACTTCGGCCTGCAGTGGGTATAGTCAGGCTGATGATGATGATGGAGTGGTGTCAATCGATTGAGGCTGACTTAATGTTGCTGCAGAAAAAATGATTGGGCCAATGAGTTAATTAGGTACACTAGCACGACTAAAGTTACACAATGTACTAAACATAGACAGCTCGTTGTATATATCCTTAGATGCATGCAGACCTTCCCGCCATAAGCACCCAAAGACTCTCAAAGAATATTTTTTTTCCGCACCGAGTATTATACATTCTTTCCACGTGCAACTACCGAATGGAACGGTTTGGATCCACGCATCACTAATAGCCCATCATAGCCGAAATATGTAACCCTTCTAGAAGAACTACTACACAATATAAAAACCATTTCGAACTAAATGTAACAAGCCATTTACATTACTGTACAAGAAAGCTATTGTATTATTACATTATGTACCATGTATAACTGCATTGTTACCTAGCAGATATGCTGTGTATGACATTGCTTATTACTTGCTCACTGTTTTTCTATATTCATGTATTTGTAACCTTCGTATCGTCATTATAGTCTGAGTTCAATTATATGCCCATCGTGTAAAAATCCCAATGGGGATTGACCCCCCCCCCCCCCCCCCCCAGTATCTGAAATAAGTAAATTACAGGCAAAAAATGTAAAAGCTATCCGCAGCAGTTGTGAGTAATTGAGAAGTGGTAGAGAATAATGAGTGGTGTCAATCGATAGAGGGTGACATAATGTTGTGTCCAAAATAATAATTGGGCCAATAAGGTAATTAATTAGAGGCAAAACAGGCAAAACCGTGTCTGCAGCAGTTGTGAGTAATTGAGAAGTCGTAGAGGTTAATGAATGGCGTCAATTGATAGAGGGTGATGTAAAGTGTGCGCAAAAATAATTAGGCCAGTAGGTTAATTATGTAATTAATTGGAGGCAAAAAATAAACAAGTAAAGGCGAAAATGGTCTCATTGGCTTGGCGCCAGATTTGAATGTATCAAATACTAAAATAGTTAATTAAATCAATCAATAACGTCAAGGATGTGACGTCATGCAACCGGAAGTAGAGCCGAAAAAGGTCATAGGAAGGGATTGACATGCAATTTTAAAGTACCGAAGATTAAAATGGGTAAACAAGAAGTGAATTAATTAGCAACCAGAAATAACCAACAGCAGCATCCGTGCTTTCGCATTACTGCAGTCAGATTGTGCAGTGCTCTTTAATTTTCACTACCATAATTATTATTATTTACGATGTCCGGCTACTGTGCCATTCGCTACCTGCATGCGGCTCATAGAAAGGACCTCACGCTTCAACTCTACAGGAGTCGATAAGGCGCCTCCCAAGATGCCCGCCAGCGTCGTTCCACGAATCCGTGGCGAGACCGAATCGACGACGCTCACCTCCGCAGTCCAGAAAAATGTCACCACTGCGACGGTTACCGCAGCGACGGCCCGGGTACACTTATTCTCGCTTAAACTCGAGTTCGTGGTATACCCACGCGGAAACGAGCTGCTATCTGGAGCTACGTTAAATTCGAAACTGGGTGTGTTGCGCTAGGTGCCACCGGCAGTGATATTAGTTATCCAAAGGAATAATTACAGTGAGTATTCAGCATTCACAAACTGCGTAATACATATGGATTGCACTGACGCCACAGTGGCATTCCAGTTTTTAAACCGACTTTCGTTTTCACATGCATCACTGAGGTGTCCGAATCTTAACGCGCAACCAATCTCTGCACCGACTCAACAGCGCTGCGATGTTGCGAGACCTTTCAATTCCACGGCAGCATTTCGTAATAATTGGCAAGTTTTGTCTCCTGAGGTTATCTCTATCGCTGCAAAACATGTTATTACGTAAAAGAAAGAGCTTCAGTCATTCTATAGAGACGCGAATTCACGCATTCTTTTTGTGCCTCTCCTATCACATTTCCAGGAACTCGAGGCAAATTTGCTCCAAAACGCACCCTACATCACGAGCTTGCTGAATTGCTCGCCATTTCGCCTCTTCTAAACCTTAATCAAAGAACCGTGTGCCTTTTCACTATACCTTTGGAGGAGTAGAGAAAATTAGTGCCAGAGTTTAATGAAAACGTAATGTCGTTTCGGCTTTCTTGTTCATAATGGGGAAACCAGAGAGAAAGCATGAGATTATAGCCAATACGTACAGAACTATAAATTTAATAAAGGGCAGCGATACCCGAATGCGTAACCACGCGCCACTGTTTCTTCTGCCACTACTATTTAACGTGATTCGTGCGTAGCGTCGGAAAAAATTAGAGGGTCTGTTAGATGTCTCTTAATAGGAGAACGGCGTAAAGCCTGGTTTCGTAGTCATGCCTAGTCATTGTATTCATTACCACTCACAGCTAAGTATTTTTCCTCGTTTCCAATCAGTTTCGGTCCTTACAAGTCATAATTTGACATGGTCATAACAAGTCATTTCAGTCATTATTGTGATAATTATTAGCACTAATCATTAACTCTATCGATGTGTATTTATAACTTTTATTTCGCCTAAATAACCTTCTCAATCCGCAGAGGGTTCACGAGCTTCCACTAACAGCGAGCAGACCGGCGTCAACGGATGTCGGACTCCTGCATACCGGCGACGTCGCTCCGAGGTAAGATGTCCTCCTCGCCGCCGATCACCGACGTCACGAGCTGCTCGTGTTTAAATCAAGTGACGCCACCGAGAGCTGTAAAATTAAGTTTGCTTTATAAGGTCCCAGAGTCGGGCTATAAAAGGCGCCATAGTGGAAGGCTCCGGAAACTTGGACAACCTGGGGTTCTTAACGTGCGCTAACATCGCACACGGGCACCTTGCTTCTACCTTGGACACAGCGCCACGACCACTGCACCAACACGGCCACCGAAACTGACAGTCTTATCTGGCGAGTGATTCATTTCCACTTCGCAGTTGTACGGCCTCCGGGATGACGAGGTCGTCAGCAAAGAGCGTAGCGCCGCCTTCTTGGGTCACCATCGCGACCGTATCCCCGCTGGCAGTAACCACTGAGGACGTGGTCGAAGTCATTGGCGGAGTCGAAGCCGCCACCGACGTCCAGGAGGTGTAGGGTACATCATGGAGTTTGGGATTCTGCGCTCCGAATCGCCGAGGAGGACGCGGCTCGAGTGTAAAGCACTCTCCTGCATTCGTTTTATATTCGTACCACTGAAAATACATTGCGTATATAATGCGCGAAATTCGCCTCCATTCATTCGCCCCGAGAGCCTCTTGCACGAAGTGAATACCTTTTACAACCCAAGCTGACACGAGTGCAAGCGGCCACGACAACGGGGACGTAAACGCAGCCACTCGCCGAGACTGTACCAGTATGAAATTAGTAGGTTTTGTACCAGTAAATAACCAAGCGCTAGAGTTTCATCACAAGAGAGCACCTGAATAGCACTGCAGAAAGCGACGGCCTATGAAGGGGGCCGCGTAAAATTTTATTTCTGGGTAATGACAGCGATTAAGCACCGCGGTAAACTGCGATAAACTGATTCCGGCGGTCCTGGAAAGCATGGTCTTTCTCAGGATTGTAACTGTAGCTGCATGCATTGCAGAAGCCATGGAAGAGCCTTGTGGCTCTCCCATGGAGAAGCTTGACAGCTTCTCCATGGGTACATGAACTGCACCGCAAGGGAGGGTGGTGGGATTGAAAAGAAGGGAGAATGAAGGCTTCGGAATAATGTTTACCACCTCTGCATCTTTGATTTGTGGGGTTTAAGGGCTTAGGTACTGAGGTAATACAGGAATCATTTTGCAACTAATTTTGTGCATTTTCTACTGAGCAAGACATATAGTATACCCAAACTAGTTGAAAATTGTTTCTAACCGAACTGTTAAATCTAGTAAATATTCTCTTCGTGTATATTCGTAACGAAGACTTCTGCTTGGAATTTTTAATTTCTAATTGATGGCACCAGAGTTGATGCCTGCCGGCGGCGGCCGCATAGCGGCGCTGTGGTGTGAGAGGGTGCGAGCCGGTTTCTCGCGCACATTGCGCCGCGCTGCTGAGAGTTGGAAAGGGAGCTGCGCGTTGCTTTGGCTCACGTTTAATACTTTGTTTTACAGCTCTTTCAGGAGCTTAGGATTGATATAACGTTTTAACATGCTAATGTTAATATCGAATTGCTTTGTGCAGATTGCTCGAACTTGAAAGCTCAATCGGTACGTGAGCCACACGCTAACCCGGTAAACGCACATGGGAGCTTTCGCGTTTGGAGGATTTCAAACTAAAAGAATACAAGTTACGAAACACAGATTCGGTTTAATAGAACGAAGGCAGCATGTTTAATCAAAGGTGACAATGCGAGTGGAAGGCAATGCTTTTTGGCGAACAGAAGCTACAAAAAGTGCGTTCAATTGCAGTGGCGCAACTTCAACAGTTTCAGTCGCTCTCGCTCTCGGTCTCGTTCCTTGTTAGGTCTAAATCTCAACAGAACATAAAACTTTAGCACAGCTGACAGTGTCTGCTTCTGATGCTCGGGGCACCCAAGAGTTGGAAACGTTAGGGAATGTAAAAGGCTGGCCAACTCAAGTAAGCTTTCCATATGCAACTTGTTCTTGCTGAAAAATGATGTAAAGCTATCTTCCATGAGCTTTACAGCACTTGATAAGGCTTGACTTGGGTAAATGAGCCCACCATTATCATTAGCAGCAAGAAAACAGTTCTTCACAGCCAGCTGCTGCTTGCGAGGGAGTGCCTGGATTATTTTCTCAAATTCCTGTTTTGTTCTTTCATTTGGGAAATTTGTGCCTGTGCACTGGTAAGCCTCCTTCTTGTTCTGGCCAAATTGCGAATGATGTTCTTAGACTTTTTCTTTTCATTGCACGCACTTTTTTTCTTTGTTCTGCGCATTTGGTTTTGGGCAAGCTTGCGTTGATATTTGCATTGCGCACAAGATTCTCCTCTGGACTCAGTTGTGAGGAGGCACCTCTCGGCAAAATACATTTCCCGGTATGAAGCATACTTTGTTGAGGTAGGCTTCATACCGCAGCCACCGCACAGGTATTTCATATTAACATCTCCAATCAAAGATTCCGCCTCATTCCGTGTCCTGACAGCTTTGTTGCCATCCTCTCGGCCTCTCAAATAAACAGTGGCCACGACCGAGCCTTCATCAGCTGAAGGCTTTCCAAAGCTGACCACTCTTTCCATGAACAAATTTGAAAAATTATTTGCTTGTGCTTCGCAGCAAGCATAAGCTAGGCTGTCATCCACGGAAGGTATCCGCATCCATGTAACCGGAATGAGAATGTCCTCAAACGGGTGACGGCCTCCGTGGTGGTTAGGTGTCTGCAGTGTAGCCTGGCTGCCACTCTGTTCACCCACAATGCCCGCTTCACTGGAGCCGGAGGAGTCGTTGCAGTCTTGAAAGCCAGCTTCGAGAAAACAGGAGCCCTCGTTGATTTCCGAGTCCGAATTGCCGGGTCCAGTCCCTGCGTCCCGCTTATGGCGTTTACGAGCTGGTTGCTGCTCGCATATGTTTCTTTCCTTCCTTTTTGGTGCCGTCTTGGGCACAAGGTGTGGAGGGTAGTTCTCAAAAACAGTCGGGACAGCATCGGGCTTTAGACGGGGTTTCTCTCGGAGAATCTCATTAACAACGCCTTTGACTGTTACCTTGAACGAGCGCTCGATGCAGATGTCTTCAAAGTGTTTTTCGCACACCACAGCTGACGGCGTCAACTTTCTGTCCCCTCTCTTGATTTTCTTTTCCAAATCCCCGAGCCGCACAGGGTCGGTTGGAGCAGTAAACATCGAGACACGCTCTTTGCTAGACGTGTAACCACTCCGACAAAGCGGCACAAAACACTTCATTTCCTTTTACTGCCGCTTTGCTTTTGACATCGTCCTGCGCCACTGGCATTTGTTTCGCGAACTTCCGAAACAATTCTCGAAACTTCACGCCCAATGACAGAGCAGCCACAAGACACGCATAAAAGTAGCAAAGCTACAAAACAATCACTGAAGAAGCACGTGGAAAGCCGCAACACACGTCAAAACCGGCGGCGACCAGTCTGCGCAGCCAGCGCAGCTGCGACTGTGGCACCCTCCCGACGAGCAGCGCCCTCTATTGACAGTAGCGGGCAGGCATCACGGAAGGAGCCACCCTTTCGCATAGCGCGGGGCGCGCGCTCAGCACACTAGCCACTATATTCTAGGCACTATAAAGTAAGGAAGACCAAGACGAGATTCCAGCCGCTCGACATGCCGCTCGGCGTATCACGCCGCTCGGCGTATCGTGAAGTGGATATGGAAGATGTGTGTTGCCGCGATTGAAGTGAGTAATCGAACAAGTTCATGCCATGAAGTGTGAATAAAAGACGCAGAAAGTTTAATGAAACATTCAACTAGTCTTTCGCCTCCATATTCTTAAAAAGTTCCACTGATGCTTCGTAATTCTTAACGCGAATGCATTAAAAATGCCATGAAGGCGAGTCGTCGGTATATTGAATGAATAAGGTAAGCAGCTAGAGGACATAGGAGTGGTGTTTTATACGCAACGTTAAGTTCGATTTAGGTTTACCGGCTTCAACGTCCCAAAGCGACTTATGCTATAAGAGACGCGCAAACAGATTGGTTGCAGATGAGTATACCAAGTATGACTAACGCCAACAATGAATAATAGTGAGAAAATACAGCGGACCCAACATTATTAAAAAAAATTAAAAAGAACAAGAATAATTCGGAAAAAGTACAAATGACTTAGCAAAATTATGCAGCAATATATCCAATGACTAACAATGCCTCAGCACTTTGATGGAAACACTGAGTGTAGACGGCGCCAAGACGCAGCGAAAAGTCAAATACAGCTGCTAGAAGTGTCTTTGCTCTCGAAATGGCATGCCTTTGGGAAGAAAGGGCGCAGTCCTCTGTGGGACTTAAACCACAAGAAATCATGTTTTTGAATCGAACAATCACATTCTCTGCGCATAATCGAACTGATCGCACTTTTAACGAAGTATTTAACGAGCTGGAAGATTAGCTCCGGCTTACGTAAATGGCGCAGAACTATTACCGAGAAAACAATTAAGAAATTTACCGGCATTTTCAAAAGCGTTTTCTTATTCGCCTTTGAGAGCGTTTGAAATTATCCCGATGAACAAACTATTTACAAATAACAGGGCTTGCAATGACCGTCCGAAGGGTCGCGGAGTGACGCTGTAGTCGCCGCGTTTCCCATAATTCCTAGAGCGAGCAGCAGGGTACGGCTATCAGGATGGCTTAGCTTTGGTCCGGCCGCCATTTTAGAACACCGCCCAGACGCGAGCGCACGTCTGCTGCAGGGTTCCTAGCATCAGCACCGCTAGGCCAGAGTCAGGTCATCGATCCTTGAGGATTCCAGGAGTCTCATTCAGCTGCAGCTAAAATGTCGATCGTCGCGGTAGGCCCATTCAACAGGACGCACTGCTCGGACCATGATCCGCCTCACGGGCGTCCGAGGGCCTCGGCGCCGCCACAGCTATGGGCGCGGCCTCACTTCGCGGCGCCCGAGCCGAGCCCCCAGCTGATCTGCCAAGGCATTGTTCCTTACAGCCCAGCACAGCCGGCCTCCACCAGGAAGGTACGTGCAGCGGGCTATATTTTTTTTTTCTAGCCTGGTGTCGTAGCGTTAGAGCGCCCTTTGTAAGTACGTGTACGGAGCTACATTCTGCAGGCACTGCTGAAATAGGCCCGCGACAAAAAGGAAGTAAAACCCGATACGCAATTCGAACAGCACCTAGAAAGCGATCGGATTAGAGAAAAGCGACGGCGAGGAGCCGCCATCTGACTTGACTGAAACCTACGCAGGTGCCGCCCCAGTCGCAAGTCGTGTCATCGCCACAGAGCACCACGAAGCGCAGATGGTGAGCACCACTTCGAACCACAGCTAGCCCAGTTTTGACGCCGCATCAACAACGTGCGAGGACGTCTGGTCGGGACGGACTGTTAATCGTTTTTTCTTTTGTGTCTTTGGTCGGCGTCAACAAGGTCACGTTTAATTTAAGCAGGCTCGCTATCAAAGCATCTGTGGGGTCCTTAACGCACTGCCGTCCATGTATATTGGCCTCATTTGATACAGCAAAGTTGTGCAGCAAGATCACTTCTCGTACATTGGCTAAATACCGAAAGCATGGCTAAATATTTCTGCAGAGAGAAAATTGAGTCGCTTCATTGGGTTTCAAGGCCCTAAAGCGACTCGGGCAATACGAGAAACGCTGTGCTGGAGGATAATTTAGGCCACATGGGGAGTCTGCGCCCTCACTTCGAATCGTGGTGCCACCCCGCAGTCAATCACTTGTGAAAGCTATGAAAACTGGGAGTAGTACTGTACTCACATCGCACAGTACAGGAGCGTTTCTCTTCCATGGCTGGGATCGAACCCGCATCCCTTGGCGTGGCAGGGTGCAGTCAGACTA
Organism: Amblyomma maculatum; assembly: GCF_055883805.1. Classification (NCBI taxonomy): domain Eukaryota; kingdom Metazoa; phylum Arthropoda; class Arachnida; order Ixodida; family Ixodidae; genus Amblyomma; species Amblyomma maculatum. Next base: position 124,238,371 of record NC_139352.1, on the reverse strand, counting down.
TGCCTGACGCTTCCTCTGAAAGGCCGCTTGTCGACTTCCACTTCTCACTTGCAGCGTTAGGTGTGTTGAAAGCTTAATTTTTTTACAGCGCTGCCGTGCTCGGGAACGCGGGTTTAAATGCTACCACGTGAGCAACTCACATGCTTATTCCATTTCAGAGTAACACCAAGTGCATTGGAATCGTGCACCTGCTGCCTTTTGCGACTGAGCGAGGGTTCGCTCCGGGCCTCATCGGCCGCGCTTCGATGGAGGCGAAACGGCAAAGTCAGCCGTGTGCTGTGCAACCGGACCATGTAGTCGCAATTCTTACGTAGCATATTGCACGATGGTGCTGCCTTCTCCATCCGGCTGTGTTGAGGTGCCCACTGAGGAGTGAGATGGTCACTGCGGTTTCCTTCTCCTAGAAGAAAAAGTTTTTATCCAATATTTCATCCGGGCAACGATGGCAGCGCTAACAATCTCCACGCACTTGGCGGCGCATTGCAGCTACGAGCTGCTCTGGCGCATGGCTGCCGCGGTGACAGTCATGGTCGCCCTGCTCGCGGCGAGAACGTACGGAAGGGCGCACCCGGAGGCGCCACCCGTCGATGGGGTGGACGTGGTCAGGAGCGGAAACATCGGCTACGACACCGTGTCACCTTCCATGTCGGAGTCCGCCGAAGAACGACTGGGGCACTGTTCCGACGGAGGAGAAGCCCGGGGTGATGCTCCCTGGGTACCACGGTAAGCCTCGCCTAAGGACCCACTGCGGCATCTGTTCATTTATGCGCCCAGGAACGCCGAGCCCGCAGCGCAGACGCGCCGCTATGGACGGGGGTTCTTAAGCCTGAATGCAATAACCGACGCCGAGCACATGTTGTGTATCTGCACTCACGTTTACAGCTGCGCGTAAAGTGTCCGGTGTCGCGATGGTCGACGTTTTTGCAGGCGCAAGTGTGGAATGCGATATAGAGTGATGCCTGAGAGGTCGCCATGGTAGCGCGGGCAATGCATATCTCGTCATCCGATCGTGTACTACACAATCGTCATGGGAAAACAGGTGGCCCGAAGAGAGCTGGAACGAGCTGCTTCTCTTATGACCCAGTGGTCACATATTTGCGCCTGACGTCGTCTCCGTTTTGTAATGCTCGCGAGTAGGCACTCCTAGTGCGCCTACCCACAATCGATTTCATGTCGCCTTCCGGAGCTCTTTGACGCCACCAGGCCATAAATATATGCACCTGTCACTGTGTTCTCGCCCTCACATTCTCCCCATGTGCGCGCTTCGGCCGTTTCTCGTGCAGAAGTCGGCAAAGCCCGGAAGGCGCTTCCCGAGCAGGGCCGTCGACGCTCGAGAGCACGGCTCATGCCACTCTCCGCGACCAGGCGCCGACGTCAACAGTGAGAGGGGCTGCCGCGACCTCGGCAACCGACACCGCCACGGATACCGACAGCACAGCTGCGGTTCTCCTGGTGGCGTTTACGACGGCACCGAGGGTACCCTTTGTTTTTAGTCGAATGTTTCACGAAGTCTAACCGGGCCTTCAGGATGTGTGTGACAGATACTGCGCCTTTGCTTTCCTCTAAACCAATTATTTTATTATTCGGGTGTACACAGAGCGCGCGACACTCTGCCTTTCCTTTCTTGTATACCAACTACTAACGAAACTATTAGTAGGGTATGTAAAAAATATAGTGATGATGGCAAAATAACAAATACTAGTCAAATAATAATTAGTGGGGTAAAAGAATAAAAGAATAGCTTTGCGCCGTGGGTGCATTCACAGGCGCACCGCACGATTGCTACGGCACGTCAGACTACGTCACAATGGCGAGTGAGTCGGGTACTGACTGTCTCGGTCGAAGAAGCGCGCCGAGTCCGGCGGGCTGAGTTGGAACGAGAGAGAAGACGCCGTGAACACATCGTGGAGCATTACGAAATCGAAACTTAATACCGGCAAACGGCTAAACCGAATTAATCCGCGCTCTCTGTTTCACCTTAGTGGAAACCCTGCCAATTTTTTCATTGTCTAAGCAATGCGAGGGTGCATTACCTCCCAGATGTCTTGGAAACTGTTCACTATGTGTTCTGGCGCCGTCTACGAAGTGGTTATGTGCACCTCGGCCCGCCCCAATTAATGAGGTAAACATTTGATGGACACTTAACCCTCACCTTCAAGGCAATGACGCGAGAGTTCAGCAGCTCTTCTTGGCGTATTCTCGTTCCCAAAACTCTCAAGCCGTCACCCTGCTGCTCGGTTAATCGGTAATCGTTTGACAAGTCAATTTGCTCCCCCCCCCCCCCCCCCCCTCCGCAACCACTAGCATGCCACAAACGAGCCTGCGGGTCCTATATTGGGAGCGCATTCGAGTTATTGACAACCCCAAGAGTTGCAAATTCGATTGACTTCGCACCGCACTTTCTCATGTCTCTTGATATCTTGGCCATGTCATGCGTACAGAGACGTCACACAACCAGCCGACCAATCGAAGCTCAGAAAAGGCTAGAGCAGGGTTCCTTTTGGGGGCGAACCTTGGGGGGGGGGGGGGACGAATTTGATCAGGAGGTGAGGGGTGGCTGATCCTGGCCTTACGAGGCTGGGACTGGTAGGTCACTGCCGCTTGCGGCGGGGGCTAGCCTGTCACCGATTTGTATCTGTTGTAGGCCGTTATTGCACCCGTTACAGTTTCAGTAGTGGACGAAGGCTGTTGCGGCGCGCGTCTTTATCTCTTTTTTCTTTATCTTTTTTCTCCATTTCCTCCTCTGTTCGCACGAGGCAGCGCAGGTGGCTCAGCTACAGAGCCAGTAGCAGGCCCGTGCATTTTCTTTTCCTTCCTTCACTCGCAACAACCACCTGAACGCGGCAGACGCGTTTCAATAGAGGCAAAACACAAAGGCGCCCATATGCTGTGCGATGTCAGTGAGCATAAGCATGTGGTCGAAACTATTCCGAAGACCCACATTACGGCACCTCTCGCTCTTCCCCTCCCCCCGCCTTCCAAGCTTTCCTATGAACCAATATACAGTTTGCATTTAGGGGCGAGAATTCCTCAAGAGCGAGCATTTTCTCTCACAGCCGCGCGGCATCGGAGGCTCCGGGGTTCTCCAGCAGTGACCTCAACACCGTCCCGGATGGCGTCGGTAGCAGTACCTGCCAGCTGCAGCGACGACAGCGCCACGGACGTGGCCGGGATCGTCGGCGAGGTCGAACCCGACGAAGACGTGCAAGTTGCGGCAGCGGGGCGTCGGACTGGTGAGATCAACGCTCTGGCCACCGAGGGATGACAGCCCTGTGGCTGCCCACACGGAGGCGATGAAGGCCCAGCCTGGGCAGGAAGGCAGTGGACCTCCCCCGTTTTGTACTGATCTTGACGAGCAAATATATTACGTATGATTCGCAACGCGCGCTTTCCTCCAGTCACTCGCCGATCAGCCTAGCTCGAAAAGTGCTTATTCAACTGCAGTGCGGAGAGACTCCTCCTTTGAATGACAGCGGTTTTCAACGGTTACACTGGACCTGCCTGGTACGTCGCAGTGGAATAGCACCCTGCAGTAATACTTGCCAGGGAATACGTACTTATGGACGCACACTCTGCGAAGTTGTAGAACGGCAATAGGCAGATAATTTTTGTTGGGGAACGGTGGAGACGTGGTCAGAATTAACGGCGAAATAACTATTCCGCGCAGGTTCGGTTAAAGCATAGACTGGCATATGCGCAGATAATCCTCACAAGAAAACTGCATGAACCCTATAGGGCTAGCTGGTACATCCCTCCAAAAGTTAATGCGGAACGAAGGCGACCGTGCCCGTTGTTGTTGTGGCTGTAGGAAGAAGGAAAACAAAATGCACGGGCCTGCTACTGGCTCTGTTGCTGAGTCACCTCCGCTGCCTAGCAGAAAGTGATTTATTTATAGGAAGGGAAAGGCGCGGTAACTGTCTCTCTTGTTTTTCTGTGGACACCGCAACCACGCCGTAAGGGAAGGGAGGAAGATGGGAGTGAAAGTGGAAAGAGAGAAAGAGGAGCCGTAGTGGAGGGCTACGGAGTAATTTCGACCACCTGGGGATCTTTAACGTGCACAGACATCGCACAGCACACGACACCTCCGCTACAGAAGAGAAAAGAAAGAAAAGGAAGAGGGGAAAGACGCGCGCCGCAACAACAGCCATCGTCCACATCGTCCACCACCGAAGGCGGATGCAATGACGGCATACAACAGATAAAACTTCGGTGGCAGGCTAGGCCCCGCCGCAAGCGGCGGTGACCTACCTGCCCCATTAGGGGAACAACCTGAGAGGCAGATCACTACCGCGAGAGAGCGCCGGCGTTGTGCGTGTCACGGTGTCTCATATGTTCTTAGGAAAGGCGCAGTATCCACCTTTTCTGTGGGCACCTTGCAGATGGCGCTGACCTTGCCGTGCTGTAAGAGAGTAGGGTGTGAAAAAGAAAAGGGAGCCGTAGTGGAGGGCTGCAGAGTAATTTAGACCACCTGGGGACATTTAAGGGGCGCTGTGGACCACTGGGTGCGATGCCATTGTAGCACGGTGGATCGTAGCCCTCATCTACGGCACCTCTCTGCTTTCACTCCCGCCTTCCGCCCTTGGTCCGCGGAGAATTGTGACAAATACTGCGCCTTTTCTATCCTGTAAGTCAATTTTAAACGCCGCTGATGCCTCCTGTACCAACGCCTCCTAGACATCTGGGTTTGCTTCTGTTTGCTGTGTGGTGCAACGTTCGAGAAAGCGGCAAATGAAAGGCGCCGCACGGAAGCCTGGATTGGAAGCCCGGTGGTGTCAGCTTCGTTTGTGATGTGATGTTGGTTGTTTGATGGGGTTTAACGTCCCAAAGCGACTCAGGCTATGAGAGACGCCGTAGTGGAGGACTCGGAAATTTCGACCACCTGGGTTCTTTAACGTGCACTAACATCGCACAGCACGCGGGCGCCTTGCTTTTGCCCCTATCGAGAGGCGGCCGTCGAGGCCGGGATTCGATACCGCATCCTTGGGAACAGTATTCGAACGCCGTAACCACTGCGCCACTCCGGCGGGGTGTGTTGTGATGTGATAATTAATAAAAAGACCAGCGCATATAACAAACACAGACATGGAAGACAGGACGAGCGCTAAACATCAACTGAAGATTTACTGACAAAAAGGTACACATAAGCACTTTGGTGGCGCATGCGCACACTAGTCAAAACCAACAATCAAAAAATGGCAAATTGTTCTTTGGTACAATGTTTCTTTTTCGGACAAAGTGATTGAAGGCGCACTGACACACACATCACCTTCCGTGCTAATCTGATATGCCTCGCATATCTGACGCCCTAACCTTCTGCCTCCCTACCAAGCACACACGTGGCATCAACGCCTGCACGCACCCGCAACGCTTACATTGATTGGCCAAATGTCCACCGTTAATGAGGACAGGAAGCTGCTCTGCACCATAAAACACGAGCGAAAGTTTGTACCGGCGTCGTTTACCGCATACGTCTCTCCTGCGGTAGATGCTACTTGGGACAAGTGTGGTCGCTGCCTTAATGATCGATTGCGAGAGCACTGTTCGCTGGTGAATTCATTGGGATGGGAGGTTATCTGGCCAACCATTGTAAGCGTTGCGGGTGCGTGCCGGCGTTGGATGCCACGGTAGGGGAGGCACAAGGTTAGGGCGGGTGATAAATGTGTCAGGGCGCCTTCAATCACCTTGTCCGAAAAAGAAAAAGTGAACCTAAAGAAACGTTTGCCATATTTTGATTAGTTTTTGATTGTTGGTTTTGACTAGTGTGCGCATGTGCCACCAAAGTGCTTTTATGTACCTTTTTTGTCAGTAAATCCTCAGTTGGTGTTTAGCGCTCGTTCTGTCTTCTCCTATGTCTGTCTTATATGCGCTAGTATTTTTATTATAGATGACACACCAACTAGCCCAGCTTTCTGCCTTGAGTGATGTGATAACTTTATTCTTCCACCAGATAAGGAGGCCCCGCCCCCGGCACGCGGGCCTAATGGACGGGAGCCGAGACTTCCGCGGAAGCAGGAAAAGAGGTCTTGGTTCTTCGCGGCTTCTTCCGCCAGGCGGATGGCTTGTTGCTGTGGAGCAAGGACCTCGCTCTGCAGCAGGGCTTCCCAGGCTTTTCTACAATTTATATTTGCTTTAGCCCCTGGGAAGCTAGCACGTTCCCAGATTATATGGTGGAGGGTCCCTCTCTCCCCATAGTGCTTGCATTTATCGTTTTTTCTATCGTCCATCTGGACATAATATGCCCAGACCGGGTTTACAATGTTCCCAGCTTGCAGGCGCCGCCATGCGACTGCCTCCCTATTGTTTAGTCTTTTATCCGATGGTGGCACCATGTCTCCTGCTTAACCTGTAATTTTCAAGAATCTCTGTATAATTTTGCAGACGCTCGTCCATGTTTCAGCAGTCGGGCGGCTCCACAGTTACCCGGAAGTAGAGAGCTCGGGCTAACTCGTGGGCCGCTTCGTTGCCAGGAACGGAAACGTGTACAGGGGTCCAAATTAGGCGAATTTTCCTGTTTAGTCGTCTAGCAAAGGCCACCTAACTTTCTCGGTGCAGAAAAGGCGAGCCGTACACAATGGCGGCTGGCAACCTTTTTCAAATTATGGGCCACACGATGCACGTATGGCACCACCACTGGTCTTACCTCTTCTCGAGGGACCTCCGGCCTAGCTCTACCAGCACCATTCTTTGTCTTGTTTAGGAGACATTCAACCACCGCGGTCACGAGCGAACGGGGGAACCCGGCTGCAAAAAGCCTAGCCAATTGGCCATTATTACTGTCCCGCATTTTGTGAAGGCATGAAGTTTTGAGTGCTGATTCTAGGCAAAGGGAAGCAATCCCGCGTTTTACAAGTTTAGGATGGCAAGAGTCAAAAGATAGCAGCTGCTTCTTTACACGCGGAGAATATGACCAACAGACCCGATCACCACAGAGCTCAAGCTTCAAGTCTAAAAACTGTAATGAATCATGGTCAGGTACTTTGTGTGTGAACTCCATTCCTTTTCCATGCTCTCTAAAAAAGATAAAACACCGTCCGCTACTTCCTTAAGGTTGTAAAGACCTTCTTTAGTTAAAACAATCATAAAACCATCCACATACCTAAAAACTTTAAACACCTTCTCAATGGGTAAAACTTGCTGCAGAGCTTGGACAATATGAGATAAAAAGATGTGACATAGCACCGGTGCCACATAGGAGCCAATGCATATTCCTCCCTTGCGGGCACCCCTACATAGGTCAGACTGGCAGGTGCCTGAATGAGCGAATGAGGGAACATGAGAGAAATGTAGAGCAGAACAAGGAAGGCACACATCTAACTAAGCACATTAATGAGTGCCCGTCCCGCAATTGTGAGCCATGCTTCACCGATGTGCGCATCCTATGTGCGTAAGCGACACATCAATATTATTGTATAACTGTGAAAAGAAATTCCTGGAGCACGCCTTATCAGGTCGTTCCTGAGCTTTAGGTGACCTACCTACGCATGTGACGACAAACTATATAAGTACGTCTCTTGCATGCAACAAAATAAGTTGGAAGTTGGCGCTTCGTTCTGTCACCTACCTATGTGTCTTGTCTATTTTTTGCGCCTTAATACTATTTAATTATGAGGACGAGAGTTTCTGTTCCCGAAGGAAGGTTTGCAAGAAGTAGTAACAAACTTGATCGATCTTAGATATAACTCAAGGTGCAGCGTCACACTGACCAAAGACGTTTGCAAGAAACAGCAATTTCAGCTCTGCGTGCACCAACTTAATCTTCCACACGACAACGTCCAGAAACAAACATCTCTGGGAAAGGGTGGCCTACGCCGTGGCCCACTTGTGTGACTCTACCTGCACGAGATCATAGTCGACAGCAAGATCCGGAAGATGGCACGGATCACTTGGTCTGTCACAGCAAAACAGCCTAGAAATCAAAACAGGAATACATACTTTTATCTCTCTTTGCAACATGTATATTTATTTCATTTATTTACAATACCCTTAAAGACCCGCAGAGGGGTGTTACATAAAGGGGGGAAAACAATAATGTACGCTCACACATAACACAGGATGCAAAAAACAAAAACAGCAGAACAGCGGCACAAAATGCATCGTAATTGTAAGCTCATGCCTGTAAATCCCACCTGTGGAAGAGAAGGAAGAAGAAATCTAATGGAAGGTTCTGCTGCGGTGGAAGGAAGACGACCTCCAGACGACCTCAGGTTCGTATCATGCGCTCGGTTGCACCAGTGGGAAGCGTGATCTAGTTGCCTACTGGACACTGCCCTGAAACGCTCCTACAAGGTGCAGTCAGGCTGCGCTTTCAAGCCCACTTCGGTGGTGCCGCCGTTGAAAGGCGTGCCCAGAGTAGAATCGTTAAATGCTGCTCGAGAGCACTAAACATCGCCCAATATCGGGTGACGATATGTGGGCTCAAATGCGATTTTAAAACTGGATATTTATATAGAGCAAGGAGATTCGGTGCAATAAGTATCGTAATTTACCAGTGATTATGTGATGCATGGTGAGTGAGTTTATTGAGACACGCGATGCCGCATATAGAAAGGAAATCACAATGAAAACAAGAAATGTCAGCTGGCACTAATTTGGCAAGCAAGCATTCTTTCATATCTACAGCGCGATAAACGGGACAAGAGAGAAAACATTAACGACGAACGCGTTATATGTCTTCTATCTTGCCCCGTTTATCGCGCTGTAGATATGAAACATCGTCACCAACTCGCCCAACAACTGACCAAACATTCTTGGAAAACCCGCAACCCCCAGTGGTGAGCGCTCTGCCGGCCGTGGATGTACGCAACACTTGTGTGCTGGGACGTCGCAGTTGTTGCGACTGATAAGCCGGGGCAACGGATATATGGAGTTATGATTCAAAGAGTTGATCTGCAAGAAAAAATGAAAATTATAGAGGGTCTTTTAGATGTCTCTTAAGAGCAGAACGACGAAAGCCTAGTCATTGAAAGCCTAGTTTCGTAGTCATGATGAGCCATGCCTAGTAATTGTAGTCATTACCACTCACAGCTAAGCATTTTTATTCATTTCCAGTCAGTTGCGGTCATTACAAGTCGTAGTTCGACCTCTTGGTTATTACAAGTCAATCATCATTATTAGTAACTTGTATTAATTACCTATTATCGTTTTCACTCTCTCTCCTCATAACGTCCGCTATTTCCTAGTGACAGATCAACGCGCACAGCTCCCGTGCACAGGATCCTCGCTCCATGAGCCTATAGAAAGGCCTTAGAAGTTGAGTTGGTTAAAAGACAAACGTCAAAACGAGCCATGGTTCAGAAACCCACCAGCCGTCACAAGTAACCGACACAACTGCAATCGACCGAATGGCTAGCGGTGCGATTAAAACGACGCAGGGCTACCCTTCCTGGTCTACAAGCGAACGCAATCTACCGGAAGAAATCATGGCGTACCGGTACGAGAGACACTACGGTGGCAGTGACAGCAAGAACACGTAAGTACATGCCGCAGAAACAAAGAAAAACTCACGGCCGGATTGTGTAAAGCGCGGTCTACGAAAACCAGGTGTGCTCCATTCATAGACTGCACCAGATGAGGGCGTTATCTGCAGGTCCCTTCTAGCTTGGAGCGGTTAGGTGGGCTATGACGCAGAGTAGGGATACCCGGATGAATGGACAAGAATGACGGCAGGACGTCTCTTCGCCTTATTGACATCACCCTTCAGTCCGCCGCTTCTCCACGCAATACTTTTGCCGCGTAAAGCCTTATATCGATAAGTTGAACAGAGTGCGCAGCAAGTTACTGCGATACTTATTGACAGCGCGTGATTAGCCACTGCTTCTGCCATGAAGAGGAAAAATGTTGCGAGAGAATTCGATCGTCTACCCAAAGTAAACACGTAGAGTTTCAGTCCCGGCACAGTGCCGCTGAATGAGCGTTGTGGCAAAAGCTGAGCACCGCGCCGTCTCGTACTGCCATGCTTGAAAAAGCACGAAAAACACGCGTGGAAACATCTCATCTTCAGCTGCGGGCGATAGCACTATCTACAAAAATGAGCACCTGTGCCCGACGCTGAATCTTGGGGAAAACTTGTGCACGCAAGGAGGCAGATTGGAAGTACGTTTGGACGAAGGACGGAAAAAAGCTTTGCGCGTAAGACTGAAAAATCGCGTGCACTGCGCATTACATGCATCAGAGACAGTTCACCCATTCAGTCCAGACCAGTAGATATGGTTGAAAGATTTCTCACAACGTATGCGCTCTACAGAAAAAAAAATTAAGACTAGCATCTGAATGCACAATCATCACAACAAGGAGGACGACTCCCGTTTTAGCTTCACATACGATGTGATTATAATTTCTGAGGCCTGGTAGCGATTATGAAGTACTTAAAATTGCTGGGTACACAACGCATTACTTAAAGCGAAAAAATGAAGAGGTGTATTACTAATGGCCAAGAACTTGCTAAAGTTAATTGTTGTTCTCAAATTCACCAAATAACTGGTGATTTTGAATCCGCAGAGCGTCCTGTAGGACTATACTTTTTCTGTTTTATACCCCCAAATAGCAATTCTTACAATCCTGGATAGGTTTTCTGGCCGGTCAAACAAATCTGGATCAAAATTAGTTGGTGGTGGTGATATGAATATCAATTTACTAAACACGACATCATCTGCACAACGTGATTTCTTAATGCATTTAGAAACTAATGCTTGTACTTGCACCAGAACTCACGTCTGGAACAAAACACTGCTCGACGTCTTCATCATTAGCCAGCCAATGTCTGTTTTTTTTTTTTCGGGCGTCATCAGCGCACATATTAGTGATCTTTTCCCAATATTCCTTATCATTGACCTACACAAGCCACGTCACTCAAAGAGGATCGCGTCTCATTACTAGACATCAATTAGCAGAATTAAGAAGCAACGTGCTTAACATAGATTGGTCTGAGGTATACAATACACGTGATCCCGATCTAGCTTATAACTACGTTTTACATCTCTTTAAACACTTTCCGTTCGATAACAAAGACCTTGCTGACCCAGATAAAAGAAAAAGATAGTATGTACGGAAAGGATTTGAATACAAGAGACCCGAATGACCTCAAAACTTTAAAAGCTTCCCTGAGAGAGGCTATAAAGATATACATGCATAAATGTTTCAACCCACAGATAATAAGGGTTTACCCTTCGCCAGACATCGTCGTTTGTACTAGGGACAATAAATCGGAATGCACAGCAGTCTCAAGAAATAACTTTAAATGGCACACCAACATCAGGATCTCCATTAGTGATTACTTCACAACTCTTGTAAACAGTTCTCATCACCCTACTAGTTTAGACCATCTGAGAACCAACTATTCAAACAGAGCATTTCTACGACCTACCAGATACATAACGCATTCATGACTTTCCGGAACAGCAAAAGTACTGACGTTGATGACTTGCAAATTGGCCCTGTTAAATACGCCATGGATATAATTTTTGTGGTAGTAGAGCATGCATTTAACCTCGCTTTCTTAAATGGTACCTTTCCATGCAAGCTGCGGAAGTGACGGTTATTATTGCGAAAACAATACTACTCGCACTTTCAAGCCTTCGCGTGACCTGGTCTTACCCACGTGACGGTTATGTCAGAATCAGCCTGCTAGGACCCTAGCATTCAAGTTACCCCTATAGGCCACTAAGGCACGTTAATATGGGTTGGTTAAAGCGGGGCTTTGTGGGCTGAGGAAGAAGAAAAAGAGAAGAAGAACGCTCGGTCACCCACACCTAATGCTTTCGCTCAATATTTGGTTCAGCAGCGTTGGTTGCGATTATCACGAAGTTTGTTTTGTTCACATCGGAGCGCGAAGTGAAGTGAGACCCGTACGCACTGAACTCTTCGGAGGAGTCCGTTGTTGGGATAGAGCTTCTGCGCGAAGAGAACGTGTTTAAGAAGTTTAACAGTCGCAGGCGTTTTGGATTCAAGGCGAAAAGCGGGGCGGACTGAGCGTCTGCGTTTCGGTGAGTGTTTTGCTTTTCCTTTTCGTGTTGATGCCAGTCTTGTACAGTATGTGCTACAAGATAATGAAGCGCGTATGTACATATTTCCGGCAGGCAAGCCAGCCTCGTCGGAAAGAAAAGAGGGGGGGGGGGAGGAAGGGAGAGAGATAAAGAGAACGAGGTTTGTCACTACCGCGGACGCGACATTTTCTTTCTTTTAAATGGTGACCGTTCTTGACGGGTTGTTCGGCACAGTGTCGTACTATTTCGATACGGTACCTGCGCCGTAGGGTTGCATGCTGGCGAGTTCTGGAAGCAGCGGCGATGCTAACTAAGCAGTGAAAAAGAGTGCCAACTCATTTTAGACAAGAAATGCAATTTCTTGACCTATGACGTGGGGCAGCGTACAGATCGCTTCGCTTTATTTTTTGGTTAGTATATACCACACCTTATGATTTCCATCGTTTATTTCAGTTTACGCATGCGAGGAGTTCCCGGATGTATCAGCAACGATGCAATCCTTATTTCGTTTCTTATCAACGCGCATTTTAATTCTGTGTTCCCTTTCCACTGCGGAACGACAGAAAATGATGTATGATCAACGGTTGGCCAGGGGCAGACACGAGCTGGTTTGAATTAATGCAAAAGTAATACAGCACATATCCTTGCTGCGATCGGTAAACACATTCTATGTTCTGCTCGACCAATCAACAATCTAGCCAGAGTATACGTTATTAAGTGAGCGTGTAATCGGGCTTAAAATAACAAGGTCTTTTTTGTTGTTCTTTTAAGCCTCACTATACTTATCATTGCCAAGCACTGATCTGACAGGATTGTTGATTGGTCGAGCAGAACATATAATGTGGTGAGTTATCGCAGCTAGGAGATGTACTGTACTACTTTTGCATTAATGAAAACCACCTCATGTCTGCTCCTGGCAAACCGATGGTCGTGTACTATTTTCTTTTGTTCAGGAGTGGAAAGGTAGCAGAAAATCAAAAAGCGTCACTTGCAGAGTTTCTGAAGCAGTTGAGCCTGAAATCAACAGAATTTCAGTGGCGCGAATTCGAAAAGCGCTCTTAAGAAACACATGGGCCACTATTCCAAAAGAGCTCAACATGGGGTCAACACGGCACCTTCAAAGATGTCGATGATTATCAATAGAGTTTCAACAGCGTATGTTGACACATCTGATCCGAATGTCTATAGACACCCAACATGCATTTTTGTAAGGGTTGAACCCTTGTAATTTTTATATTTTAAGGTGGGGATTAGAACCTAATATCAAATTACAGGCCTATATCTATTTTGCCGGTCGTTACCAAGGGAAACTAATCTATGCAAGAATAAAATGAGAACATAAATTCGGCTTCAGGAAAAATCGGTCAACTGAGATGGCCCTTTTAATCCAGAAAGAATATATTTTGAAAGCATACGAATAAAAATTAACACTAGGAATGTTCAGAGACTTTTCCAAGGCCTTTGATCGCATTAACCATTCCACGCTAAAAAGAAAACTCGAAACCTAGATTTATGGTTAACATAGCAGCGATGCTCACTTTTTAACGCGTCTAAGTGAGCATCGCTGCTATGTTAACCATAAATCTAGGTTTGTACAGTGCAGAACGCAGGTAATCTACAAAATTCCTCTTTCTTGTAAAAAATACTACATAGGGCAGACTGGCCGTTGTTTAAATATCCGGCTCTTCGAACATAGAAATTCTTTAACCCCTACATCACAAGATAATTTGCCTAAACATTGCACGAAGTATAAATGCCGCCCCATTTTCGATAAAACTATCATTCTTGGCACATCGCGCAATCAACGTACACGAGAAATTACAGAGGCATATCATATCATGAAAGGAGGGGATAAGTGTGTTAGCGAAGCTTCTATTAACTTAACAAAAGTAGAGATTACATACCCAGAATCAGTGGTCAAGTAGTTTTTTCACGTGTGTATCTTTGCAGACTTGCCTTTCTCCACATTTTTGTCAATTTTTGTCAATTTTTGTCAATTTCACCACTTTATTACATGTATTTGATAATTTTTGTATTCTATATATTCTGTTAGCTTTTCTAATAAAAAATCAGTTGTGAGTAAGCGCTCGTGTGTGTTTCCTTCCAACACAGCGCTAACAGACATACCTGACTATATTTCATCAAGATCTTGGTTGTTAGGTTTCTCTAGCCCCGTCACGGTTAGCCAATTAAATTATTTGCGATACGTAGTGGTAAGACGCCCGGCTACTGAGCCGGAGTACCCCGGCTCGATCCCGACCGCATAGGCTGTGTTTCGATGGAGGCGAAACGAAGTGGCGTCCGCGTGCTGTGCGATGTCAATGCATGGTAAAGATCCCCAGATGGTCGAAATTATTCCGCAGACCTCCACTATGGCTCCCTGTTCTCTCCTTCCGCCTTCACTCCTACCTTCCTTCCTTCCCTTACGGCGCGGTTCAGGTGTCCGCAGAGCAAGTGTGACAGATACAGCGCCTTTCCTTTCCTGTGAACCAATTATTATTATTAGGTTTCTCTTGCACCTCGCTTCATTGCACTGATAAGTATTAACGCATTCATAACATAACTCGACCTTTTCTGCTTTGCTGTCATCATTGAACAGCTTTGATCGCCTCCTACGCGCGCTGGTGCTTAGACTTGACGGCCACGTAGACAGCCCTGACTCGTGTTTGTGGCGTCTTCGTGGACGACGTGCACAATCGATCTCACCGCACAGCTTTGGGAAACTATATATCGAATGGCGTTTATATGAGAAAACCACTACTAGTTGGTCTCAAGGAAAAAACACCAGTAAAGATCGCGAGATGGCTCGGAGCGGCTGGAAGCAAGAGCCAGTCTGCACCCTAAACACCTCGCTCATACAGGCAGGTCTCGAGTGCTATCAGGAAAGGATAGGCAAAATGAGTGGAGGACATTCTGCTGTTACCTCGGGTATTTTTTAGGGAAGTCAGGGCTAGTTCGCGATTCGTACCGACGACTGCAGGTGTCTACTGAGATACTGCGCCTTACAACTTTAGCCGACGTTACTTCCTAATGCGAAATTTGAGAGATGCTTCACCTTTTTCGATAGATTGAGGCAAATATTTCGACATCAGCTGAACTTCAAGTTGGGCTAGTAGGTAATTTCTCGTCGGAATCATTTTGTAGCAGTAAAAACACAAAGAACGCGAAACACAAGGGACACTAGCGGGTGTCCCTTGTGTTTCGTGTTGTGTCTGTGTTTTTACCGCTACAAAATTATTCCAACGAGCATGACATATATGTACAATTACAGATAACTATTTTATTTTTCACGCATATTCCTTCAAGAAACACTCCACTAGCAGGTTTTGACAATCATTAAGGAATCTTTGTGGTCAGAGAAGTGAAGAGAGCAATTAAGTTATCGGGAGGTTGCGGGCGCGTGCGACCATAGGAACGTTGCGCGGTGAAGAGACTAATGCCACAAGCTGCAGACGAGAAGAAAGAACCCTCGCAAATATCTTAAACTGACTCGAAAACGCTGTATCCAAAGTTAGCGTCGCATTGAACTTCCAGCGGTATGTTTTAAAGGAAAATGGAGGCGGGCTAGATCCGGGCCAGGCCTTCCTCGAAGGCACGACTATCAAACTAGCTGTATATACGCAAACAACGTCGCACAGCACACAACCGCCACCTCGTTTCGCCTCCACCGAAACGCAGCCTCGGCGGCCGCTTTTCGATGGAGGCGAAAAGCAAGGCGCCCGTGTGCTGTGCGATGTCAGTGCACGTTAACGAACCCCAGGTGGTCGAAATTTCCGGAGTCCTCCACTACGGCGTCTCTCATAGGCTGAGTCGCTTTGGGACGTTAAACCCCACAAACCAACCAACCAAGATCAAAATATGATGTTTTTCTCTGTGAGTGCATGTGTGAATTCTCGGTTACTGCCCATGCATACTCTGCAGTTCGCTGTGAGCATTATTCATGAATTATCTTTGCAGTACATGTGTGGTCACGTCTTCCACTTGAGCTCTGCAGCGTGCCTTTCATAACGGTTCACAGGAATGGGAAGGCGCAGTATCTATCACACTTTGTCGACACCTGAATCGTGCCGTTAATGAAGGAATGAAGGTGGGAACGAAAGTGGAGCTGGTTACAATGGAAAGGCGCAGTTCTGTCACACTTGTTTCTGTGGACACCTGAATCACAACGTCAGGGAAGGAAGGAAGGTGGCTGTGAAAGTGGAGCTGGTTACGAGGGACAACATCGACGCCGACGCGAAACCCAGGAACGGGCGCCAAAGAGCTGCGCTCTAAAGAACTTTAGCCGGAGCACTCGGCTTCGATTCCGACCGCATGCGGCTGCGTTTCGATGGAGGCGAAAAGAAGAGGCATCTGCGATATCAGTGCACGTTAAGGATTCCCAGGTGGTCGAAATAATTTCAGAGCCCTCCACTACGGCACCACTTTTTCTCTGCTTTCACTCCCACCTTCCTCTCTTGCCTTACGACGTAGTAGTAGTAAAAAATTGCCGACGATTACGTTACTGCCTAATGCGAAATTTGAGCGCAGCTCATCAGCTGTTTGACCTTTTCGATAGATTGAGGCGAAGATTTCGAGCAGGACACGTATGTACAATTACAGACAACTTTATTTTTTATTTTTTTTTTTCACAGGTATTCCTTCAAGAAACACTCCACTAACAGTTCTTGGCTGTCATAAAAGAAGCTTCGTGGTCGGAGAAATGAAGAGAGCAATTAAGTTATCGGGAGGTCGCGGGAGGCAGCGCGTGAGCCCATAGGAAAGTTGCGCGACGATCAGATAGCAGCGTCGGACTGATGCCGCTGAAGCTGCTAGCGAGTGAAGAGAACGTGACTCTGCGTTTCGGCTTGGGATGCACGCACCGTGATCCGCTAATAGAGAGCCGTCGTTCCGGCAATCGGAGAGCACCCTCGCCGCCACGTAGGAAGAGGGGGGGGGGGGGGTATAAGCAGCGGCAAACGGGGGAACGCGCGCAGCAATCAGATAACACGCGCGGCTGGCGCCACGCAGGAAGAGGGGGGCTGAAAGGGGGGCGGAGCTGGTTACGAGGCCGACGCCGACGCGAAACCCAGGAACGGGCGCCAAAGAGCTGCGCTCTAAAAACATTTATTTTAAAAGAGGAGTTCGGGGCGCGCAGGCCCCTGGGCCCCCGCACGGCCCCACTACACTCAAACGTTCATGTTCCTACGGTTCATGACGTCGGCAGCTCGGTCTGTGGCGGTCTTTTGCCGGACCGGGTCCTTAGAGCGTAGCAGGGTCTCCCATTCCTCCCAGGTGGCGAAGTGCTCCAGACCCCGCGGGGGAGGATCCGCCGGGCATTGGAATAGAATGTGGGCGAGGGTGGCAGTGGGGTGGTTGCAAAGGGTGCAGGAGGGGTCGGTAAGAGTGGGGTGGTAACGGGACCTAATGTAAGGGGATGGGAGGGTTCGCGTCTGGAGGCGGCGCCATGTGCGTTACGACGCGGTTCAGGTGTCTGCACAGCAAGTGTGACAGATACTGCGCCTTTCCTTTCCTGTAAGCCAATTATGATTATAAACAAAAAAATTAGAGAGCTGCAGAATCTGCATTGGAGTAATGCGAAAGCACGAATGCTGCTGTTGGTCGCTTCTGGTTGCTTCTAGTTGCTTAATTACTTCTTGTTTACCCATTTTAGTCTTTGGTACTTTCAAATTGCGCGCCAATCCCTTCCTATGCCCTTTTTTTTGCTCTACTTCCGGTTGCATGACGTCACATCCTCTACGTCACTTTAATTTCCTTGTCTATTCATTTTAGTCTTTGGTAGTTTCAAATTGCGCGCCAATCCCTTCCTATGCTATTTTTCGGCTCTACTTCCGGTCGAGGGCCGTCACATCCTCTACGTAACATTAATTCACTTCTTGTTCATTTATTTTAGTCTTTGGTACTTTCAAATTGCGCGCCAATCCCTTCCTATGCCCTTTTGCGGCTCTACTTCCGGTTGCGTGACGTCACTTCCTTGACGTCACATTAAATCACTTCTTGTTTACCCATTTGAGTCTGCGGTACTTTCAAATAGCTCGTCAATCCCTTCCTAAGCCCTCTTTCTGCTCTACTTCCGGTTACGTGACGTCATATCTTTAAATCACTTCTTGTTTACCCATTTTAGTCTTCGCTACTTTCAAATTGCGCGCCAATCCCTTTCTATGCTCTTTTTCGGCTCTACTTCCGATTGCGTGACGTCACATCATTGATGTCACCCTAATCGAATGCCTGAATTAACTACTTTAGTCTTTGGTGCTTTCAGATTGCGCGCCAATCCCATCCTATGCCCTTTTTTTGGCTCGACTGCAGGTTGCGTGACGTCACATCTTTGACGTTACCCTAATTGACTGATTTAATTAACTATTTTAGTATTTGATACATTGAAATGTGGCGCCGTCATTCGCTAATGAGAATTTTCGCCTTTAATTTTTCATTTTTTGCCTGTAATTAATTACCAAATTAACGTATTGGCCTAATTAATTTTCCGCACGCAACATTACATAACCCTCTATCGATTGACACCACTCATCAACCTATACGACCTCTCAATTACAACTGCTGCGGACACGACTTTGTGTGTTTTGCCTCTAATTAATTACCTAAATACATTATTGACCTAATTATTATTTCGGACACAACATTACGTCACCCTCTATCGATTGACACCACTCATTCACTTCTACCACTTCTCAATAACAACTGCTGCGGATAACTTTTACATTTTTGCCTGTAATTATCTAAATAACTTATTGACCTAATTATTCTTCCTGCCGCAACATTACGTGAGCCTCTATCGATCGACACCACTGATTAACCTCTACTGCTTCTCAATTACCTGCAACTGCTGCGGACACGATTTTGCGGACGCAGTCTGCGGACAGACATCTGTGAACATGGAGAAGTAACGCTTCCGCGTAATAAATGATTTCGCGCAATGAAAGACGGCGTTGAAGGCGCTTGACGTCTACTGTCTTGAAAGGGGCATTCGCCCTTTTGCTCCTTGCCCCTGGTGCATCCATGTCTCTTGTGCATGCCGCCATTGCACTCACCGCCGGTTCAGTGGCGGAGGCGCGTCTTCTTTTCTTCTCTCATCTCTTTCAATTCTCTGTCAGCTCAGCTGTAGAGCCATTTGGCAGGCATCTCACCCGTCCTTCCCACAGTCGCAGCAACAACCACAATATTTAAGGTGAAGCTTTTGAGCGTCCACATCTTTCCTTTCTCCGACCGCCGCAGGACGACGGCGACGCCGGGTTTTCAGCAGAACTAGTTCGTTACGCTATCGTGTAAAAGCGATGCACTACCGACTGAGATGACAACTCCACGTATTTAAGCAATTCGCATAATAAAAATGATGAGAATGGCGCAGAAAACGAACCGAGATGGTTCGTTAGCAGTGCCAAAAAGTCTCGTAGGAGCTGGTCAAACGCAGATCAATGGACTTCCCTGATGAGATGGCAGCCCTTGTTCATGCTGACCACAATGACGGCTGCATGAAGCTTTAAGGCGCATCAGCAACTACGACTATCATGCGCCAAACGTAAGATGAAACGGTCTGTTGTGTTAAGCGACTAGTATTGATACCTAAGGGTAGGATTAAAACAATGCCTCTCAAAAAAGAAACATTCAAAAGTGCTGGCTTGGCCTAAAGCATTGGATCTCGAAAAAAGAGCAAAAACAGCGCAAACTTCACACTGGACAGAGAAGGGCAGACGAGACACAGGCGCTGTCCTTGGCAGGCATCTCACCTCTCGTCTGCCCTTCTCTGTCCAGTGTGAAGTTTGCGCTGTTTTGGCTCTGTGATGAACCAACTAGCTCGAGATGTCTTCTTCTCGAAAAAAAAAAAATAGAAAAGTGCTCGCTCACCTGAAACTAAAAGAAGTCATGCAACAGTCTCTGACTCCTGGCTTCTTTCGGTTATGGGAACCCTAACAAGCCCCATATTTCCTTTACATTTGTTCTCCTGGTAGTAGCATTGGATGTAACAAGACTGGCTGATGGTAAATTGAAGCAGCTGATGATGACATTGATAGCAAAACCATAATCATTACGATGGTGGCGATTATTTTTGTGGCGATGAATACAGCGATGACAATACAAATCTGTCTGATATTCTTCGTACAAATCGCGGCCTTATGACTGTTCTGTGTGATTGCGACGCATATGTAGCCAGGGCGTGTTACTGCTGGCGCTGTCACTGGCCTTCTTTACCTTCCTGGTGGTGAGCATGGTGATGTTCGCCGTGCACGTCAAGAAGGAGGTGGCCGAGGCGCAGCAGGACGCCCTCGACGAGGCGGCCAAGAACGACACCGCCAACGGGACCACCACCGACGCCTGGTGAGAGTGGGAAATATTACACTAGCCAAAGGTTGTACCATCTAGTGCCACCCCGTACTACATGCACTCCATTGGACGCGTCGCTTGCGAGATGTCGGACTCTTTCAGGCAGCATAACTGCGTTCATAACTTCGTTGAAGCTTCGAGGTGGTTGAACGACGGCGAACAAGTGTCACAGGCACAAAGTGTTTTCCAGAACGACCATACTTTCCACGAGCTATTGTATGGCCTTCAGAGAGGATCGAGCTGTGCGCACGTGTAACTGTAAAAGCCGAAAGGCAGCATGCGGCGTCTACAAAGCCACCTACTGTCCATTTAGCCTGGGACACCAGGGCAGGTTGCCGATATACAATGCTACTCTGTGTCTCCCAGTAATTTATCCCCTGTTAAGTCCTTCGGCGCTAGCACACACCGTAAATGACTGCGCCCAATTGTTTTGCAGGCGGAGCCCCGCGACCAAGCTGGAGACCAGGGTGGTGGTGAAGACCCGCAATGCCCCACCGGACAAGCGAAGGCGAGGCAGGCGGTTGGAGTTCACCCTTCCACGTCGCAGACCCCAGACTGGCGAAGGCGAGGCCACGCACCGCGACGAAAACCGGAAATCAGAAGCGTCGACACGAAAAATCAGTATGCTACATTCTCCAAGCATCTCTTGCCCTCCGGTGAAAACAATCCTGGGAAGGAAAACAGAAATGAGAATGCAGAACTAAAAATCAGAAATCAACGTTAACTTATCGTCATTGCGACTACAGGGCTAAACGGGGCACTTTCTGATGGGTGCGGCATCTTTAGTTATCCGAACATGATGCATTTGCTCCAAAGCCAGGCACAAAACATCATTAACGCGGCAATCAACGTCCCGATAGCAACGATAGGTTCAGGGTCGCTTACCAAATACACAAATTCAGCATAGAAACAGCGATGTGCAGTAACAAAATTTACTGCTCCTTTTTTCCATCAGTGGCTGCAGTAACAGCGAGTTTGCCCTCCACAAGTACAAGCACGGCAACGGAGACTACGAAGACAACCTCGGCCACTTCGACGGCCGCTACGAAGAAGATTGCTTCTACGCGCTCCCCGACAACTGTGACGGCACCTTCGACAGCGTTGGCCACGGCACCCAGGCAAAGCTGGCCAGCGACTTCAGAGGAGATAACGCGTGCCGTCACAGAGAGCGCGGGTGCCTCAATGTCGTCCAAGACGCGGGCCATCATAAAGGCTCTCAGAGTGGACGCAAGACGACTGGCGTCGACGGAGGTAACGGCACAGAATGCGCTGCGACTCACGAGAAAGATAATCGCCGCGAGAGATGTCGTGAAAACGGTGACCAAGCAAATGGCGGCTCCTTCAACATCGCATCGTGGCGCGGAGTTCTTGGTCACCGCAACATCGCCAGGAGGCGCCGAAACTGGACACACTGAAAAGGCAACGCTGAGCGCGCCCGCGTCAACGGCACTTCCGCCATTCGGCGAGAATCTTAGCACGGTACGACAAGCAGTTTGACGCCTGCTCATCTCTTGAACATTTACAGCGCAATTGTGGTTCGCTGCAATAAAGTGTACTATAGGTAATTAAAGGCAGTTCTCTCAATTCTTTGCTTCGTTGGAGGCGTGAAAAAGAGTTGTGTGTGTCAGAGATTTACTGTAAATATAATTGCGCCAGCGAAATCACACCGCAACTCTATAGCAAAAAGACAAAACAGCGCCCACAGCCGCGAGGTTTAGAGGCCCGTTCGTCCATTTCCCCTGCAGTATGGACTTTTACCATCTACCAACGTCGTATGCTGAGACAGCTGCTCGGTCTGCCGCGGCGCTGAATTGCTTTAATCCGCGACGAATGAGCGGCTCGCCAAATCCAGCACTCGTGAAGTTTGCGAGAAGGCAAGCACGCAGAAAACGGATACGCGCCTCAAGTGCACGGCGATCCTTCCTCGGTAGAGTAATTACTTGCCCGCGCGAAAAGAGCGAGTGCTGCGGCTCGGCCTCTTGGCGTGTGTGAGTGGCCACAAATCCAAGAGCCTGTGAATGCAGCGCCACCTGCGAACGCGAAAGCTATGGTTTCGTGTTGAAGGAGCGGAGGAGTGGTTCCATGATTTGTGCACTTCGGTTAAACGCTCCGTTTGCGAAACACCACCTCGGGCATGCCATCCGTATAGCAAACACAACGAAAGCGAAAAGTGTTCGCTTTTATTTTTTTTTTTTGCCCGAGCATTATCAAGATGTAAATAAACTCTACTTATTACGCGTGGCCTTGCAGGTTACGTGCTGCACTGGGCACGCTCCGCGGCAGGAATGGGGCGCGCGCGAGAAATTAGATTGTTTCAGACACGCCAAAACTCGGGAAATTCCGCGACGCGACCCTTCAGGAA